>NC_090713.1:2407591-3071316 GCF_040954835.1 Lepisosteus oculatus
TGTGGCATGACCTTAAAAAAGCGGTTAAGGCTCGAAAACCCTCCAATGTGGCTGAATTACAACAATTCTGCAAAGATGAGTGGGCCACAATTCCTCCACAGCGCTGTAAAAGACTCATTGCCAGTTATCGCAAACGCTTGATTGCAGTTGTTGCTGCTAAGGGTGGCCCAACCAGTTATGGTTTAGGGGGCAATCACTTTTTCACACAGGGCCATGTAGGTTTGGATTTTCTTTTTCCCTTAATAATAAAAACCTTCATTTAAAAACTGCATTTTGTGTTTACTTGTGTTATCTTTGTCTAATATTTCAATTTGTTTGATCTGAAACATTTCAGTGTGACAAACATGCAAAAAAATAAGAAATCAGGAAGGGGGCAAATACTTTTTCACACCACTGTATGACTGTCGTGAGTCACACACTTGTTTGGAAGAGCCCCAGTTTTGAGCATCTGTTTTAACAAACAATAATATATATCAGGGTCATTTAAACTGTATATCCATTTCAATATAACAATAGACAATTTCCCCAGTTGTTGCTAATTATCACCTTTAATCTTCCCACACACTAACCGTGGAAGGTAAAGGCAAATCTGTTGGTTGTATTTGAATATAGATTTCATCTTGCTCAATTCCAAATGTGAAAAATTCCTGTTGACACTAATGCAGAAGGCTTATACATAGACACAGGCTGGAGAATATGTTACCTTGGCAAGGAGCAGAAATATAGAAAGTGTTATTTATGATGAGGTTAACATGTATACAGTACATTAAGCTTTCTCTCATAAAATTTATATAATATTTAGTGAGAATCAGATGTATTTTGCACTAGTTTTTAATTACACAAAGGCCATGCCTGTACGTTTCTATGATTACTGTCACAAGACACAATCCTTTTTGGTCCCACATCACCAAAAGCAGAAAGGGATAAACAATGACTTGTAACTAAAAAGGCTACATTGTGGCATAGTGGTGAACATTGCTGCATTGCAACACTGGGATGCAATTGGCGTGATGTTTGTAGGTTCTGTTTGTGTTCGAGTGGGTTTCCTCCAGGTTCTCTACTCTCCCCCCACAGTCCACTTACTGTACATACTGTACGTACTAGTGGCTCCTGTTAAATTGGCTCTGGAGTGAGTATCTGCGTGTTAATGTCTGTGTATCTGCCCTGCGGTGGACTGGCTTCCTGTCCAGGGTACCCTGCTCCTGTCGCTTGCTAGGATAGACTTTGGCTCACCCACGACCCAATGTAACAAAAAAGAAATTTGAAATCTTGATTGCAAAAGACAGTAATATATAACTGATTCTACTTTATAAGTGTGGTTAAGTAGCATCACACTATGGGATTGTGCAGAATTTAAAGCTATACAGTGATAATGCTATTCACTTGTGAAATAAGCGGTAGAGTCCCTTAGAGGTACCAAAAATAGTTATTAACCTCATAAAAGGAAGAAAAATACCTCTTATCTCTTCTAATTATTTGGCAATTTAGAAAATGTGGTTTTTGAGTGTTGCAGACAAAGAAAGAAAATGTAATCACAGATGAGTAAATCAATAGAGAGGAAGGTAGATCAACTCTGCTTTGAATTGGGATGTCATTAAATAGTAACTGTGTCTTTTATTAAAAGTATAACTAAGAGTTCCATGCTTTCAGAGAAGCGGTCCTATTAACAAATGTTAATGAAACTTTTGCAAATATAATGTTCCTCTCTATAAACAAAGGCAGCTGAAGATAAACATTGCTTGAACCAGTGATGAGTTCATAGTGGACACCCAACACTCTTCACCCCTGTATTAGCAGTGACTTTGCTAGACCTTTGTGCCATTTCTATTTTAAGAACTTGAGGTCTGAATAACACATTTAAATCAGTAAGGGGAAAGGGAGAAAAATTTGTGTAATTTGAATGGATTAGGTAGAAGGCAAACTGTGTGATTTGAATGGGTCAGGTCACCGACGTCATTTGAATGGTTTCCACAGATGAAGATCAGCTTATTTGTGGCCAAAAAAACCTGTTTAGAATATCTCAAATTAATATGACAAATCAACTATTTTGCTATTTAGCACATTTTAAATGGGCACATGATTATGAGAGTCATTTTTTAACTTTCTCATTGTATTTGATTTTGATTATTACAAATTAAACAATACACACTACAAGAAATGTTCAGAGTGAGGCTACATAGCACAGAACCCACATTTAGACAATCTCTAAGGTCAAAACTTTGAGAAGTAATACACATTCGGGATTGTGAGAATCCTCACTTTGGTACCTAATGTGTTATTATTTCACTGTAGATTTTTATAGTACGGTTAACAAAACCAGTGGTTGACATGACACTGCTCTGCCACATCACACAATGAAGAGCGAAGTATAAAAAACTAATTCATGACTGTCTTCTGTACAGGCAGGAGGGCTTGACTGTAAAGGAAAGGAGAAAAACTAAGGAAGCACAACTAAAAGCCATTAAAAGACAGTTATAAAGCAAGGAACGAACAGAACATCACAAGTGCAAATGTAATTTAGGAAGAAAACAAATAGCTAATGAAATCTAGCAGACAAAATAAGAACACAAGACATGAATTACACATCTGTGCTTGTGGATCCACAAGGACAATTATAGAGCAGCGTGCTCTTACATGAAGCATTACGTTCACCCCATTAGTGCTTTACTGCATTAGTCATACTGTATACATTCTAGTGACCAACAATTTCATTTAATACAACGATTACATTGTTGAGACAGGGTGTTGTAACCACACTGCTAGCACAACTCCAACTGAGATGTGTCACAAAACTGAATAACAATAATTGAATTATTAGACATTGCTCAGATCAGTTTATTTGTCATGAATAAGTATAATGAAACGCTTATTTGCATGCATGCTCCAATACAAAGACACTAAGGAAACATAAACTTAAATACAGAACAGAAGCAGCATCAACAACAAAGTTAAATAACACACAACTTAAATAAAAGTCAGTGAAAACAGTGTAAAAATACTAAAAAAGAGTGAGTCAGTGGTAGAGGTACTATTCAACAATCTGACAGCTTGTGGGAAGAAGCTGTTTCTGAATCTGGAGTTACGTGCCTGTACCTGTATTGTGGATAAATATTAATTAGAAAACTTATTACTATATAATCACCCTCACCAAGCACAGCATGTGGATGTGTGGAATACAAGGACAAAAAAACTAAATTTCCCCACATTCCACAAATATTAAAGAATTCTGTGAAATAATATGTAGCAATATCCATACAGTGGCATTATAAAGTAAATAAACAGTAAAGATTTATGGCTTTCTTGGACTTCCTGTTTGCCTTCACCTTCATTATTTGAGATGGATGTGTCTTGTTAATGTTTGCCACAGACTGCCTTCATCTACATGCAATAATTTACACCCCTGTTTTGTAAGCTATCATTAAAATATTAAAATGTTATATTTTGAGAGATGCATATCTCAACAATAATTGGCAAACTGCAATATTAACAATTTCAGTTGTTTTGGATAGTTTATAGTTACTCCATGACTATTCTTTTTTTTGGAGAATTTCCGAGAAACCAGGCACATTGAAGAAGCGTGATCTGATCCATTTCTTAGCATACAATCCTTTTTTCAAGAAACAGTACTGTATATCCACGTTACATTTTAAACATTAGCTAGGCATTTTATATGACATATAAAATATGTTGTATTTTCAGGAAATATGATTACTGGACTAAAAATTAAAATTATGCTACCATTTCAGTAACATCTAATTCAACACAAGTGCCACCCAGAGATCTGCTTGGAGCTGTGAAGGCTGAAAGCCAGAAATGATAAATAGGATTTAGGAGATATATGAAATATTCTAGTACTTGGTAAGATGTGATGCTCAAACAAATGTCTTGTCCTCTTATTCAGGCATTCGGGAATGTGAGTTATGTGAGTTGGATTATGAATGAATAAAAAACATTTTATTAAAAACACATTTGCCTTTGTTTGGGTGCTATATTATGTATTTTTCATATATAAGATATAATTATGTGTTACTTTCTACACATTGCACAACTTTAAAAGCTATAAAAACAGGTTTTGATTTGTGTGTCTTTCACATTATCTGTTAAAGAACCAGAGATCATCTCGCTTTCAAAGGACAGCACAGACTTTCAAAAGGCCGCAAAGGTACTAGCAAGGGTTAATTGCACTATGAACCGCACAAAGAAATGTAAAATAGTCTTCTTTAGGTGTGAGGGCAGGCAGGCACTGACCCTGCGCTCTGATCCCAAAGCTCTCTCCCTGTCTGTGTCTCATGGAGAGTGGGCTGGAGTATGCAAAAGGACAAATTCTTAATGCAAGAATTATCTTATCTTATCTTACACCCTTGCAGTAAACTCTTTATTATAATAATAATAATAATAATAATAATAATAAACTTTATTTTATATAGCGCCTTTAAAGGTGGCTTCTCAAAGCGCTTTACAGGATGACAATAACAATAAATAAGAAGACTACAACAATAAATAAGAAGATTTCACAAGATAGGACACAATTATAATTACAACAATACAACAATAACAATAGAGGAGACAGTGGAAGGTGGTATTAAGAAGAGCAGAGGGGTGAAGAATGGAACCAGTTAAGTAAAGGCTTTTCTGAAGAAGAAGGTTTTGAGTCTGGATTTGAAGGAGTTTAGAGAAGATGACTCTCTAATATCCTTGGGCAAAGAGTTCCAGAGCTTGGGGGCATAGCAGGAAAAGGCCCTGTCGTCCATACAATGTAGACGGGCTTGGGGGACAGTAAGGAGGGCAGAATTTGAAGAGCGGAGGTTGCGAGGTGGGGAGTAGGGCGATAAAAGTTCAGACAGGTATTGAGGTGCCAAGCCATGTAAAGCCTTATAGGTGAGCATGAGGATTTTAAAGTCTACGCGGAATGTGACCAGAAGCCAGTGCAAGGACTCCAGGATAGGAGTAATGTGAACACTTGTACTAGACCTGGTCAGGATTCTGGCTGCTGAATTTTGGACATACTGCAGCTTGTTCAGAGTAGATTTAGATACCCCAGGGAGTAGAGCATTGCAGTAGTCAATTCGAGAGAATACAAATATGTTGATCAGCTTTTCAGCCACAGTTAATGATAGCATAGGGCGTAGTCTTGCGATATTTCTAAGGTGAAAAAAAGATGTTTTGATAGTATGCTGTACATGTGGGTCGAATGTTAAGCCAGAATCGAATATAACCCCAAGGTTTTTCAATTTTGATTGAAGCTCAAGTACAGAGCCATCTACAGACAGGGTTACAGAGTGGCTTTACGAAGTTGATGGGGGGTACCAATAAGCATGACTTCAGTCTTGTCACAGTTAAGATGAAGGAAGTTTTGAGTCATCCAAATTTTTATGTCAGAGATGCAATTAGATAGAATAGAGACAGCCACATCAGTGTCGGGTTTGGTATGGATGTATATTTGAGTATCGTCAGCGTAAAAATGAAAGCTGAGGCCATGTGATCTTAAAAGCTGACCAAGTGGGAACATGTAAATGCTGAAGAGCAAGGGGCCCAGTATTGAGCCCTGGGGGACACCAGACTTGACAAGACCAATTTCAGACCTGTACCCATTGAGAGAGACAAAGTGACAGCGATCAGTGAGGTAAGACTTTTGAGGGCAGTGTCAGAGACTCCAAACAGTCTCGAGACGAGAAAGTAAGATGTTATGGTCAACAGTGTCAAAGGCAGCACTGAGATCAAGAAGGATGAGTATGGAAAGAGAACCAGAATCAGAAGCTATTAGGAGATCATTGGTGACTTTGACTAGGGCGGTTTCTGTGCTGTGAAGTTGACGGAAGCCATATTGGCGGGGTTCGAAAAGGTTGTTTATCATGAGGTGGTTATGTAACTGAAGTGTAACAGCACGTTCTAGAATTTTAGAGAGAAAGGGTAAGTTGGAGATGGGGTGGAAGTTGTTAAGATTGTCGAGAGCCATGTCAGGCTTCTTTGGCACGGGGGTAATAGCAGCAGTTTTGAGGACCGTTGGTACAATGCCGGTGCTTAAGGATTCATGTATTATATTGAGGACAATGGGACAGAGAGAAGAGAAACAGGACTGGAATAAAGTGGTGGGAATGGGATCTAAAATAGATGTGGTGGGTTTCATGCACGTAACTAGTTTGTTTAGAAATGCTGAGTCAAGAAGAGAGAAGCTGGAGAGACGGGAACCAGAGAAGTTGGATGAGGAGGGAGGAGGTATGGAAATTATATCCGTAGTGGAGAGAATGTGATGCCGGATGTTGTCAATCTTAGAACTAAAGAAATCTAAGAATGTGTTGCAAAGTTGTGATGAGGCAGGTAATGTGGTAGGGCAGTTTGGCTTGAGCAGTCTGTTGATGGTGGAGAAAAGATGTCTGGTTGTTTTGGTGATTTTCAATGATGTGAGAGAAGTAGGTGGATCTAGCAGACTCTATAGTAACCTTATAATCAGATAAGTAATCTCTCCAGGCCTGATAATGTACATTTAGCTCTCTGCAATAGGTTTGGGTAACCTATCCAGCCCCAGACAGACTGCCTTTCTCTTAGTTAGATGTGTCACGACAAATACTTTAATACATATTCATATCTCTCTCTTATTGGTTAGCTCAGTTAGAGCATGGTGCTAGTAATGCCAAGGTTGTGGGTTCGATCCCTGTACTGGCCAGAATAGTTGCTTTTGGGTGGCTCTGTGGCTAGAAGGTTGCTGGTCCATATCCTGTGCGTCGTATAAGTGTCTGGCCCTGTGCTCTGACCCCAAGCTTCTCTCCCTGTCTGTGTGTCTCATGGAGAGCAACTTGGGGTATGTGAGAAAGACAAATTCCTAATACAAGAAATTATATGTGGCCAATAAAGTGATCTTTTTAACCTAAGTACTGAAATACATAGCTATTTCAATACATAGTTAGATACTGCTGTTGACATTACTTAGCTTAGTTGGACTGCACACACATTTCTTTGAAGAAAAAAAAACAGTGACTCACAGATAACATATCTGGATCACGTCTTTCTTGACTAAGGCAGGTAGTCCCCTCTGAGATCCAACCACAGATGCACCAGCATCAGCAGAAAAAGAAGAATTCAGAACTGTTCATTGGTGCTATAAACCTTTTCCAAAATCCTGCCTTAGTAATTCCATGACTTGACATCTTGAATCTCAAAATCAGGTGTAATCTTACACAGAAAAATACACTGATGGCAGAATTCATTAGGTTACTTTCCTGTTCTGCATCCATGGAACAGAATTCAAAATCAAAGACATTTTTATACCCTAGGAATGTAATTAATTCAATCAAGCTGTTGTTTTACCACACAGAAAATGAAGGGGGCTTTGATTCAGATTATTTATACTTTCTGGTATTATTTGTACCAGAAAGCTAATGCAAAGTAAAGTAATCTACATGGGCCAACATTTATATATATAACTGTGTCATAAATATAGTTGAGTGCTCATGATACTTTACTGGTTTTAATAAATAGTTTTTCAATAATATATGTATGCTAAAATGCTCAAGAAGAAGGGACATACTGTGAATTGGCATTATTATATACATTAATACCCCTGTATCAGAACCAAATTTGTTCCTGAAAATCTGTTTGAAATGTGGAACATCATAAATCAAAAATAAAAATTCCATTGTTTCTTATGGGGAATTCCACCCAGTTCCCAACCTAAGTCAAGTTCACTCAAAAAACATTATATCAAGCTTAGTGAACAATGTGTCACGATCGCTACTCCTCCTCTTAAGGGCACTCCAGCCCTTCCTTGTTCTGCCCCATTACCTGCACCTGTTTCTGATTTCTGTTCCCCCTTAAAAGCCAGACGCAGATGTCACCCGAGGTTCCTCATTGAATCCAGTTTCGTGAGAACCCGGGGTCCTGCTGCGTCTGGCTTCGTTATGGTTTTAACCCTCCGTTCCTGATTCCCCCTGCCGGTCCCGACCCGGCTCCTGGTTTTTAACTCCTTTGGATGGATCGTCTGGCATTGGACTACTCTTCTGCTTTGGATTCCCCGTTTTGGATTTAGTCTTTGATTGTTCGCCCCGGACTCCTGCTCACCTTGGATACACCCCCCTGCCTCCATACCCTTCTCCTGCATGATTTTCTCCCTGCTGTGTCCTCACCAACTGGATCATGTCATCTGCATAGGGCCCGGAAAGAACTGCTTCGTGACACAACACAGTTCTACTCAAATAAGCCAACTGTAAAAGAATTAAAAATATATTTACATTTTTCATTCTTTGGTAATAGATCACTATCCAAGCTAGAATTATGTGCATACTGTTGTCGGCTATTAAGCTAAATAATCTTTTTCTCTTTCTTAAGACCCCATAATGAACAAAAACTTCAAAACAAACACAAAAAAACACTTTGAAAAAAATGAGAGCACAAGCTTTCACTGTGATTGTAACCAAAGCACTGCTCACAGTGTCCTTAACAAAAATGTCTTGTACCCGTACAGAAACAAAGCTGTTCGGTGGCGCTAAATTCAACTGCAGCTGTTTTTCTTGGCCTCCCTGGTCATTGTCAATTGCTAAGCACAACAGTACCAGGTTTTCTTTCTTTTTCAAGATAATCCAGATAGTTGATTTTGCTATGTCCAGGTGCTGATTAAGTTCTTCTTTTGTTTCAGCATCCACGCTGCTTGCATTTCTTTCAAAAACAGCTCTGTAGTCTTTGTTTGTTGGTTTAGGCTTAGTGACTCCAAAGGCAGACACCAAGGGAAAGAACAAAGTCTAAATCCAGCACTATACACTCACAGCCCTTTTATTTGTGCACAATCACTGCAGCACGAAACACCTGACCACTAAGAAACACCTGGCAGCCAAATGTCATAATACTTCTGCTCACCTGAAACAGGTGGATGGAACATAAAAAGTGGTATTGTTATATGTTAAAGTATATAGCCCCTTCTATCACACAGGTAAAATGCATTCTGGATGTCCAGGGATTGTCCCACCTTATGTGCTTCTGGAGAGGGCTCTAGGTTACAGGGACCCTTGCTAGGAGCTGGTACTTTTTGGTATTGGATGGAAAAAAATGGAAACGTTTGCTGTTCTGGTACAGGATGTTCTTTGGTTTGTCATTGCATAATACCTGATTTGAATTGCCTCCCTGTAACCTCCAAAGACGGAGTAGTGTAGGTGTTGGGTACTTCAGAATTGCAGTGAGGTCCTATGGGGAAGGTATAAGAGACATATCTACACCTGGAGGCAGACAGTTTTAGTTTCATAAGGAGAGAAACATTACACATTATACAGTGTCAGAGATATACAGACAGGGTGAGTGAAGTTTGTATATTTCATTATATCAGACTGGGAAAAAGTATAAGTTAAAATATAAGTTATATAATATCTTTAGTTGAAATTTTACATGCATTTCATACTTGCTATTACTTCAAGGTAGATCTTGATTAAATTTCACCATATAGTTTTTAAAGGATTTCTTTTTGAAAAGATTGTTGTTGGTGCACACAGTGGGTTATCAAAAAATTAACTACACCAACTAGCATATTTTGTCTATAAGGCAAACTATTTAAAGTTTTGGAGGCTGACAGCAGCTGTCCCTTATCTTAGCTTATAAACTAAGGCAGCCACAATGATTAGAGGGTCGTTATAGCCATTGTAGCCTGGCAGTTTTAGAAATAACCAAAAATGACTACACCCTTCTTGGGACATCAGTAAGCCAGCCTTTTTGGGGAAGATACAGTTAAACTCCACAAACTCTCTCTGGTACACTGAAGTGATTGTATTCCATTACATGCTAGACTGATAAAGAGCACCATGGAATTTGAGCAAAAAAAAAAAGATCTAAGATTGTAATTCTAAGAATCTGGGAATTTTTGAAAGGGTTTGTTGAACTTGTGGGATTATGTATTTATCCTTGTTTCCACTAGGCAAAAAATATACTTTCTTTCAGTTTTGATGCACCATTTAGAATATGGAGAAAGATTGAATAGAAACCATTTAGAGATTTATCGAATTGTTTTTCCTGATTTTAAAATATTAGAAACAATGTAAAAGGGAAGGCCCTGCAACTCTTAAAAAAATCTGACAAAATGTTCGTTGACATTGTACTTTGGTAGTTATATATTGTTGTGAATAAATATTTGTGTTTTTAAGTTTGTGATCTTTTTATTGTTACCTAACTGCTCCAGAGAGGAATACAGTATGTGACTATAACCAATTTCCTGACAAAAAGGTGCAATTGGTAAAATTCTAGAATATGCTTGTAAAGGAAACTAGTGTCAGGACATGACATGATTTTCTCTATTTTATCATTTTAACCATAGAATTCAATTATTCACTCTCCTTGTATAAATATCCA
This sequence comes from Lepisosteus oculatus, assembly GCF_040954835.1. Taxonomy (NCBI): domain Eukaryota; kingdom Metazoa; phylum Chordata; class Actinopteri; order Semionotiformes; family Lepisosteidae; genus Lepisosteus; species Lepisosteus oculatus. Next base: position 2,417,915 of record NC_090713.1, read on the forward strand.
CAATTTTAATAGAAGTTTTCATCTCTCTCTTGACCTTTTTAATATCCTTTAACAGCTCTGTTCACAGTTTGTTATACTCTATTTGGATCTTGTTGTTTTTGAAGGGTGTCTATCATTCTTTATTTCGTTTAATTGGCTTATTTAAGTGTCTAGGCCATTGCCAGCCTGAGCTTTATTTACTTGTGGAACAATTTAATTTATGTTAGAATATGTTAGTTTGCTACAGATGCAGCCATTCAAAACAAGCGGGCGATACCGCATTATTTTGCGGTGGGCTTTACGCAGTCTACCGCGAGTTACCGTAAATTCTCCTATAGTACCTCAATAAAATAATAGTATCCGGAATTTCCGCAAGGTGGAGCTAATAAAGCTCAACCTCTCATGTTTGAGCTGTCGCCATCAAAGTCTTTAACGACGATATTACTAATAGTATTAATAATGAATGACCTTGGACAAGCTGTAAACTCAAAGTATTGCCCTGGTCCACATTCTTTTTTTCATTGACCGTCTTATAAAAATAACACCACAGCATTTCGCAATCAGCATTTGTTTCCAATCATGCAAAGCACAGTAATTTTTTAGAATCTCCAATTCACCATGCCTTTCACATGCTCATAAAAGAGATTGATTTAGGAACATAAACATATTACTGCATGCAAACTGTACTGTATACAGTATGTATATGTATATTTAATGTCTTTACTGTGCCTGTTTAAGTATTGAATATTTATATGGAATTTTACCACTGAAGGGAAATCTTAGTAGCTGAGCACAAAAAGAATATAACCATACTGTAACGCGTGTGAAGGCCATAAACGATATTAATTTTGGAACATAAACATACAGTATATGGCTGGTCTTGGTACTTTAAAGAAAACATACTCACCAGTACCAGCACCACACCTGAAGAAGGCTCCACGGCCGAAACGTTGTGTTCTCTTTCTTCTTTTTTTCAGCATGGAATAAACTTATTACTTGTTCCTTTGCAGCCTACGCATGCTGACGCAGCTACCCACCTGAACTATACTCACCAGTATTCCATTACTCCCTAAACATTTTAAGCATCGAAGTCTTTAACTAACGTGATACCAGAATCAACAAGCATACTTTTAGAATTTGATTAAAAGGGAATATAATATGGAATCGCGTATCTAAAGAAATTAATAACGATATAATTTGGTTTCTGTTAAAGCGCAATGAATTAGTGACAATGAATTAGTGTACGATCTATAGTTGAAATCTGAGCCTAAATAAAAAGAAAAAAGCATTTTCAGAGAGCAATTACGCTGTGTTTATGTAGAATAAGTGATTAGGTTTATGAGCAATCTAATTACTTATTCGTTTAAAACGCTATATAAAAGAAAGTTTATTATTAATTTGCTGCACAGAGTGGTGAACATTATTATGCATAAGACAAAGATAAAGATTTACGTTAAAAGACATTTAATTAAACACGGGTTTGTGATTTAAATGGAAATGGGGGTGACGGGAACTCTTAATCTAAATAAAAATAAAATAAATAAAACAGGTTTCGATAGTTAATAACCACTTTTTACGCACGAAACACAGGTGATTTTTCTTCCTCCTGATCAGTTTAGAAATCTGTGTACACTGTAAGGTTTTTACTTCTTAATTAAACTTTTAAAATACACGTTTCGAATAGAAAGAAATCCTCTTCCTGGTACAGTATGTATAGCAGACCAGCACGTCGTTTTTCTCCAATCAGAGGGGTGTCAGATGGTGTCAGCCAATCACCATTCTGAAGCCGTACCGTAATCTCTGGTATAGGGAGAGCCCAGAATTCTGTCCCATAGTTTAGATAGATGATAGATACTTTTATTGATCCCGTGAGGGAAATAAAGTAAATCATTTTCATTTTAGGAAATTATTAAACGCTTGGTTAAAAGCAAAGGAGATTGTCTGTTATAGTGGACATAAAAACAAGCTTTTGTACCTTGGTGTTAATTTTGTAATTTATGGTTGTATATCACACATTTGCCAGTGCTGGTAAAATTGTAAAAAGATGGTAAAATTTCTTTCCTGCATGTGATTTATGGTTGTGAGAAAGGTCTAATGCACATCCTGGTCACATGACCTACAGTATGTTGAAGAGTATGATCATCTTTTATTTATCCACCAGTGGTATTTTATATATATTTGATATATATATAGATATATTTCTACGGTTACAAATGCAAAGTTCTCTGAAAAGAGAAGAAAGAAAACACAATATTTCGGCCGTGGAGCCTTCTTCAGGGTGTTCCAATATTCCAATATACCTGAGCAGTTATAATAATAATTGCTTACACTTATATAGCGCTTTTCTGGACACTCCACTCAAAGCGCTTTACAGGTAATGGGGTCTCCCCTCCACCACCACCAGTTGGCATAATTAGAGGCAGGTGAATTCTTTGTTCTCTGGCACAGCTTTGGTGAGAGGAGTAATAACCCAGGCAATAATCCTCTAACTGAGCTATCTTTTACCCAGGAAACCCATGTTCCCTAAAAACACAGAATATCATATTTTCTCTAACAAGGTTCAAATACTCAGCTCCAGTCACGATTGGTTTGGATGATCATAAAGTAAGGGCTCTAGCCTGGTGCAAGCTTCAAGTCCCAACTCCTCCAGACTCTTTTCCTTCTGTGCTTGCTTCTTCCTCTTCTCCTCTGTGGTATTATTGTGATCATATATTGTGTGTTTCTATTTTTGCTCGGTATGCTAAAGTCAATCCTTTCTGCTCGAGGGACACCCCAGACCTCAGCAAACAACCTCTCTGCTTTGAAGCTAGAAGGGTTTACTCTGCAAAGTGTCACAAACTTTATCAAAAATTCAAGATACAATTCTCAGTCACCTAAAGCTGTAACAATATGAAAGTCTTTATCTTTGTATTTTGGTGTTAAATACTGTAAACAATTTTAGAGCAGATTAGAGTTTATTGTCATATGCACAAGTGCAATTAAATGCTTATTTCCATCTATACTCCTGTAGGCATCCTCTCACGAGGCACCATTAAATGTAGGGGTTTTGTGCTTAACTGGGACAATTATTAATTGTAGCAGTAAGTCACAAAATGATTCTTTTGATGGTATTAGAATCCAACCTTGCGGGATAACTCAAACAACGCACACCCACGGGTACTAATACACGAAAATAAATTTATTAATACATAAAATGTGCATATAAACATAACAGATCTTATCGTGAGGTTTAGCAGAATACAACAGGTATATATTCAGTCACAAAGAGTTACGAATACCAAGAGGGACATACGTTCAATGTATCGTTCATTTAGACCGTTTCGTAAATGAACTTGGATTACAACTTCTACACTAGATACTCAAAAGCAAGTACATCACTCATAGTAATTAAATTGATATCAATTGGTGTTGTGATAACAATTGAATTCTTGAGCTGTAATGTAGAATGTTGAATACTCATCCAATCTGTGTGGATTCAGATCTCCTACAGGCACAATGAAGCAGTGGCAGGCTTGCTGCTGTCCAATCGGTGCTCTCTGGCTCTGTGTCAAGCAGTGCTGTTGAGCTTGCTGCTGATGCTCTCTGAATAACCAGCTAGTTAGTGCTGGCTGAAACTTGCAAAGTTTGTGCACAGAAAAGCAGAAGAAAAGTGACTGTGGGTCCCAGCAGGTCAGGAACAAGACCGGTTCGTTCCTGATGAAGCGCTAGCTCTGAATACTTAGATTCAGAGTGGGTTCACGAGGCTTCCTTCTGGCTAACCTCGGGTGGATCCTTTGGTTACTCGCTGGTAACTTCCGTTCTCGACTCTTAGAACAAGGGAAAGTCCTGGCACTTGGACACACTGGCCGTTATATGGTGGTCCGGGCTGAGTCGGAGGATGTTCAGGAGGTGCTCTGAGTCAGAGACTGTCCAGGAGGCGGGCTGCCAGATTGTCCTGCGCTCATAGGGGCTCTGTGTTGCCTGTTTCACGTGGAGGGACTGCAGGTCGTTCATTGGTTGAAAGTTTCAGAGTACAGAGACCCATGTGGGGTTAACCTGCCCTACCAAATCCTGATTGACTGATGATGAGTAACCATGCACTCTGACCTTAGAGTTGTAAACCAACTTTGAATAAGACTCCCTTTGAATCTCCCAGACATTAAGGCGCCAGAGATGACCATTTATTAAGGTTGCTGGAGAATCTTAGCACTGGGAGTTGTTCCTTATCAGGACACTCTATCAGCTAGAAAAACACCTTAATTGTGAACCAAATGGAATGGCCTCTCTGTATCAAGCACCACTGAGATGAAGGAGAGAGGGACTGGCAAAGGAGCAGAAAACATAATTCCTGTACTTTAATAAGCCTTGCCACTACACGCCTATACAAAGACATCAAGGAAACACCAACAACAAAAACACAGAACAGCGGCAGAAAAACCAACAAGTTAAATAACATGCATCTTAGAGTAAAAAACATCAGTGTGAGCCAGTGAAAGGGGCATAGTTTAGTAAACTGACAGTTGAGGAAAGATGCTGTCCCTGAGTCTAGACGTTTGTGCTTTTATGCTCCTATAACGCTTACAAGAGGGCAGGGAGGAGAAGAGTGAGGATCCAGGATGACTGGTGTCCTTAATGATTCTAAGGCAGTGAGTAGTAAAAATGTCTGAAATGATGGACTGGGCTTGACCCGACCATACCCTGTAATGTCTTCTGGTCAGACAATGAGCTGCTGCCAAACCACAATGTAATCCAACACGTGAGCACACTCTCAATAGCGCACCTGTAACATGTGGTAAGGACAGTTGAAGACCACATTTTTTCAATTGTCTGAGGAAGTAAAGGTGCTGCAGTGCCTTCTTTGTAGCTCCAGTTACATGTTTGGTCCATGTTAGGTCGTTAGTGTTGAAGGTATCCAGGAACTTGAAGCTGCTAACCATCTCAACAGCCACCCCATTGATGTGAACGGGGGTGTGGTCCATACCCTGCTTTCTAAAAATCAATGCCCAGCTCTTTGGTTTTGTGGAAATTGAGAGAGATTATTGTCAAGGCACCACTCCACCAGGTTCCTGACCTCAGCCCTGTAGGCTGTCTCATCATTACTGGTGATTCGACCAATGATGGTAGAGTCATTAGCATATTTGAAGATGGAATTGGAGCTGTCTGGTCACACAATCTTGAGTAAACAAGGAGAACAGCAGAGGGCTAAGCACACAGCCCTGGGGGGCACCTTTGTTGATGGTCAGTGTGGAAGAAAGTTTTCCATCTACTCTCATAGTCTGTAGTTTTCCAGTCAGGAAATCCATAACCCACATGCACGGAGAGGTGTTGATGCCCAGGTCATTCAGCTTTCTGACCAGTCTGGAAGGAACTATTGTGTTAAATGCGGAGCTGTAATCAATGAATAGCATTCTAACGTATGCGTCTTTGTCTTCCAAATGAGTCAGGGCAGTGTGCAGAGCCAGGGAAATAGCGTCGTCAGTGGACCTGTTAAGCCGGTATGCAAACTGCAGAAGGTCTAAGCACTCAGGTAGCATTGTGTTAATGAGCCCCAATACCAGCCTTTCAAAGCATTTCATTACGGTGGATGTGAACGCCACCGGTCTGTAATCATTAAAACAAGCCGTAGTATATTTCTTTGGGACTGGAATAATAATGGTTTTCTTAAAGCACACTGGAACAGAAGACTGTAAAAGTGAAAGGTTAAACATATCTATGAAAACCATGGCCAACTGGTCTGCACACGACTTAAGGACCTATCCAGGAACTCCGTCCTGGCCAGTTGCCTTCCATGTATTAACCCGTCTGAAAGTTGCCCTGACTTCAGCCTCTGTGACAGACACGGCTTTATCACCAGCCACTGGGAGCAATGGCACTGGTTCTGTGATTTCCTTCTCAAAGTGAGTATAATAGTCGTTCAGCTCATCTGGGAGAGAGAAATCTCTTCTGGTTGTTGTAACACTGCTTGTTTGGGCTTTATAGTTTGTAATTGACCAAATACCCCACCACATTTGGCGCACATCAGTAGAGGCAGTTTGTGTTTCAGTTTTGTTGTTGTATTGCCTTTTAGCATCCCTGATACTGTAGCTTTTCACAGGTCATACCTTGCCTTTTATAAAGATCCAGATCTCTAGATATAAAGTGCGGGCAGGGGATGGAGTGGTATGTGTCTTTGATTGCAGTGTAGCAGTGATCAAGTGTATCTGCACCCCTTCTTGGACGTGAGACATGCTGGTAATATCTCGGAAGAACTTTCCTTAGGTTGGCTTGATTAAAGTCCCCCCCAACAACAGACACAGCTTCAGGGGAAGCAGTTTCATAGCTGTTAATGTTGGCATGTAATTCACTGAGTGCTGTTGTCACATCCAATCGGGGTGGAATATGCACTGTAGATGATGATGAGTGATCACTCATCATAATGAGTGATGAAAATTCTCTCGGTAGATAAAAAGGCCAACATTTTACAGTAAGATATTCCAGGTTGGGAGGACAAACTCTCTTCAGAATTTTCACATTTGATCACCAAGAGTTGTTTATCATTAGAGATACACCACCGCCTTTTTTCTTACTGGCCGAGCCAGAGCAATCCATGTGACAGGTGGAGAATCCATCAAGCTGAATGACTGATTCAGTTGTACTGGGGATTAGCCAGGTCTATCGGTGAGGTAGAGAATAAAGCAATCTCTGATGTCATTTTGATGGCTTAACCTTCCCCTTAGCTCATCCATCTTGTTCTCTATGGACTGCACGTTGGCCAGGAAAACACTCGGGAGTGGAGTCCAGTATTCGCGGTGCTACACTCTCGCTTGAAGTCCTCCCCATTTCCGTGTCTGTCGTATTTGCTGGCTCTGCTCTGAGTCAGGTGGGGGGTCCATATGTAGAAGCACCCAGGATAGTTGATTCAGTTCCACATAGGATATATCTTTGTTTAACTCAGCAATTCTCAAACCAATGTCCATAAGCACTTGTTGGTCATAAATAATTGTTTTTTATCCAGACAAACTGGATTCAGAAAGCCCACAATACGAAACAGACAAAAATGCACAAACGAGGAGCCACACGCAACACATCTCCACTCTCCGGTGCCATGTTCAAATCATCTATCTATGTTTTGGTTGTTTTGTGTTCATCTTACCTGTTTTGGATGCACAACATTGACACAGCAGTGTTGTCTATGCTGTGTCATAGTTACAGAGACTCTCTTACTCCTGGTTAAAATTATTTTTCTTGCCTGACAACTGGAGAAGGAAAGTATTCAGTTTTTACCCTGGAACTTATGTTGTAGCCTTTAGTCTTTGTTTGTCATTGTTTTGTATATTATAGCTGGTCTGTGTTTACTAATTTCTTTCGGAACTGCCAGAAAGAATGTCCGATAAAGACTGCAGTTTACACTTTTTGTTGAATATTCTTATTTTTCTCCCTTTTTGTAGACAGCTTTTTAGCACAAAAGCACAAAGAAACCTCTTTTTGAACAATGTTTCTTTGGCAATTTCAAGACCTCTGCAATAGGTGGTTCCATCACTAGTAGTGTAGAATTTCAATATATAATAGATGGTGATTACTACTTTGAATACTAGTCCATGTTTCTATTTGTTTGCAGGAAAACAATCTAAGCCCATGGATCAAATCATAACTTTAACAGTGCTTTTCTCAGGTCAGTATTTCTCTTTCCATTCTTTATGGGTGATGCCACGGGGGGTTGCAGTCATCAAATTGACATTTAAATGACACAATACAATGCAGCACAATGATGCAGCTTGAACTGTGTTTATTTACCTCAAAGAAAGAGATGCAAATATAAAATAACAAATTTAAATAAACCTAGCTCATTGTTTGGGAAACTAAATGAGAAAACCTCCCTGCTGGGGGTAGCTAATCTGTTACTGTTGTAAATTACTGTTTCTTTTTGCCAGTTGTAAATTACTGTTTCTTTTTTTGTAAAGACATAAAAAGAAAATAAGGCTTCTTTATTCTCATAATCCCAAGAAATGTTTGTACCAGATCCTGGTCTTCACAATTTCCTCCTCCTTTTGGTATTTAGGACTCATTTCCTTCTTTTCTGCCCATGTCGTAATCTCTCTCTCTGTTCAGGCCCATTTATCCTCCTCAGCTGGCATTGTGGCGGCCATTCACTCTCACTCTGTTTGCCGATCTCCTTCTAAGAGCTTTAGTCCATGTTAAGCTGAGTCTCTCCCTTATGACAAATATAGCATTACATTAGAATTCATTGCAGCTTTTCGGATAAGCAGTCATTCCACCTGCAACATTCCAATCCAGTATTTCTCACTTCTTAACATCTCAATGAATAAACAAGTGGATACTCACAATACGGTTTATCAGTTTAGGTGTAGCTGGATTTCTCTGGGGTTTGTGTTTGTCTCTCCAGGAGTTCTCTCTTGTGTATTTCTCACCTGCATGTCCTTTTCCTCGGGTTCTCTATCCTGCAGATCTCTTCTCTGGTGACTTGATTGTTTGCTTATATAGCCTGCAACAAGAGGAACTCCTGTCCCCTATTCCAGTAGTGTTGGCATTCATCTGCCATGATCTTTGTGTGGACAACAAAATGTATAACGCACCATAAAATGTATTGGCCCTCCTGAACAACACCTCCTGTGGCATCACAGTATGTATGTGCCTCACGTAAGCGTTTATGAATATACTGTAAGGAATCCCTAATGAAGAGATATGTGGATCCTGTGCAGACGCAGGAGTAGGTAGATGACAAGGCAGGCAAACAATCCAATATGTAAGGTGAGTTTGTGGTCCAAAGGAAAAGGGGATTCAGAATCCAGGAAGTACGATTGAAGCAAACAGTCCGAAACAAGAGGCGAGGTTGCGGTCAAAAGGAGTAAGGTAGGTCGAAATCTGGGAAGTACACTGGTGGCAAACAATCCGAGACGAGAGGCAAGGTCCAAAGTCGAAAGGCAAAAGGGAAGTCCAGAATCCAGAATAATATGAGATACGGAAAACACCAGGTAGAGCTCTCAAAGAGTAGACTCAATACCGAGCAGCATGAAGCGGGTTAGAATGGCTTAAATACTGCAGCCTGCCGCCCGATAGGGCGGCACTTGTAATTATTGCCCCACAGCTGGCACTGGTTAGCTGTCTTGGGGGCTGGTCTGGGCAGGTTGGCAGTCGTGACATATGCAGTGTGAAAGATATACTTAATATTTGTACCTATGCATTTCTCACTACAAAACACTCAAGCACAAAGAGATATTTAGTTTTCAATATCCTTTTGACACTAGAACCATGTTCTGTTTAGGCATCTGAAGTGTGACGCACTGTACAATGCAGATTACATACCTTGAAGTAAATTGCTCAAAATTATTCTGTTTGTGTCTCATAAGTGAGCAGTGTTATGTGTCATTAATATTTAGGCATTTACATTTGTGCTGTAACACAGTAGTGATAAGTGAAGGGTGATTGCGTGAAACACTTGGGAAGAAGAGTTTCTGAAAAACCTTACTTCCTCTTGCTGGAGTTAGAAGGAAAACCTTGATTTTTGTTCCTGCTGAATGGACTAGGTCATACAGTGATTTTTCCTGTATTTGTTCTTGTGTAAGACATTCTTCTTTTAGATAACTCAATAAATTTCCTTTGAAGTAACCAAAGAACTGGCATCTGTCAAAGAGGTATGCAAACAGAAGCCTTAAGAAGTTTGTCTCAAAATGAAAAGGAAGCTGTAGAGAAGCAGCTTAAATGGGCAAAAGAGTACCTTAAACACAGAGTGTGAGCAATATGGGCTTCTTACCAAAATTCTAGATGTTCTGAAGGTTCTTCAGGAAGCTGTGCACCACGAAAAGCAAGTATGGCTATTAATATGGATGAAATGACCCAGGTGGAAGAATGTTTGTCTTGCCCACACTACCAAAATTCTTAGAGGGAGGTGATCTTCAAATGGCTGGTATTTGGTTGGCAGGTGTCCATCCAAATATGTAACTACATACACCATGATATTTAAGAACTCAGCCAGGCCAGACAAGATAGCAGCCTTGTTTGGAACATATTCCCTAGAAGGTTTTGGGTGAATGAACTCAGTTACCTTTAAAGAGCAAGAGGCGGAGGTTTTCTTGGTTGGTTAGCGGGTAGAGGTCAGAAAGCAGATCTTACAGATGCAGCCATTCAAAGTGAGCGGTACAGACACGTACCCCAGGTAAGATGACACGGGGTACCGCGGTGCGTGATTGGTTGACCGACAGGGGCACTTGTGGTCCGTTGGTCTGTCGTAGAAAGACTTACTGTAAACGTCTTTACTGTGCCCGTTGTAGATATTGAATTTTACCACTGAAGGGAAATCTTAGTAGCTGAGCATAAAAAGAATAGGAACATACTGTAACGCGTGTGAAGGCCATAAACGATATTAATTTTGGAACTTAAACATACAGTATATAGCTGGTCTTGGTACTTTAAAGAAAAAAATACACACCAGTATTCCATTTCTCCCTAAACATTGTAAGCTTCGACGTCTTTAACTAACGTGATACCGGAGTCAACAAGCATACTTTTAGAATTTGATTAAAAGGGAATATAATATGGAATTGCGTATCTCAAGAATTTAATAACGGTATGATTATATCCGTGTACTGCGGCAGGGCTGTGTAGGGCTGTTTCGCCTGCCTGTTCATGCGAGCTGTCTTGTAGCCTACTGGTCTAGGTGCGTGACTACCAACTGGCAGGTTGTGCGTTTGAATCCAGCTGGTGCTGGACCTTTCAGTTTTATTTATTTATTTTTTAATCGCGTAACATAAACATATTACCGTTTGCAAACTGTACTGTATACAATATGTATATGTATATTTAATGTCTTAACTGTGCCCCTTTAAGTATTGAATATTCATATCTAATTTTACCACTGAAGGGAAATCTTAACATAAACATACAGTATATGGCTGGTCTCGGTACTTTAAAGAAAAAAATACACACCAGTATTCCATTTCTCCCTAAACATTGTAAGCTTCGAATGAAACCACTAAATAAAGACATAAATATAGAAATCTTAAGATTTGTTTTATTTAATGTTGGTAGCAGGATGAACTGTCAGAGTGTATATTTTGTCGCAAAGTTGCTACAAGATGTTAACAGTGAAAAAGGTATTTAGAAATGAGTTATTTCAAGATGAAAAAGAAAACATACACGAAACATGGTTTCATTACAACCAGAATCGGTCTTAAAATATTTTTAACTTGATTTACAGTATTTGAGAGGTATGTCTTAACACCGATACTACAGTGCTTAAGTACTGGTCACGTATATGTTTCTAGGTTTATATTATGCATTTCATACGGTCAAATTACTTTTGAGCAACTAATAAGAAGCGCGAAACGGTATGCGTTTTAGTTTTGTTTTGTGCTGGAACCCGTGGATTGATTAGAGATATCAAGTACATACAAGTCATTTTTTAAATGTTGTAGTTCGTCTTGAAAAAATGTTACGAGTACATCATCTATCAACAATTACACAGGTTCTGTTTCCATATTGCGGATTTTGGTTAGGTACAGTATTATCAAATCCAGTGGCGCTGTGTGTTACTTTACTGAGTCCCATGTCACATGGTCTGTGATTGAAACCTGTAAAACCGGTTTAATTCGTCACAGCCAGCACTCTTCAGGTGTGAGGGTCTTCTGCTCAGAATGAAACGCTAAAATGTTTGTGTATATTCTAATGGTAGTGGGGGCAGGGTGTGTGGGAACAGGTTTGTCCTTCACACCTGAAACATTTTCTCTGAAAGGATTTTCTTCGCAGTTTAACCGATCTTGTTACAGCATGTTACAGTTTACTATTATTAACCATATTAATTTTAAGTGCTTAATGTAAAATCTTGTAAAAATATATTTTCATTGTTCAAATATACATTAATATACATTAAGTCTGACTATCATATAATAAGTTAAATACAAAACTAAAGAAAAAATAGGGTTAAATATAATTCAAAATATTTTGCCAACAATGTTAACTGTTTATGAATAATAAAATGTATTAACTAAGGAGTAGGATGGCACAGTTGTTAGTATGTTTTTTGTTTTGTTTCTTTTTCATAAATACAACAGTTGTACCTGATGTCTCAGTGGCTTTCAAAATTAAATTATGCATGCAAACCTGTGAACTAGAAAGATAACTAGGATTTTAATACTAATTAAATGACTGCGGGCACTTTCCACCCCCTCTACATTCTCAGAGTAGAACAGACTAACCTTCTAATGAAAGACGGTCCACCCCCCACGGACAGGAAAAGTGCCCACAGGCACTTAAACTTAATATGGTCAGTAACAGTAAACAGTAACATGGTAAGAAGGAGCACGTACAAACGTTTTCGAAATAACCACATGTAAGACTCTGATGCTTAAAATGTTTAGGGAGAAAGTGGAATACTGGTGTGTATTTTTTCTTTAAACTACCAATACCAGCCATATACAGTCTGTAATGTAGGGATTTCTATATGTCTTTATTTAGTGTTTACATTAGTGACAAAGGCTAAACTTTTAGCTTCAGTAACGTGTACATATCTCCCCTTTTTATAAAACGACTTGGTTGAAAACTGTTCCAGAGCCACTGTTGTTTCATCAGTGAAAAGTACATCATGAAATGCCTCTCCCTGTTCAATCCACTGGAAAAAAGAAAAGGAGCATAAAGCTTCTGATGGTCATAAACAATATTCATTTAGGAGCAGCATCAGAGGTATGTTTTTAACTGCACTGCATTGGAGAGAATACCATAGTGTGTTTTTTTTTTTTACTCCCTGGCGGAAACTGGCTTCCAGAAGAATCAGTATGGCTCAGAGATTAAATAAAACTTCACAGACATTAACGAAGAGCATAACGCGTGTACTGTATACACTGCAAGTACAACCCAACTCTCTGCAGGAGTGCTGGCTGTGATGAATTGAACCGGTTTCACGGGTATTTTCAAAGTAGGAGGCGAGATTTCCAGCGAAAGACACCCCCCCCCTCAAAAACCCAGTAAATACAGTACTTACTAGTTAAAGGCTAGGCTCCCGACTACGGCGAAAGGAACCCTTCTTTCATTAGAAGACAATGAACATATTTTAGCCCTGAATGAATTAATAGCAAACATGGTTTACATAAAAGACATTTTTCCAAGAAAGTTTAGCCTTTGTCACTAATGAAACCACTAAATAAAGACATAAATAGAAAAATCTTAAGATTTTTTAAATACATGACCTTGCTAAAATTTATTTGAAAATAAAAACAATTACAACCGCCAGGGGAGAGAGAGAACAGGGGAGGGATGTTGGTTTTGCATAAGGGGCGGGGCTATGGAAAGTAGGTATGTTTGGGAATGTGTAGTTACATGTTCTGGCTGTTTGTGAATTATCGTTGTTGAGTATGGAGTGTTGAGGTATTGATTTTGTGTAATGCTTTATGTTGAAAATTGAGGTGGATTTTGTTTATGATAAACAGGATAAACTGGGAGGATGGGAGGAAGGTTTGGTTTTGCATAAGGGGCGGGATTATGATAATTGAGGAATTTGAGAGAGTTTGCGGGCTATTTTTGGTTTGTATTACGAATAATTCGTACAAGATATTGAGATTTGTTGATAATTGGAGGACGATTTTGCTTTAATGGTTTGATATATTTGATTTTGTATTGTGGTTGCTATCTATGTTTTTGGTTGGTATTATGTTTTTATGCAAAGGAACAAGTAATAGGTTTATTCCATGCTGAAAAAAAGAAGAAAGAGAACACAACGTTTCGGCCTTGGAGCCTTCTTCAGGTGAAAGAAGGCATAAAAACATAATACCAACCAAAAACATAGATAGCAACCACAATACAAAATCAAATATATCAAACCATTAAAGCAAAATCGTCCTCCAATTATCAATTATCGTCCTCCAATGACCAGGTTCACCTGAAGAAGGCTCCAAGGCCGAAACGTTGCGAGTGTAAAATGGTTTGATTATTTGATTTTGTATTGTGGTTGTTATCTATGTTTTTGGTTGGTATTATGTTTATATGGTTGTTTTTGTTGGTTGGTTGTTATTATGGTTATTAATAATACGATCTATAGTTGAAATCTGAGCCTAAATAAAAAGAAAAAGCAAGTGATTAGGTTTATGAGCAATCTAATTACTTATTCGTTTAAAAAGCTATATAAAATAAAGTTTATTATTAATTTGCTGGACAGAGCGGTGAACATTATTATGCATAAGACAAAGATAACGATCCTGATCAGTTTAGAAATCTGTGTACGCTGTAAGGTTTTTACTTCTTAAACTTTTAAAATACACGTTTTGAATAGAAAGAAATCCTCTTCCTGGTATAGCAAACCAGCACGTCTTTTTTCTCCAATCAGAGGGGTGTCAGATGGTGTCAGCCAATCACCATTCTGCGTTGGGTAGCAACGGGTGACTGTTCTCAGGCGGAAGATGTAAACTGCTTAATGTTCGTGTTAATTTTTTTTTTAATTAAAATTCATTCTATACAGCAATCGCATATTTGGGTACCGTTTCATAAAACTTTCATGCTTAAAATGTTTAGGGAGAAATGGAAGACTGGTGTGTATTTTTTCTTTAAACTACCAAGACCAGCCATACACAGTACAGTTTACATACATACAGTAATGTTTATGTTCCTAAATTAATATCGTTTATGACCTTCAGATGCGTTATGCTCCTCTTCTTTTTATGCTCAGCTACTAAAATTTCCCTTTAGTGGTAAAATCCATATAAATATTCAAAACTAAGCGGATTAAAATGTGCACAGTAAAGACATTAAATGATTAAATCTTTGCACTACCAACCAATGCACCACGAGTGCCCCTGTCGGTCATTTTGGCCAGCCAATCACTTGCCCTGCGGTACCCTCCGGTGCCCCGCGGTGGCTTGTGGGTAGGTTATCGTACCGCGGGTTTTTACCGCGCATTTTGAATGGCTGCATCTGTAGATCTCCAATGCAATTTCAACCAAACCTGTTCCCACAAACCCTGCCCCCACTACCATTAGAATATACACAAACATTTTAGCGTTTCATTCTGAGCAGAAGACCCTCACACCTGAAGAGTGCTGGCTGTGACGAATTAAACCGGTTTTACAGGTTTCAATCACAGACCATGTGACATGGGACTCAGTAAAGGAACACACAGCGCCACTGGATTTGATAATACCTAACCAAAATCCGCAATATGGAAACAGAACCTGTGTTATTGTTGATAGATGATGTACTCGTAACATTTTTTCAAGACGAACTACAACATTTAAAAAATGACTTGTATGTACTTGATATCTCTAATCAATCCACGGGTTCCAGCACAAAACGAAACTAAAACGCATACCGTTTCGTGCTTCTTATTAGTTACTCAAAAGTAATTTGCCCGTATGAAATGCATAATATAAACCTAGAAACATATACGTGAGCAGTACTTAAGCACTGTAGTATCGGTGTTAAGACATACCTCTCAAATACTGTAAATCAAGTTAAAAATATCTCAAGACCGATTCTGGTCGTAATGAAACCATGTTTCGTGTATGTTTTCTTTTTTATCTTGAAATAACTCATTTCTAAATACCTTTTTCACTGTTAACATCTTGCAGCAACTTTGCGACAAAATATACACTCTGACAGTTCATCCTGCTACCAACATTAAATAAAACAAATCTTAAGATTTCTATATTTATGTCTTTATTTAGTGGTTTCATTAGTGACAAAGGCTAAACTTTCTTGGAAAAATGTATTTTATGTGTTGCGGAAAAAACTGACTTGCTTTAACAAAATATGTTTACAAATCCTTTCACCTGGCATTTTCGTAGTTAGAAATTATGGAACGCTCTGTTAAAAGCAAGGGAGTTTTTATGTCCGTTGCAGTTCTTTTGCAACATGAATATAATTATATCGTTATTAATTTCTTGAGATACGAGATTCCATATTATATTCCCTTTTAATCAAATTCTAAAAGTATGCTTGTTGACTCTGGTATCACGTAAGTTAAAGACTTCGAAGCTTACAATGTTTAGGGAGAAATGGAATACTGGTGTGTATTTTTTTCTTTAAAGTACCGAGACCAGCCATATACTGTATGTTTATGTTAAGATTTCCCTTCAGTGGTAAAATTAGATATGAATATTCAATACTTAAACGGGCACAGTTAAGACATTAAATATACATATACATATTGTATACAGTACAGTTTGCATACGGTAATATGTTTATGTTACGTGATTAAAAAATAAATAAATAAAACTGAAAGGTCCAGCACCAGCTGGATTCAAACACACAACCTGCTAGTTGGTAGTCACGCACCTAGACCAGTAGGCTATAAGACAGCTCGCATAAACAGGCAGGCGAAACAGCCCTACACAACCCTGCCGCAGTACACGGATATAATCATACCGTAATTAAATTCTTGAGATACGCGATTCCATATTATATTCCCTTTTAATCAAATTCTAAAAGTATGCTTGTTGACTCCGGTATCACGTTAGTTAAAGACTTCGAAGCTTACAATGTTTAGGGAGAAATAGAATACTGGTGTGTATTTTTTTCTTTTCATGATAGGTGTCGCATTTTAAATCATTTTCGTAGTTAGAAATTATGAAACGCCCTGTTAAAAGCAAGGAAGTTTTTATGCCCGTTGAAGTAAAACAAAATGCCTGACAAAGTATGGCTTGGACAGATTTCAAGTGCTTGTACAAATGTGCTAAAGAAATTATACTTTGAGTATACAGCTTGTCCAAAGTCATCCATTATTAATACTATTAGTAATATCTTCAGTAAAGGCTTTGATGCATAAATATTTCTGATAAAGGTAGGTTGTGTACTTTTGTCCAACTGAGCAATCTTGCTTTCATAAAATATACCAACATTTTAATGACTGATGATTAACATGCTATAATACACAGTTCAAAATTAAAGGCTCAAATGCTGTACATGCTGGCGGTTTTACAAGGCGACGCCGGATAGTTAGTCACGTGACACACGTGAACTGCGTGATACCCCAGTGGGCGTGTCGCGGTATGCCGCAAAATACCTCACCCATTTTGAATGGCTGCATCTGTATGTCTGCAACCTCAGCAATTTGGGGTGGTGGGGGGGAGAACCTACAATGATCTGTGTTTTGAGTTTTGTGAGTGTTTGGAGAAAACTGAAAAGCAGCTTAGCTGTTCAGTTTGATAAATATGGACGGAAAGGAGCATGGTTTTGTTTTGGTTTGTGGTGGCAGGTTTTTTCCCATGCTCTGTAAATGAAAGGGCACTGTTTTTATAACCTTTTTTAAACTCATGACAGTGTTTGAGTGTTTCTGTTGTCCTGGACCTGCCTATTTTTAAAGATACTGTCATGTAAATCATGTAAATCCCAAGGGGTTATCACAGTGCATAAGTGATCTAAATACAGAAATAAAATTGCTTAACAAAATCAAAACACACAACTAGCTTGTTTGATCAGGTAGATTTGGATGGAGTGAATGAGAAGATTGTATGATGCAGATGATCGAATACGATGGCTAGCTTGAGATTGAAACTGATGTTGCAGAGATTCAGAATATTAGACTGAAGTAGAAGTAGGAAGAGAGCTAGTGCCTGATGAAGAAGAATGGATGAGGACAAATTTGAAGTGGAACCCCCAGAAGAAGAAGAAATATCTGCTATATTCATGGCTGAAAGTTTTTCGGAGGGGGAAGAGTTGAGGGTCATTTCCACACCATTTGGACACCAGCTAATTAAAAGAAAGAGAAAGCTATGAACAAGTGCAGACTTATTGTAGCTGTGGGACAGAGCAGGCATCAGCATCCTGGGAGCTTGTGTGGCAACAGCTTTAAGTAGGACTATGAAAGAATCAGCAAATATGAAGGGTTGGATGCTTGACCTTAAACAGAGTAAAAGGGGACAGAGGGAGAGAAGAGTTAATGCTATTATGTAAAGAGAGGAGGGAAAGGGGGAGATAAAACTGTATGTTGTTCAGAGTTCTTGACAGGGCGGACAATATCAGGATAACTAAATAAGAAATGCAGACAGCACTGAAGCAACACGGTCCCTTGTTTCCAGTGGAGTGTTTGAAGTCAAAGAGGTGAGAAGGTGACTTCAATCCTGGCTCACAGAGATTGATGTGATAAACATAAGGTCCCAGCAACGCCAAGTGAGAAACACATCTGATTAAACAAAATGCTGAGTGCTAAAAAAGAGGCATGCAACGCTGAGTGTGACCATGGGGCATATGAGCATAGAGAAGAGGAAGTGCAAGATTTGGGTTTGCCCTCCTGAACGTCTGTTTAGATAAATGTAATTAATATTTTTTTGCACATTCACTAACTGCAATCTAACTGCACAAGGCAGTGGGCACTACCTGTTGAACATGAAGGCAGCACATAGTGATTTATGTTTTGATATAAAACTTTCAGCACACTGCCTGAGCACAGTAAAGAATGAGAAAGAAATTGTTTTTAGTGAAATATAAGTGGAATAACTGAGCTGAGGTTTGGGGAAAATAAACTTTATTTTAAAATGACTGTACAGGACATATGAATCAAATATTAAATCATAATAGACCTTCTCAGTACATCACAGGATGGAGCAGATTGGGATTTTTTTATTTTTAAATAAGCATTTGAAATTAGAATTTAACATTTAAAATTTTAAATTAGAAGGAAAGGGATGAGATTGTAAATACTTGTATTCACGGGGGAGGAAAGAATGGGACATGACTGAAGCTAGTCTCTTCTTACTCTCTAATGTGCAACACAATTGTTTGTTTATTTTACATGTTAAACAGTAAAAATTAATTGTTTTTAATGCATAATTCTAAATACAGATGCAGCCATTCAAAGTGCGCGGTACAGACAC
The DNA here is from genome assembly GCF_040954835.1 of Lepisosteus oculatus. Lineage (NCBI taxonomy): Eukaryota > Metazoa > Chordata > Actinopteri > Semionotiformes > Lepisosteidae > Lepisosteus > Lepisosteus oculatus. The sequence continues at coordinate 2,436,664 of NC_090713.1, forward strand.
GTACCGGAGGTAATTGGCTACGGCCTCGCCTGTCACGATGCAAAATACCGCGGTACATGATTGGTTGACCGACAGGGGCACTCGTGGTGCGTTGGTCGGTCGTAGAAAGATTTAAATGCCTTTACTGTGCCCGTTTTAGTATTGAATTTTACCACTGAAGGGAAATCTTAGTAGCTGAGCATAAAAAGAATAGGAGCATACTGTAACGCGTGTGAAGGCCATAAGCGATATTAATTTTGGAACATAAACATACAGTATATGGCTGGTCTCGGTACTTTAAAGAAAAAATACACACCAGTATTCCATTTCACCCTAAACATTTTAAGCATCGAAGTCTTTAACTAACGAGATACCGGAGTCAACAAGCATACTTTTAGAATTTGATTAAAAGGGAATATAATATGGAATCGCATATCTAAAGAAATTAATAACGATATAATTATATTCATAACAACACAAGAATAGTACAGGCTGTATGATGTGTGTTGATAATGTTTGTAGGACTTTTTCAACACTCCTCATGTTGTGCTGTGGGTTAGGTTCCTGACTCCCACATCACATGTTGTGTGTTCAAATCAAGCTAGAACTGTGACTTTTTTTTTAACAAACATTTCTTTGAAAAAATGAAATGTTTCCCTGGGTCAGAGATTAAATAAAACTTCACTTGCACCAAACACATTTATATTTCTAAATATCACAACATGATCAAATTTAAGTCATTTTAATAACAATGAATAGTCACCTATGCGTTACAATATAAACATTTATATTGATTTAAATCGCATTTAAATCGCCTTTATTTAAAACCCATAAATAAAGCTGATACTGTTTAGACTTTTAATTATTTAAAACTGTATTACAGCAGCACAATGCACAATGCAACGTAAATCGCTATCTTTGTCTTCTGCGTAATAATGTTCACCTCTCTGTCCAGCAAATTAACAATAGTAATAATAATGAACTTTATTGTATATGGCGCCTTTAAAGGTGGCTCCTCAAAGCGCTTTACAGGATAAAAACAATAACAACAATACTGTTAGGCTGGGCAAATGATTTTTTTTTAAAAAGAAATACAAAATGAGATATAATGATGTGTTCCGGCTTAGACATTAACGAAGAGCATAACACGTGGGCGGCGTAGCGGTCGGCTCTGGCTTTCCCATCCGATGCACTGCAAGTACAACCCCCCTCTCTGCGGGAGTGCTGGCTGGGATGAATTAAACTGGTTTCACAGGTATTTTCAAAGTAGAAGGGGGCGAGACTTCCAGCGAAAGACACCTCCCCCCCTCCAAAACCCAGTAAGTACAGTACTTACTAGTTAAGAAAGCTAGGTTCCTCAATGAAATCACTTTAACATGCTAATGCGTTGGTGTAACAGTCCGGGCGTGGCAAGCTTCTAATGTCTCCCGACTACGGCGAAAGGAACCCTTCTTTCATTAGAAGACAATGAACATATTCTAGCCCTAAATGAATTAATAGCAAACATGGTTTACATAAAAGACATTTTTTCCAAGAAAGTTTAGCCTTTGTCACTAATGAAACCACTAAATACATAAATATAGAAATCTTAAGATTTTTAAAATACATGACTTTGCTAAAATTTATTTAAAAATAAAAACGATTACAAACACCAGCGGAGAGAGAGAACAGGGGAGGGATGTTGGTTTTAAGGGGCGGGGCTATGGAAATGAGGTCTATTTGGGAATGTGGAGTTACATGTTCTGGCTGTTTGTGAATTATCGTTATTGAGTATGGAGTGTTGAGGTATTGACTTTGTGTAATGCTTTATGTTGAAAATTGAGGTGGATTTTGTTTATGTTAAAGAGGATAAACTGGGATGGGAGGAGGGTTTGGTTTTGCATAAGGGGCGGGATTATGATAATTGGAGGAATTTGAGAGAGTTTGCGGGCTATTTTTGGTTTGTATTACGAATAATTCGTACAAGATATTGAGATTTGTTGATAATTGGAGGACGATTTTGCTTTAATGGTTTGATATATTTGATTTTGTATTGTGGTTGCTATCTATGTTTTTGGTTGGTATTATGTTTTTATGCAAAGGAACAAGTAATAGGTTTATTCCATGCTGAAAAAAAGAAGAAAGAGAACACAACGTTTCGGCCTTGGAGCCTTCTTCAGGTGAAAGAAGGCATAAAAACATAATACCAACCAAAAACATAGATAGCAACCACAATACAAAATCAAATATATCAAACCATTAAAGCAAAATCGTCCTCCAATTATCAATTATCGTCCTCCAATGACCAGGTTCACCTGAAGAAGGCTCCAAGGCCGAAACGTTGTGTTCTCTTTCTTCTTTTTTTCAGCATGGAATAAACCTATTACTTGTTCCTTTGCAGCCTACGCATGCTGACGCAGCTACCCACCTGAACTATTATGTTTTTATGGCTGTTTTTGTTGGTTGTTATTATGGTTATTATGTTTGTTGTGTCATTTTTGATCATTGGGTGAAATAATCAAAAGAGAGAGAGAGAGAGCGAGCGCCTTCTTTTTACTTTTGTAGCCAAAGGGCCTTGCAGATCAGATTCCCTTCCCCCTACAGAAAGACAGACACATGTTTTCACAGTTTAGAAGCCGCTATTCAGACGCAGGCGAGGCGAGCAGCCCCTAGATAAAACATCAATTTTATTTAAACTTCAACGAAAGTATTAATGGTTTTTAATTACCGTACTCTTATGGAACATGCCACCAGCCATCTGCATTGAACGATTAAAAATAAAAACGATTACGATTGGCACTCCTGTAGCTTTTTCACGAAACTTCCAACAGAGCTGTTCAACCAGTTTTTATCGGGCACCTCTTATGTCAGGCGTAAGTGATAAATATACAGTATTTAGCTGAAAAGCTGTACAACGCAAGACATTTCATTACTCTGGGAGGTTTCGTGAAAAGGCACATTGTGCTGCTGTAATAGTTTAAAAAAAAGTCTAAACAGTATCAGCTTATGTATGGGTTGTAATTTTAAAAAAGTCAAAAACCGCACTCAAAATGCAATTTAGCGCTTTTAGATACGCGATTCCATGTTTTTCTTTAATCCCTGGCGGGACCGGGCGTCCATAAGAATCAAGTTATAGGTTTCATTGTGCTTTGACAGAAACCAAATTATATCATTTTTAATGTCTTTAGATACCCGATTCCACATTATATTCCCTATTAATCAAATTCTAAAAGTATGCTTGTTGACTCCGGTATCGAGCGTATTCGCAGAAAAGCTTAAAACTACCACTTTTTATACACGTTATTTCACGTTAGTTAAAGACTGCAATGCTTAAAATGTTTAGGGAGAAATGAAATGCTGGTGTGTATTTTTTCTTTAAAGTACCAAGACCAGCCATATACAGTTTACATACTGTATGTTTATGTTCCAAAACTAATATCGTTTATGGATTTCACACACGTTATGGTAAAATTCCATATAAATATTCAATACTTAAACGGGCACAGTAAAGACATGAAATATACATATACATACTGTATACAGTACAGTATACATGTTCCTAAATCAATATCTTCTATGAGCATGTGAAAGGCATGGTGAACGTGGACCAGGGCAATACTTTGAGTTTACAGCTTGTCCAAGGTCATTCATTATACTATAAATACTATTAGTAATATCTTCGGTAAAGACTTTGATGGCGACAGCTGAAACATGCTCCCCCCCTCCCTCTCTCGATTCATTTCAATTTAAGGTGCTTTATTAGCATGACAGATGGGTACAATCAGTGTTGGGTATTTACTTTGTAATCTGTATTGCTTTGAGATGCCACTTTTAAAGGTGATATATAAAATCAAGGCTTTAACTTGCTTTAACTCCGCAAGTCTGAGTTCGTGTGTCCGTCCTATCCGAGCCTGAAAGTATTACAATATGTATCTTTATAGCGGGTGGTGTACAGCTTTTTAGTATAGATAACACTTTTCTAAAATGTATTTAAAAAATAAAAACGATTACAATCTAATCTTTCCACGTTTGATCCCAAGATCCCAAGAAAAATAAATCTAAACAGGGAGAAAGCTATGCTGAAAGTTTATTAAGATACTTAGAAGACAAAGATATCAATTTATGTTGCATTTGTCTGATTGTGAATCAAAAAACACATATATTTAAACACGCGCTTGAGTTTTAAATCAAAACGCGATTTAAATCAATATAAATGTTTATATTGTAACGCATAGGTGACTATTCATTGTTATTAATTTTCGTAGTTAGAAATTATGAAACGCTCTGTTAAAAGCAAGGGGGTTTTTATGTCCGTTGCAGTAAAAGAAAATGCCTGACAAAGTAGGGCTTGGACAGATTCCAAGTGCTTGTACAAATGTGCTAAAGAAATTATACTTTGAGTTTACAGCTTGTCCAAAGTCATTCATTATTAATACTATTAGTAATATCTTCAGTAAAGGCTATAATGCATAAATATTTCTGATTAAGGTAGGTGGTGTACTTTTGTCCAACTGAGCAATCTTGCTTTCATAAAATATACCAACTTTTTAATGACTGATGATTAACATGCTGTAATACACTGTTTAAATTTAAACGCTCAAATGCTGTACATGAGAGGTTAAGCTTTATTGGCTCCTCCTGGCGGTTTTACAAGGTGATTCCGGATACTTTCGGCATGACATCAAATGACACGATATACCGCGTGATACTGCGTTTTGATGTGACACGCCCACCGGGGTATACCGCGAAATACCCCACCCATTTTGAATGGCTGCATCTGTATGTTTTAAAATTTATATTTTTAATTATATATAACGTGACTCTGACTTGCATGTTGCTTGCTGGGACAGGATCTGGTTCTCTGATGACCCTGAATTTAAATAAGCGTTTAGAAAACGGGTGGATGGATAATTATTTTGAGAAAGGGGAGAGAATGGTGAACATACTTTAAGGAATTTAAGGAATAGTTTGAATTTAACAATCTGAAAAGAGAATAGAGAAACATGGTGTTTCTGTTATATTTTGTTTTGTGTCATCATTTCTAATGAACAAAATGATAATTCTGATGGAAATATTCCCTCCATTTCCATTGAATAAATTTAACATTTTAACTTGTTCTATTAAAAGCCAGATTTTATACTGAGAAACACTGAGAATCCTCACATCTCCCACAATAAATACCGTAAGTTTTTGTACTAACAGTCTGTGCTCTGTGTTGTTTCCAGGCATGTTCTCCCTCTGTGACTCTCATCAGTACAAGTTTCTGAACCAACCATTAAAATGGACTGAAGCTCAGAAGATCTGTAGACAGAAATATATTGACCTGGCCTCTATTAATGGTGTAGAAGATGTGGTTATGCTTCTTAATGCTGTAGACAGTAATTATAGAGGTGAAGCCTTTATAGGACTGTATTTTAAGTACAACAGCTGGCAGTGGTCCCTGACAGACAGTGAGTTCTACAAAGTGGGGGAAACTAAATTTCGTCAATGGGGCGAAGGGCAACCAAACAATGGAGGTGGCAATGAATACTGTGTTCTGATGAGCAGTGATGGCACATGGTCGGATTATCCCTGCAGCAATTTGTGGTACTTCATGTGCTATAATGGTAAGTATCAATTTTCATTTTTATATAATCATAAAGAGCAGTTAATAAACCAATGTCTGAAACAGTTGCATATTTATCGCATTTGCATTCTAAAGGAAACCTATTTCTAGAAATAAATTACTGTGGAATAACTAATCCAAAACCGAGTAGTAGGCAAATACCAAAATTGTAACCTTGTTTGTTTATAGCTACTGTGAGATGTAATAATCTTAGATTATTAACATAACTTGTGAAAAATGCAATCATTTCCAAAAGGAGTAAGTGGGACCTCACTCCCCTTTCGTAGAGAGTATAGAGAAAACTGACTCATCAGATCCCGCGAAATCTGTTCTAGCTTTCTTCTTCTGCAAGGCTGTATCAATGAGGCTGTCCATCATGATTTTTTATGAGCACTTCTTAATGTGGTGCAGAAAGTTTATTAAGCATTTCTTGTAAGTGAAATCCTTCAAGCAACATGTAATGAATATGTAAGGGAGACCAGCAATAGTAAAGATGTAGATGTCCCAAACAGGAAGACTATAAAACAATAGTCATAGTGACTACCAGAAGAGTTGAGCACAGAGCCTTAAACCCCACTGAAACCCTACCATGTCTGTTATGTTTAATGTTCAGAAACAAGAAATGAAAGAGGTGGAAATTTCTGAAATTGAATTTATTCAAATGTAATTATAATCCTTATAAGGACATTATAAGGACATGGTAGTATTACTGTTAGTCCTTACTAAATTAACAGCCCATTTCACCAGCTGATTTGGATTGTCTTGGATGTCTGGTGTCTGAAGATCACAAGTATTGTCCCAGTGTCTGAAAAGGTGAGGTGCATCAGATGTACATCAGATGGCATAAAGAATGAAAGTCCTGATGACCATCAGATCAGAAGAGGGAGGCTGGAAAGCTTGTAACATCATGGCCTTACGTGGAAGGCCAAAAGAGCCTTGGGCACAAATACCATATTGGACCACAAAACTCCTACAGAGAGCCCACATAGTTCAATCCTACTGGCTCCTTTTCCACTCCGGTATGAAATGGCTGCTGGGTAAACCTGAAGAGCAGAAGCCACTTCTGCTCTCCTCCCCACTGACAGCTGATGTGTGGTGAGGGTTGTGGCACATTATGGATGCTGTCGCATCATCCAGGTGGATGCTGGACATTGATGGTGGTGGAGGGGAGTCCCCATTACCTGTAAAGTGCTTTGAGTGGAGCGTCCAGAAAAGCGCTATATAAGTGTAAGCAGTTATTATAATTATTATTACTTTACTTCTGAACAATCATTCTTGGAGAAAGCAATGATGGTTACTAAGTAGGAGATAGAGTCTCAGTGTCAAGTTTACTTGCATTGTATTCTGCAGCTACTGTACAGTACATTAGGAGTATGAGAACACTAGAGAAGATACACCACTGTATCTGGAAGACGGAAGCTACATAATTATCAGAAGAGAAAATATCCCTGTCTAAATCATGAAGTCTTGATGCAAAAAAGCTCCAATTGCAGGTCATCTGCAATATGGATTAAGAGAGGAAGCTAAGGCTGTCATGGCCAATCTTGGACAAAAAACATAATGCTCTTTTCTTGATCATCAGGAGGCAAACTACTCATCAGGGAAACAACCCTAATGGACGGGAGAATAAAGTAGACTCCAAAGTCATTTGTGTGCCAAAACATTGGGCCCTAGGAGGTTCTCCACATAAAGGAGGGAGAACTGTCTACAGTCACTAAAGTGGCTCCAAATGAACTCCATCTGCTGGGTGGAGGTGTCACTAGACTCCATACGATCATCCTCTGGACAGGAGATCAGGTGTAGTATTTGGCACACCAGATAGATGTGCTCCCTCTCAATACCCTCGATAGGATTATTCTCACAGTGGGAGCTTGCTGGCTGCTGTCACAATTGTCATCCTTCTTCTAGAAGGCTCTCCGACCCTTTTGTACTTTAGTTTCATTTTCACATTCACCTGCCCCTCGTTCCCTTTATTATTTAAACCCGATGCTTTAGAAGCTCGGGGCTCTGCATTGTAAGACGGATGCCAGGAGGCCCGCCTAGCATCAAATCACCCTATGTCCGCGTCTTGAAGGCTTAGGCTTCTGTTCGGAGCGCCTGGCCTCGTCATTCTGTTTTTTAACCCACTGTTCCTGTTCCTGATCCTGTTCTGGATTTTAGCCTTGTCTCATCTTGGATGGATCACCTGGTTTTGGATTTTGGACTGGGCCCAGATTTCCCCCTTGAACAGTTTTGGGCTTGTTTGCCTGTGCTCCCCCCTTGCACATGATCACAGTCGGCACCACCCCCTGTTCGCCATCTCTTCTTCTCCTCATCTTGTTTCCCCTGTAGCCCTTCTCCAGTCACTTCTGGATTTTACATAGGGTCCTTAATATGCACTACACGGGAGTCAGGACCGGCTCCCGTTACAGCTGCCACCTGTAATTTCAGTTTCAATAGGAATGGTTATAGATCATCATGGCATCTCAGAGCACTGTCTATCCAAGGGAGATTGTTTTACAAACAATCACTAGTTCCGTTCTATATGAATTTTAATCAAAATATCAGTTATAGACTGTCTGCAATTTCCGAGGGCACCCTGCAAACACAGCAAAAAAGCTCCAAAACCTGCCCATCCAGAGTGCGCCTGACATGGTGTGAGCCCAGGAAGACAGGAATGTATACTTAGAAGAAAAGGAAATGACAATTTAAATTCTGATCAGAATTCACAGTGCTCCTGTTAGTGAAACTAAGGGCAAAGAGACAACAAAACAAAGAAAAGGAGATCTACAGTAACACCACAGTAGAGGGGGGAAATGCAGGACAACTCTGCTGCCGGTCTGGGAATTTCCAGTTTATCAAAGGAACAATCCAACAAAGAAATCTGTTCAGCAACACAAAGGCTTTCAGGGCAGTGGTGAGGCAAGGCTTTCTCCTTCTGTCGGAAAAGGGAAAAGATTTTTAAATATCTACACACAGAAGGAGGGAAAAGCTGTCTATTAAGAAACACAATTTTAATCATTACCAAGAAGCAGATACCTGAAGCAATGCAATGTTATCATTTATCAGAAGAGTTAATCCTGTTTATTTTTGATGACATATTTCTGCAGGTTTGCTTTTGTATGGTCTTTCATTTTTAAAATCTTCAAATGCTATGTAGGCCAGTGTGTTACTTGGGATATGTTGTGAACCCTGGTAGCTGTTAATCTGATGTACGCTGAATTCAAATAATCTAGTACAGAGTAAAAAATAGATCCTTACAATGCCCTTGGAATGTATCACTAATCTTTTACAACTGGAATTTTTCTACACAGACAGCAACGATCCCACACGCAGATACATCCTGATTGAGGAAGGGATGAATTGGACTGAGGCTCAGAGATACTGCAGAGAGCATTACAGAGACCTGGTCAGTGTGAGGAACGAAAGTGAGAATGATCGGATAAAGAACATATCGAATGGTAACACTTTCTGGATAGGTTTGTTTATTGACCCCTGGAAATGGTCAGACCAGGAGAACACTTCATACCGCAACTGGAACATCAATGAACCCAACAACCTCAATGGACATGAAGGCTGTGCTGCAGTCTTACTGGACAGCAGTAGCAGAGGAAAATGGGATGATGTTGACTGCAGCCTCAGTCTACCCTTCTTCTGTTATAATGGTGAGTTTGCTGCAGGGTATGCAGGAAGACACACCTCAGTGAAGGAACAAGTAATAGGTTTATTCCATGCTGAAAAAAAGAAGAAAGAAAACACAACAGTTCGGCCATGGAGCGAGGAATTTGTGTGTCCTCATACCTGAAGAAGGCTCCACGGCCGAAACGTTGTTTTCTTTCTTCTTTTTTTTCAGCATAGAATAAACCTTTTACTCGTTCCTTTGCAGCCTACACATGCTGACGCAGCTACCCACCTGAACTACACCTCAGTGAAGCTACATTTTGAAATTAATTTCCATTTGTTACAAAAAAGTAATTTTTAATAGAACACACAGAAACACACACACATGTTCATTAAATGCTGTACATTAAACCATTCTCAAAGGGTTTTTATAATCTGAATACAGGCCCAGTCTCTCTCTGGCACATTATCATGAAGGTGTGTTTAGGAGTAATAATTGCATATGCATTAGAACCTATACAAAGATTTTCACATGTGATATTTTTTACAATGACTTTCAGTTATTCTCAAATGTAGCATACAACAAAAAGTCACATCCTTTCAGGAGATCAGATTCTACCGTATGTAGCCGAGTTCAGATTACAGTAGTTTTGAAGACTATTGCAAAGTCGGGCATTATTGTACAATAACACATCATGTCTTTACCAGCCAGCCCATCCTGCCTGAATTCTGTTCAAGTCACCTCTTTGCAGTATAAAACTGTGTAACACACATAGGCCAGGAGTATACCACAGGGTTAACCCAGTGGATTTCTAAACCAGAGGGGACAAATGGAAACTATGTTGAAATACATTTACAGCTAAGAACAGGAGAACTTCTTTACACAGAGGGTTGCAGGAGTATGGAACACACTACCCAGCCATGATACTGAAGCTGATATCCCATTTTCTTTCAAGAAACAGCAGGATGAGATTTGTCTGATCGGTCTCTTAACAAGCAGGCTACTAGACCTGAATAGCCTCCTTTTGTTCGGAACCTTTCTTATATTAATAACTTTCATGTTCTCAATTCTAAATTTATTCACAATTGAAAATTTTGTAGGCTTAACTGCAGATAGTAATACCGTAGGCAAATTGCAAATTTATTTAATTTAGTGGAATGATACCAAAGTTAAAATAAAACCTGTGTACATAAATCTTGCACCCAGGACTTCATATAGTGCATCTCGGCACGCACCCACTCAAGAACTCAATGTCTCATTTCATCGCAGACAGATGTATTTTCGACATTTAACACGGCTGAGACCTTCACCGTGCTCATCCATGACCAGAGTCACTCTCGCCCCCCACAGCCACAAGGCTTCATTCAGAATATGGCAGCTCTGCACCCACCATACCAGCTGTGTTCTTCTTTCAGGTCTCCTAATGTTGACATGGTTACAGAATCCCGCAGCAGGCCATCCCCCCACCTTCTATTCCTACTCTCACACTCTCCCCTTCCTCCACTCGTCTCTCTCCATTTCTGGTCAAACGTCCAACCTATTCCACCTATGGCCCCAGGCTAAATATGTTATTTAGTCTCTTCACCTCTTCCCCAGTTTTCTTTTTCTCCATACACTACAGGAGCACCCCGTCTCTGACTCCCTCTCAGCCCCGGGGCAGTTGGATCCTATTCAACCTGTTCATCAGCCCGCATTGTGGCAGACATGCTTGTCAAGTACAGACTGCAAACTCATGTATTACAACTGTGTGTCTCGCTCATTCTGTCATTTCCTATAGCTATGTATTGGAGCTAAAAATCTGCTCAGTTCCAGCAAAACCTCAGCCTGTCTCACTCTTAGCTCAGTCTTTTGAACTATGCAATAGAGTTTTGGGGATTCTTTTGGGACATCATGACAAACTCATCAAATTTCTTCAGCAATGTGAGCTATGCCAAATATACGTCTCTCTCGTGCATTTATTAGGATCTAATCAAACTACTTAAATTGTATTATAACAATGTTTTAACAGAAAAGGTTATAAAAGGCCTGCATATATAAATCTAGCACCTGCACCAAGTACTTCCAATACAACACCTCTATCGTACACCTTCTGCCACCCACTCTACACCCCTGCAGCAACTCCCTGACTCTATCCTCTCAGTACAGATTCCCTTAGTCAGGCGAGTTATGCTAAATATACTCTGCACATTTTGTCCCTCTTGCATGAGACAGCAGTTCATCCTTGTAATGGAGTTTTTCCCTGAATATTGGACTCCAATTTCATGCTGATATGAAAGTTAAATGAGACATGAAGAGGTAAAAGCTGACAAAGAAATTTTAGAACAAGGTTATAGATTCTGCACATAAAGAGATACCTGGAGATAAGTTTTTCAACTACAAAGCTAGACTCCTTTTCCAAACAAAGGAGGTGAAGTTTAAACAGAGAAAGCACAGAGCAACCTTTAAACGAAAACAATAGAAATAAAGTACTGTGACATTTATCACTGTCTGCTTCCACAGGGAAGAGGGTGCTGATGAAGTTGAGCATCGTAGTGGATAATGGACTGAACCCTAATGATCCTGAAGTGTCAGAATACCTCTTGGCCCAGGTAGGAGACATCACCTTCCAGAAATTCAGTCTAATAAGTGGCTTTCACTTTTTCGTGCAAAATGTTTGTCAGGAGTGTAAACTCAGTATTTATTTCAGCCATAGAACAAAACACAGTACACATATACTCTGGATACCCATTGCAAGAACATAATGCTCAGGATAGCTGGACACAAGCTGTGGAAAGAACCCCATTGGGAAAATCATAGCTTTTCTTCAATCCCATATGTACAATTCGAAAATCAGCATCTGAGCAGCAACATCTAGGTTTCTTATCCTCTGGTGGTTTTGTAGTCGGCACCTAAAAAGCATCAGACAGCTTTCTGAGCCACCAAGAAAATGATATATAAAAAAGATTGTGGTCAGGTGTGAATCAGGTCTGATTAAAAAACCTCTGACCAGCCATTTTGAGGAGCAGTAACTGGATATCAACAACCATGTAATCTATGTAAAGAAAGGGTGACCTTCTTGCAAGTTAATGTTTCATCATGTTACTTACACAGCAAGGTGTGTTTTTTTTTGCTAGAATGCACTCATGCAATGACCAGTGATGTTAATAAATACAAACTGTAGAAGTATGCTCCTCAATGCCACCTCTCAGCATCTAGGGTTCCTAATACTAAAGCTTTTGTCTGTTGTTGCATGAGTGAGCAGACTCAGGCTGTGTGGGTGTGATTTTACGGGAAGCCAGGTAGTGACCTGGAAAGGTAAAAGATTAAGAACAGGAACTCGGAAGGGATCTATCCGTCCATTTGTGAATGATCTGTTTGAAGGCACGGCGATGGAACAGTGGTGCTTGAACTGCAAGACTGCTGACTGGCAGGTCAGGCTTGGATGATTGAAAGTCCATAAAGGTTAAGGTTTCTGTGTAATAAACGTAAGTAACTTAGTGTGAGTGAAGACCAGAGAGGTGGTAGAAGGCCCTCACGCTCCATGCGCAGTACAGGGTGGAGTACAACTTCTGGACTCTGGTTAGGCTCTAGGTGGGCACAAGAAGGGTGTTACTTCTCAAGAAGGGTGTTTGACTTTCTCAAGATGTGCAGAGTAATTAAAAGAAATCACATTTGCCTAAGGCTCGGGTTATTTTCTGACCCCACTATTTTGTAGCAGTATATCAAAATTAGAATTCTTTGTGCTACAGATGTAGTGCTACATATGGGAGATTTAAATTTTCCCCACATAGACATGGAAAAAACTAATGGAATGCAAACAGAAACCAAATATTATTACAAACCAAACAGCAACACCGAATATAGTATATAAACTAATCGTATTATAACATCACTAAAACATGTATATTGTGCATTCGGGGAAGCAATGGAGAAATTGCAGGCTGACACCTAAGTGTTAAGCTCAGGGAGTATTGTTTGACTGAAAGACAGACCTGGCTGAGTCCTAAGACCCATGGGAGGACTGCGATCACTCGTGGGAATGTTACAGTGTCCCCAGGGCAACTGAGAGGTGTGAACCGCTGCTGGCTTGAGTATCTGTCCCTGTGATGTGTTAATATTACTGGATCAATGTGCTCCAGTTTAGACTCAGCCTTGCAGAAGTGATATTTCACCTCTCTCTATTCAGTTCAGAGAACAACTGTCCAAGCATATTCTGATGGAGAACACCACGTTGAGATGGAGAGAGTGGGAGGATGGGGTGGCTTTCCACCAGGAAGAAGACAAACTGAAAGGTAAGACACTGTCACTATGCAGTGGCATTAGGATACATTAGCTGTAAAAGGATAGTGTAGGTAAACTCATGCTGTATCAGTATGGGTCTAATGCTAGTGTGTGTAAATTTTGCTTTCACAGTACGTTTGTGTAGACTTTTGCTCATGTGAGTGTCTAACTGAGCTTTTCTGTTTTCTGCCCACAGAGAAATGTGACAGCAATGGAAACTGAGCCTCAGTCCTGTCCCTAGTTTCCGGTCTGCTGTTCTTCCTGTTCCTCTCTATCCCTTGGGCTATATATTTCCGGGTCTTGCACTCTGTCCTTGCTCAGCATTGACGTTCGGATGTCCTGAGACCCGCATAGCACCAGGGCGCTCCACGTCGACTCCCTGAGGGCATAGGTTTCTATAAGGCATTCCTGAACTCTTTGCACTAATGAGCCTGGGCCTTTTTCCCGTCTCGCCGCTACGCATATGGGTCTTTTTCCGTTCTCCTACTCCCCACGGTTAGTCCCTTTGGACGTCCATGACACTTGGGTCCTGTCTTTATGGAGCTGGTGTATTCTTCCCATATTCGGGCAGGATTCCTCCGTGCTCCAGTTTTCTCCCACAGTCCAAAGACATACTCTTTGGCCAGGTTAATTGGCCTGTGGTTATCCTGGTTTAAAAGGACGTGTGTCTGTGTGTGCCCATTGATGGACTGGTGTCCTGCCCAGAGCATATCCTCTCCCTCTTCTTATGCCCGTTGCTTCCTGGGATAATTGATGGATATTTTAATCTTTGAAGTGAAAATGAACATATTTTTTGGTGAAAGAAGGTAAACGACAACATAAACTGTAAAAGAAAATCATAAAGTAAAATATGTGTATTGATTATGTATTTATGCCCCTCAGATAGTACTTGGTAGGAAGACCTTTGACAGCAATTATAGCTGTTAGTCTTTTTAGATAAGTTTGTACTAGCTTTGCACACTGGTGTGGTGGAGTTTCCCCACCATTTTCCTTTGTGAAATTGTGTAAGATCTATCCAGTTGGTTAGCGACTTAGCCACTCAAGCAAATTCACTTTATTCTTGTTAATTTGCTCCAGTGTAGATTTGGCTCTGAACCACTGTTCTGCTGCATTTTGACCCCAGTTTAAGGTTATTAGTTGACTGGAGGTTTTCCACGTTCCCTTGTGTCTGCTAATGAGAAGCAGTCCCATACCATTATGGTGCCACCACCATCATTAATGCTACAGATGCTGATAACTACATGAGGAACACTATCGATATATCACTTTGCATTTAGACCAAAATGTTACAATTTTCTCTTATCCAACCAAAATACTTTAGAAAATAATCTTTTACAGATTTTTAACATGGGTTTACCACTCTATACCCTGGGATATTGTTAATTCTCGCTTTCCTTTATGCCTAGCTGTTCAGTTGGGATGGATGTCCAGATACTCTTTCAACACTTTAGCTTGATTGGCTTTAACTTTAGCTTTTCACAACTGATTTTGAGCTCAAAGCAATATCGCCTCTTTTAATAGTCTTGTCCTGATATTATAGCCTTTCTAACACTATGTTACTATTATTTTGAAAGCTCTTTGATTACTCGAACTTCACTATCTGACTGAGGGACATAAATTATTATTCCACAAAGTTGCCATGACTTGTATTCCAAAGCAAATGGAGTGAAAAAGTATGCTTTCAACATATTTTAATTTTTGATTTTTCTTTGCAGTTTTTGCCTGGATTTCACTTCTTTCGCCCACAAATATCTTCAGTTTCAGCATTTAAGGTTTGATTAAAAACTGTGTGCACATAATATCTGAAATTATGCCAATGAGGGTATAAAAGACAAAGGGAATACTTTTGCAAACGACTGTACAGAAAATATGGATTTTTTTGTCATTTTTTGCAGGTTTTAAATTTGATACATACAGTATATCAATAAGTTAAGTATACCTTATTTGCTGTAATAAATTAGTTTGGAAATGTGATTTGGTACACTTCACATTTAACATGCTGCCCTTTTTGGTTTCCAAAAAAGGAGAGATTTTAAACAAGATGTCAATTGTCTGTAAATAAATAAAAAAGTATTTAGTATGTGTACAGGATCCACCAAAACTATGGTTATAGAAAATTAAAAACTGTATTTTTGCTTATTTTTATTTAATTTTAGACCGTTATATTAATTTGAATAATTATACTTATAATACTTTTTTTATTTTTGTTAAATCCATGAATGATCTATGAGCTAATACAGTACATTCAGCAGTTTCCCAAATCAACTCAGTTATTTCAAGTGACCATAAGAGTTCAAGTACTCACTTTAAGTTCAGAGTGTAAAGAGTGTCTGTAGATACAGAGTGTTCGGATTTGATTCAACAAACCCTTTGAAGAATTATCACAAAGTCTGGAACCTATTAAGCTCACCAAACTCTATGTGTCGTAACTTGAGAAGATATTAGAGACTTTGCTCTTTGAGTTTGTTGTAACAGAAAGAATAAGGTTCTGGATCCCGAGATGAAGTTAAACAGATGAGTTTATTGCATGCAAGGAACAATAAAGCCGAAGTCTTGTTTCCCGCAAGAAACAACAAAACCAAAGCATTGTTCAATGTGCCGGTACAAACTTTTAGTTTATATAGTATTTTCTTTTCTGCTTCTGACATCACTCGGTCCTATGGTAAAGAGGGGGGTCATGGTATTTGGCCAGTTAAGAGATCCTGGCCAAATGGTCAGTTTAAGATTACACCCCAGGGGTTCCTAGCTTGCATCTGGAATCCTTATCAGTTAACCCCCTTTCCTGCCATAAACACCAGCTTGTCGTTTAGAAGTTTAATCTTCATGCAGAAAGGACTTAAAATTAACCCCGTCTTCACATCTTACTTCAAGGTCTTGCTTAATCTTGCCGACATCACTTTTTTTTCTTTATGATGTGAAAGGCATACTGAGTTGGAATTTAGCACAGAAAATAAATTGTACAGTGAAACGTTCTACCTTTTCTTCCCCTGATGAACACCTTAGTTGCATTGGCAATATTTTTCAGTCATTTTCATGTTGAAGTGCAGTGTTGCAAAGGTTTAACAATGAGAAATTGCAAAAGTAAATTGTTAGTCATTAGTTATCAGGAATCAGTCAGATAAAATAAAAAAACCTAAATAAAAAAGGTGAAGAGTGTCACAGAGTGTGTGGCACACCCATTCCACTGTAAATTTATACTACTCTCATCTAGACTCCCCTTGATGTAACAGAAACAGACTGGAGAAATCTTTGTGAGACAGTGAGACTGGAGCAATCTCACTCACATACAATGTAAAATAACCTTCTTATCTCCTGTAACACTGTTGTTTGTATTCTTTGTTGATGTTTCTCTGTATTGCTGTGTTGGACTTGCCATAAAATACATTTCCTTTTCCTTAATAAAACTTCAGTTTAAGTCTTGTCTTTTTAAACAATCAAGACAAAACGGAAAATATTAGGAAATCATTAGGGGACTGTGATCATAACATGGTGAACCTCAAAGGAACACGTTCAGGTGTGAAGAAGGCCCCACATTCAAAACGTTGCGTTTCTTTTCTTCTCTTTTCAGCGTGGAATAAACCTTTTACTTGTTCCTTTGCAGCCTATGCATGCTGATGCAGCTACCTACTTGAACTACTTCAGCAAACAAAAGTATATTTTTAAACCATTCAGGTTGAATACAATCTTATTTTTTGCATATCACACTTTGAAGAGATGAGACAGTTTAAAAGAAAATAAATGACACAGGACAGATGTGAAATCATTGGAAAATGGATGACAACAGTTAAAATAGATTCTACATGAAGCACAGAACAAATTTATACAAAATAGGAGTCAATCAAAAGCTAAGAAAAATATACCAAATGGTACAACAAATCAATTAGGAACAACATAAGGGAAAATAGCACTTTTTCAAAAAATATTATAAAATAGGTTCTATTTAAAGATAAAGCATATAATGAATTACAAGCACAGGAAAAGACAGGACTTTAGAAAGAATAAAAAACTCAATAAGTATTACAGTGGGTGCTAAAATAAATATGTTCTATCAGTACTGCAACAGCAAAAGAACCGTCATTGATTAAAAAAACCCAACATGTATGGGACAAAACTGGGAATCTTGTAGACCGAGAAAGGAAAATGACTGGTGTACTAAATGAATATTTCATTCAGTTGTTAACTAAGGAAGAAACCAACATTATGCCTTAGGCAGTGGAAAGACAAAGCTTTGCATTGGATAGTATGAGCAAAGACGATGGAGTGTTTAGAGTACCAGAAGCACTCAAGATTGATTAATCCCCTAACCGTACTTAACTTACTTACAGTACTTGAGGAATTGAGAGATTTTATTCAGAAGCCATTAACTCTTCCAAAAGTTGTTTGAAACAGGGATGGTATCCAGGGAATGGAATATTTTGCTCATTTAGTGCCCACTGCTCTTCTGGGTCACCACAGCATTTTCCTCTGTTTCAGTGTTAATCTAGCTGGTGCTGCCACCTGTCTGCTGAGTAGGGTTCCATCAGCTGCATCTCATTCACGTCATTCACCATCACTCTTGCTCTGAAACACTGCGCATCCAAATGTATTGTGACTGTGCTGGAGCTCTGTGTCTACTGTATATAGTATCTGCCACACAGCAGCCCACTGAAAGGCAGTCGTACACTCACACCCAAGACCCAGTGGGCAGTTAAGGAGAAGCAGGCAGCACTGAGCAGAACTTCAGCTACATCTGAGTGAACTATTCACTGAAATGCACACACCTTTTAGACTCCAGTTTAACTAAGAATTATTATTATTATTATAATTATTAAGCCCTTTTATAGGGCTTAAGGAAAAGCCTTACAGTGGTTTTGTGTTCGCAAACAATGAAGCTGTGTGTAAGGCTTGTCTGCAGTGGGCTTACACAGCTGGGGTGGAACTGTGTGTGAATCTTCTGTGGTTCTTTGAGTCAACTAAGCAAGAAGCGTGGGTAGGAATTGAGTGAACACATAGTGCTGTCAAGACTGTAAACATAATGGTGGCAAAAAATGTGAAAAGGGCATCAGTGGAAGAATATATATGTAAGAAATCCAAAAGGATAAGATTAAGAAAGAACTGAAACCTGAAAGTAACAGTAAAGAGCAAACGGAGTGATAGGATGGGAAACAAGAAGGATAAACAGATCAAGCAGTAGTTATGATGCTGCAAATGATGCAAACGTAGCAGAAGGATTAAGAACTTGAAAAAAAAGAAAAGACTAAATTCCAACATACTACAGGGAGAGAAAGTTTTTAGAAGGGAAAAAAAAGGAGACCGTGCAGCTACAGGGGGCCTGGAATTTGGTGTGAATCCCAGGCATGGGGAGTCTCCTCTGTACAGATGCAGCCATTCAAAGTGAGCGGTACAGACACGTACCGGAGGTAATTGGCTGCGGTGTCACGCATCTGACGCAAGATGACGCGGGGTACGTGATTGGTTGACCGACAGGGGCACTCGTGGTCCGTTGGTCTGTCGTAGAAAGATGTACAGAAAACGTCTTTACTGTGCCTGTTGTAGATATTGAATTTTACCACTGAAGGGAAATCTTAGTAGCTGAGCATAAAAAGAATAGGAGCATACTGTAATGCGTGTGAAGGCCATAAACGATATTAATTTTGGAACATAAACATACAGTACTGTATATGGCTGGTCTTGGTACTTTAAAGTAAAAAATACACACCAGTATTCCATTTCTCCCTAAACATTTTAAGCATCGAAGTCTTTAACTAAAGAGATACCGGAGTCAACAAGCATACTTTTAGAATTTGATTAATAGGGAATATAATATGGAATCGCGTACCTAAAGAATTTAATAACGGTATGATTATATTCGTGTACTGCGACAGGGCTGTGTAGGGCTGTTTCACCTCCCTGTTCATGCGAGTTCCCCTGTAGCCTTCTAGTCTACGTGCCTGATTAACAACTCGCAGGTTGTGTGTTCAAATCCAGCTGGTGCTGGACTTTTCTTTTAACAAACATTTCTTCGAAAAAATAGAATAGCGATATTATGGACAATCAATTGACTTTTATATTTCAAAATATCGCAACATGATCGATTCTAAGTCATTTTTGATAACAATGAATAGTCACCTTCCCTTCTGACAACGGTCCCTGCTTCTGCTTCCTGCTTCTATTGTGTGTGTGTGTGCAATAGAGTAATTTTTTATAGAGAAATGGAGGCTAGACAGTATGCGTTACAATATAAACATTTATATTGCTTTAAATCGTGTTCTGATTTAAATCGCAAACGCGTGTTTAATTATGTGTTTTTTAATCATAATCAGGCTAATGCAACATAAATTGATACAGTATCTTTGTCTTCTAAGTATCTTAATAAACTTTCAGCATAGCTTTCTACCCGTTAAGATTTATATTTCTTGGGATTTTGGGATCAAACGTGGAAGGATTAGATTGTAATCGTTTTTATTTGTCAAATACGTGATTGTATTTCTGAATGTTATGTTACACCTACAGTAGTTCACTGCTTTAAATACATTGAATTAAGAAAGTTATGTGTAGCACTTTAGATCTTTTTTCTGAACCAGGGAAAATCTGATCATGTTTCTCTATAACAATAATAAAAAACTTTATTTTACATATCGCCTTTAAAAGTGGCATCTTAAAGCAATACAGTAGATCGAAAAACAGTTAAAAGGGACCAAAGTAAATACCAGACAAACGCAAACGCGTTTTTTATAAAATGTTTTTATTCATTCAGCAGAGAGGGAGAGGGACATCCAGCAGAGAGAGACACACACACTGGTTTCTATTGACAAAATTGTTTTTTTCAATTCCTCTTGTCTAACAGGAATGTTTTGTTTGTGGACAGATTGTTAGACTAGAGGAAAAGAGCGCCTCCTTCTACGAAGCATTTCGTTGATCCGATCACGAATTATTTTCCAGTCGCACGCAGCAAGGGTTGTAAAGCGAGAAGTAACGCGCTGATTCTTATGGAATGTGTTCCGCCGGGGATTCAAAAACATTTTTTTTTTTAATCGCGTATCTAAGGAAAATTGCAGTACGCCTTTGTTCATGCACATCATTATACAGTATCTCATTTTGTATTTCGATAAAAAAAATCGTTTGCCCAGCCACTATTGTTGTTATTGTTTTTATCTTGTAAAGCGCTTTGAGGAGCGCCACACCATCCTTACACAGAGCAGAAACTGATTGTATTTTCAGATAACTTACAAGTGCAAAGATTACAGATTTTAATTGTCTTTTTTCTGAACCAGGGAAAATCTGATCATGTTTCTCTATAACAATAATAAAAAACTTTATTTTACATATCACCTTTAAAAGTGGTGTAATCATAGCCGGCCCAGGGACGCCAAAATATGTAACGTTGCCATAGCCAAAATGTAATGTAGTGTGCTCTCTGAAGGCACCAGTTCTGTAGGGTTTGGGCATTTACTGAGACAATTATTAATTGTAGCAGTAAATCACAAAGTTGATTCTTTTGATGGCTTTAGAATCCAACCATGCGACATAACTCAAACAACACACACACACAGGTACTAATACACGAGGATACATTTATTAATACATAGAATATGCATGTAAAACTAACAGATCTTATCGAGAGAGTTATCAGAATACAAAAGGTATATATTCAGTCAGTTACAAAGTGTTACACATATCAAGAGGACATACGTTCAGTATATCATTCATTTAGACCGTTTCGTAAATGAACTTGGTTACAGCTTCTACATTAGATACTCAAAACAAGTACATAACTCTTAGGAATTAAATTGATATCAAAAGGTTGGGATAACAATTGAATTCTCGAGCTGTAATGCATTGAAGTTGAATACTCATCCAATCTCTGGGGATTCAGATCTCCTGCGGGCACAAAGAAACAGTTGCAGGCTGTTGCTGCCCAATCCGCGATCTCTGGCTGTGTCAGGCTGTGCTGTGCGGCTTGCGACGGTGCGCTGCAGATGCTCACTGACCGGCTAGTTAGTGTTGGCTTTAACTAGCAAAGTTTGCGCACAGGAGAAAAGATGACTGTGGGTCCCAGCAAGTCAGGAAGAGGACCGGTTCGTTCCTGATGATGAGCTAGTTCTGAATAGTGATTCAGCTGTCCACAGTTCCGACCTGTTCATGAGGCTTGCTGCTGGTGCTCACCTCGGGTGGATCCTCTGGTTACTCTCTGGCAACCTCCTCTCTAGACTCTTAGAACAAAGGAAAGTTCTGGCACTCGGACACACTAGGCGTTCTGTGGTTGTCCGGGCTGAGTCTCAGGATGGTCAGGAGGCGCGCTGCGAGAATGTCCTGCCCTTGGGAGCCTTCTGCTCCTGGGCCGTCCTGCCCTCGAATTCTCCTTTGAATTCCCTTTAGAACAGTCCACAGAATTCTCTCCTGAATCTTACTGAATCTCACAGGCTCTCTGTGTTGCCTGTTTTTACCTGGAGGAACTTCAGCTCATTGATTGGCTGAAAGTTCCATGGGCATCAGAGTCCCACGTGGGTTACTCGGCCCTACCAGTCCCTGATTGGTTGATCAAGGTGAGATATGAGTCACTTACTCCTGACACTTAGGAATGCAGTCCAGATGTCCATCTGGCACTCCCTAGACAGATAGGCGCCAATGGATGACCATTGATCATGATAGCCAGGCTTAGCTAAGTGCATCCCCCTTTGGGAGCTGTCCTTTATCAAAGGAACCTTAAATCAGCCTGCATAAATAGTTTCTCTGTGGCTGCACCACAGAGATGAACAGAGAGATGAGGCCTAATTTGGGAAAGCTCAGAAACACTTAATTCTGCCTTATTAATAAGCCTCGCCGCTACAGTGGCGTCTCAAAGCAATACTGTAGACCGAAAAAACTGTTAAAAGGGACCAAAGTAAATACCAGACAATCGCAAACGCGTTTTTAATAAAATGCTTTTATTCATTCAGCAGAGAGTGAGAGGGACATCCAGCAGAGAGAGACACACACACCGGTTTTCATTGACAAAAAGTAATTGTTTTTTTTTTTTAATTTTTTTACATGTTTTGTTTGTGGACAGACTGTCCACAAACGTGAGACTGTCTCAGACTTACATTCCCGAATGTCCCCCGCCCCGGTCAACAATCCTAGGAAGAACACGAAACAGCCTGTTAATAAAATTGTTACAATTTTGTTCGGGCAGTTCTTCCTCACAGAATTTATAGATCGCATCGATCAGTTCCTGCTTTGTGACGGGCTTAGCAGTTTTCCGAACGTAGTCTTTCAACGAATGCCAAACCATCTCTATCGGATTTAGATCTGGGGATTCGGCTGGAGTTTTCACCCAGTTCACTCCTTCTGCTATAAGCCTCGCCCTTGCTGCTGTGCGTTTCGGATCGTAGTCTTGAAAGAGACGGTGCCTTGATCCAAACTGCTCCCTGATATATGGGGCAGCATGCTGCGTGACCACGACTTCCTCGAAGAATACACGGTCCATAATTCCTTCGAATTGTGTTGGTTTTTCTGTATCTCCATCCAAGCCTCCTGCGTGCTCTTCTTATCGATGTCGGGCTAATATTCGCACAGAGGTCAGCACATAGCCGTCTTTGGACTTGCATTGCCGGTAGCTCATCATTTCCATCAGTCAGTTTGTCGATAGCTCGCACAATAGGACTTGAAAAAAAGAGATCAGCAGTTAGTTTTAAAAATAATGTGTGTAGTTGTATTTACATGCAAGAAAGGTATTTTTAGAAATGTATTTACCTTTGAATCGTCCTCGGTTTAGATTCTCCCCTTTATAATGCCGTCTCACTGTGCTTTTAGAAACGAAGATGTCCATCGAAGCCAACTGCTGTACAATGTCCCGTGTTGACTTCCCATTTCTTTTCATCTTCATTATTTGGTGTGAGAGAGTCTTCATGATTTTGGTCATTGTCCGTCCCCTTACCAAAGTGATACAGTGGTGCAGCTTGAATTCTGTACCTATATACTGTATGGTATGGTACAGATAAAACTTACACCATACCGATGAGCTAATGCCAGGGAAAGACACTCCTATTTTATTTAAAACACAATATGCCAGGAAATGTGTCTGATGCATTAGCAAGTTAAAACAATTGGGTCGAAAACCTGGGCGTAACACCATTTCCTTTTTCTGATCACTCGCTTTCTGGATACACATCTCACCTGTCCTGTTCTTTGTTTTCCTGGTTTGCTGATTATGCCTGCTGCGGTCCACTCCTACCCTCACACCTAAAGAATACTATTTTAAATTTCTTGGCGCAGTTCATTAACCCTTTTATGTGCTGTCCGCGCCCAAAATGCAATTTAAAAAAAGTCAAAAACTGCGCTCAAAATGCAATTTAGGGCTTTCTGGCAAATAAGATACACTTCACAGGCATTCACAACAGCAACGTATGAAACGTTTGCACATATAGTTAAGTTATTACTTGGTTTTCAAAGTGCAATGAAATACAATATTGTTGTTGTTGCTGTTCTTGTTGTTTTTATCCTGTAAAGCGTTTTGAGAAGCCACCTTTAAAGGCGATATATACTGTAAAAGCGCTGATTCTTATGGAATGTGTTCCGCCGGGGATTCACATTTTTATTTATTTATTTTTTAATCGCGTATCTAAGGAAATCTCAGTATAACTTTGTTCATGAACAAACAGTGGCATGTAACATTATTATTAGTTTTTTTGTTAACAAGGCTCACCAGCTAATGTGAATCAAAACCTGTCTTTCTAGCTTTTAAAGTCGTGCGATGTGTAAACGACAATTCAAATAGAGAAAAAAGACCTGACTGACAAGCCGATACATACTCTTAGAGTTTGATTAATAGGGAATATAATACAAAAATATAGTACTAAAAAAGGTACTACCACTTTTAAAGGTGATATGTAAAATAAAGTTTTTTATTATTGTTATAGAGAAACATGATCAGATTTTTCCTGGTTCAGAAAAAAAAATCTAAAGTGCTACACATAACTTTCTTAATTCAATGTATTTAAAGCAGTGAACTACTGTAGGTGTAACATAACATTCAGAAATACAATCGAGAATAGTTTTGTGGTGTTTGTTTAGATGAAACGTTCCTAAAACGTATAACGTAACAAAATTAAAGACGATTAAAAACTGTCATCTTTCCACTTGTACTGTGAGTCATTGGAAAGTTTCTGCTTTGTGTAAGGATGGTATCAAAAAGCAATCTTAAATGGTGAGAAAGCTGTGCTCAATGTATTTAAGGGACTTAAAAGTAAAAGGAGATGCTTCATATTGCTTGACTAATTTTAAAAACTAAGTTATAAATGCAGACGCTCCCTAGGTGCCGTGCCGGGTGTAAATATCAAAATATACATACCCAACACTGATTGTACCCATCTGCCATGCAAATAAAACACCTTGAATTGAATTGAATTGAGGGAGAGAGGGGGGAAGGGGGAGAGAGATAACCAGGACTCAAGGCAAATAAGATACACTCCACAGGCATTCACAACAGCAACATATGAAACGTTTGCACGTATAGTTAAGTTATTACTTGGTTTTCAAAGTGCAATGAAATACAATATTGTTGTTGTTGCTGTTCTTGTTGTTTTTATCCTGTAAAGCGTTTTGAGAAGCCATCTTTAAAGGCGATATATACTGTAAAACCGCTGATTCTTATGGAATGTGTTCCGCCGGGGATTCAAATTTTTATTTATTTATTTTTTAATCGCGTATCTAAGGAAATCTCAGTATAACTTTGTTCATGAACAAACAGTGGCATGTTACATTATTATTAGTTTTTTTGTTAACAAGCTTTTAAAGTCGTGCGATGTGTAAACCACAATTCAAATAGAGAAAAAAAGACCTGACTGACAAGATTTAAGATGTGGCTGTCAATGTTGGATTAAAAAAACACATTGCCCGACGTTTGTTGCATTGCTTGAAAAATAACTTTATTTTGAGAGACTGGATAAGTAATTCAAGTGTTTTTTTTAACTTCCTGAAAAACAACTAATAATTTAACTATATGTGCAGACGTTTTATGTTATGTCGCTGTTGTGAATGTCTGTGGACATGTGCTGTCTGGACAGGAGGCTCCACTGTACACAGAGAGGGGCGGGAGGAGGGGACAAGCTGATACATACTCTTAGAGTTTGATTAATAGGGAATATAATACAAAAATATAGTACTAAAAATAAGATACACTCTACAGACATTCACAACGGCGACTGTCAGAAGATAGGACACAGTGGCTCAGACACGCGCTGAATGGAAAGGGGCACTTTAATGTTCTGTACGGCTAATATTAAAGCCTATACTTTAATTCTTTTCTGTATGTTTAACAATAGTGGGTACTGGCCTAATTCGGCCCTGCACCCATTGTTAGGTGTTAATGTGTTGTTGTTAAGTGTGAATTTGTACCTGTTTCCCTGAGGTCTGGCTTTTTTTCTGGAAAACCATAACTCTGGTCTTGTCCAGATTGACTGTCGGCGCCCTGGTCTGACAGTGCTGCTCCAGCAGTGCCAGGTTCTGGCGCAGCCTCTGTTCTGTGGGCGACAGCGGGACCAGGTCGTCTGCAAAGAGCAGGAACTCGATTTCCATAATTAAGGCAGATCAGTAAATCAAGGGACAAAACAACTATTGCGCCCGGGTCCTCAATGGGCTTTGACGTGCTAATGCGTTGGTTTAACAGTCCGGGTGTGGCAAGCCTCTAATGTCTCCCAACTTCGGCAAAAGGCACCCGCCTTTCATTGGAAGACAATGAACACATTCTAGCCGTACATGTGAATATAGCATAAATACACCAAGGGATTGGGTGAGCTCC
This sequence comes from Lepisosteus oculatus, assembly GCF_040954835.1. Classification (NCBI taxonomy): domain Eukaryota; kingdom Metazoa; phylum Chordata; class Actinopteri; order Semionotiformes; family Lepisosteidae; genus Lepisosteus; species Lepisosteus oculatus. The sequence continues at coordinate 2,462,845 of NC_090713.1, forward strand.
CATCACAAAAAAAACTGTGAACCTGCACTACAGCGACCACAGTACAGTATGGAGACCAAGGCCTTTTACGGGAAGAGACGGGGTGCTTCTGCCGCCCCAGCTTCCAAAGAGCGAAGGGTAAGCAAATACAGCAGACTTCATCTGAAATACACGATTACAGCGCATATTACAAGGTATTATTGCCGTTTTGAATTTTAAATTCAATTATAATTATTTCTTCGTAGCCTGTTCTTCAAGAAAACACCGCACGGGCGAAACGATCTTCGAAATCTACCACCAGGACAGTAAAAAAGAAAGCGGTAAGACGGAAAAAAAGAAAAGTTTATTTTGACTTCTGTTCCGCGACTGATGAATACTACTGTGTGACTTTATTTCTTACATGAATTATGTTATTTTGCCACAGGCCGTGGGTCTCTGCTCTCGGCCACTGGCCAGGGTGCCAACCTGTAGAAGCAGCACCTGTATGGAGACATTTCGGCAGCAGCGGGAGCAGTACGATGCATTACTGGGGAGGATTGGGAGGCTAGAGACACTCCTGAAAATGCAGAGGAAGGAGACAGTATGTTCCAGCAGTCAAACAGTTGAGCAGCTGTCTCCCGAAAAGTGCCTCTCCCCGCCGCGCAGGTTGCAATGCCTGGCGGAAGCTGTGCCCCCCGCAGAGCACACACCGCCTCAGGACACTCCATCCCGGACTCTCCGTTCACCACCACGCAGGAATCTGTTGATGCTGTCCCCGCCGTCTATCTCCCCCCAGGAAGCACAGCGGAATTCACAGACGCCAGTGGGACGAATAATTCTCCCAGATGTCCAACTGCTACCCATCACTCAGGAGATGGAGGGGGGGTTGTACTTGCAGTGCATCGGCATAGACGGGAAAGCAAGAGCCGACCGCTACGCCGCCCTCGTGTTTCGAAATCTTGTGACTTTTGAAATTTACTGGGGGTGGACCACGTCTGTAAATTTCGATGGGTCCAGAGGCAAAAGTGCCTTGCCTTGCAATCTCCGGGAAACCATTAGTAGCATGGTGAATCGGAGATTCTCAACCCTTGCTGCGTGTGACTGGAAAATAATTCGTGATCGGATCAACGAAATGCTTCGTAGAAGGAGGCGCTCTTTTCCTCTAGTCTAACAGTCTGCCCACAAACAAAACATTCCTGTTAGACAAGAGAAATTGAAAAAAAAATAATTTTGTCAATGGAAACCGGTGTGTGTGTCTCTCTCTGCTGGATAACCCTCTCACTCTCTGCTGAATGAATAAAAGCATTTTATTAAAAACGCGTTTGTGTTTGTCTGGTATTTACTTTGGTCCCTTTTAACTGTTTTTCGATCTACTGTATTGCTTTGAGATGCCACTTTTAAAGGCGATATGTAAAATAAAGTTTTTTATTATTGTTATAGAGAAACATGATCAGATTTTCCCTGGTTCAGAAAAAAGATCTAAAGTGCTACACATAACTTTCTTAATTCAATGTATTTAAAGCAGTGAACTACTGTAGGTGTAACATAACATTCAGAAATACAATCACGTATTTGACAAATAAAAACGATTACAATCTAATCCTTCCACGTTTGGATTATTCCCAAAATCCCAAGAAATATAAATCTTGATGGGTAGAAAGCTATGCTGAAAATTTATTAAGATACTTAGAAGACAAAGATACTGTATCAATTTATGTTGCATTAGCCTGATTATGATTAAAAAACACATATAATTAAACACGCGTTTGCGATTTAAATCAGAACACGATTTAAATCAATATAAATGTTTATATTGTAACGCATACTGTCCAGCCTCCATTTCTCTATAAAAAATTACTCTATTGCACACACACACAATAGAAGCAGGAAGCAGAAGCAGGGACCGTTGTCAGTAGGGAAGGTGACTATTCATTGTTATCAAAAATGACTTAGAATCGATTATGTTGCGATATTTTGAAATATAAAAGTCAATTGATTGTCCATAATATCGCTATTCTATTTTTTCGAAGAAATGTTTGTTAAAAGAAAAGTCCAGCACCAGCTGGATTCGAACACACAACCTGCCAGTTGGTAGTCACGCACCTAGACAAGTCGGCTACAAGACAGCTCGCATGAACAGGTAGGCGAAACAGCCCTACACAGCCCTGTCGCAGCACACGAATACCGTTATTAAATTCTTTAGATACGCGATTCCATATTATATTAGCAGAAAAGCTTAAAACTACCACTTTTTCACACGCTATTTCACATGCTAGTTAAATACTTCGATGCTTAAAATCGTTAGGGAGAAATGGAATACCGGTGTGTATTTTTCCTTTAAAGTGCCAATTCCTGGAATCTGACTGGCTGACACCCTTCTGAAGTGGTTCCATAAAATCTGGTATACGGAAAAGAAAGCGTTGATACATACAAGTATCGTTTAATACACTCTTTGCTGTGCTCTTGAGGATCCTTGTGATATTTTGAGCTCTAGTTGAATGATAAGTGTCGCATTTTAAATAATTTTCATAGTTAGAAATTATGAAACGCCCTGTTAAAAGTAAGGAAGTTTTTGTGCCCGTTGAAGTAAAACAAAATGCCTGACAAAGTATGGCTTGGACAGATTCCAAGTGCTTGTACAAATGTGCTAAAGAAATTATACTTTGAGTATACAGCTTGTCCAAAGTCATCCATTATTAATACTATTAGTAATATCTTCGGTAAAGGCTTTGATGCATAAATATTTCTGATAAAGGTAGGTTGTGTACTTTTGTCCAACTGAGCAATCTTGCTTTCATAAAATATACCAACATTTTAATGACTAATGATTAACATGCTGTAATACACAGTTCAAAATTAAAAGCTCAAATGCTGTACATGAGAGGTTAAGCTCCCCCTGGCGGTTTTACAAGGTGACGCCGGATAGTTTCCGGCAGAGCGTCAAATGACGCACGATTAACCACGTGACACTGCGTGACACCGCGTGATACCGCGACACGCCCACTGGGGTATGCCGCGAAATACCCCACCCCTTTTGAATGGCTGCATCTGTATATCCTGGATATTGAGGCGACTCACCCAATTCTAATGGCTCCAACAGGTAATTTCCAGTTACCAACAGGTAATGCTAAGGATGGGACCCCTGGGTCAGTTGGCCACCTACCAGCTCTGTAAGTATTTTACTACACTGGTTAGTTACATTTCTGTCCTCCTTGATACCTAACCACAGCAATCACAAGGAAGCCTTTCTGAAATTCCTTCCCAACACTTAAATCTGTAGTTTATTGGTAAGCATTGGTACTAAACCAGTGTTCTTTTTTCGCATTTAACTGTTGTTGTGAGTGTATGTCTATTGTACTTTTGTTCTGTTGCCCCAGTTTTATCATTTTAAATGTAATTTTCCATGTATGACTGGTAAGCTTTGTACTGAGACAACCTTGTAATAGCTTTTCCAAGTTGAGAAGTTTTGCATAAATGATCCCCTAATAGCTGACAGCAAAAACAAAACCCAATATATGCAGTTTTACAGTTTTACAGTAATCTAACTGAAATTGATGAGGTGATGGCACAGGAGTCAAGAGTAGAGTCCTTGTGTTTAAATCCCTGCTACCAGCTTATAATACTCCTGTCCTGTGAAAAGCTATGGAAACCAGTCCATGGTCTTTCCAATTTTTTTAATTAAACTTTACAAAAGGGATCCCATGTGAATTCCTTGTGCACATCTGCTGGTGACAAAACTCCACCAGTGGTGAAGCTGCAAGCACTGGGAAACACCTGCAGGATGTCACCACAGCCAGGCTGCATAGAGACTCATCATTATTCATTTCCACACCACATTCCATTTGCAGTACTGCTTCCTGATCTCCAGTTTGACGGTCAGATGTCTCAGTGGATTTTCAGGGTGGTCATCTTATCCTGGAATGCTAAGCCCATTTGCACCCCTTTTCTTCGTTCTTGACACCAGGATTCCACTCCAAAATCGAAAACCTGTTCACCCCTGGGATTGGCATCAGGATTCCGAGATACCCGAGCGTCCTCCTTTTTCTGGGAGCTTGGCACAGAATTCTGCTCCAAAGCTGAGGCTGCCTGATTCCGGCCGACGGGGTGATTTACCAGATCTCAGGGCTTCTCACTGACCACCTTCGCTTGTTACTGCTGAAGCAGTCTGTCTCAAGCTCAGGACTTCACTTCACCTTTCGTTCCTGCACCAGGTACTTGTCTCAGGTCCAAATCTGCACTTTGTTCCACACTTCAGTCTGCATGATGGCTCCTGGCCTTCGCCCTGGAACCCTGGACTCTTTTCCACTGGACACTTGTACCCAGCAGCTCAGATCTGCTTCAGATGGCAGCTTTTGTCATCCAGGACCTCAGGGCTTTCACCGTGCAGTCTTCCTATCTGAAACCCAGCAGCCTTATTCCTGTTCTGTATCGAGTCCAACATACTGTACTAGTGTTCTCTCATACTGCCCTCATCTCTGCCACCTTTTCAGCTTCTGTACGGGGAAATCTTTTTTGTTGAATCTCAGGGTTGGCTCTTTCTCTTGGACTATCTGGGTTTACTTTCCCTTTTCCCAGACTCCTTTCACAACCTGAGCAAAGACCATTTAGGGAGCCAGATTTTCTCTCTCCACTCCGATGCCTGGTGAGCTTCATTCCGTTAGCCTGAGCTCCCTGTGGATTCCTCATTCTCAGGCTCTGACTGGGGCGGCTCCCTACAGCTGTGCTGACTCGGGACTGGGGACAGGTCCATTGCCTCTGGTCACAGATTTCAGACCCAGATGGTCCATCCTGAAGCTGAGCCTCCCTGGTTCTGATCAACTTGTTGAAGTGACCTTTGCCTCTGATGCCTGGCATGTTGTGATGTCAAGTCCTCAGAAAGACTCTTCCTCTTCAAACCTCAACATCACCAAAGTGGCAACCAAACTTTAAAGGCAAGAATCTACACATTTCCATTGACAGTTTTCTATTAAGTCACTTAAAATATTATTAGACCGTGTCTCTTTTTCATGTCGTAGAGTATAACAACAAAGTAATAGAATGTAAAGTGGATCTTTTACATTATTGCTAGGACAATAAATTCCTACATACTCGCCACATGACTGATATTAACAGCGAATAGGAATGTAACCAACTGGAATCTGTTACTTTTTTATGGACAAAAACCCATTTTCCATTTTGTGAAAATATTCAGGAATGTACTATAACTATGATTAATAGTGAAGACAGTCTGTATTCCATCCATCCAATCATTTTTTTTTCCTGGTGAGAGTCGCGGTTGCAGCGGGCCGAGTAGATCAGCCCAGACTTCCCTGTCCCCACCAACAGATTCCAGCTCCCCCTGCGGGTTCCCCAGGTGCTCCATGCCAGCTGAGAGATATAAACCCTCCAACGTGTCCTGGGTCTTCCACGGGGTCTCTGCCTAGGGGGACATGCCCGGAACAGCTCCAGCGGAAGCCGACCGGAGGACATCCTTATAAAATGCCCAAACCACCTCAACTAGCTCCTCTCGATCTGGAGGAGCAGCAACTGTAATCTGAGGCTCTCCCGGATTGCCGAGCTCCTCACCCTGTCATGTAGAGTCAGCCCAGCGGCCCTCCGGAGAAACCTAATTTCTGCCGCTTGTATCCACGATCTCGTTCTTTCGATCCCCCCCATGGATTATCGCCTTGTCGTGGTGGTGGGGCTTGTGTACCTCAGGGATGCGCAGAGCTATGTCTTCTGGAGCCTCGTGGTCCTGGTAGGGTTTAACTTGGTGAACAGGTCTGAATTGAGAGGTCAGACAAAGAACGGTCCAAAAAAGACCCTCATGACAGTACAAACTAAGATCAAATGGAGCCAGGCCTGGGGGTGACGTTCACCAACTAGTGCCTGATGGCCAGACAGCCCACATAACTCGGCTGGGCTCAGCCTGAAATGACAATATGGGGCCATCCTGTGGGCTCACCACCTACAAAAGGAAGGGTCAGGGTTGTCTAATCTAGTCTAGTGGCAGGTACAGCCTGTATTCATATGTAGAAAATCCATGATTACATAATTTGCCAGCTTTTCACACCCCCTGACTCAGTGAATCTAACAGGGGGAATGGGGATTATGTCCACTCTAAAACACTCTCCTTGTCAGCTGCATGTTCCATCTGATCCAGCTCAGTACAGCTTGAGAAGCTGCACGATCTGGTGATATTTTCCTCAGCAGAATTCATGCAGACAGAGGACAAGTTTGCTGGTTAATCTGCAAAGATGTACGCACACAATCTGTTCTTCAGCAGGAGAAGATGAAAAAAAAAATCTGGATTAGATTTCTTAGGTCAATAAGACATGCACAGGCCACATGTTGAGTTACTGGTATCACTGTTTACTTGATTGAAAAAAGGTATTTGTGGTTGCATAATATACATGTTGATCAGAGCATTTAGATCTACAATGGAGTTATTGCTCACTCTTGTGTTTATTTACACTGACAAACACTGAGGAGAGTTTATTGTTGATACAGTTCAATAATGGAACTGGCCTTGAATTAGGTATCAGGTGATTTTTCATAAAAATGCATTTCTCAGCTGAATATACAGCACAGATTTTGTTATACTTTTAGTATATGATACATTAAACCTACAGTACATGAATAGAGGATAAATATGAAAACTAGAGGTTACTTTTGGATCAATAGCTGGTATATATTCCCAGGCTTCGTTATTATTGATAGTATAACATTATGATGCAAGCACTGTATACAGTATATACAGAATTTGTTCTCTTTTTAGCTGCTGATTTTAACAGATCATTCCTATCTTGTATAAGGACTGTTTGTAAACACCTGTTTAATAGAAACATGATTCATCATTGTAGCTGCATATTTTGTCACAAGTAACAAGCCCTTTCAGCCTGTAATGCTGGTGAGTTAGAAGACTTTTCTTGGGGATTATAGGAGAGTGACTCTTTGCCATTAACAGTGTATTTCAATTTGTTTTTGTTTACAAAACAAAACAGTTTTGTAAACTGTTTTGTTCTGTTGATGATAATGTAAGATTAATACAATTGTCTTTTTTTCAGAAAATTGACTTCAGAAGGATTAATTTGTTCTTTGCCTTTTATCATGGACACATTTACATGTATTAACTGGCCTAATGATGCACTTACACTTGATCAGATTACGGAAAGCTTAGAAACTACTCTACAAGATACGCTTGACATAGTCGCACCACTTAAGAGGAAAAGAGTTAGTGAACAAAAGTTTGCAGTGTGGTACACTAATAATACTCGATGCGCTCAAACAAGCCTCTCATAAACTGGAATGCAAGTGGCACTCTACTAATTTGGAGGTATTTCGAATAGCCTGGAAAGATAGCCTTTGAAACTACAAGCAAGCTGTAACTACTGCTAGGTCATCATATTTTCCTAGCCTGATAGAAAACAATAGAAATAATCCCAGATTCCTATTTAATACAATTTCTAAACTGACAAGAAATCATGAAACAACTGACCTGCAGGTCCCAATTGGGCTTAGATGTAACGACTTTATGAACTTTTTCAATGAGAAGATTATACAAATTAGGGACAACATTCAAACATCTAGCTCAACCTATAACAACCTACCGCTTACCTTAATCTCTAAGGTAACAATAAATGAGTTAGCAGCAGAGTTTACTGAATGATTAGAATCTTTTGCCCCAGTTGAATATTCCGAATGTAGTACATTAGTGACATCTTCTAAATCACCTGCTTGCTTGATCCTATCCCCGTAAAATGTATTAAAGAACTTCTACCCACTACTGGAAGACCATTTTTAAATATTATACATTTGTCACTAAACCTTGGATATGTACCAAAATCTCTAAAAATGGCTGTCATTAAACTTGACCCTAGTGACTTTTTTAAATTATAGACCTATTTCTAATCTTCCTTTTATCTCTAAAGTCCTAGAGGAAGCTGTAGCAAAACAGTTATGTTCATTTTTGCAAAGAAATAATTTTGGAGTCTTTGGAGTTTTTCAATCAGGTTTTAGACCATACTACAGAGACTGCTTTAGTCAAAGTACTGAATGACCTACATCTCTCCACTGACCATGGTTGCATTTCTATGCTTGTATTATTAGATCTAAGATCAGCGTTTGATACCACAGTTTATAACATTCTATTAAACAGACTTGAAAACCTTGTTGGCATATGTGGACAGGCACTCTCCTGATCCAGGGCCTACCTACAGTATGAGGTTGCTATCAATTTGTACAGGTAAATAATGAATACTCTGAGTTTACCAGGGTAAAATATGGAGTCAAGAGGGAGTTTGGGGCGAAGACGCCTGTAAAGAAAGCATATGAGTATTGATTGGCAAAAGCACAAGAATGTAGCTCCCACCCTGGTGCGCGGCCGGCACCAGTGGTGGCAGATACAGATGCAGCCATTCAAAGTGCGCGGCACAGACAGTACCGCGGGTAATTGGCTACGTCATCACGCAACATGACGTGCGATGACGTGCAATACCGCGGTACGTGATTGGTTGACCGACAGGGGCACTCGTGGTGCGTTGGTCAGTTGTAGAACGATTTAAATGTCTTTACTGTGCCCGTTTTAGTATAGAATATTTATGTAGAATTTTACCACTGAAGGGAAATCTTAGTAGCTGAGCATAAAAAGAATAAGAGCATAACGCGTGTGAAGGCCATAGACGATATTATTTTTGGAACATAAACATACAGTATTACAGTATATGGCTGGTCTCGGTACTTTAAAGAAAAAATACACACCAGTATTCCATTTCTCCCTAAACATTTTAAGCATTGAAGTCTTTAACTAATGTGAAATAGCGTGTATAAAAAGTGGTAGTTTTAAGCTTTTCTGCTAATATAATATGGAATCGCGTATCTAAAGAAATTAATAACGATATAATTATATTCATATACTGCAACACAGTAATACAATATAGTCACTCGTTGCTACGCAATGCAGAAACACAGCCACAGGTAACTAGCAAACAGAGGACATTAGCTACCAATATGATAAAGGAATAAATGATTTTTTAATTTATTTTGCACATTTATTTGAACATTTCCATCGATTGTACAAGCACTTTCCAATCCCTAGTTCGTCTGCATTTTTTTTTACGCTCCCACTGGCGCCGGTCTGTGTCTTCTAGGATATAATGCCGGTATAATTCACAGGTATTGTCAACGCCCAGCCACTGTTGTTTCATTGGTTGTTATCCTGTAAAGCGCTTTGAGGAGCCACCTTTAAAGGCGCTATATTAAATAAAGTTTAAATAAAGTTCGTCGACACCTGTTTCGACCATCACCCTGCTGCGGCCTGGTATCCTGCCGGGCACCAAGGCAGCCGGACCCCCAGGGCGCTCATCATGCACTTTGGGGCTGCAAGGGTGAAACACCCCTTCTACCTTGCCCCAGTCCATGAGGACTGTATCCTTGGGTTGGACTGGTTGCAGCAGGTGGGTGGTTGCCTTGACTTGGGCTGACGAGAGTTGGTGGGGCAGGGGGAACGAATCAGTCTCACTGTGGGCGGGGCGGGAGGTGTCCGGGGTGTGTGGGTTGACTGGAGCGGGAAGCGGAGGTGGCAGTGGCGGGCGTCACCTGGGCCTGTCGGAGCCGCGGGTGTCGGGATGAGCATGCCAGAGCTGATTCCCAGGACGGTGAGATAAGCTTGCCCCTACCCGAAGTCTATAAGGCAGTCTGTGCACTGTAGGAGGCCTTGGAGGTGAGGGACGGGGTGCTGTGCCAGGGTGGCAGGTGCCCTCCAGCGGCTAGGTCACTGCTTGGCGGCCTCCGGCTGGCCATGCACTGCTTGGAGAACTGCCCCACGGAGTGACCGCGACACCACAAACTGCCACCTGACCTCGCCGCTGGAGGGCATCCGCCACCCCCGGCGCAGCACCCCGTCCCTCACGCCCAAGTCAAGGCAGACACCCACTTGCTGCAACCAGTCCAACCCCAGGATACAGTCCTCGCGGACTGGGGCAAGGTAAAAGAGGTGTTTCACCCTTGCAGTCCCAAAGTGCACAGTGAGCGCCCTGGGGGTCTGGCTGACTCGGTGCCCGGCAGGACACCAGGCCGAAGCAGGGTGATGGTCGAACCGGTTTCGACGAGGGCCTGGCAGGGTCTGCCCTCGATGAGGCAGGGAAGAAATAAGCCCCGGTTGTGGCCAACCCTTCCCACAGCAGGCAGGGTGAAGCGCTCCTTCTGGCTTTCCGGAACGGGGGTAGCGTCGCTCAAGGGCGGCCTTCCCCCCTTTAGGCCGCCCCACTCCCATTTCCTGACGGCCTCCGGAGTCCCTGGGGCTGGGGGAACCGGCAGTTCTCTGAGTCCGACATCATAGGCCGTTCACTGTCCATCCTCCCGCTTCTGACACCAATGTAATGAATTTGGGTTCGTTGAGGATGAACACAGAGACTCAGACTTGTGGAGTTAAAAACTGCGCTTTCTTTCTTCTCCGTCATCACCTGCCAGCAGCACTCCCACACCCAGACGAGAGAGAGACACAAGACAAGCCCGCCAAGAGCGAGGGCCGGAGAGAGAGAGAGAGACAGAGAGAGAAAGAGAGAGAGAGACAGAGAGAGAGACACCAAGGGGTGCGGAACCAGGGAGCTATTTACATGGAAAATGGCGATCTCCCCAGACTGTACGTCCGTTTCACTGTTACCTGGATACCTCTTTGGGGATATCCTCTATATCCTCTTGGGGGGAATATCCTCTGGGGGGATATTCTAACAAGAAGTGATTATAAGATGATCTGTCAAAGTGCATTGAAATACAATATGCTGGACAGTATGCTTCTCAAAGTGTTTTACGGGATAACAACAATAACAACATCAATCTTAATAATAATAAACTTTATTTTATATAGCACATTTAAAGGTGGCTTTTTAAAAAAAACAAAAATTAAATGCATTTGCATTTGCACACAGAGCAGTGTTTACTTGAACATGGAGATGCCATACTGAATAATTCCTGCACACAACCATTGCAGCGGAATTTGCATCGTTTGGCAGGGCTATGATTCATACAAGTGGTGGTGGATTTGGAGACAAAATGTATTTACATTACACAGAGCAATAGCAATTAGCAATATCAAAATAGCAATATTATGGACACACAATTGATTTTTTTTTTAAATATTTTTTTGACAGCTGGTTTTTGTTGACAGTTTGACACAAGTTTACCAGTGAAAAGACCACGGGCATTCTTCCTCCCCCCTACATTCTCAGAGTAGAATATAATTATAAGCACAAATTATTACAGTGCTAAATTAAATATTATTGATTACTAATAGTTTATGCTAACACCTAGCTTTCTTAACGCGAGAAGTACTACCGTAAGTACTGTACAGTAAGTACTTACTGTACTTACTGTACGGTACTTAAGTACTCGTACTGTTAGCAAAAAAAAGGGGTTTTGGAGGCGGGGGGGGGGGAGGTGTCTATCGCTGGAAGACTCGCCGCCTTCTACTTTGAAAATACCTGTGAAACTGGTTTAATTCGTCACAGCCAGCACTCCCGCACAGAGTGATAAAAACCGCGCTGCGCCAGGCGAATATGTTGGGCTTTTGGGTTCAGGTGGATTTGCGCCCTACAGTTCAACCTGCGGTACCGCTGGGTACTGTACATACAGTACAGTACGAACGTGTTATTTTGAAATATAAAAAATGTCAATATACTGTAGGGGAAATTGAGTATTGGTGTGTATTTGTTCTTTAAAATACCAATAACAGCAACATACAGTTTACATAATATGTTTAAATTCCTAAATTAATATCGTTTATGAACTTTATGATCTTCGTTATGCTCCTCTGCATTTTATGCTTAACTACTAAAGTAAAAAAACTACTAACTACAGTTTAAATTTAAAAGCTCAAATGCTGTACATGAGAGGTTAAGCTTTATTGGCTCCTCCTGGCGGTTTTACAAGGTGATTCCGGATACTCTCCGATATGACGTCATATGATGCGTGATACTGCGTCATGCCGCGTTAGGATGCAACACGCCCACTGCATGGTACCGTGGTGTACCTCACGCGTTTTGAATGGCTGCATCTGTATATGAGAAAAAAAAGAGAAATTGGGATGTTACTACTTAAAAGTGTGTTTACGGGAAAAACAAAAACCCGAAAGAAAAGATACTGTACTCGCTACAAAGAGTATGAACAAAAGCGAAAAGAGGCAGTGCAGGAGAATCAGAAACTAAAGGAAGAATTAGTTCCTGGTCACACTGCACTAGTTAATGTGTTACAACTGTCAACTAAATTATATCCTGCTCTCCCATAGGGGAATAGACAGGCAGGAAATGAAAATAATTGGGATCAATTCATACAGTGACCATATGGAGACGGGGGGTCTGAGTGGGATGACACCTGGTACGAGTGTGATAGAGACGGAACAGGGACTCCCCTCTTAAAGGGAGGGTGCCCACAGACCTGTATTCTAACCCGAAGTGGGAAAGGACTTGATGTAGCGGGGGCTGGCGCTGTTGATGACACAACACTCTAACTGTCTCACACCCCGCAATCGCACCTACCTTCCCTGATTCCCCCATACGATCAAATCCAAAACCGGAAGATATTGACCGGTGGGCTAAAGTACTGTATCAGAAATTAGGAATGCAGCGAACCTGGAGTGCGCTTCAGGAATTAAAAGGATTCATGTAGAAGTGAATCAGAATACAGCACATTGTAGTACGAAGAGAAAAATATATTCTCGATGTGTTTGTGTGTTTTATGAATTTGTGTGCCGGCATGTATATGTGTAACTGTGAGTTCTGGTATACTAAATGACGGTGCAAGTGTGTTTAGCCAGCGGGACTGGCTAGAGACGTAACTAAAGAGACTTGACGAAAATCAACTTAAGGAGATTGGAAAATATAAAAGCGGCTGAAACGTATAAGTACAGTACAGGTGTACGTAAAAGTAGTTAGATAAACAGTTTTTGTATTTTTATACAATTTGTTGTAATAGTGGAAACAAGTTGGATTTATGCGAATGTCTCGAAACCAGACATGCTGAAACGCTGTAGGTTTAGAATCGAGACTGGGGAGAATAAACAGTCTTGTGAGAAGATCTGTTTACCTAACGATTAGATTCTGTAAATCCCTTGTAGCCTCCCTAAGTCTGTCCAAGTCCAGTGCATAAAAGGAGTTAAACCTAAAATACACTGTTAATGGGGTGTTGGTTTCTCTGTTAGGGGATACTGGAGCACTACTGTCATGCTTGTCTCACTTCACAGTGTGCTATAGAGTAATGTATATGGGGAAACGACAGGAGGCCACAGGAGTATTGGGGCAGCAAGTTTTACTTGCTGAGTCCCAGATTTTAACATTCACGTGCACTTATCACACGAATGTGGGTGGTTTTATCCCAGATCTATTGGGTTGGAATATTATGCATTACAAAGAATGACTATCCAGAACAGGGTATCATGTGGCTTCAACTGACTGTGATCACTCAGTATGTTGATGGTATTCTGAGTGCTTCCCCTGATGAGGAAACCCACAAGTCTGAGCTGCTTCAGGTTTAGAGTGTCTTACAGATGCAGCCATTCAAAGTGCGCGGTACAGACACGTACCGCAGGTAATTGGCTGCGGTGTCGCGTATCATGACGTAAGATGACGCGGGGTACCGCGGTGCGTGATTGGTTGACCGACAGGGGCACTCGTGGTCCGTTGGTCTGTCGTAGAAAGACTTACTGTAAACGTCTTTACTGTGCCCGTTGTAGATATTGAATTTTACCACTGAAGGGAAATCTTAGTAGCTGAGCATAAAAAGAATAGGAGCATACTGTAACGCATGTGAAGGCCATAAACAATATTAATTTTGGAACATAAACATACAGTATATAGCTGGTCTTGGTACTTTAAAGAAAAAAATACACACCAGTATTCCATTTCTCCCTAAACATTGTAAGCTTCGAAGTCTTTAACTAACGTGATACCGGAGTCAACAAGCATACTTTTAGAATTTGATTAAAAGGGAATATAATATGGAATCGCGTATCTAAAGAATTTAATAACGGTATTCATGTGCTGTGACAGGGCTGTGTAGGGCTGTTTCGCCTGCCTGTTCACGTGAGCTGTCTTGTAGCCGACTGGTCTAGGTGCGTGACTACCAACTGGTAGGTTGTGTGTTTGAATCCAGCTGGTGCTGGACAATCAATTGACTTTTATATTTCAAAATATCGCAACATGATCGATATTTGCGATATTTTCAACATATCTTCCCTTCTGACAGCGGTTCCTGCTTCTATTGTGTGTGTGTGCAACAGAGTAAATTTTTATAGAGAAATGGAGGCTGGACAGTATGCGTTACGATATAAACATTTATATTGATTTAAATCGTGTTCTGATTTAAATCGCAAATGCGTGTTTAATTATGTGTTTTTTAATCATAATCAGGCTAATGCATTTCTACATTTTCTGTATGAACCAGCTTAGAGGCTCATACAGAAAGACAGCTTGTGTTTAAATTGAGTGTAAGGTAATTTATGCTTCTAAAGCCATGGTCAGCATTTATTATTGTACTGTGCTGTAAACTTTTTCTGTGCCTAGTCACATTATTTTATAGCGTTTTTATTGCGTTATTAAATCCGGTGGCGCTGTGTGTTAGTTTCCTGACTCCCATTATTTAAACTGCGACACTGATCATTCATCTCTAAATAAACTTTATTTTATATAGCGTTTTAAGCGAATAGGTAATTAGATTGCTCATAAACCTAATCGCTTTTTCTACATAAACACAGCGTGATTGCTCTCTGAAAATGCTTTTCCTTTATTTTTAAAGTAGGCTCAGATTTCAACTACAGATCGTATTATTATAAACTTTCTTGGAAAAATGTATTTTATGTAAACCATGTTTGCTATTAATTCATTTAGGGCTAAAATACGTTCATTGTCTTCCAATCGAGTCGAGTTGACATTGGAAGCCTGCCACACCCGGACTGTTAAACCAACGCATTAGCACGTCAAAGCCCATTGAGGGTATTGAGCCAGTATTGGCTTTAGTATTCCCCCCCTCTCCCCTCAATTCAATTCAATTCAAGGTGTTTTATTTGCATGACAGATGGGTACAAGCAGTGTTGGGTATGTATATTGTAACGCTTACGGCAGACTGGCACTGTGTAAGAGCCGGCGCACCAGAGCAGCGCACGGAAGGAGTGTCTGCATTTATAACTTAGTTTTTTAAATTAGTCAAGCAATATGAAGCATCTCCTTTTACTTTTAAGTCCCTTAAATACATGGAGCACAGCTTTCTCACCACTTAAGATTGCTTTTGATACCATCCTTACACAAAGCAGAAGGGAAGCAGAAGGGAAATCTTAGTGCCTGAGCATAAAAAGAATAGGAGCATACTGCAACGCGTGTGAAGTCCATAAACGATATTAATTTTGGAACTTAAACATACAGTATATGGCTGGTCTCGGTACTTTAAAGAAAACATACACACCAGTATTCCATTTCTCCCTAAACATTTTAAGCATCGAAGTCTTTAACTAACGCGATACCGGAGTCAACAAGCATACTTTTAGAATTTGATTAAAAGGGAATATAATATGGAATCGCGTATCTCTAGAAATTAATAACGATATAATTATATTCATGTTGCAAAAGAACTGCAACGGACATAAAAACTCCCTTGCTTTTAACAGAGCGTTCCATAATTTCTAACTACGAAAATGCCAGGTGAAAGGATTTGTAAACATATTTTGTTAAAGCAAGTCAGTTTTTTCCGCAACACATAAAAGACATTTTCCCAAGAAAGTTTAGCCTTTGTCACTAATGAAACCACTAAATAAAGACATAAATATAGAAATCTTAAGATTTGTTTTATTTAATGTTGGTAGCAGGATGAACTGTCAGAGTGTATATTTTGTTGCAGAGTTGCTGCAAGATGTTAACAGTGAAAAAGGTATTTAGAAATGAGTTATTTCAAGATGAAAATTTTCAGAATAATTGCAAATCTAGCAGGATAGAGAAAGCACAGAAAACTGGCAGTTAGATTGATCAGATTAGTATGAAAAGTCATTTAGCAAAGGGAATGAGAAGAGTGACAAACTAGTATACTTTAGATCTTTTTTTCTGAACCAGGGAAAATCTGATCATGTTTCCCTATAACAATAATAAAAAACTTTATTTGATATATCACCATTAAAGGTGGCATCTCAAAGCAATACAGTAGATGTAAAAACAGATAAAAGGACCACAGATTACAAAGTAAATGCATATAAGAAAGACAAGCAGTTAGAGGTGCTACCAAAATTAGAAAATGAAGCAGATACAGACACTAAGTCTTCTGAAAAGAAAGGTTCTGAGGTTAGATTTAAACTGGCCCTGGTGTGTGTGTGTTTGTGTCTGTCTGTCCTGTGATGGACTGGCGCTATGTCCAGGGTGTATTCTGCCTTGTGTCTGTCGCTTACTGGGATAGGCTCCAAATCCTCTGTACTGGATAAAGAGATTAGAAATGGATGGAAGTAAAGGCACTGTGTGGATGGAACTATACACAGTGTTAGAAACCCACTATGAAATGGCAGCATCTCACTGAGAATAAAACATTTTATAGTGCTGGCTTAAGAAAACAGCCTTTCCACCTCTCTTGCACATCAGTATCCATACCTAGTTATTTAAACAAATTGCCTCTAATTATAAACATCTTAATATGCTGGCTCTGTGGATCCGCATCCGCTATGTTTGCCCATTCCTTCAATTCATGTGCATCCAACACACAGTTCAACGCTAGCAACTACACAAAATCTAAAATATGAGCTCTACTTGCCACTTACAATACCAACAGTACCAGCTAACTTTAGTAGTGACATTTTCATGGATCTTTTTACCAATAAAATTTACAACATCAGACTTCAGACACAATTAAACAGGCCTCAAAAAAGTCTGGTACAAACATTTTCAGCATGGAATAAACCGTTACTTTAATGGTATAAACCTTAAATGGATTCATATTCTCAATAAGATTTGGTGCTCAGTAACATGACTTAGAAAATGACAGAAGACATACGTATCATGCTTATCCTTCTATTTTTTCATAATCGTAAACTCCTTAAGGCAGTTACATTTTCTCTGTTCTGACCTGGAGTTACAGAGAAATTTAAATTCTAATAAGAGATTTGTAATGAGGAAAGTCATACCAATCACTCATACCAGGATTTGCAATTACAATACAAATACTTTCTTTCTGTATGTGTTTATTTTGCAGTTTGAGTCTATGGCATTCCTTTGGGGGTCTATACTCCAAGGCATGACTTTTTTATGGGAACATGACATTTTTTTAAAGTCTTTTAATGCAAGCTTCATATAAACCCTTAGCAGTGGTTACTGTCTGGAGCAGGTACTTGAATGGCACAGATTCATTGAAATGATTCAATTTCTTTTGAAAATATTTGGGATAATACATATTCCAGAAATCACAGCCGTTGAATTATCCAGAAATTAATTTCTCTCAGGGTGTATTTAACCCCTCATGGATTGCATTGTATGAAATGAGTTTGTAGTTCCCCATTTGCCTCTATTATGAGATGCTGTGGACACTATTTTATACATTTTAGGAGTGTCCATAGGAAGGTATGTTCTAGAAAGAGTGAACTTCTGTTTTGCCATTATTTTTAATAGGGGCGTTACATGTTTACACTTGGTGCTCCTACTAGAGGAGAGGATATGATTAATCTAGGCTTATCACAGAAACTGAAACACATCTGGTTGGTGAGTCTACTGTGGGTAAAATGTTACTGGTACCGCATGTTGTAAAGCTCGGTATTTTCTCTCTTGGCCTGACTTTTTTTAATGTCTGAGTGTTAGAATCCATGTTGTTGCTGGTAAGGGAACGGTAGGTGCTGTGATTGACACAGTCAAAGCCTTGTACAGAGATACTATTGTAGCTGTTTGACAGTATTTTAGATGCCCTTAGTTAAAAGCATGGGAGGAAGTACTGCCAAGGGGAGGGGGGGGGGAGCAAGGATTTTTTCTTTGAGTTTGTGAGGTTATTTTTTGTTATATTGTGTTTCAGAAAGCAAGAAAATAAAATTTACTGTATGATAAAAAGAGAAAGAGCTGGAGTAGATCCTCAGATCAGTTTGCTACCAGCAATCAAACAAAAAAAATGGAAAGAATTGTCTCCTCCTGATTGGAACCTTTCTTACTGTCTTATAATTTATCAGGCTACCTTTTAATTTCCACTGAGAGAAGGAAGTCACTTGTCATGCAGCTATTTTTTTCTTCATTGCACAATATGCTCTAAGTTAGCAAATGAAACATGAACACTTATTGAAATAAATCAAGAATACAATTAACATGAATGTATAAACATCCAAACTATACTTTATCACATTTAATTATTGGGTTAGCTTTTTATTGAGCCAAAATGTTATAAATGTGTGAACGTCTGTAAAATGGAAATATTTACATTTTTCTCTTTTCTGTTACCTGCCTGACAGCATTTTGTATCCCATTCTGTATATTACTGGAAAATATTAGACCCAACCTAAAGAATTCATGGGGGTAGTGGGACACAGTACTGCAAAGAGTCTCCTAAAGGGACAGAGCTATTAGTACTTATGTGTTTGAGTCTGGAGAATATAGTAAACTCTAAACATTAAGGGAATGCATGGAATCGGAAAATATAAATTGCATAGTACACAAGACTTAACTGGTTTTATTCTAGGAAAGCAGACAAGACTGAGTCATGGAACTCAGAGGATCCAAGGCTAGACTGAGTATAATAGGCTTCGGGCTTCTATTGTGACATCTACTGTAAATTACAGAAATGTTAAAAGTAAACAAAATAAAGTAACTAAAATGTGGTCTGAAATCACCCCTTTAGACACCCCTTTTACTTCACTGGTGTCAGATATGAAAGGCAATAGTCTCCCGTTCTGTCTGCTGTGTGTTGCAGCAGAGGGACTCCCTGCAGCTGAAAGGGGCAGAGTAACTTGCATGCCCTCTAATACAGTTTACACATGCACGACTTTAAAACTTAGCAAGACAGGTTTCGATTCACATTAGCTGGCGAGCCTTGTTAAAAAAACGAATGATAATGTAACATGCCACTGTTCATGAACAAAGTTATACTGAGATTTCCTAAGATACGCGATTAAAAAATAAATAAATAAAAATTTGAATCTCCTGCGGAACACATTCCATAAGAATCAGCGGTTTTACAGTATATATCGCCTTTAAAGGTGGCTTCTCAAAACGCTTTACGGGATAAAAACAACCAGAACAGCAGCAACAACAATATTGTATTTCGTTGCACTTTGAAAACCAAGTAATAACTTAACTATACAGTACGTGCAAACGTTTCGTATGTTGCTGTCGTGAATGCCTGCGTACCCATAAGTATCTTATTTGCCTTGAGTCTGTCTACAGTATCTCTGTAGACAGACAGACACTACCCCCCTCTCTCCCTCAATTCAATTCAATTCAAGGTGTTTTATTTGCATGACAGATGGGTACAATTCTTGTTGGGAATGTATACTTTGATATTTACACCCGGCGCGGCACCGAGGGAGCGTCTGCATTTATAACTTGGTTTTTAAAATTAGTCAAGCAATATGAAGCATCTCCTTTTACTTTTAAGTCCCTTAAATACATTGAGCACAGCTTTCTCACCATCCTTACACAAAGCAGAAACTGTCCGATGACTCACAGTACAAGTGGAAAGATTACAGATTTTAATCGTCTTTAATTTTGTCTTTAATTTTGCCTGTGGAGTGTATCTTATTAAGCTCTAAATTGCATTTTGAGCGCGGTTTTTGACTTTTTTTTAATTGCATTTTGGGAGCGGACAACACATACAAGGGTTAATGAACTGCGCCAAGAAATTTAAAAGAGTATTCTTTAGGTGTGAGGGTAGGAGTGGACCGCAGCAGGCATAATCAGCAAACCAGGAAAACAAAGAACAGGACAGGTGAGATGTGTATCCAGAAAGCGAGTGATCAGAAAAAGGAAATGGAAAACGCAGAAAAAGGAAACGCTTTACAGGATAAAAACAATAACAACAGTAGTGGCTGGGCAAACGATTTTTTTTATCGAGATACAAATTGAGATACTGTACTGTATAATGATGTGCATGAACAAAGGTATACTGCAATTTTCCTTAGATACGCGATTAATGCTTCGTAGGAGGAGGCGGTCTTTTCCTCTTGTCTAACAGTCTGTCCACAAACAAAACATTCCTGTTAGACAAGAGGAATTGAAAAAAAACAATTTTGTCAATGAAAACCGGTGTGTGTGTCTCTCCCTGCTGGATGTCCCTCTGACAAACTGCTGAATGAATAAAATAATTTTATTGAAAACGCGTTTGCGATTGTCTGGTATTTAATTTGGTCCCTTTTATCTGTTTTTCGATCTACTGTATTGCTTTGAGATGCCACTTTTAAAGGCGATATGTAAAATAAAGTTTTTTATTATTGTTATAGAGAAACATGATCAGATTTTCCCTGGTTCAGAAAAAGATCTAAAGTGCTACACATAACTTTCTTAATTCGATGTATTTAAAGCAGTGAACTGCTGTAGGTGTCACATAACATTCAGAAATACAATCACGTATTTGACAAATAAAAACTATTATAATCTAATCCTTCCACGTTTGATCCCAAAATCCCAGGAAATATAAATCTTGATGGGTAGAAAGCTATGCTGAAAGTTTATTAAGATAGAAGACAAAGATACAGTATCAATTTATGTTGCATTAGCCTGATTATGATTAAAAAACACATAATTAAACACGCGTTTGCGATTTAAATCAGAACACGATTTAAATCAATATAAATGTTTATATTGTAACGCATACTGTCCAGCCTCCATTTCTCTATAAAAATTTACTCTGTTGCACACACACACACAATAGAAGCAGGAACCGCTGTCAGAAGGGAAGATATGTTCAAAATATTGCAAATATCGATCATGTTGCGATATTTTGAAATATAAAAGTCAATTGATTGTCCATAATATCGCTATTCTATTTTTTCGAAGAAATGTTTGGTAAAAGAAAAGTCCAGCACCAGCTGGATTTGAACACACAACCTGCCAGTTGGTAGTCACGCACCTAGACAAGTCGGCTACAAGACAGCTCGCATGAACAGGTAGGCGAAACAGCCCTACACAGCCCTGTCGCAGCACACGAATACCGTTATTAAATTCTTTAGATACGCGATTCCATATTATATTAGCAGAAAAGCTTAAAACTTTTTCACACGCTATTTCACATGCTAGTTAAATACTTCGATGCTTAAAATCGTTAGGGAGAAATGGAATACCGGTGTGTATTTTTCCTTTAAAGTGCCGATTCCTGGAATCTGACTGGCTGACACCCCTCTGAAGTGGTTCCATAAAATCTGGTATACGGAAAAGAAAGCGTTGATAAATACAAATGTCTTTTAATACACTCTTTGCTGTGCTCTTGAGGATCCTTGTGATATTTTAAGCTCTAGTTGAATGATAGGTGTCGCATTTTAAATCATTTTCGTAGTTAGAAATTATGAAACGCCCTGTTAAAAGCAAGGAAGTTTTTATGCCCGTTGAAGTAAAACAAAATGCCTGACAAAGTATGGCTTGGACAGATTCCAAGTGCTTGTATAAATGTGCTAAAGAAATTATACTTTGAGTATACAGCTTGTCCAAAGTCATCCATTATTAATACTATTAGTAATATCTTCAGTAAAGGCATTGATGCATAAATATTTCTGATAAAGGTAGGTTGTGTACTTTTGTCCAACTGAGCAATCTTGCTTTCATAAAATATACCAACATTTTAATGACTGATGATTAACATGCTGTAATACACAGTTCAAAATTAAAGGCTCAAATGCTGTACATGAGAGGTTAAGCTCCCCCTGGCGGTTTTACAAGGCGACGCCGGATAGTTAGTCACGTGACACACGTGAACTGCGTGATACCGCGTGATACCGCGACACGCCCACCGGGGCATGCCGCGAAATACCTCACCCATTTTGAATGGCTGCATCTGTATATCAAGCAGCTATGATAAGGCCCTTTTGTGTCTAGCATTGTGTAATGTTAACAGGGCTGAGGCAATGTTTTTACGGGGTGAGCACAACTTTTAACAGATCTGCTTAAGGGGGGAGTGCAGTACAAGGACAAGATTGCCTTGGTTCCAGCAGCAAAAGCCACCTGTAATAATTTGAAATAAGCTCTCTTACAAGTGCTGAGACTGGGTTTTCCTCAGATGGATCAACCATTCCTTTGTATGTAAGTGTGGAAAAAGGGTTCTGGGCAGCTGTGCTGACGCAGGAGCATGAAGGTAGGCACTATTATACCATTAGATGCTGTAGCCAAAAGGTGGGGGACCGTGAACATTTTAAGAAAATGTAATACTGTTTACTGATGGGTCCTCTCTGATGCATGAGGGAGAACAGAGAACAGGGTGAGCTGTTACAACAGAATTTGAGGTGCTAACAATCGGAAAAATGCCCCTCCACTGCCTCAGCGCAGCAAGCCAGTTTAGAGCACTGATGGAAAATTGTAAAAAGAAAGATGTTAAAGGGTTACTGTATTACTGTATATGTATATAATGTATGTATTTGTTGCATGTAGGCCACAATTCTGGATGGCTATGGAGAAATAGGATTCTCTCACAACGGCAGGGACTGCAGTTAAGAATACTGGGCTTGTCTCTGAAGTGATTTGTAGTTTTGCAGCTGCAGACTGAAGTAACTGTAGTAAGGTGTAAATAACACAATAAATAAAGAATTCCAGTAACTCAAGGTAACAACCATGCTGATGCAGATACCAGACGAGCTGCACTGAGAGAGCAGGAGTTTGAGACTCCTGTGAAACCTCTATTGGGGAAAAGGGAGAACTCAGGTTGAGATGTTTAATAGTGGTTAGAAAATGTGTAAAGAATGTGGGGTTGTATGATGATGGAGTGTGGGCTGGCGGATACCCAGGTGTATGACAAAGATGATCCCGTGGTGCGACTGCCCTGCCCCTTGGATACTGATCTAGGGGCATACTACACTGGGAAGGTGTGCCAGGTTGTAATCGCCTCATTGGGGTGAGGTGGAAGTTACATTGCCCCCATCACCCACAGTCTGAAAGACCAACAAAGGAAATATCAACCGAAGGAACACCGTGGGTAGATGCTCTAACTGCGGTCCTGTGCAGTTTGCGGGCTGGATATTTGAGATCATCATGGGCAGCCAAAGAAACTCCCTGGAGGCCAAGTTTGGCTAATGGACTGTTGAATTTACTAACTCTCTATTACAGTATTGTAGGTCTGTTAACTGAAGCGGTGCACAAGCCTCATGAAAAGGTGCTGGACACTTGGGGACCTCCAGTAGAGGGGGAGACACGATCGGATACCTGGCGAGTGGGTGTAGGTGAAGAAGAGATACCCTGCCAGACGTTGCAATCCTGCTGGGAGGGAATATCAAGTGCCACTAACTACTGACTGTGCCATCTGAGTGACAGGATGCTTCCTAAGGTGGACCAACAGTGTGCTTGTTAGGCCTGAGGAGCATTACTGGGGATATGGTATCAATACATTCTGGGTGTTGGCATATCTAGCAGCTAAAAAATGATAATCTGAGTCAATATTGCTATTCCAAGATCCTGACGATAGATCTCCACATGGCTGAGGTCTGCGTTTGGGTCCTGGGGTAGGACTTTATTTATTTGTAGGATTAGGATTGTTTTATGTGTATAAATGTAACTGTCACTTGTACGAAAACATCAATCACATCTTGTTGTAACCGTGGAACACACAATGTCATGGCAATGCATGCCTGTTCACCTAGAAAGGAAAAATCTGCCCTGACATTGTATGTGTAAAAAATAGGCATTACTGACATATGCCATATTTTACAAGGAGGGAATGAAGTAAGATGTGAAGACGGGGTTAATTTTAAGTCCTTTCTGCATGAAGATTAGACTTCTAAACGACAAGCTGGAGTTTATGGCAGGAAAGGGTGTTAACTGATAAGGATTCCAGATGCAAGCTAGGAACCCCAGGGGTGTAATCTTAAACTGAACATTTGGCCAGGATCTCTTAACTGGCCAAATACCATGACCCCCCTCTTTACCATAAAACCGAGTGACGTCAGAAGCGGAAAAGAAAATATTATATAAGCATAAAGTTTGTACCGGCACATTG
Organism: Lepisosteus oculatus; assembly: GCF_040954835.1. Classification (NCBI taxonomy): domain Eukaryota; kingdom Metazoa; phylum Chordata; class Actinopteri; order Semionotiformes; family Lepisosteidae; genus Lepisosteus; species Lepisosteus oculatus. The sequence goes on from NC_090713.1 coordinate 2,486,908, forward strand.
AACAATACTTTGGTTTTGTTGTTTCTTGCGGGAATCAAGACTTCGGCTTTATTGTTCCTTGCATGCAATAAACTCATCTGTTTTACTTCATCTCGAGATCCAGAACCTTATTCTTTCTGTTACAACAGCAGTAATCGAATGTGTCTTTCACCAGGAAGTAGCTTTGTTTTAGTTGACGAAGTTGCAGTGCAGTGTACCTCAGAGACATGATCAATGAATCAAGACGGGAAGGAAATCCAGAGAAGGCGGTAGCAAGTGGTGAAGGTCTTCAGTTGAGCAAATTCACGATGCAAGTGGAAGTTGCATTTGTGAATTTGTAACGTGGAGCGGATAACGTGAAGCAGATGAAAATAGATAAATTAGAAATCAGTGTCATTTAGAAGAAAAAGGAAAAAAAACAAATAAGTAGATAAAAATGAAAAACTGGTTGCTCACTTACAAAGTGAACAGAGCTTTGTTGCTCACTTACAAAGCTCTGCATGGTCTTGGCCCACAATATTTGAGTGATCTTTTAGTCCCTTATAATCCTTCCTGTACACTTCGATCACAAGGAGCAGGTTACCTAGTTGTTCCTAGAATAAAAAAAGTCAACAAAGCATTTTCTTATAGAGCTCCCCAATTATGGAACAGATGTGCGGGATTCAGACACACTCTCAATGTCCAAATCTAGGCTAAAAATATATTTGTTTAGTCAAGCCTACAGATAAATACTTAAAAGAAGCATCCCATGCAACCTACCAATTTTTGCTTCCATTGTCATTCACTAATACTTTGTTATTTCTTTTTTATCCATCCCTTCTGAGGTGGACTGTTTTGAGGCCCAGGTCCAGAATCCAGCTCCTTTAACCAGTCGTGAAATCAACAGACGATCCTCTACAAAGCCCTTTATGGTAAAAACATTACCATACAGATGCAGCCATTCAAAATGGGTGAGGTATTTCGCGGCATACCCCGGTGGGCGTCACAGTATCACGCGGTATCACGCATTTCACGTGTGTCACGTGACTAACTATCCGGCGTCGCCTTGTAAAACCGCCAGGGGGAGCTTAACCTCTCATGTACAGCATTTGAGCCTTTAATTTTGAACTGTGTATTACAGCATGTTAATCATCAGTCATTAAAATGTTGGTATATTTTATGAAAGCAAGATGGCTCAGTTGGACAAAAGTACACAACCTACCTTTATCAGAAATATTTATGCATCAAAGCCTTTACTGAAGATATTACTAATAGTATTAATAATGGATGACATTGGACAAGCTGTATACTCAAAGTATAATTTCTTTATCACATTTGTACAAGCACTTGGAATCTGTCCAAGCCATACTTTGTCAGGCATTTTGTTTTACTTCAACGGGGCATAAAAACTTCCTTGCTTTTAACAGGGCGTTTCATAATTTCTAGCTACGAAAATGATTTAAAATGCGACACCTATCATTCAACTAGAGCTTAAAATATCACAAGGAAAAATACACACCGGTATTCCATTTCTCCCTAAACATTGTAAGCTTCGAAGTCTTTAACTAACGTGAAACCGGAGTCAACAAGCATACTTTTAGAATTTGATTAAAAGGGAATATAATATGGAATCGCGTATCTCAATAATTTAATAACGGTATGATTATATCCGTGTACTGCGGCAGAGCTATGTAGGGCTGTTTCGCCTACCAGATCATGCGAGCTCTCTTGTAGCCTACTGGTCTAGGTGCGTGACTACCAACTGACAGGTTGGGTGTTTGAATCCAGCTGGTGCTGTACTTTTCATTTTTATTTATTTATTTTTTAATCGCGTAACATAAACATATTACCGTATGCAAACTGTACTGTATACAGTATGTATATGTATATTTAATGTCTTAACTGTGCCCGTTTAATTTAATTTAAAAAAAATATTTAACACGAACATTAAGCTGCTTACATCTTCCGCCTGAGAACAGTCACCCGTTGCTACCCAACGCAGAATGGTGATTGGCTGACACCATCTGACACCCCTCTGATTGGAGAAAAAAGACGTGCTGGTGTGCTATACCAGGAAGAGGATGTCTTTCTATTCAAAACGTGTATTTTAAAAGTTTAAGAAGTAAAAACCTTACAGCGTACACAGATTTCTAAACTGATCAGGATCGTTATCTTTGTCTTATGCATAATAATGTTCACCGCTCTGTCCAGCAAATTAATAATAAACTTTATTTTATATAGCGTTTTAAACGAATAAGTAATTAGATTGCTCATTAACCTAATCACTTGCTTTTTCTTTTTATTTAGGCTCAGATTTCAACTATAGATCGTATTATTAATAACCATAATAACAACCAACCAACAAAAACAACCATATAAACATAATGGTGGTGCTGGACCTTCCAGTTTTATTTATTTATTTTTTAATCGCGTAACATAAACATATTACCGTATGCAAACTGTACTGTATACAATAAATATGTATATGTATATTTAATGTCTTAACTGTGCCCGTTTAAGTATTGAATATTCATATCTAATTTTACCACTGAAGGGAAATCTTAAGATAAACATACAGTATATGGCTGGTCTCGGTACTTTAAAGAAAAAAATACGCACCAGTATTCCATTTCTCCCTAAACATTGTAAGCTTCGAATGAAACCACTAAATAAAGACATAAATATAGAAATCTTAAGATTTGTTTTATTTAATGTTGGTAGCAGGATGAACTGTCAGAGTGTATATTTTGTCGCAAAGTTGCTACAAGATGTTAACAGTGAAAAAGGTATTTAGAAATGAGTTATTTCAAGATGAAAAAGAAAACATACACGAAACATGGTTTCATTACGACCAGAATCGGTCTTGAGATATTTTTAACTTGATTTACAGTATTTGAGAGGTATGTCTTAACACCGATACTACAGTGCTTAAGTACTGCTCACGTATATGTTTCTCGGTTTATATTATGCATTTCATACGGTCAAATTACTTTTGAGCAATAAGAAGCGAGAAACGGTATGCGTTTTACTTTCGTTTTGTGCTGGGACCCGTGGATTGATTAGAGATATCAAGTACATACAAGTCATTTTTTAAATGTTGTAGTTCGTCTTGAAAAAATGTTACGAGTACATCATCTATCAACAATTACAAAGGTTCTGTTTCCATATTGCGGATTTTGGTTAGGTACAGTATTATCAAATCCAGTGGCGCTGTGTGTTACTTTACTGAGTCCCAATCTGTGATTGAAACCTGTAAAACCGGTTTAATTCGTCACAGCCAGCACTCTTCAGGTGTGAGGGTCTTCTGCTCAGAATGAAATGCTAAAATGTTTGTGTATATTCTAATGGTAGTGGGGGCAGGGTGTGTGGGAACAGGTTTGTCCTTCACACCTGAAACATTTTCTCTGAAATGATTTTCTTCGCAGTTTAACCGATCTTGTTACAGCATGTTACAGTTTACTATTATTAACCATATTAATTTTAAGTGCTTAATGTAAAATCTTGTAAAAATATATTTTCATTGTTCAAATATACATTAATATACATTAAGTCTGACTATCATATAATAAGTTAAATACAAAACTAAAGAAAAAATAGGGTTAAATATAATTCAAAATATTTTGCTAACAATGTTAACTGTTTATGAATAATAAAATGTATTAACTAAGGAGTAGGATGGCACAGTTGTTAGTATGTTTTTTGTTTTGTTTCTTTTTCATAAATACAACAGTAGTACCTGATGTCTCAGTGGCTTTCAAAATTAAATTATGCATGCAAACCTGTGAACTAGAAAGATAACTAAGATTTTAATACTAATTAAATGACCGCGGGCACTTCCCACCCCCCCTACATTCTCAGAGTAGAACAGACTTACCTTCTAATGAAAGACGGTCCACCCCCCACGGACAGGAAAAGTGCCCACAGGCACTTAAACTTAATATGGTCAGTAACGGTAAACAGTAACATGGTAAGAAGGAGCACGTACAAACGTTTTCGAAATAACCACATGTAAGACTCTGATCCTAAAAATGTTTAGGGAGAAAGTGGAATACTGGTGTGCTTCCAGAAGAATCAGTATGGCTCAGAGATTAAATAAAACTTCACAGACATTAACGAAGAGCATAACGCGTGTACTGTATACACTGCAAGTACAACCCAACTCTCTGCAGGAGTGCTGGCTGTGACGAATTGAACCGGTTTCACGGGTATTTTCAAAGTAGGAGGCGAGATTTCCAGCGAAAGACACCCCCCTCAAAAACCCAGTAAATACAGTACTTACTAGTTAAAGGCTAGGCTCTCGACTACGGCGAAAGGAACCCTTCTTTCATTAGAAGACAATGAACATATTTTAGCCCTGAATGAATTAATAGCAAACATGGTTTACATAAAATACATTTTTCCAAGAAAGTTTAGCCTTTGTCACTTATGAAACCACTAAATAAAGACATAAATAGAAAAATCTTAAGATTTTTAAAATACATGACTTTGCTAAAATTTATTTGAAAATAAAAACAATTACAACCGCCAGGGGAGAGAGAGAACAGGGGAGGGATGTTGGTTTTGCATAAGGGGCGGGGCTATGGAAAGTAGGTATGTTTGGGAATGTGTAGTTACATGTTCTGGCTGTTTGTGAATTATCGTTGTTGAGTATGGAGTGTTGAGGTATTGATTTTGTGTAATGCTTTATGTTGAAAATTGAGGTGGATTTTGTTTATGATAAACAGGATAAACTGGGATGGGAGGAAGGTTTGGTTTTGCATAAGGGGCGGGATTATGATAATTGGAGGACTTTGCGAGTGTAAAATGGTTTGATTATTTGATTTTGTATTGTGGTTGTTATCTATGTTTTTGGTTGGTATTATGTTTATATGGTTGTTTTTGTTGGTTGGTTGTTATTATGGTTATTAATAATACGATCTATAGTTGAAATCTGAGCCTAAATAAAAAGAAAAAGCAAGTGATTAGGTTTATGAGCAATCTAATTACTTATCCGTTTAAAAAGCTATATAAAATAAAGTTTATTATTAATTTGCTGGACAGAGCGGTGAACATTATTATGCATGAGACAAAGATAACGATCCTGATCAGTTTAGAAATCTGTGTACGCTGTAAGGTTTTTACTTCTTAAACTTTTAAAATACACGTTTTGAATAGAAAGAAATCCTCTTCCTGGTATAGCACACCAGCACGTCTTTTTTCTCCAATCAGAGGGGTGTCAGATAGTGTCAGCCAATCACCATTCTGCGTTGGGTAGCAACAGGTGACTGTTCTCAGGCGGAAGATGTAAGCAGCTTAATGTTCGTGTTAAATATTTTTTTTTAATTCAATTAAACGGGCACAGTTAAGACATTAAATATACATATACATACTGTATACAGTACAGTTTGCATACGGTAATATGTTTATGTTACGCGATTAAAAAATAAATAAATAAAAATGAAAAGTCCAGCACCAGCTGGATTCAAACACACAACCTGCCAGTTAGTAGTCACGCACCTAGACCAGTAGGCTACAAGAGAGCTCGCATGATCAGGCAGGCGAAACAGCCTTACACAGTCCTGCCGCAGTACACGGATATAATCATACCGTTATTAAATTCTTTAGATACGCGATTCCATATTATATTCCCTTTTAATCAAATTCTAAAAGTATGCTTGTTGACTCCGGTATCACGTTAGTTAAAGACTTCGAAGCTTACAATGTTTAGGGAGAATTGGAATACTGGTGCGTATTTTTTTCTTTAAAGTACCAAGACCAGCCATATACTGTATGTTTACGTTCCAAAATTAATATCGTTTATGGCCTTCACACGCGTTACAGTATGCTCCTATTCTTTTTATGCTCAGCTACTAAGATTTCCCTTCAGTGGTAAAATTCAATATCTACAACGGGCACAGTAAAGACGTTTACAGTACAGTAAGTCTTTCTACGACAGACCAACGGACCATGAGTGCCCCTGTCGGTCAACCAATCACGCACCGCGGTATCGCGTGTCATCTTACCTGCGGTATCTGTACTGCGGTGTCTGTACCGCGCACTTTGAATGGCTGCATCTGTATATGACTAGGCTAAAAAGGCTAAAGATACTTGTCTGCTTTTCCCACCACCATGTAATACAATATAGACGACATAGCTGTACATTTAAATTAACCTGGCTCCCCCTTTTGAGCTTTGGTTCTTTTCAAGGTTTCTTCCTACTTTAATCTGAGGGAGTTTTGTCTTGCCACTGTTGCTTAGGCTTGCTCACTGGGGGCTCGGGCCCAGAAATCTGTAAAAAGCTGCTTTGTGACAATGTCAGTTGTAAAAAGTGCTATACAAATAAAACTGAAATGAATTGAATAACCTATGTTACCGCTATTTTTTTTAACATCAACAGATAAAAATATCAACTGAGTGAAATCTGTTTATGATACAAAAGGAATCATCAAAATCAGGATACAACAGTCCTAGTGCAAAGAGGATCTTGAAATACTTGGATGTGAACTTGCTGCAGATATAGTTTAAATTTAAATATAATATTAATATAAATCGATGCAAAGTGTTACATAACATCTGGCAGGGTATCTCTTCCTCACCCACACCCACTCGCCAGGTATCAGGTTATGTATTCCCTCTACTGGAGGTCCCCAAGCATCCAGCACCTGTTCACCAGCCCCGTGCACCGTTTCAATTAACAACCTACAATACTACAATAGAGAATGAGATAGCAAATTCGGTGATCCATTAGCCAGATTTGGCCCTCCAGGAAGTTTTGTTGGTTGGCCCGTGATGATATCAAACAGGCTCTGTTACATAGTTCTGTTTGATCCAGCCCACAGGCTACACAGGACCGCAGGCAGAGCATCTACCCACGGTGTTCCTTCAGTCTGATGTTTTGTCTATCTTTCAGAGTTCTGTTCCTTCGTTCCACTGTTCCAGTAGACTGAGGGTGATGGGTGCAATTAAGGTCCCATCTGACCCCAAACAATGCGGCCACAGCCTGACACACTTTCCCTGTGAAGTGCGTCCCGTCATCATAATACAAGTGGCAGGGCAGTGCCCACCGAGGGCTTATCTCTGCCATCAACTGTTTGGCAGACACAGAGGGAGTGGCAGCAACCCACTGGGAAAACAGATTATAAGAGCCCAGGTTTCTCTTTACAATTGTCAATTTGTCAGTGCATGAAAGGTTCCCCAGGAGCAGGCCTTTTGAGCTGTAGCACCCGCACCTGAACTGTAGTTGAGTTCCTTTGATAAGCATCACATCGAGATACCACATAAGTGGCTACTGCTTCAAACCACCCAGTTTTGGGTAACTGGCACACCATTTGACTCACACCCGGGTGTCCGACAGAGTGCATTTGTCGGGCTTCAAAGGGTATTAGGCTGTGAGGGTACGCAGGGCATCCGGTGTGCTTGCAGCCCCACATTTTTTTCTAACCATGTCCATTTCTCTGGTTTAGAGGCCTCAGCCTGAATGTCCTATAGCTGTCCCCTTTTCACCAACAGAGGTCTCACAGAGGTCTCAGACTCCTGCTCTCCCAGGGCTGCTCGCCTGGTAGCTGCATCGTCAAAGTTGTTCCCTCAAGTTACTGAAACATTTCATTATTACGTGACTTACACTTTACCACACTTTACCACAGCTACTTCAGTCAGTAGCTGCAAAGCTTCTAACAGTTCAGAGGCAAACCCAGCATTCTTAACTGGAGTCCCTGCCATGTTGAGGAAATCCGTATTCCTCCACAGCCATCCCAAATTGTGGCATACACCAAATGTATATATAGAGTCTGTAAAAATCGCTACAATTTTCCATTTAGCATATTTACAAGTTTCAATTAAATCTTTTCATTCGGTCTGCTGGTTCTACACTAGATTATTCACAGTTTATACAGCCAGGCAGTGTTATGTGCACAACACATAAACATGGCTCCTTGGCCACAGCATTGAGGGGTCCTGAATAATAGCCCACCAGACAATGCCTACATGTACCTCCATGCTCCTGCACCAGCACAGCAGCTCACAACCCATTTCTTTCACTTACATACAGATTACATACAGATGATCTGTTTGAGGGAATCCAGTCCAGGGCCAGTGCCTGCAAGAAAGCTTGTTTCAAATCATTAAAAATGGTTTCTGCTGCAGGGGTCAAGGCAATTTTGTCTTTAGACTGCACTATCCCCCTTAAGCCAGTTCATCACCAGGCGAGCTCATTCTGAGAAGGAATTCACCCTGGCTTTATCATGTAGTTGGTTTTATACCCTTTTTTCTGTCAGAAGATCTAATAATTAAAGTAGCCCGGCCTTATGGATTCCACATAGCTCTATTGCTCTAATATCACATAGCTCTATTGAGATAGTTCACATAAATGCTATTTCATACAGTAATTCCTTATCTCTAACCAACCAACCCATGGCAGAGGTGGCAGCTATCAGCCTCCCCAAGAACCTTTTGGGGTGGCTGATGCCTGTCATCTCCTCCTGTGTGACTATCGCAGTCTTTAGCTGGTGGAACATGTGTATAGTGTCTAGCTGGGCATGCCATACAGTATCCTTAGTCCATTGCCTACCGTGATGGGAAACTCTACTGTTCACGGCGATGTGCTTCTGAAACACATCACTTGGGTCCAGCCGTACATACACTTGCTGAGTATATGTTCTGCAGTTTAATAATCCGGGGGCATCCTGCAGGACTATGCCGGTAGAAGGATCGGGTTAAACAACTTCGAGGGGCTGTGTAGAGGCAATCTACAGTACTAGCAGGACCAGTCGTGGCAGTTCCCAAATTCCTGTTCTGAAACACAGATGTGGTGCATGATACAGTCCCACTATAATTTCAAATATACATTGCCAGCAGGAAACCTACCCTGTAGTACCTATCTACCTGCGGCTACAGGAGCCCCCCCCCCCCTTTGATCAGCTTTAGTCTTTGTGCAGCTGGAGGTGATTGCGATGCACCCACTTGTAGATCAGAGATAGCTTGCCCTTATCAATCCGAATCTGATAATCTAGCGGTGATACCTTATCAACAACCTCATAGGGTCCTGTCCAGCTTGGTAAGAACTTCCTGGCCACTCCCATGGGTTTGGCAAATTGGAAGTACAAGACCCTGTCTCCTACTTCGAATTCTGGGTTAACTGCTTTCCGTTCAAAGTATGCCTTCCTACACTCTGCACTCCTTTCCAGATTTTCTTGGGCAAAAGCAAAGGTTGCCTGAAGATATGTTCTCAGGTCTGACATGTACTGATGGGCAGTAGCAGCACCCGTCATGCTTAGGTTCTCCACCCCATAGAGACAGTGTAGGAGAAGTAATCTTCTGGCCTGTCATCTCAAAAGATGAGTCTCCCGTGGAGCAATGCCACCTGTTGGATAGTGTCGTATGTGGCCTTGCTCCCACGGTGACCCCCACAGGGTTCGTCATGAGCATGTTGGACCATGACCCCCTGATGGCAGCAGGGAACTACCCACCTTGGGATGCCTTGCATGACTGGTACATAAACATGAAAATTTATCATTTTCAGGTTGTCTTTCACACATGCCAGCTCCTTCAGTTCAGGAGACTGGTTCAGCACCTGCTCTGAAAGAGGTTGATCCATTGGATCAGTGATATGCAGATACATTAGCCCAACTGATGGGTCCTTTTTCTGCATTTCCACAAGATCAGTGTTACAAACCTGTGACTCAAGCACTACAGATTGAGGGTCAGCTCCGCCATCCTCTCTGGCCCTCTGTCGGGTGACCAATTTGGCCAGCTGGTTGGCCTCATCATTCCTGTCTTTGTTGGGTCCCTGCAGCTGGGAGTGTCCCTTCGCCTTTCTCCAGTAAACCATCATTCCAGCCTCGGTTGTGAGCTTGTCACTGGCCAGGAACAACTCTTTGGTTTTGTTGGGTCATATAAATGACAGAGTCCTGCCATTTGTGAATGGAGAGTCATTTCTTTCGTATGCATACTGGAGAGCCGCCTGCACTGGCCAGTCTCTCCAAACAGTTATAAAGTTAGTCCTTTTATACAGTGTGTCGTGTGCTCTCTGAAGGCACCAGTTCTGTAGGGTTTGGGCATTTACTGGGACAATTATTAATTGTAGCAGTAAATCACAAAATGATTCTTTTGATGGCCTTAGAATCCAACCATGCGATATAACTCAAACAACGCACACACACAGGTACTAATACACGAAGATACATTTATTAATACATAGAATATGCATATTGTAGCGGCGAGGCTTAATAATAAGACAGAATTAAGTGTTTCTGAGCTTTCCCAAATTTGGCCTCATTTCTCTGTTCATCTCTGTGGTGCAGCCACAGAGAAACCATTCATGCAAGGTGATTTAAGGTCCAAGGACAGCTCCCAAAGGGGGATGCACTTAGCTAAGCCTGGCTATCATGATCAATGGTCATCCATTGGTGCCTATCTGTCTAGGGAGTGCGAGTTGGACATCTGGACTGCATTACTAAGTGTCAGGACTAAGTGACTCATATCTCACCTTGATCAACCAATCAGGGACCGGTAGGGCCGAGTAACCCACGTGGGACTCTGATGCCCATGGAACTTTCAGCCAATCAATGAGCTGAAGTTCCTCCAGGTAAAAACAGGCAACACAGAAAGCCTGAGAGATTCAGACTGAGATTCAGATTCAGATTCAGATTCAGATTCAGAACAAGATTCAACAGGAGAATTCCAGGGCAGGACGGCCCAGGAGCAGAAGGCTCCCAAGGGCAGGACATTCTCGCAGCGCGCCTCCTGACCATCCTGAGACTCAGCCCGGACAACCACGGAACGGCCAGTGTGTCCGAGTGCCAGAACTTTCCTTTGTTCTAAGAGTCTAGAGTGGAGGTTGCCAGAGAGTAACCAGCAGCAGGCCTCGTGAACAGGTCGGAACTGTGGAAAGCTGAATCACTATTCAGAACTAGCTCTTCATCAGGAACGAACCGGTCCTCTTCCTGACTTGCTGGGACCCACAGTCATCTTTTCTCCTGTGCACAAACTTTGCTAGTTAAAGCCAACAAAGAGCATCAGCAGCGCACCGTCGCAAGCCGCACAGCACAGCCTGGCACCGAGCCAGAGAGCGCGGATTGGACAGCAACAGCCTGCAACTGTTCCTTTGTGCCCGCAGGAGATCTGAATCCCCAAAGATTGGATGAGTATTCAACTTTAATGCATTACAGCTCGAGAATTCAATTGTTATCCCAACCAGTTGATATCAATTTAATTCCTAAGGGTTATGTACTTGTTTCGAGTATCTAATGTAGAAGTTATAACTAAGTTCATTTACGAAACGGTCTTAATGAATGATATACTGAACGTATGTCCTCTTGATATGTGTAACACTTCGTAACTGATTGAATATATATCTTTTGTATTCTGATAACCCTCTCGATAAGATCTGTTAGGTTTATATGCATATTCTATGTATTAATAAATGTATCCTCGTGTATTAGTAACTGTGTGTGCGCGTTGTTTGAGTTATGTCGCATGGTTGGATTCTAAAGCCACCAAAAGAATCAACTTTGTGATTTACTGCTACAATTAATAATTGTCTCAGTAAATGCCCAAACCCTACAGAACTGGTGCCTTCAGAGAGCCACTATGATTACATATTTGGCGTCCCTGAACCGGCATAATCTACAATATAAACCTAACAGATCTTATCGAGAGGGTTATCAGAATACAAAAGGTATATATTCAGTCAGTTACAAAGAGTTACATATATCAAGAGGACATATGTTCAGTATATCATTCATTTGGACCGTTTCATAAATGAACTTGGTTATAACTTCTACATTAGATACTCAAAACATGTACATAAATCTTAGGAATTAAATTGATATCAATTGGTTGGGATAACAATTGAATTCTCGAGCAGTAATGCAGTGAAGTTGAATACTCATCCAATCTCTGGGGATTCAGATCTCCTGCGGGCTCTCTCGCTCCGTGCCAGGCTGTGCTGTGCGGCTTGCGACGGTGCGCTGCTGACGCTCACTGACCGGCTAGTTAGTGTTGGCTTTAACTAGCACAGTTTGTGCACAGGAGAAAACATGACTGTGGGTCCCAGCAGGTCAGGAAGAGGACCGGTTCATTTCTGATGAAGCGCTAGTTCTGAATAATGATTCAGCTGTCCACAGTTCCGACCTGTTCACGAGGCTTGCTGCTGATGCTAACCTCGGGTGGATCCTCTGGTTACTCTCTGGCAACCTCTGCTCTAGACTCTTAGAACAAAAGAAAGTCACTTACTCCTGACACTTAGGAATGCAGTCCAGATGTCCATCTGGCACTCCCTAGACAGATAGGCGCCAATCGATGACCATTGATCATGATAGCCAGGCTTAGCTAAGTGCATCCCCCTTTGGGAGCTGTCCCTTATCAAAAGAAAACATCTTTAAATCAGCCTGCATGAATAGTTTCTCTGTGGCTGCACCACAGAGATGAACAGAGAGATGAGGCCTCATTTGGGAAAGCACAGAAACACTTAATTCTGTCTTATTAACAAGCATTGCCGCTACAAGTTTGGCGTAGACAAAACGTAACACAATATCCTTAACAAATGTTAACATACAATGTTCTTGAGCTGGGTTAATGGACACACCATTCTATACAGTATATGGTACATTTTAGAGCACAGCTTCAAAAAAGAGGATATGTGGTCAACATTTCAAAACATGTTGTGCTCATATTATTCTTAGTCTGAAACAGCACATATCCTTGTGATGCTTGCAGGGGCCCAAAGGTGAAAAGTTTAATTCTTTGCCAAGAAGCAAGAAAGATTAAATAATAATAATAAACTTTATTTTATATAGTGCCTTTAAATGTGAGTAGTAGTATAAAGCGACACCTTTCGTCAAACTTTTTTAAAGGTGCCACGCCCCTTTTTCAGCAAATGGAAGTCCACGGTAGGCGGATATCCCGCCCCCTTTTCATCCAATGGTGCGTTGTTATGGTCAGATGTCCCACCCCCTCCCGAGCCAATGGTGTGTCGTTAAGTGTCGGATGTCTCGCCTTCCCCCACTGAGCGGTCCTGAGCCTCAGGGTCCAAATGCCCCGCCACCGCCTGCCCTCGATTTATAAATAAGTGGATAAAATCGCGTATTAGCAACGAGGGTTGGAAGGCGATCATGTCTGCCACGGGGTTGAGCGTGCTCTTTTGTAACCCTAGGGAATCAGGGAGTTACGGCGGCGTGGGGGGTCTGGTGAGGGCAGCGTGTTCCAGAGGTGTGAGTGGCACCTGCTGCGGCTGGGTGTCAGAGTGGTTGACCCTGACAGCATGTCTCAAAAAAACATCAAGGGGCATGTAAGCACTCAAACTAGCGGCACCTGCCGCGGCCGGGTGATAGTGTGGTTGACCCGGACAGCATGTCTCAAAAAACCATCAAGGGCGTGTAAGCACTCGCACACACACACACTGACCACGTAAAGTCTCACGGAAAGAACTCGCAGGACAAATAGCATGTGAAATGTGAACCACTTTATTTCATTAGTAGGTTTTCAAATACAGAAACATCACAGTACACACTTTTGAACTTTTCAAACACATTACAAACTCCACTTTGCAATCACCAATTAAATGTTGGTGTGGAAAATTAGTTTGTTACACGTAACTATAACCCCAACATTGCTCAGAAACTTTGATGCATCTGAAAAAGCATTCATAATGCCCTTCCCCTCACTATGTCTAAAACCATGAGAACCACACTGGGTGATTCAGTCTAACAGAGAAAAAAAAAATTGCCTGCGTAATCAGTGGGATGGTGTTACCACAGGTTCTGTGCAAAACACGTTGTATTTTGGAATACACACTGCAGAAGCCACCAGGCTTCAGTTTCTGATCTGAAAACAGCAAAAGTGCAGTAATTTCACTCAGGTTCTTGACATTGTCATAGAAATATAACTATCAAGGAAGCCGCAAGAGAGAGTTCTCACCTGAGTAAGGTCTTTATTTCAATATTGCAATATTTGGAGCCCTGCTGCCACTTCGCCAAGTGCAACCAGAGACTCAATTTGTTACAAGCAGTACAGGGTTTTTATAAGACGTTGCGCTGTAAAAAAGTTCAGCACTTGGTCCCTTCTAAAACTTCCCCTTTCGCTAAGAGAAAACAGATTACATCATAGAGCGAGAGAAGAAAAACTAGATTTGTTATTCAAAGCTTATCAGTTACTTTCAGCTAATTCTAATGACCCAGACAGCATATATTATTTTGGTACATTGTCTTCTAAACTAACCTAAACAGTGTACTTTGTTGACAAACTGTTTTCTAAAATTCTGCACGTACTGTAGCATAGCAGTTATATCCTTGAAATATTATCTAAAAGCACCAATATATTTTTTTGTAACGCTCTCTACATTTTTAAGAATCAATTAACTCATTAGATTTCCACTACAATTCCCTCCTTTTTATTCTTGAAAATGATTAAAAGTTAGATTCTTCATATGGACTCCCAGGAGGCTCCCACTACTTCGGATTCTTGCGTTCTTACCAGAACATACTGATGCGCAAACATATTCATTACCATATTTCAAAGCATTGGAATAATATATTTTGTACAGCAACACAAAAACAGAAAGACAAGTATCACAGCTACTATAATCGGTGTTAGTAACTTAAAGAAAAACATTCCCCCTGGCCCAAACAGTGATTCTAACCAGGAGAGAAATGGGTGAGGCTGTAGAATGAGGCATTAAAGCACATACATAACAAGATGCATTAAATTTCTTTAACTTTACAGTATGATTTATAAATTTGTACCACAAATTACTCATATCCCCCTCATTATCAGTTTCATTCAGCCAGTTTGTATACAAAGAGGCTTCGCGTTTAGATTCTTCCTCTTTCTGGGTGGTGACAGGCTTCCACATAAAAAGGAAAAAGGCTGTGCACATCAGTCCCAAGCATGTGATCCCCATCTATCCCTGTGGAGACATCACTCCTGCTCTTTGCTCAGTTCGTTTGTGACCTTTTTACAGTGGGAAGCATGAATTCAGGGCACCTGGCACGGCCCCCTCCACCTGAGCGAACACCACCTCTTTTTCCTGTCTTTCACCAGAATCCAGTCTCCTTATTCACGCATTAGTTCTTACAGCACAGGTAAATCCCTGTGGGCTGGAGCCCAGCATTTTTCTTAGGGTTTTTTTTACAAGATGGTCAACAGCTGGGTAATAACTCTTAGAAAAATCTACACATTGTTCCACTGCCTCAGCTGTGCCGTTTTGCAGAACAATTCTAGCTGAAGTTGTAAAATTTCTCTTTGGTCCGTTCCTGCAAAACATCTTATTATAAACAAACAAACCATAATAATAATGTGCATCTATGGGAATCACTCCCAAGGGTAACCCCCCTTAAAACTGTATTGTTCTACCCATCAGGTTCTGCCACAAGATAAGAGAACCTTTCCCATGAAATCATTTTTTGACCTTCATGATCCCTTCAGGGCGTACAATTAGCACAGAAGCAGCAGCTTTAGTCCACATGTTTTTCAAGCAGGATATTAACAGTATGATCATAACGAATAATACCAGACACACAAATATGTATTGAACCAGAGACCCTCTCCAGGTTCCTAGCACAGACTGTATGCACCAATGCCCCAATTATCTGGATTATAATTATGATATATATTTTTCTTCATCATAGATGTGCTTTGCTAAGTCATTCATTTGCTAATAATTGTCTAGAATACAAGTACTGTTTAGTCTTTGCTCACCTAAACAGCAGTCTATCACCCTAATTGAGAATGGCCTAAAACTGTGATTATAGTGAGGAGCATACAGTTATTTCCATTTTAATATATCTGAGTTACACTCAGACTAAAAGCAGGGCTATTTACCCATGCCAATAAACCTAAATAATCACCTCTATCAAAGGGGATTACTCCCATGAGCATCTTCTATAGCAATACAATCCCAACATGAGCTCTGATTATTATTTGTGGCTGAATGATAAAGTATTGATTCCATATCCCCATTTTATCAAAGTAAAACTTATTATACTTAACAGGTACACTGTCGCCCCCCCTCAGGAAGCTCAACAAACACAGAAACAGTTACAATATAATAATTAATGTTCACTCAGTCTCTGGTGCAGTGGTTCGGTGTCGGCGCAATGCGTAGATCCAGCGATCTCGTCCTGTCACTCAGATGGCAGAGTCGGTAGTCAGTTGCACTTGATATGGTCCTTCCCAGCAGGGTTGCAACATCTGGCAGGGTATATCTTCCTCACCATACCCACTCGCCAGGTATCAGGTCGTGTCTTCCCTCTACTGGAGGTCTCCAAGTGTCCAGCACCTGTTCACCAGCCCCATGCACCACTTCAATTAACAACCTACAATACTACAATAGAGAATTAGCAAAATCAACAATCCATTAGCCAAATTCATCCCTCCAGGAAGTTTTGTTGATTGGCTTGTGATGATATCAAACAGGCTCTATTACACAGTTCTGTTTGATCCAGCCCGCATTCCGTGGCGTTCCTTCAGTCTGATGTCTAGTCGATCTTTTAGAGTTCTGTTCCTTCATTCCACTGTTCCAGCAGACTGAGGGTGATCTCAGTCCATCTCACCCCGAATAATCCAGCCACAGCCTGTCCCTTGATCATAATACAAGCGGTAGGTCAGTGCCCACCGAGGGCTTATCTCCATCATCAAGTGTTTGGTAGACACAGAGGCAGTGACAGCAACCCACTGGGAAAACAGATTATAAGAGCCAAGGTTTCCCTTTACAAATGTAAATTGTAAACATTTGCTACTGCATGAAAGGTTTCTCAGGAGCAGGCCTTTTGAGCTGTAGCACCTGCACCTGAACTGTAGTTGAGTTCCTTTGATAAGCATCACATTGAGATACCACATAAGTGGCTACTGCTTCAAACACGGTCCCCACCCAGGTGTCCGACAGAGTGCATTTGTCGAGCTATAAAGGGCATTAGGCTGTGAGGGCATGCAGAGCGTCCAGTGTGCTGGCAGCACCACACTCTTTTCTAACCATGTCCTTTTCTCTGCTTTAGAGGCCTCAGCCTGAATATCCTGTAGCTGTCCCCTTTTCACCAACAGAGGTCTCACAGGGGTCTCAGACTCCTGTTCTACAAGTACTGCTCACCTGACAGCTACATCTGCAAAGTTGTTCCCTCGAGTTACTGGAAACATTTCTTTATTATGTGATTTACACTTTACCACAGCTACTTCAGTCAGCAGCTGCAAAGCTTCTAACAGTTCAGAGACAAACCCAGCATTCTTAACTGGAGTTCCTGCCATGTTGGGGAAATCCCTATTTCTTCACTGCCATCCAAAATTGTGGCATACACCAAATGTATATATACAGTCTATATAAATTGCTACAATTTTCCATTTAGCATATTTACAAGTTTCAATTAAATCTTTTCATTCGGTCTGCTAGTTCTACACCAGATTATTCACAGTTTATACAGCCAGGCAGGTAGCCTGCAAAACACATAAACACGGCCCCTTGGCCACCGCATCAAGGGGTCCTGAAAAATAATAACCTACCAGACGATGCCTATCTCCATGCCTCCTGCACCAGCACAACAGCTCACGACCCATTTCTTTCACTTACATACAGATTACATACAGATGATCCGTCTGAGGGAATCCAGTCCAGGGCCAGTGCCTGCAAGAAAGCTTGTTTCAAAACATCAAAAACGGTTTCTGCTGCAGGGGTCAAGGCAATTTTGTCTTTAGACTGCACTACCCCCCTTAAACCAATACGTCACTAGACAAGCTCGTTCTGAGAAGGCATTCACCCTGGCTTTATCATGTAATTGGTTTTATACTCCTTTTTTTTCCCTCTCAAGATCCAATACTTGGAGTAGCCCGGCCTTATGGATTCCCTCATTAGGTAAAACAATCACAATATCACATAACTCTATTGAGTTAGTTTACATAAATGCTATTTCATGCAGTAATTCCTTATAAAATGCTGCAGTCTGGGCCTAAAATAGGTCTGGGGTGTCCCCCACCCACATCAGTAGTTGAAACTGTACATCTTTACCCAAGCAGACTGTCACAGCTTATATTTGCTTTAAACACAACCCTTGCACTCCTTCTCCTGTAGCCTCCTGTTACCCGTTAGAAAACGTTATATCACATCTTTATGCTGTTTTAGTCTAAAAACAGGACAGCTGTGCTCCTGTGCCCCACAGTTACTGCACACTGTAAGATTATTTCACTTTTATTTAAATCCTGAGATAAATTTAGGAAGGCTACAGAGGGGTTTACTAGATTAAAACTGTTAGTTCACACACGGCTCTCGTTTCAGCTTCTGACAAGTTCTTTAATTGTGAAATCAAGCCTCTTTCTTACAATTTCTCCAAAAAACACATTTTTTTAGTAACTACACACCAGCTTATTAGTAGTTTTGTCTTTGAGGTTTTATATCTCAGTATAACATTAAAGTCGCACAATAATTTCGACAAACTGGCGGCTTCCTTTTCTCCTCCTTAGGAGTCCTTTTACCTCCCATTTGCAGCGCTCGCACTTCTGCATGCATGCTTCGCGAGTTATTAAATCACATCTGTCTCTGTTCGTAATATCAGGAAAGCATAGTTGCACTATAGTTGGCAACATCAGGTTTTAACCCACTCAAGTAAATTTGTTTTATTACTGTGGAAGTATCTTAATTCACTTCCTTCTCATCGGCTAACCCCGAGTATACTATCCATAAAGCTATAAACCTTTCTGTAAAATCTGAAAACATCCTCACTTCCTTCTGCTGACATGCTGTTACTTTTCTCTAATCAGTTTCCGGTGGGTAATGCTCTTTCAAAAATCTCCACACTAATTCCCACCCTTCTCCCAGATTCTCTTTTAAGGCGTTCTATTTCTTCTTTTGCTTTTTCTTTTTCTACATATACAACTTCATTTCGTTCAGCCATTGCTTTTAGCTTTTCCATCAGGGATTTTTCCGTCTTATCTATGATATTCTGTTGAATTCTCAAATATTCCTCTAAATATTTTTATCCAAAGGTTCATACACTTTTCTACATTCCTGTTCAGCCTAAATTCCGTCTGACAGTCAATATTTCTTTTAAGTTTCACTTTGGATTAATCAAACTTTTTTTTCCTTCACACCAAACCATTTTCACGTCTCCCACGTGCCCCGCGGAATCCCCCAGTCAAGACAAACTGACGAACTATCACAATACGGGAACACGGACCAGGTTCCAAATCCTGGCTTTAAACACACAGTTGAATCGAGTTACCATTTTCGGCTCTTCTGCGGCTCTTCTGCGAGTACAGTTCTAGTTACTACTTCAGCCGTACTGCAGTCGTGTACCAGGATGCAACACCTGGATTTTTTCGCACGGGCAGGGCGAGATGCTATTCCTTCAGCAATCCCTCCTTTTCTACCCCACCTTCACAAAACAGGCATCTAAAACACATACACCATTAACTCATTTTTCTGTTGTACTCGCTTCAGCTTCAGGAAAACCCTGAACCCACCACAGCAACATGGAGAGGACAAGAGACTTTTTAGAAAAGAGGAGTCCTTATCTCTTTTTAGAAGCGGCCGCCTAACTTTTCCTCTCCATGTCCGTGTGGTTTAATTTAGATGGATACTTCTTCATCATTTGGGTCACGTATCCGCCAATCTGCCTCCTCCTTTTTAGAGGACGTTGTAAACCTTTAGGAACAATATGATCTAGCAACAAGGTTATGTCACTGTAATTAGGCTTAAGACAATCAAGAACAAGGCGCTTGCCTTTCTTCTAAATTCTTTACGATCATCAGGCAATTAAGGAAAAGACTTAACTAATGCAAATAATTCACTAGGAGACCAATGTCAATGTACTGTACATATGCTGGAGTTCCTTCTGGACCTGAAAAAGTGCACATTGGTATTTCACAAACAAGTGGCTCCGGACCGCTTTCTAATTTCGGTGGAGACTTTTTCTTTTTAGTACGCATGGCCATGACTTTAGCTGCAGCTTGCTGTTCTTTAGTTTCAAGACTAGTCTTTTTTTAAGCTTCCCATTATTTCTGTGATTCCTCTTTCCATTAAATAAGTTTTCCAATTCATTTTCTTTCATTTCTTCTCCTTCTCTTCTAAGTTTCCCCTTCTTCAGGAAACTTCTTTTTCCTAATTCAACTTTCCTCTGTCCATTCTGATTCACTTACAAAGATCCTTCATAGTTATGGGCCCCTAATTATCATATATAAATTATGTGCAAGTTCCCTTACACCTATTACCCTAGCTTTACAGTTCATGAACATAATTTTTTTCCCTAACCCAGGCTATAATTGTTTCTCCGAATTTGTCGTACATGTACTTTTGCTGGACTGCTCGGTCCCATTTTCGTCTTTGAATTTTAATTTCCCATTTTTACCGATCGGTGCCTTACTTAGAACCTTATCACATTAACTACTCCGCAGAGCAAAAACTACACATCTGTGTTAAGATAAGTTCTTTATATGAGTCCCAGCCTCATCAAACCCGCGTGAGAACACCCCTGTGGCTCGCTTCTCAAACTATTAATTTTTAAGGATCACTTACTGACGTCAGACAGCTGCCAATTCTCCAGACGCGTCTCTGGAAGGATAAACAGTTTATCCTCAGAGGTTCGTCCAATTTGCTAAAATTGTCCGGGTCCGGATGGAGTTTCAGCAGCCGTTCGCGTTCAGGTTTGTGATCCCGGACGAGCCCCCAAATTGTCATGGAAATATAACTATCAAGGAAGCCACAAGAGAGAGTTCTCACCTGAGTAAGGTCTTTATTTCAATATTGCAATATTGGGAGCCCTGCTGCCATTTCGCCAAGTGCAACCAGAGACTCAATTTGTTACAAGCAGTACAGGGTTTTTATAAGACGTTGCGCTGTAAAAAAGTTCAGCACTTGGTCCCTTCTAAAACTTCCCCTTTCGCTAAGAGAAAACAGATTACATCATAGAGCGAGAGAAGAAAAACTAGATTTGTTATTCAAAGCTTATCAGTTACTTTCAGCTAATTCTAATGACCCAGACAGCATATATTATTTTGGTACATTGTCTTCTAAACTAACCTAAACAGTGTACTTTGTTGACAAACTGTTTTCTAAAATTCTGCACGTACTGTAGCATAGCAGTTATATCCTTGAAATATTATCTAAAAGCACCAATATATTTTTTTGTAAAGCTCTCTACATTTTTAAGAATCAATTAACTCATTAGATTTTCACTACAACATACACATCTATCTCTTTAATAAATTTAAGGACATTAGCATTCGACTCTGTTTTTCATATCAGGCTTTGCAGAAAGAAGTGTGTAAAGCACTCTTTGTAAGAATTCAGACGTATACATTTGAAATTCTTCATTCTTCGGCCGATGGCACACCCGGGTCTGTAAATAGAGTGAAAGCTCTATTCACATGGCGTGTATTTCACAGCCCTGGTTTTACATAGATCTTTTTTCGCTTCTGTAAAATATGAATAATGTTTCTTTTGCAACGCATGAAAAGTCACGTCTACTATTTTTTCATCTACCTGGTCAAGTACGGAGCGTACATGCTTGTGTGGCGTGTGGACGTCAATTATGTTTCTCAGCAAGTGTTTTACACTCCGCTCAGTATCATTTGTAATGGTATATGCACCCAGGCCCCTGGCAATGTACAGAACAGCCGATAAAATTCGGGCTAAACTGAGAGAATTATAAATTTCTAACGCGGCAAACGTCACATCTTCATACCCATCTGTGTAGCCGACAGCCAGATGTGTGACCCCATTGACCGGGATGGTCAATCAAACAGGCCAGGCATTCATCAACCAGAACCCCCTTTAAACAGTGGTTGAAGATGCAACACATTACCGCCTTTACAATCTGGGCCATAACATTGCAAACATTAGGGACATCGTTAGCTAAACTTAAGCATCATCATTATTAACATTTTGACGAATACACAAGCATAGACATGAAACATTCAAGCTTGATGGTCATTTGAAGATTGATGCATCGACCTCCTCGTTATTCTATTAAAGGAAAAAAGAAAAGGAAGGCTTAACAAAATAAATAGGCATGCTTTTTACCTAAAATATTTACCATTTTAACGCCTCTTTTGAGTTAGAGTTAGAGTTTTTCGTTTCCTCCGCGCCCGATATACGATCAGTCATCAGTCGTTGACGGTTCACCAACACCTGATTCCCCTTCCGAGCTCACATGACAGCCATTGTCCTACGCCGCAGAGGGTGGGGTCAGCTTTTGCTAAAAAGAAGACCGAGTGTTGAAAATGACATACACTAAGCGCAGATTGAAACAACAATTCCACGATCAGAAAAAAAATATTTTAGCAGCCTACCTCTTCACATTGCAGAGCAGAGGAATCGAATGTTTAGCCACTCAAAGAAGCCATCTTCGATGCAGTCAACATCGGGGGGGTCTGACAGCTCAAGTGACACGCATCACCACTGTCAAGTCGGTGCATTTAAGAATAAATCCCAACATCGTAATCGCGCCTACATAACTCAAGACATTTTTCAATTGGTTGTGATGTTTTAGAATGCCCCACCGTATCTCCCCACCCCCAAAAGCACACCTGTTTTATCGAGAGCGAAAAGTAATCACTAATTAGCTTATTTTTAATGACACATTCTCGACAGCTTTTCAAAAGTCTTAAAGTTTTAAAAAAATACTTTTAATGACACATGCTCGACAGCTTTTCAAAAGTTGGAAATGAATTTCCACGTACCGTGAACATAAAAGTCTTTAAACTTTAAAAATATTAACATGCAACACAAACCACAAATGATGTGTTTGCGCAGAAAATAAATTACATTTAATCAAAAAAAGTAAAACTTATTTTATCTTTTCATAAGAGCGTTGTGGTGCTGTTCTTTTTATTTTAACGGACTGGTCTTAAAGTTTTAAAAATAATTTAATAAGACACATTTAGCTTATTTTTAATGACATATTCTTGACAGCTTTCACGACACAGAGGAGGTCATCTTTGGGAGTCCTGAGGGGAGTGGAATAATGAACTGGATCGGCCGTTAAAGGTTATGGGGTGTAGAGATAATGTATGCTTTATCGGCCAAACACATGTGGATAATTAGACACCCCGGGTCAGGTGGGGGGGTGGTCAACGGGGTCCTCTAAAATTGATCTTATAGCGAAGGTTTATAAAAGTTTTAATTTTTTAAACAGGCACAGTTAACAGTGATAATAAACTGACGGTTATAGTGGTTATACTGTCGTTTTTCTTTTGTTTTAAATGCTGTTTTATATATACGTTTTAGGTTTATATTTATATCAAGTTTTCTCATTTATAACTCACTACATGTATTTTACACAAAATGTAAATACTGTTCTTAACTCTGCACTGTGGAAAAATAAAACCCTCAAAACGTCAAGGAAGGTTTGTGAACACGCCGCTATAAAGAAAAGATACATTTTCAGCGATACCGTTAATAAAAAAACATTTTTCTTAATAATATTCATAGAGGTCTGACGTTGAATCAGTCACAGGCACCAGACCACATTTTTGCCGCATTTTAACAGCTATGACATTTAGACAGACACAGATGTATGACTTACAATAATATAGATTTTAACATTATAACGGTCTTTTCTAAAACGTTTTCTAAAAATGTTTCCTTAAAATAATTTCTGCATCCCAACACAGTCACACCCCATGGTACCTAAGATTAAAGCATATGTGGGTGTAGAGAAATGTTTATCTTACAAAAACATGTGTTTCTTAGAAGTGGATGCTTATCGGGGGTCCAGATCAATGTGTATAAGGACACGAAGCGTAGGTGCTGGCTAGTGCCCAAGTCTGTCAGTCTTGTGTGATTGACTAACTTGTCAGAAAATTGGAGAAGAATGGACCGCAGCGATCAAATCCCGCACTCTGAAGATGCAGTTTTTTCAGACCTAACACTACATGACTTGATAGACGATGACGATTTCCAACCTTTCTCAGGTATGTATATTTGACTTATTGTGAGATAAAATTACAACGTTACTGTGCTTGTCTCATGTAGCCGTGTTGTTAGCTATAGATGCATCATTGTATAATATTCGTATATTATGCAATATTGAATTATTATAATGGAATTACAAGGGAGTTGTTCAGTAATGTGGCATTGACTGCTTGTATCCATTCTTTTCCATTAGATGCACCGAAAACAATGACGTCGCAGTCCGTAGGTTCGACAGCTGTCAAACGACCAGCTTCAGCGATACACAGAAACACCGGTGAGTAATTACGATGGCCAGTGAGCTCGAAGACGTCAGGCGAAACAACAAACTCAAGACGTTGCAAATCAACCTCAAAAGGTTAATATAATTTAAGCGTGGTCAAGATGTGGTATGAACCACTTCTTGCAACAGTTACTTCTTTTATTAGAATGTTAATTCGTTGAAAGATCCTAGTTAACGTAGTTTTCTGTTTTGGGGTATTAAAAAGTCTTATTTTTTAAACTGCTTAGCCTTTAAGACTTCATATTTAAAGTTAAAAATGACGGGTCTGTGTCTTATGTCTATATGCTGTTAATCTAACCGGTTGCTAGTAGCTCAAGCAGTGTCTCAAAGGAAATCAGGGTAACAACTTCATCATGGCTGGGTAGCTTGTTACATTCTCCCACAGTAAACATCCTAGTAAACATAGTTTTCTGATTTTGATCGTTTAGATTGCATTGGTTGGTGTGTTAAAAAGTCTTTTATTTTTATTTTTATCCTAGTTAGTGTAGTTTTCTGATTTTGAGATATGGAGCATTGGCGTGGTATTAAAAAGTATTTTATTTGTATTCACACAGAAGCTGTATCGACGAGCGGAGAAAAAAATGTGGAAGAAACGCCAGGACCTAAGGTGGTGACAGCGTCGAAGACAGCCGTTAATATGCTGACCAAATCCAAATGTGTCAAGCCTTTGAAGAGAAATAATAATGCAATTAGAGACTTGGCATTTGTTGATGCGCTAGATGCAGTGAGGTATATTCCACAGTTATTAACAATGGTGAGCACTAATGAGGTGGATAAAAAGCGAGATTTAGAGCACCTAAGAGTGGCTTTAGCAAGTGTACAATCCTTGTTTCCAAAACCGATCCAGGCTTTTGCTACTGTTGTAACAGAAGGAATAAGGTTCTTGATCCCGAGATGAAGTAAAACAGATGAGTTTATTGCATGCAAGGAACAATAAAGCCGAAGTCTTGTTTCCCGCAAGAAACATCAAAACCGAAGTATTGTTCGATGTGCCGGTACAAACTTTTAGGTTATATAGTCCTTGCTTGCTGCTTCAGACGTCATTTGATGTTATGGTAAGGGGGGGGGGGGGGTCATGGTATTTGGCCAGTTAAGAGACTCTGGCCAAATGGTCAGTTTAAGATTATGCCCCGAGGGGGTTCCTTACTCGCATCTGGAATCCTTATCAGTTAACCCCCTTTCCTGCCATAAACCCCTGTTGCTTAGAAGTCTAATTTTCAGGCAGAACTGACTTAAGTTATTAACCCTTTTAACATCTTGTCTCTTACTTCATTCCCCCCTTATAAAATATGGCATACGTCAGGACTGCCTATTTTTACACATACAATGTCAGGGCAGATCTTTCCTTTTTAGATGTACAGGCATGCATTACCATGACATTGTGCGTTCTACGGTTACAACAAGATGTTATTGATGTTTTTGTACAAGTGATAGTTACAATTATACACATAAAACAATCCTAATCCTACAAATACATAAAGTCCTACCCCAGGACCCAAACGCAGACCTCAGCCATGTGGAGATCTATCGTCAGGATCTTGGAACAGCAATATTGACCCAACTCTGATTATAATTTTTTGGCTGAATAGATATGCCAACACCCAGAATGTATTGATACCATATCCCCAGTAATGCTCCTCAGGCCTAACAAGCACACTGTTGGTCTTAGGAAGCATCAGACACAGAAACGGTAACAACATCCTTCTTTCTGTTCACTCAGTCTCTGGTGCCGTGGGTCGGTGAAAGTGCGATGCGCGGATCCAGCGATCTTATCCTGTCACTCAGATGGCACAATCAGTAGTTGGTGGCACTTGATATGGTCCCTCCCAGCAGGATTGCAACGTCTGGCAGGGTATCTCTTCTTCACCTACACCCACTCGCCAGGTATCCGGTCGTGTCTCCCCTCTACTGGAGTTCCCCAAGCGTCTGGCACCTGTTCACGAGCCCTGTGCACCGCTTCAGTTAACAAACCTACAACACTTTAATAGAGAGTTAGTAAATTCACCAGTGCGTTAGCCAAAGTTGGCCTCCAGGGAGTTTCTTTGGCTGCCTGTGATGATCTCAAATGGGCTCAGTCTCACAGTTCCGTTTGCTCCAGCCCGCAAACCGCACAGGACTGCAGGTAGAGCATCTACCCACGGTGTTCCTTCAGTTGATATTTCCTTAGTTGGTCTTTCAGACTGTGGGTGATGGGGTCAATGTGACTTCCAACTTACCCCTAGTGAGGCAATTACAGCCTGGCACACCTCGCCAGTGTAGTATGCCCATAGATCAGTATCCAAGGGACAGGGCAGTCCGTACCACGGGATCATCTTTGTCATACACTTGGGTATGTGCCAGCCCAAATCCCATCATCATACAACCCCAAATTCATTACACATTTGTTCTAACCACTATTAAACATCTATTAAAGGCCTCAACCTGAATTCTCCCTTTTCCCCAATAGAGGTTTCACAGGGGTCTTAGACTCCCGCTCTCCCAGTGCCGCTCGTCTGGTATCTGCATCTGCATGGTTGTTACCTTGAGTTACTGGAATTCTTTATTTATTGTGTTATTTACACCTTATTCAAGCTGCTTCTGTCGGCAGCTGTAAAACTACAAATCAGTTCAGAGACAAGCCCAGTATTCTTAACTGGAGTCCCTGCCGTTGTGAGAGAATCCTATTTCTCCATAGCCATCCAGAATTGTGGCCTACATACAACAAATACATACATTATATACATATACAGTAACCCTTTAACATCTTTCTTTTTACAATCAGTGCTCTTAACTGGCTTGCTGCGCTGAGGCAGTGCAGGGGCATTTTTCCAATTGTTAGCACCTTGAATTCTGTTGTAACAGCTCAGCCTGTTCTCTGTTCTCCCTCATGCATCAGAGAGGACCCATCAGTAAACAGAATTACATTTACTTAAATTTTCACAGTCCCCCACCTTTTGGCTACAGCATCTAATGGTATAATAGTGCCTACCTCCATGCTCCTGCGTCAGCACAGCTGCCCAGAACCCTTTTTCCACACTTACATACAAAGAATGGTTGATCCATCTGAGGAAACCCCAGTCTCAGCACCTGTAAGAGAGCTTATTTCAAATTATTACAGGTGGCTTTTGCTGCTGGAACGAAGGCAATCTTGTCCCTGTACTGCACTCCCCCCTTAAGCAGATCTGTTAAAAGTTGTGCTCACCCCGTAAAAACATTGCACCCAGGCCCTGTTAAAATTTCACAATGCTAGACACAAAAGGGCCTTATCATAACTGCTTCTATTAGACACTCTAAAGCTGAAGCAACTCAGACTTGTGGGTTTCCTCGTCAGGGGAAGCACTCAGAATATCATCAACATACTGAGTGATCACAGTCAGTTGAAGCCACGTGATACCCTGTTCTGGATAGTCATTCTTTGTAATGCATAATATTGCAACCCAATAGATCTGGGATAAAACCACCCACATTCATGTGATAAGTGCACGTGAATGTTAAAATCTGGGACTCAGCAAGTAAAACTTGCTGCCCCAATACTCCTGTGGCCTCCTGCCATCTTCCCATATACATTACTCTATAGTACACTGTTGAACAGAGGAGTGAAACAAGCAGGACAGTAGTGCTCCAGTATCCCCTAACAGAGAAACCAACACTCCATTAATAGTACATTTTTATCCACTGGACTGGGAAAGACTTAGGGAGGCTACAAGGGATTTATAGGATCTAATCGTTAGGTAAACAGATCTTCTCACAAGACTGTTTATTCTCCCCAGTCTCGATTCTAAACCTACAGCGTTTCAGCATGTCTGGTTTCGAGACATTCGCATAAATCCAACTTGTTTCCACTATTACAACAAATTGTATAAAAATACAAAAACTGTTTATCTAACTACTTTTACGTCCACCTGTACTGTACTTATACGTTTCAGACGCTCTTATATTTTCCAATCTCCTTAAGTTGATTTTCATCAAGTCTCTTTAGTTACGTCTCTAGCCAGTCCCGCTGGCTAAACACACTCGCACCGTCATTTAGTAGACCAAAACTCACAGTTACACACATACATGCCGGCACACAAATTCATAAAACACACATACACATAGAGAATATATTTTTCTCTTCGTACTACAATGTGCTGTATTCTTGTGTCACTTCTACATGAATCCTTTTAATTCCTGAAGCGCACTCCAGGTTCGCTGCATTCCTAATTTCGGGTGCGGTACTTTAGCCCACCGGTCAATATGTTCCGGTTTTGGATTTGATCGTATGGGGGAATCAGGAAAGGTAGTTGCGAGTGTGGACCCCCTCGACGGGGTGCGAGACACTTAGAGTGACGCTGTCCTCAACAACGCCAGCCCCCGCTACATCAGGCTCTCTCCCACCTAGGGTGAGAGTACAGGTCTGCAGGCGCCCTCTGTTTAAGAAGGGAGTTCCTGTTCCGTCTCTATCACACCCGTACCTTGTGTCATCCCACTCGGACCCCCCGTCTCCATATGGTCACTGTGGGAATTGATCCCAATTATTTTCATTTCCTACCTGTCTGTTCCCCTATGGGAGAGCGGGATATAACACATTAACTAGTGCAGTGCGACCAGGAACTAATTCTTCTTTTAGTTTCTGATTCTCCTGCACTGCCTCTTTTTGCTTTTGTTTATACTCTCTCGTAGCGAGTAAAGTAACTTTTCTTCCGGGTTTTTGTTTTCCCTGTAAACACACTTTTAAGTCACATCCCAATTTCTTTTTTTTTTCCTCATGTATCTGCCACCACTGGTGCCGGCCGTGCACCAGGGTGGGAGCTACATGCTCGTGATTTTGCCAATCAATACTCATATGCTTTCTTTACAGGCGTCTTCGCCCCAGACTCCCTCTGACAAACTCAACTTTTCGCATATTTTTCTCCTTTTTTTTTTCCCGTCAACTTACACTTTTCCGATATATAAACGGACCCTTCCACCACTTTCTCAAACCATCAGTTAGCACACATGTTCGGTCTCTTTTACTTTTGTCGTGTGTGAGGTAACAGCTCATACAGTAAGGGGATGCTTTCACTTGAAAAACCTGTGCATTCCTGCACTCATTCAGCCAAGGGCGTCTGTTACCTCCAGATTTAAATGCCTCTCAGAGACTTTAGAGAGGACTTACACCACACTGTTCACAGGTAAGGAACGAGACCTCGAAAACCCCCTTTCTTGATCAGTAATTCACCATCCCCAGAACGCCAGCATCGCCCCGGGGTGGACTTACACACTGCGCTCAATCAGGGTGATTCTCGGGTCTCAACGTCCTTTAAATCCTGTTACTTAATGCTTTGCTCTTTTATTATGAGGTGTGTTTATGTTAGTGTCGTGCGTGTGTATATGTATTTCACAAACAAGGAAAACACCAAAAACATACATACATATATATCTCTTCTACTCCTGTTTCCTTTAAAACAAAAAACCACGCCACGCCAATCCGTGCACGATCAAGGCGTAGCTAATCTCAGGACCCCTGGCGCAATTAAGGCCCACACCAATCCTGGATTATACGTGCATTTAATGCACCACTCAGCTTCAGAACCCCAGGCGCAATTAAGGCCCACACAGATCCCGAGCCTCAGAACTCCGGGCGCAATTAAGGCCCACACCAGTCCTGAATTACGTGCGTTTGGAGATGCAGCCATTCAAAATGGGTGAGGTATTTCGCGGCATACCCCGGTGGGCGTGTCGCGGTATCACGCGGTATCACGCAGTTCACGTGTGTCACGTGACTAACTATCCGGCGTCGCCTTGTAAAACCGCCAGGGGGAGCTTAACCTCTCACGTACAGCATTTGAGCCTTTAATTTTGAACTGTGTATTACAGCATGTTAATCATCAGTCATTAAAATGTTGGTATATTTTATGAAAGCAAGATTGCTCAGTTGGACAAAAGTACACAACCTACCTTTATCAGAAATATTTATGCATCAAAGCCTTTACTGAAGATATTACTAATAGTATTAATAATGGATGACTTTGGACAAGCTGTATACTCAAAGTATAATTTCTTTAGCACATTTGTACAAGCACTTGGAATCTGTCCAAGCCATACTTTGTCAGGCATTTTGTTTTACTTCAACGGGCATAAAAACTTCCTTGCTTTTAACAGGGCGTTTCATAATTTCTAACTACGAAAATGATTTAAAATGCGACACCTATCATTCAACTAGAGCTTAAAATATCACAAGGATCCTCAAGAGCACAGCAAAGAGTGTATTAAAAGACATTTGTATTTATCAACGCTTTCTTTTCCGTATACCAGATTTTATGGAACCACTTCAGAGGGGTGTCAGCCAGTCAGATTCCAGGAATCGGCACTTTAAAGGAAAAATACACACCGGTATTCCATTTCTCCCTAAACATTGTAAGCTTCGAAGTCTTTAACTAACGTGATACCAGAGTCAACAAGCATACTTTTAGAATTTGATTAAAAGGGAATATAATATGGAATCGCGTATCTAAAGAATTTAATAACGGTATGATTATATCCGTGTACTGCGACAGGGCTGTGTAGGGCTGCATGCGAGCTGTCATGTGCGCTGTCTTGTAGCCTACTGGTCTAGGTGCGTGACTACCAACTGGCAGGTTGTGTGTTCGAATCCAGCTGGTGCTGGACTTTTATTTTAACAAACATTTCCTCGAAAAAATAGGTAAGCGATATTATGGACAATCAATTGACTTTTATATTTCAAAATATCGCAACATGATCGATATTTGCGATATTTTGAACATATCTTCCCTTCTGACAGCGGTTCCTGCTTCCGTTGTGTGTGTGTGTACAACAGTAAATTTTTATAGAGAAATGGAGGCTGGACAGTATGCGTTACAATATAAACATTTATATTGATTTAAATCGTGTTCTGATTTAAATCGCAAACGCGTGTTTAATTATGTGTTTTTTAATCATAATCAGGCTAATGCATTTCTACATTTTCTGTATGAACCAGCTTAGAGGTTCATACAGAAAGACAGCTTGTGTTTAAATTGAGTGTAAGGTAATCTATGTTTCTAAAGTCATGGTCAGTATTATTGTACTGTGCTGTACTGTGTCACATCATTTTATAGCGTTTTTATTGCGTTATTAAATCCGGTGGCGCTGTGTTAGTTTCCTGACTCACATTATTTAAACTGCGACACTGATCATTCATCTCTAAATAAACTTTATTTTATATAGCGTTTTAAGCGAATAGGTAATTAGATTGCTCATAAACCTAATCGCTTTTCTACATAAACACAGCGTGATTGCTCTCTGAAAATGCTTTTCCTTTATTTTTAAAGTAGGCTCAGATTTCAACTATAGATCGTATTATTATAAACTTTCTTGGAAAAATGTATTTTATGTAAACCATGTTTGCTATTAATTCATTTAGGGCTAAAATACGTTCATTGTCTTCCAATCGAGTCGAGTTGACATTGGAAGCCTGCCACACCCGGACTGTTAAACCAACGCATTAGCACGTCAAAGCCCATTGAGCCAGTATTGGCTTTAGTATTCCCCCCTTCTCCCCTCAATTCAATTCAATTCAAGGTGTTTTATTTGCATGACAGATGGGTACAAGCAGTGTTGGGTATGTATATTGTAACGCTTACGGCAGACAGACACTGTGTAGGAGCCAACGCACCAGAGCAGCGCACCGAGGGAGCGTCTGCATTTATAACTTAGTTTTTAAAATTAGTCAAGCAATACGAAGCATCTCCTTTTACTTAGTGCCTGAGCATACTGCAACGCGTGTGAAGCCCATAAACGATATTAATTTTGGAACTTAAACATACAGTATATGGCTGGTCTCGGTACTTTAAAGAAAACATACACACCAGTATTCCATTTCTCCCTAAACATTTTAAGCATCGAAGTCTTTAACTAACGCGATACCGCAGTCAACAAGCATACTTTTAGAATTTGATTAAAAGGGAATATAATATGGAATCGCGTATCTCAAGAATTTAAAGACCAGACAATCGCAAACTCGTTTTCAATAAAATTCTTTTATTCATTCAGCAGTTTGTGAGAGGGACATCCAGCAGGGAGAGACACACACACCGGTTTTCATTGACAAAATTGTTTTTTTTCAATTCCTCTTGTCTAACAGGAATGTTTTGTTTGTGGACAGACTGTTAGACAAGAGGAAAAGACCGCCTCCTCCTACGAAGCATTTCGTTGATCCGATCACAAATTATTTTCTAGTCGTACGCAGCAAGGGTTGAGAATCTCCGATTCACCATCATACTAATGATTTCCCGGAGGCTCTTGCTTTCCCGTCTATGCCGATGCACTGCAAGTACAACCCCCCCTCCATCTCCTGGGTGATGGGTAGCAGTTGGACATCTGGGAGAATTATTCGTCCCACTGGCATCTGTGAATTCCGCTGTGCTTCCTGGGGGGAGATAGGCAGCGAGGACAGCATCAACAGATTCCTGCGCGGTGGTGAACTGAGAGGCCGGGATGGAGTGTCCTGAGGCGGTGTGTGCTCTGCGGGGGGCAGAGCTTCCGCCAGGCATTGCAACCTGCGCGGCGGGGAGAGGCACTTTTCGGGAGACAGCTGCTCAACTGTTTGACTGCTGGAACATACTGTCTCCTTCCTCTGCATTTTCAGGAGTGTCTCTAGCCTCCCAATCCTCCCCAGTAATGCATCGTACTGCTCCCGCTGCTGCCGAAATGTCTCCATACAGGTGCTGCTTCTACAGGTTGGCACCCTGGCCAGTGGCCGAGAGCAGAGACCCACGGCCTGTGGCAAAATAACATAATTCATGTAAGAAATAAAGTCACACAGTAGTATTCATCAGTCGCGGAACAGAAGTCAAAATAAACTTTTCTTTTTTTCCGTCTTACCGCTTTCTTTTTTACTGTCCTGGTGGTAGATCGTTTCGCCCGTGCGGTGTTTTCTTGAAGAACAGGCTACGAAGAAATAATTATAATTGAATTTAAAATTCAAAATGGCAATAATACCTTGTAATATGCGCTGTAATCACGGATTTCAGATGAAGTCTGCTGTATTTGCTTACCCTTCGCTCTTTGGAAGCTGGGGCGGCAGAAGCACCCCGTCTCTTCCCGTAAAAGGCCTTGGTCTCCATACTGTACTATGGTCGCTGTAGTGCAGGTTCGCAGTTTTTTTTTTTGTGATGGGAGCTCACCCAATCCCTTGGTGGTTTTTATGCGTCACACATACTGTATTTCAGCGCCATATATTTCATGGATATTATGGAATATAATGAATGGATATCTTAGTTATCTTTCTAGTTCACAGGTTTGCATGCATAATTTAATTTTGAAAGCCACTGAGACATCAGGTACTACTGTTGTATTTATGAAAAAGAAACAAAACAAAAAACATACTAACAACTGTGCCATCCTACTCCTTAGTTAATACATTTTATTATTCATAAACAGTTAACATTGTTAGCAAAATATTTTGAATTATATTTAACCCTATTTTTTCTTTAGTTTTGTATTTAACTTATTATATGATAGTCAGACTTAATGTATATTAATGTATATTTGAACAATGAAAATATATTTTTACAAGATTTTACATTAAGCACTTAAAATTAATATGGTTAATAATAGTAAACTGTAACATGCTGTAACAAGATCGGTTAAACTGCGAAGAAAATGCTTTCAGAGAAAATGTTTCAGGTGTGAAGAACATAGATCTCAAATGCAATTTCAACTAAACCTGTTCCCACACACCCTGCCCCCACTACCATTAGAATATACACAAACATTTTAGCCTTTCATTCTGAGCAGAAGACCCTCACACCTGAAGAGTGCTGGCTGTGACGAATTAAACCGGTTTTACAGGTTTCAATCACAGACCATGTGACATGGGACTCAGTAAACTAAAACACAGCGCCACTGGATTTGATAATACCTAACCAAAATCCGCAATATGGAAACAGAACCTGTGTAATTGTTGATAGATGATGTACTCGTAACATTTTTTCAAGACGAACTACAACATTTAAAAAATGACTTGTATGTACTTGATATCTCTAATCAATCCACGGGTTCCAGCACAAAACGAAACTAAAACGCATACCGTTTCGTGCTTCTTATTAGTTGCTCAAAAGTAATTTGACCGTATGAAATGCATAATATAAACCTAGAAACATATACTGTACATGAGCAGTACTTAAGCACTGTAGTATCGGTGTTAAGACATACCTCTCAAATACTGTAAATCAAGTTAAAAATATCTCAAGACCGATTCTGGTCGTAATGAAACCATGTTTCGTGTATGTTTTCTTTTTCATCTTGAAATAACTCATTTCTAAATACCTTTTTCACTGTTAACATCTTGCAGCAACTTTGCGACAAAATATACACTCTGACAGTTCATCCTGCTACCAACATTAAATAAAACAAATCTTAAGATTTCTATATTTATGTCTTTATTTAGTGGTTTCATTCGAAGCTTACAATGTTTAGGGAGAAATGGAATACTGGTGTGTATTTTTTTCTTTAAAGTACCGAGACCAGCCATATACTGTATGTTTATGTTAAGATTTCCCTGTGTAAACTTAGATATGAATATTCAATACTTAAACGGGCACAGTTAAGACATTAAATATACATATACATATTGTATACAGTACAGTTTGCATACGGTAATATGTTTATGTTACGCGATTACAAAAATAAATAAATAAAACTGAAAGGTCCAGCACCAGCTGGATTCGAACACACAACCTGCCAGTTGGTAGTCACGCACCTAGACCAGTAGGTTACAAGACAGCTCGCGTGAACAGGCAGGCGAAACAGCCCTACACAGCCCTGCCGCAGAACACGGATATAATCATACCGTTATTAAATTCTTGAGATACGCGATTCCATATTATATTCCCTTTTAATCAAATTCTAAAAGTATGCTTGTTGACTCCGGTATCACGTTAGTTAAAGACTTCGAAGCTTACAATGTTTAGGGAGAATTGGAATACTGGTGCGTATTTTTTTCTTTAAAGTACCAAGACCAGCCATATACTGTATGTTTACGTTCCAAAATTAATATCGTTTATGGCCTTCACACGCGTTACAGTATGCTCCTATTCTTTTTATGCTCAGCTACTAAGATTTCCCTTCAGTGGTAAAATTCAATATCTACAACGGGCACAGTAAAGACGTTTACAGTAAGTCTTTCTACGACAGACCAACGGATCACGAGTGCCCCTGTCGGTCAACCAATCACGCACCGTGGTACCCCGTGTCATCTTACCTGCGGTACGTGTCTGTACCGCACACTTTGAATGGCTGCATCTGTAATGCACCACTTGCTCTAGAACCCCGGGCGCAATTAAGGCCCACACCGATCCTGAGCCTCAGAACTCCGGGCACAATTAAGGCCCAAACCAGTTCTGACCTTCAGAACTCCGGGCGCAATTAAGGCCCACACCAGTCCTGAACTTCGCGGTAAGGGTCCAAAACCCGTTCAAAAACTCCATGTGCAATTAAGGCATACACCAGCTTCGAACGCCTGTACACAATACCGCGGACCGCCTGCCAGACCAAATTCTGGGCTTACAGCAAACATTCCATTACATACACCGGTGTCTTCCCCGGGCCAGAGGAATACAGAAACTCACTTTTATTCCGTCATCTCGGGAGATTCTAGCAGGGAGCAAAGACTTCCCAATCGGTCAGAGAGAGTCGGGACTTTTTTTTTAAAGAGGAGTCCTTACCTCTTAGTAATGTGAGCACTGTAGCGGCAATGCTTGTTAATAAGACAGAATTAAGTGTTGGTATGCTCCTAAAAGAGGCCCCATCTCACCCTCCATCTCTGTGGTGCAGCCACAGAGAAAGAATTCATGCAAGCTGATTTAAGAGTGTTTTCTTGTGATAAGAACCAAGCTCCCAGACAGGGATGCAATTAGCTGAGCCTGGCTATCATGATCAATGGTCATCCATTGGCGCCTATCAGTCTAGGGAGTGCCGAATGGACATCTGGACTGCATTCCTAAGTGTCAAGAGTAAGTGACTTATATCTCACCTTGACCAACCAATCAGGGACTGGCAGGGCGTGGTAATACCACGTGGGTCTCCAATGCCCGCCAAACTCTCAACCAATCAGCACACATCTGGGTCTTGATCAAAAAGGGAGCGCAAGCTCAGTTCTGGGCTCTCCTTGGCCATTTTCGCGCATCCTCAGAGACAATCACGTGACAACTGCTGTTGTCTGCCAAAGGACTTGGACTTTGTTCAAAGCGCGAGGCCGAGGATCCCGTACGTACTCAGAATTCTACCAACGTGAATGCTCCGCTTGATCAACGGCAGCCTACAGTTGGACCCTCGTCGACAACCTGAATAGCTTATTCAGAAGCAGCGCTGGACCGGGAACGAAACAGTTTCTTCCCAGGCAAAAGAGTGACTTGTGAGGACTCGCGGTCACACTCTGTGCATAGAGACTTTCTACTAGCCAGCCGGACTGCTGGTAGATCCCCTCGGAGCAACGACTGCCCTGCGCGCCGCAGTTAGATTCCTCCGCCCGTCCTACTCCGAGCTGCACCTCGACTGGTTGGCCGGTAGCCAGAGGACGCCGACACAACGCCCATTGGACAACCGCTGGAACAGAGGCTGCAACAGAGCTTGTCAGCTGGTTTGGTGTTCTTGCCGGGAAATTCCAAATCCAAACACAGTGGATATGTAAACCCCATGTTCTACATTGCGTCTCGAGAATTCAATTGTACCTCAACACAAGTTGTTATCAATTTAATTCATGAGTAATGTATTTACTTCCGAGTTTAGAGTAACAGTGGGTAATAACACTGATTAGCGATTTGGTAACCGAACGATATATATTGACATATATTCTCTGTTGTGTATCTCTTTGTGTTTGCATCTCTTCGAGATTATATACCTTGTATATTGATAACCCTCACCGTAAGGTCTGCCGCTCGTATCCAGGCAGACTTGTATATGTTTGGTGCACAGTTATATTAATAAATGTATCCCGTGTATTGAACCAGTGTGTGCGTTGTTAGTTGTTCTGACGATTGATTTTCTAAAAGCCCCAACGAACAACCTCGTGATTACTGCTACAATTAATAATTGTCTCAGTAAACCCATCAAACCACTACATTTAATGGCATCCCTGGGTGGGCTGAGTTTAGAATGAAATGAGAATCAATCGCACAGAATAACTGATATTGCTGTGAGTTCAAGTTCAGCACAGCACCGCGGCTTCTATACGCGAATACCGGGTGTGCTGATAACTGCGCAAAGAAATCCACCTGTTTTCTAGCATTTAGAGTAACGCGTGCTGATTGGAAATCCATCTGCTCGGGTGTTTAGATTCCATACTGTATTTTGGTAAAAGGAAAAAAAGTAATACTCTTAAAGTTTCTCTGACGTAATGACAATGGCTGCTAAAATGTCTGAAGTGGAGTCGCTTATAAGTACTATTTCTAGCGACGACAATCCTGGTTACTGGAGCGGTATCGAAAAGTTGAACTTTGATGATATTGAGAAGCTGCAAGTAGATTTAGTAGCTAAGGTAGCGAACCAGCTTAACACAGGAGGGTCCGTGAACGCAGTTCAGGTCCTATCGAGTTTCACCTTAAATCTAGCTAAACAGCTGGAACTGTCTTTGTCCGAGCTGACAAAGTTTCCAAAGCTTCAGGGAAAGCTAGAAAGATATAAGGCGGAGCGAGTTGAGTTGCTGGATATAATCAGAGAAAAGAGAGTGAAAAATGAGGAAAGTGAAGACAGACTCAGGGAAGTTTTAGGTAAATTAGATGACCTGTCTGCTAGAGAAACTGCGGCTGAGGTAGCTAGGAGAGACCTGGAAGCGAGCTTGAAAGAAAAAGAAAAAGAAATTGAGAGTTTAAATTTCTCAGCCAGGAAAGGCAAAAGGAGTTAGATGCTGCCGTACTGGAAGCAAAACAGGCTAGATCCCACTTGCATGCCAGCCCACCTAGCAGTCCGGAGCGCTCACCCAGCGTGCCGGGAGGAGGTTTCTCCCGGCCAGGGTCTGTGGTCGGATCGGCATGGGGGAGATCGCCGAGTCCTGCGCGAGACGCAAGGGCGATGCAATTCAGGCATAGACCCCCTGCCCGCGGAGAAACCGTAAAAATTAACCTCCACTCCCTGAGGCAGTTAGCCAAAGATGTAGAAAGGTTTGACCCATCAGTGTCAGGGAATAATGTGGAAACCTACATCGATGAGCTGAGATATACTTTGCAGTTTATGCCCGGAGTGTCCGAACAGGAAAAGGCTATGTTAGTAAGGAAAACTACTAGCCGAGCGGTCCACGAGTGGATGTCTAGACAAGGACCGGAGGTCTGTAATAGCTTTGAGGAGCTGTGTCAGGCAATGATCGGAGAATTTTCAGCTTTTATCGATCCCATAGCTGCCGTGGCCGCTGCGCACCATATTAAGCACGAAAAAGCTGAAGCCCCTCGCGACTATTATGAGAGGCTTAGGCGCACTTATTTTGCAGGGCGGAATGAAGAGGGTTGCAAAGAGAACGTGAATTTCAAAGGTTTATTCATTGCTAATCTGTATCCCTCAGTCAGGAAAATGATTGTGATACACACTGATGCAAAAGCGATGAAAATGGCTGACATTAGAAGGTTGGCTCAAAAAGCCTGGGGAGCTGAAGTCTCTGCTTCCTCAGAGCGAAAACCTGCTAAAACGGCCGTGTTCGCCACTAAAGCCAGCAGGGTTGACAACTCGCCTCAGCTCGAGGGAGCTGAGGTTCCTGAGCCCTATAAGCCCCGGCGCAAAATAGGCAGGCAGGACCGCACTAAGCGTCAGAGCCGCCGTGAGCGCTACGGGGAAGGCAAGGGCTCAGGCAGAGCCTATCATAAGGCTGGACAAAAGGAGTCGACTGCAGCCCGTCTGGCCCAGCTTGAACAAGCCCAGGACAGGACAGGGTAAACCTTCCGCACCGAATGCCGGAAGCGTGAATGAGCTTAGGGGGACCACGCCCCTTCTCACTGGAGGAGGCGGGGATCCACCCCAAACCCCTCCCTCAGTCTATCTGATTGGGTGGGAGGGTTCCTGCCTGAAAGAAGGCTGTGACTCTGAGTTGGGCGCTGACCCCGCCCCTGAAGTCAAAGGAAAGGCAGGCTTCCAACAATTCTTAGGGAATCTCAGCCAGAAAGGCAAAGCAAGGCGTATTTATATCAAGGTTTCTCTTGAAAGCGTCTTAGATAGAGAAGCACTGATTGACACTGGGGCTGAAATTAGTTTGATGTCAGCCGATCTACTCAGCGAGCTCAAACGAGTAGCGAAAGGAAAAGGCATCAGACTTAAGGTAGAACCGTGTAAGATAGATATTTCCAGCTATACCCAGGATCATGCCAGGATCACACACCGAGTGTGGGTGGCACTTAGGTTCGGGCCAATGAATGTGGTGCATCCTGTTTACATCTCTAGGTTTAAAACAGAGCCACTACTCATTGGCCAAGACCTGCTTGACAGGCTGGAGCCTCTGGTGGACTGCCAGCGTGGAAAATTGTGGGCTCAGGTAAAAAACCCTAAGCCTGTCGTACAGGGGGGTTCAGTGGTTATGCTGTGACCACACAGTGCCCACTGAACACTATAGCTGAGTTGGAGGTTCCACCTGGTTCCTCTGGACAAGAAATAAATGTCTCTTCTTGCTTTCCAAAACTACAGGGAAGTCCTGCCCAGGCCAGCACTCCCACGGTCTCCCAACTACAGGAGCAGTGCTCCGAGCAGCTGCTTGACCTGCCAGGTAAAGCACACCCCTTTTTCATCCCTGAAGAAGAGTGGATCTCCCTGTCCGGTAATGAATGGGAGTCCTTTCTGTGCGCCCTGGTACCTCAGGGGGACCAGGACTACCACCCCATGGTGGTGGGAGGGGTCCAGGTGCCAGAAGTGCAGGTTGATGGATTAATTCTCAGCCTCAGCTCTGAGAAGTCCATAATCAGTGAAGGTCTGTTCAAGGACCTTTCGCGAAGCCGTCAGGTGACCCTGGTGACGCAGTCACAGGTTCTGTGGTGGGCACCCCCACCTCATAGGTCCATTTGGAGCAAAGGAAGTTGTGTAGCTTCCATCTCCATCGGAAAAAGGAAGTTTGCTCACTACTTCCAGGTAGCACCTCAGCTGACCCATTCGGTCTGTATTGGTGCAGACCTCTTGGTTCGACTGGGCGCCCAGCTGGACACAGTAAACAGTGTGCTGTGGACACGGGTGAACCCAGATGCCCACTCTCTAAGCGGCGACCCCGAGAACATTCGGTAAGGTCAGACGATTCCTCAGGCCTGCCAGGTTGTAAATGAATCGGACCTGATCGTTCCTGCATCAACAGCAGGGTTTCCGGTACGCCTTGTCCTGAAGAAGGGACAGAGAATGGATGCTGAGATGGTTTTCTTCCAACCATCAGCTCAGTTTATCAGGCTGAACCTAGCAGTCTGTGGCACCCCCAGACTGGAACGGAATGGCCGAGCCACCTGCCTGTTGGTGCAGAACATAGCAAAACAAGATGTCAAAATCCCTGCTCGCACTGACATGGGACTGGTAATCGACAATGGTTTCTATGATTTCGAACTGGCCATCCCAGTACTGGGGCAGCTCCCTGGTCCCTTGGCCAGGGAGGGGGGAAACGAGCAGGTGTACTACACCTACCCCCGGCGGATGATCGCAATTATGCCAATAGAGGGATTCTGCAACCAGGAGGTGTGCAGAGTGGACCTTAGCGATAAGGATGAGATGGTTGTGTACACAGTACACGCAGGTGTTCCGACGGACCACTCAGCCAAGAGTGCGACCCGGGATACCGCCATGCCGTCAAAAGCGGGGTTCCTAGAGCAGGTACAGGAACAGGTTGGTAAGGCAGATGCCCTGGAAACGGAAAGCCAGCGTCAGCAGCTGCGTCAGATCTTCCAGGATTTCCAGGAAGTGTTTGCACGGGATGCCTATGACTGCGGGGTGACGGATTTGCACACAGTGCATTCCCACAGCCCCTGGCGCCTGCCCAACCTATGTCAGGCAGTATCGCATTCCCCTCACGGCATACGAGTCCATAAAGCAGACGTTGGATGCTCTACTAGAGCCTCAGATCATAAGGGAGTGTAACTCCACTTATAACTCCCCACTGTGGCCGGTGCTGAAACCCAATGGTAAGTGGCGTCTGACCATTGACTACCGGCAGCTGAATAAACAGGTTCCTTTGTCACGATGGCCAATGATCTACCTAGATCAGGAGTTAGCCAAGGTGACAACAGCGAAATATTTCACCACAGTGGATGTGGCCAATGGGTTCTGGACCCTTAAGGTAGAACCGACAGACCAGTACAAACTGGCCTTTTCCTTCGGAAACAGGCAGTTCACCTGGAATCGATGCCCCTTTGGGTATTCCAACTCCCCAGCGGAGTTCAACATATTTCTGCACAAAGCCATGAGTGATGCAGCCGCCAGGGGCAACCTGGTCTATGTGGACGATATTCTGATGCGGAGTCAGACCTGGGAAGAACACATGGCCGAGATCAGGCATGTGTTGACCCAGCTCTCCCGTGCAGGGGCCAAACTGTCTCTGGCTAAGGGACAGTGGTGTAGGACCCAAGTGGAGTACGTGGGACTGTTGGTTGGAGCCCAAGGCATACAGCCACAGTCCAGCAGAGTCCAAGCTATCCAGAATATGAAGTCGGCCACTAACCTGTCTGAACTGCGCAGCTTTCTGGGAGTATGTAATTATTCCCGGCAGTTCATTGAGGATTACGCTGAAATAGCAAGGCCGCTCCACAAGCTGTTGCAGAAAGACGTGCCCTTTGAGTGGGGACCTTCCCCAGAACAGGCTGTGATGGAGCTGAAGCGCAAACTCGGTAGTGCGCCGTGCTTGGCCTACCCTGACAAAAATAAGGTCTTCTACCTTGAAGCAGGGTTCTCAGAGCACTGCCTTGGGGCTGCTCTGAGTCAGGAATATGACCAAGAGCGAAGGGTGGTGGCGTATGCCAGTCGAGCCCTGACCCCAGTGGAGCAAAAGTTCTTGGACTGCGAGAAGGCCCTGTTGTCTACGGTCTGGTCGGTAGAACACTTCCGTAGTTATGTAGGGGGACAAAAGATCATCATCGAAACCTGCCACCAACCTGTGACATTCCTGCATAGCCAGAGACTGAAAGCAGGCAGGGTGTCAAATAGCAGGATTGTGGCATGGATGATGGCCCTACAAGGCTATGAGATAGAGGTACGTTATGCACAGAGCAAGAAAATGTACCTGGGACAGGGCCTGGCTTTGGGCCAAGTGTGTCACGGCTGTGACACTGACATGGAAGCTCCAGAAATGATTCCCGCTGCTGAGCTACCGAACAATCATCGGTACTACGATGAGAACGTGGGCCAGGGCTTACCCATGGCCTATGTTGACGGTTGCTCTTTTCGCCACGAACAGCAGGTGCTAGCAGGGGTAGGTGTAGTCTGGCAAGACAATACTCCCTGTGGGCCGACCCGCTATAAGCTAGGACCAAAGACTAGTCAGTATGCGGAAGTAGCTGGGGTGCTGATCACCCTCCAGCAGGCCCTGACAAATGGCCTTAAACAATTTGTCATCTGTAGTGACTCGAACTATGCCCGACATAGCTTCGTGTCCCATCTTCCGTATTGGAAGGGTAACAGCATGAAAAATGCCCAGGGCAAGGAAGTAAAGAACAAAGAGTTGTTCCTGGCCATTGACAAGCTCACGACCGAGGCTGGAATGATGGTTTACTGGAGGAAGGTGAAGGGACACTCCCAGGTGAAGGGACCCGACAAAGACGGGAATGATGAGGCCGACCGGCTGGCCAAATCTGGCGCCTTAGAGGGTGATCCCTGGCAGTTCCAGCAGGAATGGCTACCCCCAGAAACCGTGGCTGAGGTCAAGGCGGTCACCCGAAGCAGGGCTAGACAGGATGTCGGAGCTGACCCTCAATCTGTAGTGCTTGGGTCACAGGGTTTTAACACCGATCTTGCGGAAATGCAGAAACAGGACCCAGCAATTGGGCAAATGTATCAGCATATCACTGACCCAGTGCGTCAACCTCTTTCAGAGCAGGTGCTGAGCCAGTCTCCGGAGCTGAAGGAGCTGGCAGAGGTGAAAGACAACCTAAAAATTATAAAGGGGTTGTTGGTTTGTGTACCAGTTGCACAAGGTGTCCCAAAGTGGGTAGTTCCCCGCTGTCATCGGGGGGTCATGATCCAACACGCTCATGACGAACCCTGTGGGGGTCACCGGGGAATCAAGGCCACGTACGACACTATCCAGCAGGTGGCATTCTGGCCTCACATGGGCCAAGACATCGCCGCGTATGTAAGGGGGTGTCTGACGTGTAGCCAGTTCCAACCATCACGGCCCTTGCACCGTGCACCACTCCAGAAAAAGGGCATGACATTCCCCTGATCCAATCTACAAATGGATTGGGTGGGGCCGCTGGTGAAGTCATCCAGAGGGAACAAATATTTCCTCACTGTTACGTGTGCATTCACAAAATGTATTGAGTGCCTCCCAGCACCCAACGACACGGCAGAGACAACTGCAGTGCTGTTGGTGAACCATGTGTTCAGCCGATGGGGACTCCCCCTGACCGTGGACTCGGATCAGGGAACCCATTTCACAGCTACAGTAATGGCAACCCTGTGGAATATGCTTGGGGTCAAGGCCCAGTTGCATATCTCCTACCACCCTCAATCCTCGGGCCAGGCAGAAAGGGCAAACCGAACGGTGGTTAGTATGCTCAAAAAACTTGTCTCCACCAACAGTAGGGACTGGGACATTAAGCTGCCCCTGGTTCTGATGGCCATCCGAGCCACGCCCCATTGCTCTACGGGGGTCCCACCTTTTGAGATGATGACAGGTCGGAAGATGACTCTTCCCCTACACTGTCTCTATGGGGTGGAGGACCTGAGCACGACGGGGGCTGCTACGGCCCATCAGTATATGTCAGACCTGCGAGCACATCTGCAGGCAACCTTTGCTTTTGCCCAGAACAATCTGGGAAGGAGTGCAGAGGGTAGGAAAGCATACTATGACCGAAAGGCAGTTAACCAGGAACTCCAAGTAGGAGACAAGGTCCTGTACTTCCAATTTGCCAAACCCACAGGGGTGGCCCGGAAGTTCTTACCCAGTTGGACAGGACCCCACGAGATTGTCGATAAGGTATCACCGGTAGCTTATCGAATTCGGATTGAAAAGGGAAGGCAATCTCTGGTCTACAAGTGGGTGCATCGCAACCACCTCCGGTTGTATCGCCCATCTCAAATGGCGCCAGAGGACACAGAATAGGGTTAAAAGTCTAAACCCGATCAAAG
This sequence comes from Lepisosteus oculatus, assembly GCF_040954835.1. Classification (NCBI taxonomy): domain Eukaryota; kingdom Metazoa; phylum Chordata; class Actinopteri; order Semionotiformes; family Lepisosteidae; genus Lepisosteus; species Lepisosteus oculatus. Next base: position 2,531,244 of record NC_090713.1, read on the forward strand.
AGGGGGGTGCCCCTTTGTAGTTGCAGGTAGTTAGGTACTGTAGTGTAGGTCCTGCTAGGAAAATATATTCAAAAATATAGTGGAATTGTACCATGTGCCTCATCTGTGTTCCAGAATGGGAATCCTAAAACTGCCACGGCTGGTCCTGACAGTACTGTGGATCGCCTCGACACAGCCCCTTGAAGTTGTGGAACCCGGTCCTCCTACCGGCATAGTCCTGCAGGACGCTCCCGGATTGTTGTTAACAAATTGCAGAACATATACTCAGCGAGTGTATGTACGGCTGGACCCACATGATGTGTTTCGGAAGCACATCAACATGAACAGTAGGGTGTCCTATCATGGTAGGCAGTGGGCTGGGGATACTGTATGGCATACCCAGCTAGACACTATACACATGCTCCGCCAGCTGAGGAAGGCAACAGTCACCCAGGAGGAGATGACAGGCCTCAGCCGCCCCAAAAGGTTCTTGGGGGGTCTGATTGCTGCGGCCTCCGCCGTGGGTTCGCTATTTTCAGCGGGTCTGTTTGCTGCTAACACTGTCACCCTGACCACCCTGAGAAGGCAGGTGTCTGGGTTACGTAAGGAAATGCCAGAAATTTATGACAAGCTGTATCAACAGCAGCAGCGGCTGGAAAGCCTAGGGAAAACCTTACAGGGCACAATTTTAGCAGTAAACCTTCATGCAGCACTGTTAAATAACACCCTCCACACCGTGGGCAGGATTGTCAACGTGTTACAGTGGGACTATGCTTATGTGCAACAGGTCAGAATGCTGATGCAGGATCTGCTTAGGGAGCTTAGTGCCACAGTAACTAGCCTAGCCATGGGACAGATTCCAACCTACTTGGTTCCACTGTCCTTAGTAGAAGAAGTACTGAAGACAACCACTTCCGAGATGGTGCAGCCATTGCAAGTACATCTTGCATACAGTCTAGGCAGTGCCATTCCCATACATGTCAACCCCGAAGCCAAGGAAATAGGTTTCCTGTTGAACCTTCCCATCGTGAGTAGCAAGGATATCTATAGACTCAAGTCTATATTGAACGTTGGCTTCTGGAGGGGGGACATGCATGTGAAGTTGACCACCCCACCGCTCGTAGCTTACCAGGAGGATGATCCGAATTTGTACCTTGTTCCAAACCTGGAACTGTGTATATCAACCAAGGATATCCACTGGGTATGCCCAAGTAAGCCATTCCTTAGGGACACAACTCAGAGGTTGTGTGGTATCAGAAAGGGGGCTACCATTGAAAAGTGTAAAGCCACAGTGACGAGCAAAAGTGAGGTTAACGAACCCCAGGTTGAGCAGGTGGGAAAGAAATGGCTGGTCAGCACACCACAGTTAACGGTTACAATAACCTATGACAGACATGATACAGCTACCGAAGTGCAGCTACCCAACCAAACAGTTTTTCTACAAGTTCCTGAAGGAGCTATAGTGCATCTCAACGATTTAGCACTGTATCACCTGGAGTCAGAACTGTATGAAACGGAACTCGAGATTGTGGATGCTTTCAGAGGACACAGCGTTGACTTGGATGAGAGAATCCAAGAGACAGTAAGTCTTGAGGGTGTACAGGTAGTCGAATTTGTTCTCAACGACACAAACTTAAAAACTACACTGGTAGGTCCCAAGCACAGTCGTTGTGGATCCTCTGGGGCGCTAGGAACAGTAAACGTGGTCATCTTGACACTGCTTCTGGGTAGCTGGATCATGGCTGGGGTAATGTGTTGGATGCTGTTCTCTTGTATCAAAGCCTTGCGGGGTAGTTTGAATGAGACAAAGGGAGCAATGGTTTATCACCGAAATCAGGTAACCACGCCCAAACGTCTGCCTGCTGCAGAGCTATCCGATACTGATAGTGAACTGCCGGAAGTTTAAGGTCTAGGGCTAATGATGACGCCCGATGCCTCATTTCTATGTACCTTATAACTTAAGAGCAGGTATACGCAATGTTCTTTCCAACACTATTTCCTGTACAAATTCTCGAGAGGTAATGTGAATATTGGGTGGTAGAATCCATGGGGGTACAACAGACATCACTTAACTCTGTTTTTGTTTTGAAGGCAACAACGCCTCAGGACCTCGTGACCTTCAAAAGGGGGGGATATGTAGCGGCAATGCTTGTTAATAAGACAGAATTAAGCGTTGGTATGCTCCTAAAAGAGGCCCCATCTCACCCTCCATCTCTGTGGTGCAGCCACTGAGAAAGAATTCATGCAAGCTGATTTAAGAGTGTTTTCTTGTGATAAGAACCAAGCTCCCAGACGGGGATGCAATTAGCTGAGCCTGGCTATCATGATCAATGGTCATCCATTGGCGCCTATCAGTCTAGGGAGTGCCGAATGGACATCTGGACTGCATTCCTAAGTGTCAAGAGTAAGTGACTTATATCTCACCTTGACCAACCAATCAGGGACTGGCAGGGCGTGGTAATACCACGTGGGTCTCCAATGCTCGCCAAACTCTCAACCAATCAGCACACATCTGGGTCTTGATCAAAAAGGGAGCGCAAGCTCAGTTCTGGGCTCTCCTTGGCCATTTTCGCGCATCCTCAGAGACAATCACGTGACAACTGCTTTTGTCTGCAAAAGGACTTGGACTTTGTTCAAAGCGCGAGGCCGAGGATCCCGTACGTACTCAGAATTCTACCAACGTGAATGCTCCGCTTGATCAACGGCAGCCAGTTTCTTCCCAGGCAAAAGAGTGACTTGTGAGGACTCGCGGTCACACTCTGTGCATAGAGACTTTCTACTAGCCAGCCGGACTGCTGGTAGATCCCCTCGGAGCAACGACTGCCCTGCGCGCCGCAGTTAGATTCCTCCGCCCGTCCTACTCCGAGCTGCACCTCGACTGGTTGGCCGGTAGCCAGAGGACGCCGACACAAAGCCCATTGGACAACCGCTAGAACAAAGGCTGCAACAGAGCCTGTCAGCTGGTTTGGTGTTCTTGCCGGGAAATTCCAAATCCAAACACAGTGGATAAGTAAACCCCATGTTCTACATTGCGTCTCAAGAATTCACCTCCTCCATTGTACCTCCACTCAAGTTGTTATCAATTTAATTCATGAGTAATGTATTTACTTCCGCGTTTAGAGTAACAGTGGGTAATAACACTGATTAGCGATTTGGTAACCGAACGATATATATTGACATATATTCTCTGTTGTGTATCTCTTTGTGTTTGCATCTCTTCGAGATTATATACCTCGTATATTGATAACCCTCACCGTAAGGTCTGCCGCTCGTATCCAGGCAGACTAGTATATGTTTGGTGCACAGTTATATTAATAAATGTATCCCGTGTATTGAACCCGTGTGTGTGCGTTGTTAGTTGTTCTGACGATTGATTTTCTAAAAGCCCCAACGAACAACCTCGTGATTACTGCTACAATTAATAATTGTCTCAGTAAACCCATCAAACCACTACAGCACTGACCGTCTCTCCTGCCGATGGGAAGTTCTGCGCCTTCTGGAGCATCCGCCGACTACGCCAAATTTGTTGTAACAGAAGAAATAAGGTTCTTGATCCCGAGATTAAGTAAAACAGATGAGTTTATTGCATGCAAGGGACAATAAAGCCGAAGTCTTGTTTCCCGCAAGAAACAACAAAACCAAAGTATTCTTCCCCGTACTGGTACAAACTTTTGGGTTATATAGTGTCTTCTTCTCCATTTCTGACGTCACTCGGTCTGATGGTAAAGAGGGGGGTTCATGGTATTTGGCCAGTTTATGATGTCCTGGCCAAATGGTCAGTTTAAGATTACACCCAGGGGGGTTCCTAGCTTGCATCTGCAATCCTTATCAGTTAACCCCCTTTCCTGCCATAAACCCCAGCTTGTGACTTAGAATTCTAAACCTCATATAGAAAGGATTAAATTCAAACCCCCGTCTTCACATCTTTCTTCAACAGTAACACAATAACAATAACAATAACAATAACAATAACGTGTAATAACATAACATGTAATCAAAACTGTGCAAAATCCACAAACAGAGAAAAGAATACAACAGGACAAAAAGAGTGCAAGGTAATTCGGGGAACAGAGCAAAAATAGTATGGTGATTAATAAATATTACAACTAATACAGTTTTACTGAGCTATCGAAGGGACAGTACAATTTCGGGTTACATTCGGTTGTCGTGTATGTAGTGGTGTTGGAGTACGGTCCTTGTGGGTATAGGAAGAAGTTAGGAGAGATCATAGTATGACGGGAGGGAGTGGGGGTGTCACCAGCTTGACGGCTCTGGGGAAGAAACTATTTTGGAGTCTAGTTGTGTGTGACTGGAGTGACCGGAACCTTCTTCCAGATGGTAGGGGGACAAACAAGTTATGACTGGGGTGAGTGGGGTCAGACATAATTTTGGTGGCTTTTTTCAGACTCCTGGCGTTGTAGATTTCCTAGATGGATGGTAAGGCACTGCCGATGATGTGTTGGGCAGTTTTGACCACCCGCTGCAGTGTCTTACGGTCAGATGCGGTACAGTTGCCGTACCAGACTGTGATGCAGCTGGTCAGTATGCTCTCCACCGTACATCTGTAGAAGTTGGTGAGGATCTGTGGATGTAGGTGTATTTTCTTCAGCCTTCTCAGGAAATACAGCCGCTGTTGTGCCTTCTTGATGAGACTGGAGGTGTTCAGTGTCCATGTAAGGTCCTTAGAGATGTGAACACCTAGGAATTTGAAGTTATTCAGCATCTCCACCGCAGACCCTTCAATGTAGATGGGGGAGTGGACTGTTCCTTGTCTCCTGAAGTCAACAATCAGCTCTTTGGTTTTGCTGATGTTGAGACATAGGTTGTTGGTTCGGCAACAGTCTGCAAGTTGTTTTATCTCCTCCTTGCAGGCAGTCTCATCGTTGTCAGTGATCAGGCACACGACTGTGGTATCATCAGCATACTTGATGATGGTGTTTGTGCAGAACTTGGCAGTACAGTCGTGGGTGAACAGGGAGTAAAGCAGTGGGCTGAGCACACAGCCTTGAGGGGCACTGGTGTTAAGGGTGAGTGTGTTGGAGGTGAAGTAAGATGTGAAGACGGGGTTAATTTTATGTTTCTGCATGAAGGTTAGATTTCTAAGGCTGGAGTTTATGGCAGGAAGGGGGTTAACTGATAAGGATTCCAGATGCGAGCTAGGAGAGCTAGGGAACCCCTGGAGACTAATCCCTGACCATTTGGCCAAAAAGCTGTAAACTGGTCAAACACGTGACCTCCCCCCTTTACCATAATAACGAATGACGAATCAGAAAAGCAAGAAAGGACTATATAAGCCTAAAGTTTGTACCGGCACTTTGAACAATACTTCAGTTTTGTTGTTTCTTGCAGGAAACAAGACTTTGGCTTTATTGTTCCTTGCATGCAATAAACTCATCTGTTTTACTTAATCTCGGGATCCAGAACCTTATTCTTTCTGTTACAACAATTTTGGCGTAGTCAGCGGATGCTCCAGAAGGCTCAGAACTTCCCATCGGCAGGAGAGACGGTCAGCGCTCACATTACTAAGAGGTAAGGACTCTTCTTTTTTAAAAAAAAAGTCCCGACTCTCTCTGACCGATTGGGAAGTCTCTGCTCCCTGCGAGAATCGCCCGAGATGAGGGAGTAAACGTGAGTTCCTGGATACCTCTGACCCGGGGAAGACACCAGTGTATGTAATGGGTGGTTTGCTGTAAGCCCAGAAGTTGGTCTGGCAGGCGGTGATTCACGGTATTGTGTACAGGCGTTCGAAACTGGTGTCAGGTGTCACGGACGTCCAAAGGGACTAACCGTGGGGAGCAGGAGAGCGGAAAAAGACCCATATGCGTAGCGGCGAGACAGGAAAAAGGCCCGGGCTCATAGTGCAAAGAGTTCAGGAATGCCGTATAGAAACCTATGCCCTCAGGGAGCGGACGTGGGGCGCCCTGGTGCTAGGCGGGTCTCAGGACATCCGAACGTCAATGCTGAGCGAGGACAGAGTGCAAGACCCAGAAATATATAGCCCAAGGGAAAGAGAGGGACAGGAAGGACAGCAGACCGGAAACTAGGGACAGGACAGAGAAGGAGCGCCCTCTGGCTGCAGAGGGCGTGACAGTACCCCCCCCTTCATGGGCGGCTCCCGACGCCCATACAAATAAATAAGCTGCACAGCACTGGGGGGAGGAAAAACCTCATTTAACTGAAAGGAAACCTCCGGGAATCCACGGCTGAGAGCTACCCCTTCCTCCGGGGTATAAACCTTTATTGGGTGGAGGAAGGGGGGGTAGAGAAGAGCTCTGGAGACTAAAACAAAAAAGTACACAAGCACAAACACAACAGACAAAAACCTGGGAAAGACCAGGGAGACAAACCACACAAAACAAATAGGAACCAAAAACAGGTAGGAACCAAAGTTCCGAGACACAGAGAGCAGGGGGGACCAAAAAGGAGGGAAAACCAGGAAGAAAAAAAAATCAAAACAAAAAGGCAAAAAACAAGAAAAAAAACACAAAAACCCCGGGGAAAAATACCGCAGACTGGGCAAATGGCACGTTAACATTCTAACGCTGATATCGGAGTGGACAACCTGAGGAAAGCCAGACCGAAGTCCGCTCACAGACACAGATGCCCGGAGTGATATCCAGCGAAAAGAATGGAGGAACGGCAGAAAGCTTACCATTCTATCACTGATATCGGAGAGAGCCAGACCAGGAAGAGCCAGGCCAGCTAACCCGCTCCAGACACAGAAGCTCGGAGTGATATCCAGTAATAAGAATAGGCAAGCCAGCTCAACATTCAATCACTGATATCGGAGTGATCTACCCGAGGAAAGCCAGGTACAGGACCCGCTCACAGGCACGGAAGATCGGAGTGATATCCAGTGATTACAATAGAGGAACTGAAAAAAAAAAACAGCCCAGAGAAAAAAAAGAAAAAAAACTGCGGCAAGACAAAAAAAACGCCGCTCGCGGGGTCAGTAGGTGGCTCAGCATTCTGTCACGGACGTCCAAAGGGACTAACCGTGGGGAGCAGGAGAGCGGAAAAAGACCCATATGCGTAGCGGCGAGACGGGAAAAAGGCCCGGGCTCATAGTGCAAAGAGTTCAGGAATGCCGTATAGAAACCTATGCCCTCAGGGAGCGGACGTGGGGCGCCCTGGTGCTAGGCTTTTAGTACGAAGAGAAAAAAATATTCTTGATGTATATGTGTGTTTTATGAATTTGTGTGCCGGCATGTGTGTGTGTAACTGTGAGTTTTGGTATACTAAATGATGGTGCGAGTATGTTTAGCCAGCGGGACTGGCTAGAGACTTGGCAAAAATCAACTTAAGGAGATTTGAAAATATAAGAGCGTCTGAAACGTATAAGTACAGTACAGGTGGATGTAAAAGGAGTTAGATAAACAGTTTTTGTATGTATATACAATTAGTTGTAATAGTGGAAACAAGTTGGATTTATTCAAATGTCTCGAAACCAGACGTGCTGAAACGCTGTAGGTTTAGAATCGAGACTGGGAGAATAAACAGTCTTGTGAGAAGATCTATTTACCTAACGATTAGATCCTTTAAATCCCTTGTAGCCTCCCTAAGTCTGTCCCAGTCCAGTGTATAAAAAGGAGTTAAACCTGAAATGGGGTGTTGGTTTCTCTGTTAGGGGATACTGGAGCACTACTGTCATGCTTGTCTCACTTCACAGTGTGCTATAGAGTAATGTATATGGGGAAACGGCAGGAGGCCACAGGAGTATTGGGGCAGCAAGTTTTACTTGCAGATTACCAGATTTTAACATGGATTTTAACATTCACGTGGTGAATGTGGGTGGTTTTATCCCAGATCTATTGGGTTGGAATATTATGTATTACAAGGAATGACTATCCAGAACAGGGAATCATGTGGTTTCAACTGACTGTGATCACTCAGTATGTTGATGGTATTCTGAGTGCTTCCCCTGACGAGGAAACCCACAAGTCTGAGCTGCTTCAGGTTTAGAGTGTCTAATATTAAGCAGTAATGATAAGGCCCTTTTGTGTCTAGCATTGTGTAATGTTAACAGGGCTGAGGCAATGTTTTTACGGGGTGAGCACAACGTTTAACAGATCTGCTTAAGGGGGGAGTGCAGTACAAGGACAAGATTGCCTTCGTTCCAGCAGCAAAAGCTGCCTGTAATAATTTGAAATAAGCTCTCTTACAGGTGCTGAGACTGGGGTTTCCTCCGATGGATCAACCATTCCTTTGTATGTAAGTGTGGAAAAAAAGTTCTGGGCAGCTGTGCTGACGCAGGAGCATGGAGGTAGGCACTATTATACCATTAGATGCTGTAGCCAAAAGGTGGGGGACTGTGAAAATTCACTGTTTACTGATGGGTCCTCTCTGATGCATGAGGGAGAACAGAGAACAGGCTGAGCTGTTACAACAGAATTCAAGATGCAAACGACCAGAAAATGCCCCTCCACTGCCTCAGCACAGCAATCCAGTTTAGAGCCCTGAGATTGTAAAAATCTCAGGCAAAAAGATGTTAAAGGGTTACTGTATATGTATATGTATATAATGTATGTATTTGTTGCATGTAGGCCACAATTCTGGATGGCTATGGAGAAATAGGATTCTTTCACAACGGCAGGGACTCCAGTTAAGAATACTGGGCTTGTCTCTGAACTGATTTGTAGCTTTACAGCTGCCGACGGAAGCAGCTGGAGTAAGGTGTAAATAACACAATAAATAAAGAATTCCAGTAACTCAAGGTAACAACCATGCAGATGCAGATGCCAGACGAGCGGCACTGGGAGAGCAGGAGTCTGAGACCCCAGTGAATCCTCTATTGGGGAAAAGGGAGAATTCAGGTTGAGGCCTTTAATAGATGTTTAATAGTGGTTAGAAAAAATGTGTATGATGATGGGGTGTGGGCTGACGCATACCCAAGTGTATGACAAAGATGATCCCGTGGTGCGGACTGCCCTGCCCCTTGGATACTGATCTAGGGGCATACTACACTGGGAAGGTGTGACAGGCTGTAATCGCCTCACTAGGGGTGAGGCGGAAGTCACATTGCCCCCATCACCCACAGTCTGAAAGACCAACTAAGGAAATATCAACCGAAGGAACACCGTGGATAGATGCTCTACCTGCGGTCCTGTGCAGTTTGCGGGCAGGAGCAAACGGAACTGTGAGACTGAGCCCATTTGAGGTCATCACGGGCAGCCACCTGGAGGCCAAGTTTGGCTAATGGACTGTTGAATTTACTAAACTCTCTATTACAGTATTGTAGGTTTGTTAACTGAAGCAGTGCACAGGGCTCGTGAACAGGTGCTAGATGCTTGGGGACCTCCAGTAGAGGGGAGACACGACCGGATACCTGGCGAGTGGGTGTAGGTGAAGAAGAGATGCCCTGCCAGACGTTGCAATCCTGCTGGGAGGGAATATCAAGTGCCACTAACTGCTGATTGTGCCATCTGAGTGACAGGATGAGATCTCTGGACAAACGCATCGCACTTTCACCGAGCTACTGCACCAGAGACTGAGTGAACAGAAAGAAGGATGTTGTTACCGTTTCTGTGTCTGATGCTTCCTAAGACCAACAGTGTGCTTGTTAGGCCTGAGGAGCATTACTGGGGATATGGTATCAATACATTCTGGGTGTTGGCATATCTATCAGCCAAAAAATGATAATCAGAGTGGGGTCAATATTGCTATTCCAAGATCCTGACGATAGATCTCCACATGGCTGAGGTCTGTGTTTGGGTCCTGGGGTAGGGCTATTTATTTGTAGGATTAGGATTGTTTTATGTGTATAAATGTAACTGTCACTTGTACGAAAACATCAATAACATCTTGTTGTAACCGTGGAACGCCCAACGTCATGGTAATGCATGCCTTTACTGTAACGCTGCTCTGTAGAGGTGAAAAGGATCCGATGCAGATGCAGGAGTCGTTGGGAGGTAAGTAAGCGAACATAGCAAAACCAGGAGCTGAGTCGTAGTCCGAAGGCCTAAGGTAGGTCGAGATCCGGTAAAGGCACTGGTGGCGAACAATCCAAAATGTGAGACAGAATTGTGGTCGAAAAGAGAGCTGCAGGGTCAAATCCGAAATAGGCACAGATAGCAAACAATCCAAGGGGCGAGACGAGATCCGAAGTCCGAAGGCAAAAGGTGTAGACAGAATTCCAGGAAGGCAAAAGGGTAAGAAACGCTAGACAGAGCAACAAGAAGTGAACTCAATACCGAGCAACGGGAAGTAGGATAGAATAGTATAAATAACCCGGCGTGCCGCACGGTAGAGCAATTGCAGGTGTGTTAACTTGTGCGGCGGCACTTGTTAATAGTAACCCGCTGCTGGTACTGATTAGCTCGCTTACGCGTTGATCTCTGCTGGCTGGTGGTCGTGACAGTACCCCCCCCTTCACGGGCGGCTCCCGACGCCCGAGACGGCCGATTAGGATAGTCCCTGTGAAAGTCGCTGATTAGCGTAGGGTCCAAAATATCCTTCTCCGGAACCCAAGATCTCTCCTTGGGGCCAAAACCCTCCCAGTCGACTAGATACTGAAGGGTACCGCGGGTCCATCTGGAGTCGATGATCTTGTGGACCATATAAGCCAGGCGCCCCTGAATGCGACGAGGAGGTGGCGGGCTACGTTGGGGAGCTGCAAGGGGCGAGCAGTAAAAGGGTTTCAGGAGGGAGACATGGAATGAGGGGTGGATTCTGAGGGTAGGGGGGAAAGCAAGGCGGAAGGTAACCGGGGTGATCCGGGAGAGAATCCGGAAGGGGCCGATATACCTAGGCCCAAGCTTTTTGGAAGGCTGATGTAGAGGTAGGTTCCCTGTAGATAACCAAACAAACTGTCCTTTCCGAAAACGAGGGGATGGTCTGCGGTGTCGGTTGGCGAATTTGGCGTGGCACTGGGTTGACTTAATAAGAGCTGTCCTCGCCATTCTCCAGGTCCTTCGCAGTTTGGAAATATATTGTTGCACTGACGACACTGCCCTGTCTGGAGGTGTAACAGGGATGAGAGTGGGCTGATAACCTAATGAACAGAGGAAGGGAGAGAGACCTGTGGAGGAGGAGGTAAGAGAATTGTGGGCATATTCTGCCCAGGGAAGTAGTGATGACCAATCATCCTGTGAGCTGGAGGTGAAGGCTCTCAAAAAGGTCAGGAGGCTTTGGTTGGTCCTTTCCACCTGACCATTGGCCTCAGGATGATAACCAGAAGTCAAAGATACATGGGTCCCTAGAGCTTGACAGAAATCCTTCCAAAAGGCCGAGACAAATTGAGGTCCCCTGTCCGAGACAACATCGTCGGGCAAACCATGTATCCTAAAGACCTGTTGCACAAACAAAGACGCCATTTCCTGGGCTGTGGGCAATGCTGGGAGGGGGACAAAATGGGCTGCTTTGGAAAAATGATCGGAGACCACCATGATTACCGTATGACCCTGACTGTTAGGAAGGTCCGTAATGAAGTCAACAGCTATGTGGGACCAAGGGCGGTGTGGGATTGGAAGGGGGTGAAGGAGGCCAGCCTTCCTAGAGCACGGAGTCTTGCTCCTGGCACAGACCGGGCAAACCCAGATGTACTCTGCCGCATCAGATCGCATGGAAGGCCACCAAAAGTCCCTGGTGAGGAGGTCCAGAGTGCGTCTACATCCAGGGTGGCTGGCAAACCGGGAATCAAGCCCCCCACTGCAAGACAGCAGAACGCAAGTTGTGACAAAAAGCTTATCCGGGGGGCAGCACAGAGGAACTGTAGTTCCGTTGAGGGCACGCCTGACCTGATCTTCAATGGAGCAATGAATCGCTGCCACAATTCTGTTGGAAGAGATGATTGGTTCAGGCGTGTAGTCCAGGTCTGGGGGGTCATGGAGCCGAGAGAGTGCATCAGCCCTCCCATTCTTGGAGCCAGGAGTGTAGGTGATAACAAAATTGTAACGAGAGAAGAAAAGTGACCAACGGGCCTGACGCGAGTTGAGGCGCTTGGCAGATTGAATATACGATAGGTTCTTAAGGTCCGTGATAATGACAAAAGGGTGATGAGCCCCCTCCAGCCAGTGTCTCCATTCCTCGAGGGCCAGCTTGATAGCTAGGAGTTCACGATTGCCCACATCGTAGTTAACCTCGGCAGGAGAGAGCTTCTTGGAAAAGAAGGCACATGGATGAGGAAGGCAATCCTCTTCGAGGCGCTGGGAGAGGACTGCACCAACCCCATGGGCAGAGGTGTCAACTTCAACAATGAAAGGCCGGAAGGGATCCAGATGCCGTAGGAGAGGAGCGGAGCTGAAGAGTTGTTTTAAGCACAGGAATGCCTGGTTAGCCCCCGGATTCCATTTACCCCGGCTAGGTCGGTTGCGGCTCAGAGCCGTGATGGGCGCCACAACGGAGCTAAAGTTCCAGATGAACGGCCTGTAGAAGTTGGCAAAACCTAGAAAGCGTTGGATTTGCTTTAAATTGCGAGGCACAGGCCAATCATTGATAGCCGCGACCTTAGCTGAGTCCATCTCGACTCCAAGGGGAGAAATAATGTAGCCCAGAAACTGAATCTTAGAAGCATGAAAAATGCATTTCTCAAGCTTGGCGTAGAGCTGGTTGTTGATGAGTCTGGACAAGACCTCCTGGATGTGATGGACATGTTCCTGAGGGTCGGCGGAAAAAATGAGGATGTCGTCCAAGTATACCAAAACAAATTTTCCAATAATGTCCCTAAAGATGTCATTTATGAAGGATTGGAAGACCGCCAGGGCATTAACAAGTCCAAAAGGCATAACCTGATATTCATAGTGGCCGTGCGTGGTCATAAAGGCAGTCTTCCACTCATCCCTTTCACAGATCCTGATTAAATTATAAGCCCCCCGTAGATCTAGTTTTGAGAAGATGGACGCTCCACGTAGGGACTCCAGAGCGGCTGGGATTAAAGGCAAGGGGTAGGGATGTTTGACTGTAATGGAGTTCAGCCCTCTGTAGTCAATACATGGCCTCAAGGAGCCGTCCTTCTTCCCTATGAAGAAAAACCCAGCACAGGCTGGGGACGAGGAGGGACGAATAAAACCAGAATTCAGGGCCTCCTTGATATAATCCTGCAGGGCTTCATTGTCTGCCTGAGTGAGAGGGTAGATCCGTCCTTTGGGTGGGAGTGTTCCTGGAAGCAAATCTATTGCACAGTCGCAGGTGCGGTGAGGGGGGAGCGATAGAGCTTTCTGTTTGTCAAAGGCTTGTTTCAGATGTGCATATTGGGGGGGGATAATAGACTGCTCTTCCAAGGGGTTTACTGCAGCAACAACCTTGAATGGAGGACGACAACAGTTGTCACGACAGACATGGCTCCAGGCACTGATCTCATTCTTGGCCCAGGAGATGTGGGGATCATGCTTCTTGAGCCAGGGAAGGCCCAGGATCACAGGGTAAGCAGGGGAATCCAGGAGAAGGAGTGAAATGTCCTCCACGTGAGTGGCACCAACAGTAAGGGATAGGGGAATGGTCTGCCAGGAAATGAGTCCAGGAGCGATCGGTGACCCATCCAAAGTTTGAATGCAGATAGGGGGTGAAAGCGGAGAAAGAGGAATATCCCACTTCTTAGCAAAAGAGGCATCCACAAAGTTCCCAGCTGCCCCTGAATCCACCAAAACCGAAAGGGGAAGGTGCGTGTCCATCCAAGAAATCTCAGCTGGGAATAAAGGCCCTGAAGAGGATTGTGAAAAAACAGCACTACTGACTCTAACAGTAGGCAGTGGGGGAGCTATAGGTGGATGTGGGGGTCTCGAAGGACAAGTAGCGAGCAGGTGACCCGACGCAGAGCAGTACAGACACAGCCCCTCCTGACGGCGCCTTTCCTTTTCCTCCATGGACAGGGGTGCATGTGGCAGGGTGGGCGCCAAGAGGGGAGGACCCATGGGGCGCACAGGTCTGCTTCCTGGGTGTCTCTCCACTCTCCGAAGCCGAATGCGGGTGTCCAATTCAACCACCTGAGCGATAGCCGGCTCTAGAGACAAGGTGGGTAAAGGCATGAGCACCAGGTGGTCTTTTAGATCCTCCGAGAGACCCTCAGAGAAGAGGCAAACCAAAGCTTCAGGGTTCCAGGCAGACTCCGTGGTGAGGGCTTGGAATTCAGCCACATAATCTTGCAGTGGTCTGTCGCCCTGGCGAAGAGAGGAAAGCCGAAGGCAAGTCAAATCCAGGTTGCTTTGAGAAAAATGCGCCTGGAGACGGTCAGCAAAAAGCTGAAAGTCAAAGAACGGTTTATCTCCTCTGTTCTGGTGGCGAACAATCCAAAATGTGAGACAGAATCGTGGTCGAAAAGAGGTCAAAATCCGAAATAGGCACAGATAGCAAACAATCCAAGGGGCGAGACGAGATCCGAAGTCCGAAGGCAAAAGGTGTAGATAGAATTCCAGGAAGGCAAAAGGTAAGAAACGCTAGACAGAGCAACAAGAAGTGAACTCAATACCGAGCAACGGGAAGTAGGTTAGAATAGTATAAATAACCCGGGGTGCCGCACGGTAGAGCAATTGCAGGTGTGTTAACTCTTGCGGTGGCGCTTGTTAATAGTAACCTGCTGCTGGAACTGATTAGCTCGCTTACGCGTTGATCTCTGCTGGCTGGTGGTCGTGACATGTACATCTAGAAAGGGAAAATCTGCCCTGGCATTGTATGTGTAAAAAATAGGCAGTACTGATGTATGCCATATTTTATAAGGGGGGAATGAAGTAAGATGTGAAGACAGGGTTAATTTTAAGTCCTTTCTGCATGAAGATTAGATTTCTAAGGCTGGAGTTTATGGCAGGAAGGGGGTTAACTGATAAGGATTCCAGATGCGAGCTAGGAGAGCTAGGGAACCCCTGGAGACTAATCCCTGACCATTTGGCCAAAAAGCTGTAAACTGGTCAAACACGTGACCTCCCCCCTTTACCATAATAACGAATGACGAATCAGAACAGCAAGAAAGGACTATATAAGCCTAAAGTTTGTACCGGCACTTTGAACAATAATTCGGTTTTGTTGTTTCTTGCGGGAAACAAGAGTTAGGCTTTATTGTTTCTTGCATACAATAAACTCATCTGTTTTACTTCATCTCGGGATCCAGAACCTTATTCTTTCTGGTACAACAAAGGTGAGGTTGCCAATCCTGACAGTCTGGGATCTGCTGGTAAGGAAGTCTAGGATCCAGCTACAGAGGATGGTATCTAGACCTAGAGCCCTGATTTTGGTAGAATGTTTTATGGGTATGATGGTGTTAAATGCTGAGCTAAAGTCAATGAATAGCATTCTTGTATATGTGTTCCTTTTATCCAGGTGGGTTAGTGTGGTGTGTAAAGCTATAGAGATAGCATCCTCCATGGAGCGGTTTGTGCGATAGGCAAACTGGAGAGGATCAAGTGGTTTTGGAATGCTGGCCTTTTCAAAAGTGCATGTATGTGTGCTTGAGTAAAACATAGTGGTAAAACAAAAAATTAAAAAAAGATTTTTATTTTAAGACCAAGGACTTACTTAAGGGACAGAAAGAGAAGTGGTGATGATAATAATGTGTTTTTTCATTCCCACTTCCCTTTCTCTCTGTTAAGTAACATTGACAGTGAGCTCTTATCAGCATGGTAATGATGTTAAACCAGCAGCTGTGCCACCATATGTCTACCATTGTATCATACAGGCTATTATTGTCACAGTCCTAAGCTGCAGCATTGAAATCAAGGGTTTACTCTATATAGCTGAGAACTTTACATATTGAGTTTTCACTCACTAACCTGTCAGTTCCTCGCTGCAGATAATACTCTAATTTGTATTGACTTCTAAGAAGTGGCGAAATAGTAAAAGTGTAGTTGGCAGCTCTTTATATGCAGGTTTAGGTGATGTTGTAAATAACATGCAGAATTACCGTATATGAAAATTATCTCAGTCTTCTACATAAGGGATATACTTAGAAAAATATTTAATTATTGGAATAATTAATTATTCCATTTTAATTATGATGTTTCTGCTGTGATGAACATGGAAGCTTTTGTTCAAATGCAGTTTCATTTTCTATTACACCTCAAAGTGGTATCATAAAGACAATGTGGGGGTTACTGGGGTGGGCCGTACAACTTTTATTATGCTTGAGCATTAAGAAGCACAAACCAAAATCTCTGTACGCTCTAATGCTTGCTATACAGCTTTGGAGCAGTTTGCAACCATGGTTTTTGTCTTTATAGTGCCACTTTGAGGTGTAATGAAAACTGAATCTAATTGTGAAAAAAACTACCACTAGGCCAACTATAGATAAAACGAACTTAAAGCTCTCTTCAAACACTGACATTTGACTGTCAGTGACTGTCTGTGTGGTTTTTAAATGTTCCATCTCTTCTCCCTCCTCTTCTTGGCTCCTCGGTATGAGTGTGCACAAATCACGATATACGGCAGACTTCTTAAATCCGGTGCACACAATGCATTATAGATATCCAATGAATTTTAGTAAAACAAATATGTCCTCCTTAGTTTAATATGTGAAATGTCCCAAATACAAATGGTGATGCTCAATATTCCATGAGCTGGGCAGTCTCTAAACAATTGCAGAACATCTCGTTTGCTTTTTGGTAGTAGCTAGTGACAAGGATATTTCTTTTCTGAATGTCAGAAATTATTACACTGTTACAACAGTTTCACACAGTAATGTTAATCTACCTTTCAATGCAGATTTCAGTGCAAAAGCCTTCCAGTTCTCATTATTTTGAGTACTAGCTCTGATGTGAGGAGACAAAGACATATATTTACACTACTTTGGGGTTTTGTGAGAGGAATTTATTAATTTTACAGTTCTGAAATAATTTAATAATATATATATTTTTTGTATCATTTTAAAGGGTCTATTTAAAACAGAATTGTATACATGACAAAAACACCATATTTCCCATTCTTTCAGATTCGTCATCTAGATGCAATTATTTATACCGCTGTTTTGCAAGCATGTTGTGAAGGTGATGTTTTTTTTTCAGGTTAACATATGCATTTGAATAATCTATATTTGCCTCAAAAGCTAATTTAAGTAAAAAGCAATTAAAACCCAGATAATTGTATTGAATTGATCATAAAAATATGCACATATTTGTACATACACACATTGTCTTTAGATTGTTCATCATTTCCTGCATCAGGTTTGACTAATTTGAGCCCTGCTCTTTACAAAACCGCTTTAACTTTGTGACATTAAAGGACAGTGAATTGGGGTCCTCTGCAGGCCTCACCTCTGATAAATTAACTCATCTCTGAGAAGCAACATTCAGCATATAACTGAAATAAGAAAAACCTGTTGAGAAATTTGTGCAATTATTTATCAGTAACAACAACTAACATAATCCACAAGTGGATTTATGGCAGATTACTGAAAAAAGTTTATTAATGTATTGTCCAGCTTTTCCATTGTTTTCTGTATTGGCTTGGTCCAAACTTAAGTATGTTAATAATGGTAACTGAGGGACAGGGCCTGGAAAGGTCAATAGCAATTTTCTTATTTTTGTGGTTTATACTAAAATGCACTCAAAACAGAAATCTTTCTGGTTCAATGTCTTCTCGAGTGTAGGAAACGTGTTAAAACTTCTATAGGGTAATTAAAAGAAACTAGTTATACTAGTCATTTGACCACTGTGGAGTTAGCCAGCAGCTGTATCACCTTTTTGACTGAAGCCAAGCAAGTGTGAACCTGTCCACCATCTGGTCTAACTGCTCTTACTGAATCTCACACTGCAGGTTCCATTTACTAATTATTTATCCGATACATGATCCACACACCCAGATGCTCATAACAAGTCACTCTGTACAAGAGCTGATGGTAGAGGGGTTGATGTGCTTTTCCCACATTCAACAAAAGTTCAGGGTTTTTCACCTGCAAGAAATTTATTTAATAGAAAAAGCAAAAAAAATTAACTAGAAACTGTAGAATGTTGTGAAAACTGTAGAATGAAACTGTAGAATGAAAGTAATGGATTTAGGAAATGCGCACATAACGCATATCAGTCAAAGAGAAAACACCTCACTAATCTGGCCAGCAGCCAGACTAAGCTAAGCAGGTGTGAGCGTGGTCAGTACCTGGATGGAGACCTCCTGGGAAAAACTAAGGTTGCTGCTGAAAGAGGTGTTAGTGGGGCCAGCAGGGGGCGCTCATCCTGCGGTCCATGTGGGTCCTAATGCCCCAGTATTGTGACGGGGACACTATAATGTAAACAGGCGCCGTCCTTCGGATGAGACATAAAACCGAGGTCCTGACTCTCTGTGGTCATTAAAAATCTCCAAGGCGTTTCTCGAAAAGTATAGGGGTGTAACCCCCATGTCCTGGCCAAATTTCCTATTGGCCCTTACCAATCATGGCCTCCTAATAATCCACATCTATGAATTGGCTTCATTACTCTGCTCTCCTCCCCACTGATAGCCAACTTGTGTCTCCTCCAGCTTCCTTCTTAGCAATAAGGGCTGGATAGTGTTGAAGGCACTGGAGAAGTTGAAAAATTTAATCCTCACAATGCTGCCAGCTTTGTTCAGGTGTGAGTAGGCCCTTTGCCGCATGTAGATGATTGCATCTTCCACACCAACATTGGGCTGGTTGGCGAACTGCAGGGTGTCCAGTGATGAGCTAACCGGAGGTCCCAGGTAGGCCAAGACCAGCTTCTCCAAGGTCTTCATGATATGAGAAGCCAGCACTACTGGTCTATAATCATTGAGAATGGTGGGGCACCCTTTCTTTGGTACTGGGACCAGGCACAATGTTTTCCAGGGCAAAGGGACCCTCTCCAGGCACAGACTCAGGTTCAACAGGTGCTGGAGCACTCCACTCAGCTGATCAGCTCAAGCCCTCAAGACACTGGGACACCATCCGGCCCTGGAGCCTTGCCCTGGTGGAGCCTCTTCACCTCCCTTTTCACCTTTTTGACTGATAGTCAGCCGGGCCTGAGGGATGGTATTGTCAGTGTTGCCGGTACTAATGCAGGAGGTGTTGGAGAGTGGCGACTGTGGAGGTTGAGGGGATGAGTAGCTGTTGGAGGTTGTAGCTGTAGGTGGCCTTGGCTGTGGGGGGATGGAGGAAGTGTAGGGCAGTTGCAGCTGCGAGGGCTTAGGGAGCGTGTGGCTGATGAGGGATGGGTGGTGAACCACAGGGGGCCCCGAATCAAACCTATTAAAGAACTGGTTCAGCTCATTAGCCATCTCCAGGTTCCCCTCTATTACACCCACAGTTTGTTTGAAGCCAGTGATCTCTCTCACATACTGCTCCATATGTCCCTCACCTCATTCCCTTGCAGTTCGTCCTCTACCTTCCTCCTTTCGGAGTCTTTACTTGCTCTTAACTTCTTACAAAGTTCCCTTTGTATATGCTTAATCTCACATTGTGATCCAGTCACTGGTGATCCAGGGTTTGTTATTAGGAAAGCAATGTACTTCTTTGGCAGGAATGGTGTTATCCACACAGAAGTTGATGTAATCAGAAACACAGTCCACCATGCTATCAATGTTGTCCCCATGCGGCTCGCCCAGAATATCCCAGTCTGTAGAATCCAGAGCACCATGTAGATCCTCCTGAGACCATCTCCTCACAGTCCTCATTGTTGCAGGTTGGCGCTGGACAATGGGCTAAATTCAACTAAATGACCTGCTGATCTGCTTTACACCACAGGGAGAGGGGAGAATGTGATTTTATAAGTACGAAATGCATGTTGCATAAAATTAAAGTGTTTAAATGTTATATTAAAAAGTAAACTAAAAACTTTACAAGATTCTAAGCTGATCACGAGGAAGAAAAATCACCTGTTTTTCGTGCGTAAAAAGTGTTTTTTAACTATCTAAACCAGTTTTTATGGCTTTTAAAGTCATGCAGTATCTATTTTCTGCAAGGACATGTTATTGTTTCTTATGTTTGATTTTCTTTTAAAAATTCAAAGAATCTGTTGCCTATGGTGCCATACAATATTATGTTACATTTTTTATGTTTTTGAGACACTCCAGAATGCTTCAACTGATGCATAAAAATGTAGCATAATACGTTATTGCATATGAAAGTGCTTACACCTGTGATCTGTTTTATTCAAACTAAGGTTTCTAAAAATGCAACCAGGTACTAGATATAAAAATGCTGTAAAAAATGTTGCGTTGCGTTCTTCAAAATGCATGTGGTTTGAAGGCTCTGTGTCATTTTTCGCAAAGTTATTGAAATCTGAAACATTGTGTCTAGGAAATAGGCATTTTAGTAAGAAAGTGAAGGTTATGAAAACTGGAGAGACCAAATGACTCTGAAATTATTTATTTTTAATAAGTAAATACTGTTAATAATGATCAGATACATTATTACAGTTTCAGTGGTCTTTTTAATACCTCCTTGTTATTCTCAATTATAATTATAATATATGCAATTATGTTTATAAGGCTTGTAAAACTTAAGTTAAATTGCTTTACTGAATAAAGTATTTTAAATTTAATGGAATTAAACCGGTTGAACTGGTTTTTACTCCCAGTGTTGACAGTATTAACGTTTGCTCATTTATGTTTTCATTTCATTATTAATATCGTTTAACATTGAATACGTTGTGATATATTAAAAAAACAAATAATTGTTAATATAGTTCATTCGTTTAATTAATTAGTTCAAGTTTATTTGTCATTCCAGCCATATACAGAGGAGTGAGATATCGTTCTCCAAGTCTACGGTGCGAATACAGACAGGCACTAACAAGACAACGCTATAGACAGTGTAGACATAGACATTTCTGACAGGGTACATGAAGTGCAATGTCCATAGTGCAATTTACTTTACAGTATTCTGCAAAGAATTGTGCAAAGAATACATCAGACAGTACAGATGCAGCCATTCAAAATGGGTGAGGTATTTCGCGGCATACCCCGGTGGGCGTGTCGCGGTATCACATGGTATCACGTGGTGTCACGTGGTTAATCGCGCGTCATTTGACGCTCTGCCGGAAACTATCCGGCGTCACCTTGTAAAACCGCCAGGGGGAGCTTAACCTCTCATGTACAGCATTTGAGCCTTTAATTTTGAACTGTGTATTACAGCATGTTAATCATCAGTCATTAAAATGTTGGTATATTTTATGAAAGCAAGATTGCTCAGTTGGACAAAAGTACACAACCTACCTTTATCAGAAATATTTATGCATCAAAGCCTTTACTGAAGATATTACTAATAGTATTAATAATGGATGACTTTGGACAAGCTGTATACTCAAAGTATAATTTCTTTAGCACATTTGTACAAGCACTTGGAATCTGTCCAAGCCATACTTTGACAGGCATTTTGTTTTACTTCAACGGGCATAAAAACTTCCTTGCTTTTAACAGGGCGTTTCATAATTTCTAACTACGAAAATGATTTAAAATGCAACACTTATCATTCAACTAGAGCTCAAAGTATCACAAGGATCCTCAAGAGCACAGCAAAGAGTGTATTAAAAGACACCTGTATTTATCAACGCTTTCTTTTCCGTATACCAGATTTTATGGAACCACTTCAGAAGGGTGTCACCCAGTCAGATTCCAGGAATCGGTACTTTAAAGGAAAAATACACACCGGTATTCCATTTCTCCCTAACGATTTTAAGCATCGAAGTATTTAACTAGCATGTGAAATAGCGTGTGAAAAAGTGGTAGTTTTAAGCTTTTCTGCCAATATAATATGGAATCGCATATCTAAAGAATTTAATAACGGTATGATTATATTCGTGTACTGCGACAGGGCTGTGTAGGGCTGTTTCGCCTCCCTGTTCATGCGAGTTGTCTTGTAGCCTACTGGTCTACGTGCCTGACTAATAACTGGCAGGTTGTGTGTTCAAATCCAGCTAGTGCTGGACTTTTCTTTTAACAAACATTTCTTCCAAAAAATAGAATAGCGATATTATGGACAATCAATTGACTTTTATATTTCAAAATATCACAACATGATTGATTTTAAGTCATTTTTGATAACAATGAATAGTCACCTTCTTCCCTTCTGACAGCGGTTCCTGCTTCTATTGTGTGTGTGTGTGTGCAATAGAGCAAATTTTTATAGAGAAATGGAGGCTGAACAGTATGCGTTACAATATAAACATTTATATTGATTTAAATCGTGTTCTGATTTAAATCGCAAACGCGTGTTTAATTATGTGTTTTTTATCATAATCAGGCTAATGCATTTCTACATTTCTGTATGAACCAGCTTAGAGGTTCATACAGAAAGACAGCTTGTGTTTAAATTGAGTGTAAGGTAATTTATGCTTCTAAAGTCATGGTCAGCATTTATTATTGTACTGTGCTGTAAACTTTTTCTGTGCCTAGTCACATTATTTTATAGCGTTTTTATTGCGTTATTAAATCTGGTGGCACTGTGTGTTAGTTTCCTGACTCCCATGTCACATGGTCTGTGGAACTATGACTTTATTTTTTAACAAACATTTCTTTGAAAAAATGAAATGTTTCCCTTAAATCGAATTTAAGTCTTTTTAATAACAATGAATAGTCACCTATGCGTTACAAAATATACATTTATATTGATTTTAATCGCGTTTTGATTTAAATCGTAAACCCGTGTTTAAATATATGTGTTTAAAGGTGATATACTGTATAAAAGCGCTGATTCCTATGGAGTGTGTTCCGCCGGGGATACAAAAAATTTATTTTAAATAAGCTGATAAAGCTTAGACTAACTGTATTCTAGCCTGTATTACAACAGAACATTGGACAATGCAACATAAATTGCAAAAATGCACTTGGAATCTGTCCAAGCCCTCCTACAAAAATTATTTAAACTGCGACACTGATCATTCATCTCTAAATAAACTTTATTTTATATAGCGTTTTAAGCGAATAGGTAATTAGATTGCTCATAAACCTAATCGCTTTTTCTACATAAACACAGCGTGATTGCTCTCTGAAAATGCTTTTCCTTTATATTTAGGCTCAGATTTCAGCTTGCCAAACCCGGATTGTTAAACCAACGCATTAGCACATCATTGAGGGTATTGAGCCAGTATTGGCTTTAGTATTCCCCCCCTCTCCCCTCAATTCAATTCAATTCAAGGTGTTTTATTTGCATGACAGATGGGTACAAGCAGTGTTAGGTATGTATATTGTAACGCTTACGGCCGACAGGCACTGTGTAAGAGCCGGCATACCAGAGCAGCGCACCGAGGGAGCGTCTGCATTTATAACTTAGTTTTTAAAATTAGTCAAGCAATGTGAAGCATCTCCTTTTACTTTTAAGTCCCTTTAATACATTGAGCACAGCCTTCTCACCACTTAAGATTGCTTTTGATACCATCCTTACACAAAGCAGAAGGGAAGCAGAAGGGAAATCTTAGTGTCTGAGCTTAAAAAGAATAGGAGCATACTGCAACGCGTGTGAAGTCCTTAAACGATATTAATTTTGGAACTTAAACATACAGTATATGGCTGGTCTCGGTACTTTAAAGAAAACATACACACCAGTATTCCATTTCTCCCTAAACATTTTAAGCATCGAAGTCTTTAACTAACGTGATACCGGAGTCAACAAGCATACTTTTAGAATTTGATTAAAAGGGAATATAATATGGAATCGCGTATCTCAAGAAATTAATAATGATATAATTATATTTATTTTGCAAAAAAACTGCAACGGACATAAAACTCCCTTGCTTTTAACAGAGCGTTCCATAATTTCTAACTACGAAAATTATTTAAACTGCGACACTTATCATTCAACCAGAGCTCGAAATATCACAAGGATCCTCTAGAGCACAGCAAAGACTGTATTAAATGAATAAATAGCAAAGATGGTTTACATAAAAGACATTTTTCCAAGAAAGTTTATAATAATACGATCTATAGTTGAAATCTGAGCCTAAATATAAAGAAAAACCATTTTCAGAGAGCAATCACGCTGTGTTTATGTAGAAAAAGTGATTAGGTTTATGAGCAATCAAATTACTTATTCATTTAAAACGCTATATAAAATAAAGTTTATTTAAAGTTGAATGATAAGTGTCGCAGTTTAAATACATTTCGTAGTTGGCAATTATGAAACGCTCTGTTAAAAGCAAGGGAGTTTTTATGTCCGTTGCAGTTTTTTTTAAACTGAACTTGTTTGAATTGACTGAGCTCCGTGCTGTACCACACAATGTCTGTTTTTTTTTGTGCTGTCCTTTGACAAAACAAGGCTCACCAGATAATGTGAATCGAAACCTGTTTTTCTAGCTTTTAAAGTCGTGCGATGTGTAAGCGGGAACACATCATTATATCTTACATATGAAAAATACATAATATAGCTCCCAAACAAACGCAAACGTGTTTTTAATAAGATGCTTTTATTCGTTCATAATCCAACGATTTCAGGAAGCTTTCTGGAGCAGCACTGTCAGACCTGAGTGCTGACAGTCAATCTGGACAAGACCAGAGTTATGGTTTTCCAGAAAAAAAGCCAGACCTCCAGAAAGCTTCCTGAAATATATATATATATTAGATATAGAAAGATATAATGATGTGTTCCCGCTTACACATCGTAAATTACACTGTAAATCTACAAAATGAGATATAATGATGTGTTCCGGCTAAGACATTAACGAGTCCAACCCCCCTCTCTGCGGGAGTGCTGGCTGTGACGAATTAAACCAGTTTCACAGGTATTTTCAAAGTAGTAGGTGGCGAGATTTCCATTTTAATTTTCATGTTAAATAATTTTTTAAAATTAAAATTCATTCTATACAGCAATCGCATATTTGGGTACCGTTTCATAAAACTTTCATGCTTAAAATGTTTAGGGAGAAATGGAAGACTGATAATGGAATGGAATGGAATGAATGATAAGTGTCGCAGTTTAAATAATTTTCGTAGTTAGAAATTATGAGACGCTCTGTTAAAAGCAAGGGAGTTTTTATGTCCGTTGCAGTAAAAGAAAATGCCTGACAAAGTAAGGCTTGGACAGATTCCAAGTGCATTTTTGCAATTTACGTTGCATTGTCCAATGTGCTGTTGTAAGACAGTCTAGAATACAGTAAGTCTAAACTGTATCAGCTTTATTTATGGGTTGCAATTTAGAAAAAGTCAAAAACCGCAATCAAAATGCAATTTAGAGCTTTCTGGCAAGAGGAGACACCCAAATTAATAATGTAACATGCCACTGTTTGTGCATGAACAAAGTTATACTGCTATTTTCCTTAGATCCGCGATTGAAAAAAAAAATTTTTGGAATCCCCGGCGGAACACATTCCATAAGAATCAGCGCTTTTATATATCGCTTTTAAACACATTTATTTAAACACGCGTTTACAATTTAAATCAAAACGCGATTCAAATCAATATAAATGTTTATTTTGTAACGCATAGGTGACTATTCATTGTTATTAAAAAGACTTACATTCGATCATGTTGTGATATTTAGAAATATAAATTTGTTTGGTGCGAGTGAGGTTTTATTTAATCTCTGACCTAGGGAAACGTTTCATTTTTTCAAAGAAATGTTTGTTAAAAAAAACTCATACTTCCATTGGGAGTCAGGATCCTAACCCACAGCGCCACCGGCAAGGTCACATGCAGTGTGCTGAAAAAGCACTACAGAAACATTATCGACAGACAATGTACAGCGTGGACTATTCTTGTGTTGCGGTACATGAATATAATTATATCTTTATTAATTTCTTTAGATACGCGATTCCATATTATATTCCCTTTTAATCAAATTCTAAAAGTACGCTTGTTGACTCCGGTATCTCTTTAGTTGAAGACTTCGATGCTTAAAATGTTTAGGGAGAAATGGAATACTAGTGTGTATTTTTTCATTAAAGTACCAAGACCAGCCATATACTGTATGTTTATGTTCCAAAATTAATATCGTTTATGGCCTTCACACGCGTTTCAGTATGCTCCTATTCTTTTTATGCTCAGCTACTAAGATTTCCCTTCAGTGGTAAAATTCCATATGAATATTCAATACTACAACGGGCACAGTAAAGACGTTTACTGTAAATCTTTCTACGACAGACCAACGAACCACGAGTGCCCCTGTCGGTCAACCAATCACGTACCGCGGTACCGTGCGTCATCTTGCATCAAAATGGGCGACGCCGTAGCCAATTACCTCCTGTACGTGTCTGTACCGCACACTTTGGATGGCTGCATCTGTATCACCATTGGTAGAGCTCATAAAACCTGAGAATTGCTGCTTGCTGACAGTGATACAGTAGTTCAAGAGTACAGCTACAATATAGCTACACTGCCCTAATAACTCATCCCCAAACCTACAATTTCCCTTACAGGATCAATAAAGAATCTATCTATCTAAACCAAAATAAACCTTAATCAGTTCATCTCAATCCATTATCCTAATCTACAGCAGTGTCAGACACCTAGGCATTATTGTACTAATATAAAGATGCGGTAACATGTTAACTAGTGTTTGATAGTGTTGTTGTTAGGAGTCGGAGATAATTCTGACGTTTTAGAAACTTTCTATGTGCTTGCAACTACCATGACACAAAGAAAACAAAGGAAAGAGTTAGAAAAAAATATTTTGTGCGCATTCATTAAAGAAAACAAGGGAACGATTTAGTTATTTTGTGCACACGAATTATAAATTGTTGCCTCTGTAGCGGCAATGTTTGTTAATAAGACAGAATTAAGTGTTGCTGTGCTTTCCCAAATGAGGCCCCATCTCTCTCTTCATCTCTGTAGTGCAGCCACAGAGAAGCTATTCATGCAGGCTGATTTAAAGATGTTTTCTTTTGATAAGAGACAGCTCCCAAATGGGGATGCACTTAGCTAAGCCTGGCTATCAGGATCAATGGTCATCCATTGGCGCCTATCTGTCTAGGGAGTGCCAGATGGACATCTGGACTGCATTCCTAAGTGTCAGGAGTAAATGACTCATATCTCACCTTGATCAACCAATCAGGGACTGGTAGGGCCGAGTAACCCACGTGGGTCTCTGATGCCCATGAAACTTTCAGCCAATGAACGAGCTGAAGTTCCTCTAGGTAAAAACAGGCAACACGGAGACTATTCTAGAGACTATTCTAAAGGGATTCCAAAAGGAGAATTCCAGCGGTGCGAGACAATTCCAGGGCAGGACGGCCCAGGAGCAGAAAGGCTCCCAAGGGCAGGACATTCTCGCAGCGCGCCTCCTGACCATCCTGAGACTCAGCCCGGACAACCATGGAACGGTCAGTGTGTCCGAGTGCCAGAACTTTCCTTTGTTCTCAGAGTCCAGAGCGGAGGTTCCCAGAGAGTAACCAGAGGATCCACCCGAGGTTAGCATCAGCAGCAAGCCTCGTGAACAGGTCGGAACTGTGGACAGCTGAATCACTATTCAGAACTAGCGCTTCATCAGGAACGAACCTGTCTTCTTCCTGACTTGCTGGGACCCACAGTCATCTTTTCTCCTGTGCACAAACTTAGCTAGTTAAAGCCAACACTAACTAGCCGGTGTTCAGAGAGCATCAGCAGCGCATGCCACACAGCACAGCCTGGCACGGAGCCAGAGAGCCCGCAGGAGATCTGAATCCCCAGAGATTGGATGAGTATTCAACTTCACTGCATTACAGCTTGAGATTTCAGTTGTTATCCCAACCAGTTGATATTAATTTACTTCCTAAGAGTTATGTACTTGTTTTGAGTATCTAATGTAGACGTTGTAACCAAGTTCATTTACGAAACGGTCTACATGAATGATATATCGAACGTATGTCCTCTTGATATATGTAACTCTTTGTAACTGAATGAATATATATATTTTGTATTCTGATAACCCTCACGATAAGATCTGTTGGTTTATATGGATATTTTATGTATAAATAAATGTATTCTTGTGTATTAGTACCTGTGTGTGTGCGTTGTTTGAGTTATACCGCAAGGTTGGATTCTAAAGCCATTGAAAGAATCAATTTTGTGATTTACTGCTACAATTAATAATTGTCCCAGTAAATGCCCAAACCCCTATAGAACTGGTGCCTCGTGAGAGCACACTACATCATTTGGCGTCCCTGGGTGGGGACTTTTTTTTTCTACTGATGAACCCTCCTGGGCTCATGACATACCACCTA
This sequence comes from Lepisosteus oculatus, assembly GCF_040954835.1. Taxonomy (NCBI): domain Eukaryota; kingdom Metazoa; phylum Chordata; class Actinopteri; order Semionotiformes; family Lepisosteidae; genus Lepisosteus; species Lepisosteus oculatus. The sequence continues at coordinate 2,559,197 of NC_090713.1, forward strand.
AAATGGCCATAAATACTAAACTCTTGATGCCCAGTTTCCAACTACAGATCCAGCCATACAGAATGCATGGTGAATAATGCAGCACATTGTAGCTTACTTGCTGGAATATCCTTTTGCTGGACTGCACTACTTTTTTTCAAATCCCAGGCAATGCTGAGCCCCTTGGGACAATTTTAAATTGTCTTTAAACTTTTAATTCTTTTATACTGTATATTAAGTATGTTGAATATTAAATTAATTTTTAATAAAGAAAGAAGGGTTATTTTACAAAAACAAATGTACTCAGACATATAAACATTTTTTTAAAGCTTGTTGTGAACTTGATGTGCTTCTTTCAGGTTTACATCCATATTAAAATAACCTATATTTTGTCTTAATGCAAATTTCAGTAACATAATTAGTAAACAATTTTACCTCTTGTCTGTACATGGATAATCTTACAGTAACAACTGCATCCTATGTCCAAGCAAGTTTGTTTTTGAGAGCACTTGTGGACATGGCAATCTGGGATCAAACCAAGTAAGTCAAGATATATGGTGATCAGGAAAGGTAGAGTGACCAATAGATTCAAAGCCACTACATCAATAGACTGGGGATGACGGATCATTAAAGGCAGACCCAGTAAAATGCCTGGGTAAGTGGTTTGACCAGACATTATCAGACAGGGAAAATGTCAGCAACAGGGAATCACAGGTAAGTTCGAGGCTGAGCATGATTGATGGATCAGGTCTCCCAGGGAAATTCAAGATGTGGCTTTATAAACAAGTGATACATCCAAGATTCCTTTGGCCTCTAACAGTATATGAGGCACCCATGACAAAAGTGGAAGGAAATAGTGGAGAGAAAGATCAATAAGTACCTCCACAAGTGGCTGGAAATCCCTCCAAGCTTCACATTGGTGTGGCTTTACATAAGATAAGGACAGCTGTGGAAGAATACAAGGTGTCAAAATACAGGGTGAAGATGTCCTTTAGAAACTCCAGAGGGGCAGGAATCTTTATCAGATCAGGAAGGAAGTGGGGAGCTGCAGACACTCAAGCAGAGAGTGAATTAAAACTTCAGGACAACTTTGGGAACCCATACTTCCATACAGAACAACATAGTTCCAGCAGTAGGGAAAAGCCATCTTAAAGCAGAGGATAGTCGTGGTACAGGAAGAAATTAGGAATCAGGAGAAGGAGCACCAAAAGTCCAGAGCAGTGAAGTTGGGAGTACAGGGAGCATGCACAAAGTGGAATCTTCCTGAAAGCAGGTTGATTTGGACAGAATGGTGGAAGTTGGAGCCCTTTCGTATCTCTTTCCTGCTTTGAGAAGTCTGCTACACCCTTCCAACACCAACACATCTGTACAAGTTGGGTATGAGGGAAGATCTGCTGTTCAAATTCTGTAGAGAGAGGGGTATCATGGTACATATCCTCTCTGGGCGCAGAGTAGGAATTTCCCAAGGGAGGTACAGATGGCGCCATGATTAAATCTTGAGTCTTCTGGAGAAGGAGAGACAGAAGACATAACAAGCTCATGGAGGATCTACAAACACAGTTACATTGGTCAAGTAGGGTAAGAGGTGGATAAGGTCAAGGAAAATCAAAGATTCTGTCTTGCATAGAGCTCAGCTCTATCGTGGGACATGATAGTCGACCTTGGAGGAAGGCTGTAGTTTCCAGATGTTGTACAAACATCACTAAGGGCAGATGTGGTCCCAGAGGCAAGGAAGATAAAAGGAGGCCTTGGAGAGGAAAAGTACCAAATATGAAGATTTGGTACAAAACTCCAGAAGGAAAGGGTTGCAGACCTGGTTGTTCCTGATGCAGGTTGAATGCAGAGGATTTCCTGCACAATCAGTGTGGAGAGCTGTTGGGCTGACTGGAAGGGACAGAATGTCAGCAGTCTGAAGGTTGGAAGAGACAGCAAAGAGAGAATCATGCTGGCTCTGAAACAGGAGAGAGGAGTTAAGCTGGAGGCCAAGAGGAGATGAGCAGGCTATCACTGTAGACCCGTCAGTAGGAGGAAGTGATGGATAAGGGTCAAAAAGCTGATGAAAGCTGGATTACATCTGATGACAACAATACCTGGCCAACAGCAATTGCTAATGTAGATGTACATAAGAAGTTAACTTATCCCTCCCCTCCCCCAAAATGGAAGTCAAGGTCAATGTCCTCCTGGAATGGATGTACCTTTTAATATCTTGAATTATCTTAGAAACCACACACAATACAGGACAGGTTTGGGTCTTGAATTAAAGAGAACCCCTCGGACATCCTGTCTGAACCTTCAGATTTTTATACGTCTTTCTCGGTATACACATTATAAAGATATATTCAGAAGAAAAAACAGACAATTTTCTTATCTTTTTAAAGACATTTGAAAGTGATTGGGTAAAAATTTGAAAGAGATTGAACAAATGTAAAAAAAATGTTCGATTCTTTATAAGGCAAATAAATTGGTTTTATCTGCCTTCCAAAAAATGTAAAAAAATAGAAAAAGAATACCTTATTTACCATTTTTACTGTTGTGTTTAAATATTGCCAGTCCTAGAGAAGCTTTTTAAAATGTTTAGTGTTAAGAATGTTTTCACTTCTTTTTACTTTTTTACACATGCATTCTATGGAGAGCAGGGTTTAAGTCTCTGAATGGTCAGAATTCTCTGAATGACAGTCATTTTAACTTATTACATGTGCTTTGTCTATAGCCTGTCAATTTAAACATATGGGGGAGCTTCAGCAGCTATCTTTGTTGCAGAATGTGTTGTTTGTATTAAACTTGAGAATTTCCAGAACTTAAATCACCTTTTTCAAGGTAAGGGAAAACACTCCGTGATGTCAAAATGTTCAAAAGTACAATATAATGTTTTAGTTTGGGGTAATTCAAATCGACACATTTGATTATATTAGAACAAAAACATACAACATTCAACCCAGCGATTTCAAGTGACTGTACATTGGCTGTCAAAGGTACAGTATTCACCCACTATGGCTTTTTAATATATTTTTGGGAATATATATTGGAATCAAAATCTATTTAATTGGACTTTTTGCCATTGATCAACACAAAAACTATAATGTCAAAATGAAAACAAAATTCAACATATACTCTTTGCCCATTGATCTTGCAAAGTTGCTCAATCTCAGTCGGTGAACTGCAGTTTTAAACTCCTGCCACAAATTCTCAGTTGGATTGAGGTCCAGGCTTTGACTGGGCCATTCCAGAACAATTGGTGTTTTTGTTTTTAAGCCACTCCAGTGTGGCTTTAGCTGGATGTTTTTGTCACAAGGTTTGGGTCTCTTGTTAGCTGCCGCAGGTTTTCCTTCAGGGTTTCCAGGTAGTTTGCTGCATCCATTTTGCTTCTATCTTCCAAGAGTCTGCTCATCCTGATGCAGCAAAGCATCTCTATAGCATGATGCTGCCAACAGAGAGTGCGAATCTCAGTAACAGGTTTCCCTGTTATGCCAGCATTTTTGAAATACAAAAGCAGACACAACTGCTTATATCCAACCTTTTTGAGTCATAAAAGCTATCCATTTTACAATAATACATTTCACAATTCATCCTATCAGTTGTTTTTACTATTCAATAATTCAGTCAATCACATTCAGTCTTTGTTCCTCCTTCCCTGTGTTTATCACACACTCCTTCTTCATAAGCTTTTATCATTATTGTTAGTGTGCTAAGCTTCTGTGAATGAAGAGTTTTGCACAGCCTGATCATTTCACCACTGTAGCTCAATATTGTGTTTTTCAAACATACCAAAGGAAGACTTCCCTATACAGTGGACAGTGCACTAAGGAAGAAGTCACAATGCAGTTCAGTGAGGTGAATTTTAATTTGTGACAAAAAAGGCAATTTCTGAAGAACACTGAAAAAGACACACAAGATATATTTCACCACAGTGTCCTGAATTACAGTAGTGTTACAGAGATTTTTATAGTCTGGGTATAGCTATGGTCACCTATGTTATTACAATGAATGGGTGTTTACAGTATTAGTGACCATTTCCTATGTATTGGAACTATAGAATTTTTTTTTAACTCTGCACAATCACGCTTGTGTTCTACCCTGATCTGTGAGTTCTGTGCTTTCTGGTGATCCCGCACAATCACACTTCTGTTCCCGGTCCAGATCTTGCTTGCCTGATGATCTGTGCAGTCCTGTTCCCTGTTTCCCAGTCCAGTCCTGCTTCCTGATTAGCCTGTCAGCTAAATTACTCCTTTGCTCCTTGTACAACCACCCCCTCTAAAAAAAACAGCCTGTATCACGCATATGGATTTATTACTCAAAACACCGGGAGCTACCTACAATCTGGCAATGGCACAACAAAATTCAAGTCAGATCAATTCTTATTAACCTATTGATTTAAAGTATTCACCTAGTTTACTACTCAGAAATGTTCTGAGCAACTCAGATACAAGATTAGTCTTATATTTGTTTCACAACACTTCGGTTGTGCATGTGTAATTTGATATTTTGCTAGGAATGCTACATAAGCTAACGTCTCTTCCAAGAATGTTATCTTTTTTTCTTTTTAAGAGGAAATTGTGTACTGGGTTCCTTTTTTCACACAATGCATAACTAGGGTTTGACTATAGCTTGGGGAGTTCTCTTCAACTCTATCTTCTATTTTATATTACTTGTTCTTCAGTTTTCCAGTAGTGTCCGTCAAAGTTAAAGTCTGAAATGAGGTTGTGTTTTGGTACTGCTATCTCTGGAACACTTTTCAAAATTATTCTATTATGAAGAGGCCTACTCTAAGGGGACACTTACTGAGCCTCATTCTCCCTAGTGTAACAGGATTCTTCTGCTGTTGGTGTTATTAGCCACAGTCAGAATCTCTCCATTCCTTAACGATGTGCATGGGAGAAGGGGGCCCAACTATTCATGGTCTGAAACCTGTCTGTGAAGCAATTATTTTCTGAACAGGGGAAGAGCTGTCTGCATGTGCTTTATAAGATAGGCAATACACACATTATCTTGAAACATGTGGGGAACTTATGTCCAAGTACTGTACAATGAAAATGTTACGATTAAGTTACAAAATATAGAACATCAGTATAAACATTTGGTGTTATCTTCCAAAGCTAAAAGCTTACCTTGATATTGTGCGTTTCAGATAGCCCCCCTACCGTCTACGAATTCAAGAGAAGACTTTTCAGTGCTACCATATACCCCTTTCACTGTGCTCTTGTCTCCTTCCCAGTAACACGACAGTCATTTGAATCTTATAATGTCCACTATATTTGCAATTCCTCTGTTATAATTTTGAAAATTAGAATAACAATTCATTGGGTAATGTATGAAAAAACAGTATATCCCCCTCCCTAAAAATATTGATTGCATACTTCATGAAATAAAAAGTTCCTACTGTTTTTGCATACTCATGACCTAACACTACAAGGAATATTAAGATTAGGCATTCATTAAACCTGTTACAGACACCATGGAATAAATATATGAAAGCAGCCATGATTATTTTTGCCCTTGCTCGGAATTAGTGGTGAACGTACTGTAGCAATCATACCTGTGTCCAGTTAGAAACCAACTTGGGGTCAGAAATGTATGATTCATGTATTGTATGATTCTTCAAAGGAAGAACATTAAATTCATAAGTTGGATTTGCCATCTAGAATTAAAACATTAACCACCTTCACCTGTTCCCTGTCAGAATCAGTGAGTATTCAATAATGAATCAGTAAAGGATCAAATTCGTTTTTCAAAAATGCATTAGGGAATAACTAATCCAAAAACAGAATAAAAGTGTTCATAGCGCTTAAAAAGACTTTGAACCTATATTACTAATGACTTCAAGGAGAAATTAAAACAGCTGATTGATGATCACAAGGGCAATGCTCTTCGTATGGAAGAGTAAAGAAGAGTAAACTTTCTGATTTGACAGGAGCTGGGAGACCAGTCCACATTCTTTCTGTAACAGAATAGAAAGTGTAATTTTTTAGTGTGGAACTGAATGATGTTACAGCTACTGATTGGTACCACATGAAAATCTTGTTTAGTCGTAAGTTTATTATATGGGTTCACTGATGATAACTACAGAGACCCTGCATCATTCTCTTGCTACAGAAACTTTAAAACTTTTTTCCTAGTTTCTTAAGTACAGTAGTTGTTGACAAAAAGTGCCTATGAGTCAAACACATCAAGAAAGAGCAATATTGTCTAAACCTGGAATTACCTGAACTATCAGACATTTCCACCTTACAGACATATAATTTTTATATATTAAAGTAGGGAATGAAGGCAAAGTTGACACCCAGTCAAGTTGTCCAATCAACGTACTATAGCACACTCATTTGGGTTTTTTTCATCTTCTGGGAGGATATAAATACTCTGCATGGAACAGTTGTGTTATATCTCCACAGTAAAGTATGGCAAAGAGGGGTGAGTATGAACAAATGTTATAATGAACTACAACATTCTTTCATTGACATATTAAAAGACAGTAACTTTATGGGTTTTCAGAATTCTATAAAATAATGTAATGCATATAACAAAGGTGCTTTAGGTCATTCTGATTTTTTCACACTTGTGCAGCAATAATCTGTTAATATCTAATGCTTTTAGTCAGTAAAATGCATGTATAAATTGGCATGGATAGGCACTTATCCTTACGAGGACTGTCCCTTCTTAATGTAATCTAACATACTGGATATTCAATGAAAAAAAGAGCAATTTGTTATAAGTTTTGAAAAATACATCTCTTTTGAGTTACGTTTTTAATATTCACAAAGTCCATTCTATCTGTCTTCTGCTTTCAGTGACTTTCTTTTGAGAGACCACATCACTACTTTCATCTGTGGAAGGTTCAATGTTAGTTCAATAAAAGCACCTAACGTAACATACTAAGAGATTTCCGAGTAAAGGAAAATGCCAACATTTATTAGACACCGACTGCCACTTAACAGAATATTCTAATATGTGGTGATAGGTATTGAAAAGTGTATGCAGAGCTACTATAGACAGCCAATAAATTACCTGATGTTTCTTTATAAAAATACATGAATAGATACGGCATGAAATGAATTGAGCATAAATGGCCAAAAGAAGAACAAAAGTTTGCAAGGCACAGTAAAGACAGCTAGCATATTAGAGCTGTGAGTTGTTCATCATGTCTACTTTAAAAGCCATTGTTTTGAATACACATATATGAATTTTTAACATTGATGTACCCAAAGTCATGTAACATACACTGCAATATGCTTATTAAAAATGTCTTAAATAAAAGCATCAACTAATCACAGGATTATGATAGTAAAATGAATCATATTCATTATGATAATGAATGCTATACATTTGCTATACATTCTATACATTTCTCAGAAGAACAGGAAGCTAGTTTAAAAGTCAATACATTTCTGTTGCACCATTAAGCACTGAATGATAAAATAAATATAGAAAAAAACATGAGTTAATTCCTTGCCAAATTAACATTGAGTTTTTTAAATCAGTTTGACTTTTTCTCCTGCTGCCTAGACCTATCCAGCATTGAGGCAGGTATATAAGAGAAGTGAGTATATAATTCTTAATTCTCCATGAATGATGCATTTGCTCCCACCCTTAGTCCAAGTTATAAACAATTGATGAGTTTGTACACCAAACTGGGAAGGTATAAAATAAAAAAAGTAATGGGTGACTTCATTTAAAATAAAGCCCATTGAAGAAATATCAAATTGTGTAAAACAGTCAAAACCCAGTCAGAATTAGGTACTGTAATGTCTTTTAATATAGCATTCATATGTATCAGATTTAAAAAATAATATTAACAGCAATACTATACTAATAATATGTTTCAAGAGTGTTCTTCAAAGATTATATCATTTTCTTTACTTCAGTATTATCTGTAGTGAACTTATACAGTAAGTATCATTTGATCTGTTTCGAAATCAAAACCACAGCATTCTTAAATACTAGGGATGTGCAAACAATTTAATTAAAGGTAGCTAAAAAAACACCACCTTTGGCACCACCTTGCTTTACAAGCAAATTATTAAAGTTAACATTTACATAGCTCCTATAGTCATTGATAAATTGTCATGTTTTATTTGCTTTTTGACACAGTGTGATATAATAATAATCCTGCAGCAAAACTTGAACAAATTAGAGATTCCAACATATAAAGTCTGTAACTATTTTGTACAGATATTTTATGAATCGGCAAGAACCTAGTTCATGGGAGTTCCAGGCATAGAATAACAGAACTCTACCCTTCACCTGAGCCATAAATACCTTATAGAGAAAAAAGCAACCTGGTTCTTACGAAGATGTTACTCAGGAGAAATTTACACCTTGAAAAGGATACCACAAATAGGACATTTGTATCTACACAAAAATAAGTCAAAACCATATTGTAAAAAATCCAAAGACTCAGTCCCTTCAATGTTCAGATTACTTGAAAATTCTGTAGTATCAGTCTTCTTCCTATTTTCTGCTTAACATTTTTTTATGTTGCTTTGTAATTTTATCCTGACTTCTCTTTTGATCATCTAAGAAGAGGGATATGCAGTAATGATATTATCTACAAGTGGTTTAGGCTTAGTTAAAAATTAGTTCTTAATAATATAAGAAGGGTTACCAGAGTCCTCTTCCTTAATTTCTAGCAGGCTAAGTTTGTGATTAATACATAAAAGCAGGGTGTGTTAAATGTGTTATATTTCCTTCAGCGACCACATCCCTGTAAGAGTGCTAGAGCATGTTCTTGGGATGTTTCTCTGAATGTGGAGTATCCAACGTCAGTTATTGCCTCTGAGGCTCCTGCCCTTGTTAATTTCCTTATTTGATTGATATCTACAGTATGACAATTCAGCTACATAAGTTACTTTTAGTGAGATCTTCAGAGTTGTAGCACAAAGTTAGCTTTTGCATCTGAATTCTAGATCAGTTAAGATCATGTTAAAGGGGAACTGCAGTCACAATTTCTCAGACCAGTTATTAAATCTCAGTAACATTGAGGTTATAGAAAAATTTGAATTAAGCACAAAATCGAGAACTTTGTGAAAGTACTGTAAGTTGCCATGCTGTGGTTTCACCGAGGGTGAGAGTGAGAGTTCCCACGAATTCTGATGTGATGCGGCTCCTTCCTCACTAGTAATAACTAATGTGATAGGATGTACGAGTGAATAAGTACAGATTGTGCAGCAGACATTTCACTGCAGAAATGTTCCAACATGATCTGCATACAGAGTTAACAAGTAAATAGTATTTTTCGGCAAACCAATTTCAAAATCAAGACCAATATTTCTATTGGTTTAAAAGATATGTATTTACAAGCCTGTGTAAGAAAACCGGCTCAGGGACGCCAAATATGTAATCATAGCCAAAATGTAAATGTAGTGGCTCTCTGAAGGCACCAGTTCTGTAGGGTTTGGGCATTTACTGAGACAATTATTAATTGTAGCAGTAAATCACAAAGTTGATTCTTTTGATGGCTTTAGAGTCCAACATAACTCAAACAACGCACACACACAGGTACTAATACACGAGGATACATTTATTAATACATAGAATATGCATGTAAACCTAACAGATCTTATCGAGAGGGTTATCAGAATACAAAAGGTATATATTCAGTCAGTTACAAAGTGTTACACATATCAAGAGGACATACGTTCAGTATATCATTCATTTAGACCGTTTCGTAAATGAACTTGGTTGTAACTTCTACATTAGATACTCAAAACAAGTACATAACTCTTAGGAATTAAATTGATATCCACTGGTTGGGATAACAATTGAATTCTCGAGCTGTAATGCATTGAAGTTGAATACTCATCCAATCTCTGGGGATTCAGATCTCCTGCGGGCACAAAGAAACAGTTGCAGGCTTGTTGCTGTCCAATCCGCGCTCTCTGGCTCCGTGCCAGGCTGTGCTGTGCGGCTTGCGACGGTGTGCTGCTGATGCTCACTGTTGGCTTTAACTAGCAAAGTTTGTGCACAGGAGAAAAGATGATTGTGGGTCCCAGCAAGTCAGGAAGAGGACCGGTTCGTTCCTGATGAAGAGCTAGTTCTAAATAGTGATTCAGCTGTCCACAGTTCCGACCTGTTCACGAGGCCTGCTGCTGGTTACTCTCTGGCAACCTCCACTCTAGACTCTTAGAACAAAGGAAAGTTCTGGCACTCGGACACACTGGCCGTTCCGTGGTTGTCCGGGCTGAGTCTCAGGATGGTCAGGAGGCGGGCTGCGAGAATGTCCTGCCCTTGGGAGCCTTCTGCTCCTGGGCCGTCCTGCCCTGGAATTCTCCTTTGAATTCCCTTTAGAAAAGTCCACAGAATTCTCCACTGAATCTTACCCTGAATCTCTCAGGCTCTCTGTGTTGCCTGTTTTTACCTGGAGAAACTTCAGCTCATTGATTGGCTGAAAGTTCCATGGGCATCAGAGTCCCACGTGGGTTACTCGGCCCTACCAGTCCCTGATTGGTTGATCAAGGTGAGATATGAGTCACTTACTCCTGACACTTAGGAATGCAGTCCAGATGTCCATCTGGCACTCCCTAGACAGATAGACGCCAATGGATGACCATTGATCATGATAGCCAGGCTTAGCTAAGTGCATCCCCCTTTGGGAGCTGTCCTTTATCAAAGGAACCTTAAATCAGCCTGCATGAATAGTTTCTCTGTGGCTGCACCACAGAGATGAACAGAGATGGGGCCTCATTTGGGAAAGCTCAGAACACTTTATTCTTTCTTATTAATAAGCCTCGCCGCTACACATGAGAGGTTGAGCTTTATTAGCTCCACCTGGCGGAAATTCCGGATACTATTATCTTACTTGCGGTATTATGCGATATTATATGGTAACCCATGTTATACTGGGACAAGCCCACCGCATTTTAACGCGGTATAACCCGCTCTTTTTGAATGGCTGCATCTGTAATAATGCCACAATATTATAAACGCCCTACTTAGGCTGGGCAATCAATTTTTTTAATACAAAAATAATAATAAAAAATTAGATGTAATGAAGTGTTCCTGCTTAACTTAGAAATTGCATGACTTTAAAAGCGCTAAAAAGAGGTTTCGATAGTTAATAACCACTTTTTGTGCATGAAAAACGGGTGATTTTTCTTCCTTGTCATCTTTCTTGGAAAAATATCTTACCCTCTGCAATCCGGGCACAGAAGGGTTAAAAGGAAAGTCAGACATGCAGGGGGGAGGGTGAGTTGTGAAATTGTTACCTGTCCTGGATAAAGCGGTTAGAAAATAGGTGGATTTACACCTGTGAAAAGCGTTCCAATTTTAATGCAATACGGAAGACATTATTCATAAAAAATGATCTTGTACGGTCTGTAAACTGAAAATGTATGAAGGAGACACGTTGCGTATCGACTCTTTTTACACTTGGAAGAACATTCCAATGTTAATGCGACACTGAAGATATTATTAATAACCTTTTAAATCTGAAGGGAGATCTAAAGGGATCCACACAGTACAGGTTCCTGCTATTGTAGCTATCAGAGGGAAAGACGGTGATGTCACTGCGCAGGCGAGCAGACACACCCTCTAATGTCAGGCATATGCGTTAAATATACAGTGGTGTGAAAAAGTGTTTGCCCCCTTCCTGACTTCTTATTTTTTTGCATGTTTGTCACACTGAAATGTTTCAGATCATCAAACAAATTGAAATATTAGACAAAGAGAACACAAGTAAACACAAAATACAGTTTTTAAATGAAGGTTTTTATTATTAAGTGGAAAAAAAATCCAAACCTATATGGCCCTGTGTAAAAAAGTGATTGCCCCCCGTGTTAAAACATAAATCAACTGTGGTTTATCACATCTTTGGAAAGCTGAGTTCAATTTCTCTAGACACACCCAGGCCTGATTACTGCCACACCTGTTCTCAATCAAGAAATCACTTAAATAGGACCTGCCTGACAAAGTGAAGTAGACCAAAAGATCCTCAAAAGGTAGACATCATGCTGTGATCCAAAGAAATTCAGGAACAAATGAGAAACAGAGTAATGGAGATTTATCAGTCTGGAAAAGGTTATAAAGCCATTTCTAAAGCTTTGGGACTCCAGCGAACCACAGTGAGAGCCATTATCCACAAATGGTGAAAACATGGAACAGTGGTGAACCTTCCCAGGAGTGGCCGGCCAACCAAAATTACCCCAAGAGCGCAGCGACGACTCATCCAAGAGGTCACAAAAAACCCCACAACAACATCCAAGGAACTGCAGGCTTCACTTGCCTCAGTTAAGGTCAGTGTTCATGACTCCACCATAAGAAAGAGACTGGGCAAAAATGTCCTGCATGGCAGAGTTCCAAGATGAAAACCGCTGCTGAGCAAAAAGAACATAAAGGCTCGTCTCAGTTTTGCCAGAAAACATCTTGATGAGCCCCAAGACTTTTGGGAAAATACTCTGTGGACTGACGAGACAAAAGTTGAACTTTTTGGAAGGTGTGTGTCCCATTACATCTGACATAAAATTAACACAGCATTTCATAAAAGGAACATCATACCAACAGTATAATATGGTGGTGGTAGTGTAATGGTCTGGGGCTGTTTTGCTGCTTCAGGACCTGGAAGACTTGCTGTGGTAAATGGAACCATGAATTCTGCTGTCTGCTGAAAAATCCTGAAGGAGAATGTCCGGCCATCTGTTCGTGACCTCAGGCTGAAGCGCACCTGGGTTCTGCAGCAGGACAATGATCCAAAACACACCAGCAAGTCCACCTCTGAATGGCTTAAGAAAAACAAAATGAAGACTTTGGAGTGGCCTAGTCAAAGTCCGGACCTGAATCCGATTGAGATGTTGTGGCATGACCTTAAAAAAGCGGTTAAGGCTCGAAAACCCTCTAATGTGGCTGAATTACAACAATTCTCCAAAGATGAGTGGGCCAAAATTCCTCCACAGCGCTGTAAAAGACGTATTTCCAGTTATCGCAAACGCTTGATTGCAGTTGTTGCTGCTAAGGGTGGCCCAACCAGTTTTTAGGTTTAGGGGGCAATCACTTTTTCATACAGGGCCATGTAGGTTTGGATTTTTTTTCCCTTAATAATAAAAACCTTCATTTAAAAACTGCATTTTGTGTTTACCTGTGTTCTCTTTGTCTAATATTTCAATTTGTTTGATGATCTGAAACATTTCAGTGTGACAAACATGCAAAAAAATAAGAAATCAGGAAAGAGGCAAACACTTTTTCACACCATTGTATTTAGATCTTTGAATTAATATCATTATTGATTTCTTTAGCCTCACAACATTGTCCAATAATACTCTTCTTGTGTCTAATTTATAGTAAAGCAGGATTTGAGCTACAGACCATAAAAAAACAGGATTCACTTGTTTCAAATATTGATGATAATGATATCAGTAGCAGTTTGAAACCATTTGTTGTTATTAATAAATGCCTTAGATTCGAACGTTGTGATATTTAGAAATATAAAAAAGTCAATAGAGTGTCCATAATATTGCTATTTTCAACCACATGGCAATAGCTGGATTTGAACAACTGACCTCTTGCTTATAAGTCAGCCCCTTAAACCATCATGCCACTGACAAGCAGTGAAACAGCTACTATACTATACTACTGTTTGTGTTACAATGCATGAATATAATTATATAGTTATTAATTTCTTTAGATACGCGATTCCATATTATATTCACTATTAATCAAATTCTGAAAGTATGCTTTGTTTATTCCGATAACAAGCATATTCGCAGAAAAGGTTAAAATGATCACTTTTCACAAGGTATATAAACGTACAGTAATATGGTCAGAAGGAACACATAAAAACGTTTCCGAAATAACCACATGTAAGACTTTGATGCTTAAAATGTTTAGGGAGAAATGGAATACTAGTGTGCATTTTTTCTTTAAAATACCAATACCAGTAATATACAGTTTACATAATATGTTTATGTTCCTAAATTAATATCGTTTATGACCTTCAGATGCATTTTGCTCCTCTTCTTTTTATGCTCAGCTACTAAAAATTCCCTTTAGTGGTAAAATTCCATATAAATATTGAATACTAAGCAGAATAAAATGTGCACAGTACAGAGATTAAATGATTAAATCTTTTCACTACCGACCAATGCACCACGAGTGCCCCTGTCGGTCATTTTGTCCAGCCAATCACGTACCACGGTACGGCGCGGTGGCGCATGTGTAGTTGCCTGCGGTACAGGTTTGTACCGTGCATTTTGAATGGCTGCATCTGTATATATTGCAGGGATAAGGTTATCAGGAAAAGCCAGTGGGGCATAAGTGGAAGCATTTTGGTAATGGTCCTTCAAACAGCATTTGTGGCGGGACTCTAGCCCATAGAACTTGCTGTAACACTACTGGAATTCAGAGCACTGTGGGAAATAGACCTTGTGTGTTTCTCCTTCAGTGTTCTCTGGAAATGACCATTTTTCTCACAGTTAAGCTCATCTCAAATCTTGACTGGACTGTGCTGTAATTTCTTGCAACTCTACATACAATATATAAAAATGTAACATGTCATGATACCTGTAATATCATAATTTGTGTCTTCCTCACTTTCCTCAATCTCCTCCATTACTCAAGCTTCATCCCTGACTCCCTATTACTGCGTGCATCTAAATCCAAACCATACTTCTTGCCTATTGTTTCTTCAAGCACTTGTCTGCCAGTCTCAGTTTCTTATGTGTTCTCAGTCATACTCTTTCCTATTGCACTCGTCCTCTTCCACTGCTCTTTATATACTCTCTCTCTCCATATACACACAGAGATCAGAACTATTCAGTCCACATTGCACCTACTCAAGTGACTAAAGTTCACCAGCATAATGAATTTTCTTTTGTCATGTCTGTTCAATAATGTCAGTGTGCACCTGCTACAAAATAAGATTTAGTTATTTTCCACATAATTATTAAACAATAATAATTTTGTGATTTTTATACAGTTCTAAGTGGTGGCTTTTGATGTTGTGTATTTTATTAATTTATTTGTGCCTTACTGTTTGTTCACTATTGCTCCATGTAGATTTCCTAAATTGTAAATTGTCCTGAACAAGCAAGTCTTCTACGCAAACAATAACATCATACCGATTCACAAGAGATTTTCAAATCACTGAGAGCCTTCTGGATTTTGATCTTTCTCTTTTGAACAGCCTTGGTCTCCCCATCGCAAAGAGTCTTCGAAACCCGTATGTATGTCCTGAGGAAGGAGAGAGAAGAATGGAACAGGTATACCTCTCATATCACAGTTGTCCAATCTATCCTTGAAACCCCTCAGTTCATTGGGCTTCACAGTTATCCAATTTCTGCACTTCAAAGATATAATTCTATTTAAACAGATGTTATGTTAAATTAATCTAAATATCATTTAGATCACAAAGCTTTAGTTCTAGAGAATCAGGATGTCCTTAATTTAACACATAACTTGCTTAAGTGGCCAGAACTTTAATTTGATAGAAGCATAATTGACCAGAGAAAAATGATCCTAATCTTTAGTAATAGATGAATTTGTTACTTACCAGTTAGGAGATCTCCAGGACTAAGGTTGGAGACCCCTGCTACTATATACAGTATATGATGTGCATGTGTAGGACAAAAGCACACCATGTAAAACAAGATACATACAATGATCTCCTCACTTGAGTGACTATAGTATTCTGCAATCTCCAGGACATGTGTATACAGAACTTTTTTCTGGAATTTGTCTGTAAACTGAAAGTAACATAAATGTTTAGTTTAGATAAATATTGCCAATCTATTTCTGTGTGTAGAAATCTGTAATACAGTTACAGTACATTTGTAAATAACTATTTTTATTTTCTTTTAATTATTAATTAAGAACTATTCAAACTGCTGATGAATAGATCTTAAGAGCACTTGTGTGTTAATATGTTTCTATTTTAATTCATTTCCAGTAGAATGGGGACTTCCCAATTTGTAACTATTCAGAAACACTATAATAATAATAATTGCTTACACTTATATAGCACTTTTCTGGACACTCCACTCAAAGCACTTTACAGGTAATGGGGACTCCCCTCCCCCACCACCAATGTGCAGCATCCACCTGGGTGATACGACAGCAGCCATAGTGCACCAGAACAATCACCACACATCAGCTATTAGTGGGGAGGAGAGCAGAGTAATGAAGCCAATTCATAGATGGGGATTATTAGGAGGCCATCATTGGTAAGGGAAATGGGAAATTTGGTCAGGACGACAGGGTTACACCCCTACTCTTTTCAAGAAACGCCCTGGGATTTTTAATGACCACAGAGAGTCAGGACCTCAGTTTTACATCTCATCCAAAGGACGGAACCTGTTTACAGTATATTGTCCCCATCACTATACTAGGGCATTAGGACCCACATGGGCCGCAGGGTGAGCACCAGGTAGTGACCAGGCTCATACCTGCTTAGCTTTAGTGGGCTGCCAGTTGTGAATTGCGGGGTGATATGGCTGCTTGCCATATCATTGCTGCTATTTACCTCACACATACTTTAGATTTATTTCTCTTTCTTCTTTATACTCACAGTAATGTACATTTGTAAATTGTATTATTTGTCTTTTAATTATTAAGTAAGAACTATTAAAACTGCTATCTGCAACTTCAGATCAGATAATTTCCTTTTTGTTCAGCCTGATAAGCCCAAGTAAGAAACATTAACAGTGAACAGCCGATCAATATTATTGTTCGTGGTGCACAACAATTCAATACCAATATTAATATAAGCAACACTAATATGTTATGTAAGTAATTTCAGGCAGATAATCTCTTTGTATGAATACAATGGCTTAGACAGTGTTACCTAGTGTTAGACCAGTATCAGAAAATACCCTAAAACAGACAGACATTCTCTGTGTCTCCGTATAACAGTACAGAGACAGTGTCCTATCAGGAAACTGTTCTCCTTGCCTTAGTACAGTGCTTTAGAGGCAGTGCTCTCTTGTAAGGCACATATCCCTTGTTCATATAGTTTAAAAGACAGTAGCAGTGACCTGGGTCTGGCAGGTGCCTTTTGCATATATTTCAGTATAGGAGATGAGAGAAAGTGTCCTCCTTTCAGTTACATGTTCCCTGTGCCTCACTATAAAGTGGTTTTAAGACAGTTCTTTCTTGTCAGGCAAGTGTGCCCTTTCTCTTGTTATTGAAATTTAGAGACAGCACCCATCTGCATTATAAATGTTACCTTTATGTTATTATGGAGTTTGTGAGATTGTTGCTCCTGTTGGGCAGGTGTTTCTGATATCTTAAAGAGCACTTACCTTGTAGCACGGTGTTCTGTTTCTGTCATGTTTGTCTGTAAGATCATTGGAAACAGGATTCTAGTAAGAACTCTAATCAGACATTTGTTCCTTTCTCTGTCCTCCTATTTCCAGACCATCTTATTGCCTCCTCAGTATCCCCTCTTAATCAAAAAGCATGATCAGATTCCCGCAATTTATCTCGGTGGTCATGCCTCCTTCTGCAGAACTTTTGGTCTTTCACTGTTGTTATTGTTTCCTCAGTGGTTGGTTTCAAACCCTTAAAGGGGAACTGCAAAGTTATTTTTATATTCCTGGTGTAGCGGCAAGGCTTATTAATAAGAAAGAATTAAGTGTTCTGAGCGTTCCCAAATGAGGCCCCATCTCTGTTCATCTCTGTGGTGCAGCCACAGAGAAACTATTCATGCAGGCTGATTTAAGGTTCCTTTGATAAAGGACAGCTCCCAAAGGGGGATGCACTTAGCTAAGCCTGGCTAACATGATCAATGGTCATCCATTGGCGCCTATCTGTCTAGGGAGTGCCAGATGGGCATCTGGACTGCATTCCTAAGTGTCAGGAGTAAGTGACTCATATCTCACCTTGATCAACCAATCAGGGACTGGTAGGGCCGAATAACCCACATGGGACTCTGATGCCCATGGAACTTTCAGCCAATCAATGAGCTGAAGTTCCTCCAGGTAAAAACAGGCAACACAGAGAGCCTGAGAGATTCAGGGTAAGATTCAGTGGAGAATTCTGTGGACTTTTCTAAAGGGAATTCAAAGGAGAATTCCAGGGCAGGACGGCCCAGGAGCAGAAGGCTCCCAAGGGCAGGACATTCTCGCAGCCTGCCTCCTGACCATCCTGAGACTCAGCCCGGACAACCACAGAATGGCCAGTGTGTCCGAGTACCAGAACTTTCCTTTGTTCTAAGAGTCTAGAGCGGAGGTTGCCAGAGAGTAACCAGAGGATCCACCCAAGGTTAGCACCAGCAGCAGGCCTCGTGAACAGGTCAGAACTGTGGACAGCTGAATCACTATTCAGAACTAGCTCTTCATCAGGAACGAACCGGTCCTCTTCCTGACTTGCTGGGATCCACAGTCATCTTTTCTCCTGTGCGCAAACTGTGCTAGTTAAAGCCAACACTAACTAGCCGGTCAGTGAGCATCAGCAGCGCACCGTCGCAAGCCGCACAGCACAGCCTGGCACCTAGCCAGAGAGCGCGGATTGGACAGCAACAAACCTGCAACTGTTTCTTTGAGTCCACAGGAGATCTGAATCCCCAGAGATTGGATGAGTATTCAACTTCACTGCATTACAGCTCAAGAATTCAATTGTTATCCCAACCAGTTGATATCAATTTAATTCCTAAGAGTTATGTACTTGTTTTGAGTATCTAATGTAGAAGTTACAACCAAGTTCATTTACGAAACGGTCTAAATGAATGATATACTGAACGTATGTCCTCTTGATATGTGTAACACTTTGTAACTGACTGAATATATACCTTTTGTATTCTGATAACCCTCTCGATAAGATCTGTTAGGTTTACATGCATATTCTATGTATTAATAAATGTATCCTCGTGTATTAGTACCCGTGTGTGTGCGTTGTTTGAGTTATGTCGCATGGTTGGACTCTAAAGCCATCAAAAGAATCAACTTTGTGATTTACTGCTACAATTAATAATTGTCTCAGTAAATGCCCAAACCCTACAGAACTGGTGCCTTCAGAGAGCCACTACATTTACATTTTGGCTATGATTACATATTTGGCGTCCCTGAGCCGGTTTTCTTACATTTATGGCGTCCCTGGACGAGCGTGGCAAGACTGAAATGAGTCAACCAAGCGGAATAATTAATATAAAACGCCGCGGGTTTCATACACGACAATACAGTGTGCTGAAAGCCGAAAGGAAAAAAGTTCCCCTTGCTCTTTAAGCAGTGCTTGATTGTTTTGTGATCTTTTGCAATCTACCGGGTTGATTGCATACTTGATCTTGTGGTTTTCTGTGGTAAAACTGTGATTTCGTACTTAAAAGTAATACTCTTTAAGTTTAACGATGGTTGCTAAAAAGTCTGAATTCGAGTCGCTATTAAGCACTCTCTCTAGCAGCGACAGGTCTGACCACGATCTCTTCCATATCTCCGTCAGCGGAGAAGCTAGAATAAATCTCCATTCTCTGAGAGAGCTAGCGAAGGACATAGAGAGATTTGACCCCGCAGTGTCAGAGAATAATATCGAGAGTTATATTCAGGACCTCAGGTATAACCTGCAGTACCTGCCAAACGCCACAGAACAGGAGAAAGTGTTTCTGGTCAGGAAAACTACCAGCAGAGCTGTACATGAGTGGATGGCTAGGCAGATGAAAGAAGTCTGTAATGATTTTGAGGAGCTGTGTCAAGCACTTATCGAAGAATACAGTGCGTTTATTGGCCCGACTGCTGCGATAGCCGCCGTCCTTAACATTAAGCACGAGAAAGCAGAGTCCCCTCGTGAATATTACGAGAGACTTAGACAAACTCATTTTGCAGGGCGAAATGATGAGGGTTGCGAAGAGAACACACATTTCAAGGGTTTATTCATTGCGAATCTCCACCCGTCAGTCAGAAAGATGATCTTAATGCATACAGATGCACAGACCATGAAAATGACTGATATTAAGAGATTCGTGCAGAAAGCCTGGGAGTATGATGTCCAAAGTCGCTCTGAGCAAAAAGCTGTTAAAGCGACTGTGTTCGCCGTCAGAGCCAGCAGGGTTAATTCTCTCCTGCTCTAAGGAGCACAGGCTCCTGAGCTGGCTAAGCCCCGTTCCAAAGCAGGCATACAGGACCGCACCCAGTGTCCTAAGTGCCATGAGAACACTGGGGAATGGAAAGGGCTAGATAAAGCTGAACAAAAGGATTCAGTAGCCGCCCGCCTGGCCAGGCTTGAACAAGCTTTATTAGGACAGGGACAACCGCTCCCCAAGGCTGCCGGAAGCGTGAATGAGCTGATACTCTCCACTGGAGGAGGCGGAGACCCGCCCCCTCTCCCTCCCTCAGTCTATCTGATTGAGCGGAAGGGTTCCTGCCTGGATGAATTCAGCCACTCCCAAGTGAGTGCTGACTCCACCCCTGAAGTCAGAGAGCAGGCAGTAAAACACAGAGGAAAAGCAGGAAGCTTTTACCTCAAGGCTGCCATGGGAGATGTCTTACACAGTGAGACACTGATTGACACTGAGGTTGAGAGGTGCTTGATGTCACATGGCAAGCTCAAACGGGTAGAAAAAGAAAAGGGCATGCGAGTCAGAGAGGAACCTTTGGTGGATCGCCAGAAAGGCAAAGTGTGGAAACAGGTCAAGGCTCCTAAGCCTTCTGTACAGAAGGAAAGGGGGGCCAAGAGGCAGACTGTGCTCACACAGTGCCCACCGAACACAGAAGCCCATGCGGAGATTCCTTCTGTTCCCTCTGGACAAGAAATAAAAATATTTTCTTGTTCCCCAAATATACAGGGAAGTCGTGTCCCGGCTGAGGTCCCAACAGCCTCCCTGCCACAGGAGCGGTGCTCCGAGCAGCCGCCTGATCCACCAGGTAAAGCACACACCTTTTACATCCCTAAAGAGGAGCAGATCTCCCCACCTGGCGATGAAAAGGAGCTTTCCCTGTGCACCCTGGCACCCAAGAGGGGTCAGGACCACCACCCCGCAGTGGTGGAAGGGATCCAGATGGCAGGAGAGCAGGTTGGTGATGTAGCCCTCACCCTTAGCCCTGAGAGGTCCTCTATTAGTGAGGATCTGCTTGAGCAGCTGTCACGGGGCCACCACCAGGTGCCCCTGGTGCAACATTCACAGGTTAGACAGGAGGTCCAGCTGGACGCTGAAACTACTGCGCTGTGGACACACCTGATCCCAGATGCCGATGCCCTCTGCTGTGACCCAGGGAACCTGCAGTCAGGTAACATTATTTCTCACAACTACCAGGTAGTGAGTGAGACTGACCTGATTGTTCCTGCCTCAACGGCAGGGTTGCCAACACACCCAGTCCCCCAGAAGGGACAGGGAATGAAAGCTGAGACGGTTTTCTTACAGCCACCAGCTCAGTCTGTCAGTCTGAGTCTGACCAACAGTGGTTCAGCCAGACTGGAGCTGGATGGTCAAGTCACCCGCCTGCCAGTGCAGGACATCGCAAAGAGGGATGTCAGAATCCCCGCCTGCACTGACATGGGCCTGGTGAGTGATAGTGAGTTCAAAGACAGTGAACTAGCTATCCCACTGCTGGGGCAGCTCCCTGAACCCCTAGCGAGGGAAGGGGGGAACGAGCAGGTGTCCTACACCCACGCCCAGCGAACGACTGTAAACATGCCGATAGAGGGATTCCTCAATCAGGAGGTGTGCAGGGTGGACCTGAACAGTGAGAATGGGATAACAATCCCAGATCACTCAGGTGCTCCAGATGACCACTCAGCTGAGGGTCAGGCATGCTTCACCGCTGCACCACCCCCTGCAGGGTTCCTAGAGCACAGGCATGAACAAATTGAAAAAGCAGATGCCCTGGAAAAGGAGGAGCAGCATCAGCAGCTGCGTCAGATCTCCCCAGATTTCCAGGATGTTGGTGCCCAAGATGCCACATGGGATACCGAGAAAGACACCATGTACATGCTGCGCCAGCTTAGAAAGGCAACAGTCACTCAGAAGGAGATGACTGGGGTCAGCCACCTGAAAAGACTTTTGGGAGGACTGATTGCTGCTGCCACTGTTGCACGTTTGCTATTTCTGGTAGGTTTGTGTGCTACTGGCACTCTCACCCTGACTGCCCCAAGAAGGCAGGTGTCAGAAATGCCTGAGGGTAGTGACAGACTGTATCAGCAGCAGCAAAAGTTGGAAAGCTTAGGGAAAACCCTACAGGCAACTTCCTATGCAACAGGGTTAAACCTTATTCCCCAACCAGTGGACATGATTGTTGGTGTTATACAGTGGGTTTATGCTTGTGTGCAACAGGCCAGAATGTTGAAACAAGACCTGTTAAGGGAGTTTAGTGCCACTGTAGCCAGTCTAACCACGGCACAATTCCCAACCCACTTGATTCCACTCTTCTCAGTACAGGAGTATGTGACATTAACCCCATCGCTCATAGCTCACCCAGAAGGCAATCCAAGATTGAATTCGGTTCCAAATCTTGAGATGGGTATGGCTACCAAAGCTATCCATTGGCTGTGTCTAAACGATTCACCAATGAAGAGTGTAAAGCTACTAATGGGCAGAGGGAGGTTAATGAACCCCATGAAGAGCAGGTGGGAAGTAAATGGCTTGTCAGCACACCACATTTAACTGACACTATGACTTGTGACAGGCATGATACAGCTACCACAATGCAGCTACCTAACCAAATAATTTTCCTGCAAGTTCCCGAGGAGACCACAGTGCTCTTGAACTTAACACTGTACTGTCTAGAACCAGACAACATAAGACCAAACTTGAGGTCGTGGATGCCTTCAGGTGCCACACTATTGAATTGGATAGAAATCCAAGAAACAGTATGCCCTGAAGAGGTACAGGTTGTTAGTTTGCTTTAATGGGACAAACCACCAAACCACCCTAGCAGATGCCCAACACAGGTGTTGTGGTTTATCAGGGGGCTGGGAACAGGAACTGTTGTTATTGTAACACTACTGCCGGGTAGCTGGATCATGACTGACAGTGTACTCTGAATGCTGTACTCTCACATCAAGATGTACTCCGGGTAGCATGAATGAGTCAAAGGTAGCATGTCAAAAGAAAGGAAGTGACTTCTCCCCAAATATCTACTACAGAGGTGTCAGATATTGACAGTGAACTTCCTATGATTACACAACATAGAGGAGAATAACTCCTGTGGATGTCACAGGCTGGGATAAACCCAAAGAAAAGCTGTTAAAGCCAACATATGGGAATTTGTTTATTTTAGTTTTTAAGCTATTTTGGACTTCTGTTGGTGGCACTACCATAGTGTGTCGAGCACTTGTTCTGTTTGCTATAAGACACCAACCTACTGTGTACCTTTCCCTGAGATGGTGTTCCTTCAACCTATTAATCACAGTCCTAAATAAATTGTGTAAATAAATACATTTCCTCTTTTATAAAAAAATTTTAGCAGACTTATTAATACTGCCCTTCTGGGTGATTTTGATTTCTGCATGATCTGTATAGTTAGGCTTCTAGTCCCAGTACTGGATTGGTGCTTCACCTCAGAGTCAGACGAAATGCATGAAGTGGATCTACCCTTGTATCGTGCTTTGGGGGTCTTTAGGATGAAAAGGGCCATATAACAGCGATCAATTATTATTTTTTGTTACAAACTGGAAACGTGTTGTTGTTTGGTGTCATTTTAAGTTGTCAACTAAGATGCAGATCTCCTCTGTTAGATTAAATACTTTCTGCAGAGAAACAGATTTTGGTTTAATTTGGCCAGGAACGTGAAATATCAAATTCACCTAAACATTATGCAAATTAATTCAATTCTAAAAGGGAAAGGGAAATTGCCAGTACCATTTGCATACAATGTAACGTATTTCAACAATCAAAGGTTAATTCCACACTGACAAATAGACAGGAGAAACAGTGTTTCTGGTGCTGAGCCTTATTCTGGTGTCACACACATCTCCCCACTCAGACACTTACAATATGTTGACCAATGAAGTCAGCAGCACTCCCAGAGTGTTCAGAGTGTTCACCCTGGGTAGCAAGTTAATAAAATTGTCTGCATGCTGAAATTAGGTGACTTCAAATAATTTCCATCACTCTTGTCTCTTTTCTGTTTCCTCAGGATTGTGTGGCAGTTGCTTCGCTGACATACCTTATATTCTAGGTATTGTTTTAAATTATTACAGGGTATTGTTTTTGCAGCTCTATCTATGCTCTATCAATTTGCATTCTCAATTTTCATTCATTTTACAGCTACTGGGTACATATGGTTTTCTCTTACACTTAGTCCTCTTACACATTCATTAATTGTTACATCTGCTGCTAGGCCCTTGCTTAAGAGTCAAATGAGGAACATCAGACCAACATTGCCCAATGTTATTCTCTCCCATGTGGTACAGAAGTTATTGCTTAAATAGTAGGAGCCAAGGTATAAAACATTTAGCAATTCCAGATGTAGGTTGGTTAAATAAAAAATAATGACAATTCCAAGCTCCTTAAAAAACATTCATATTGTAACACGTTAATTTATGACGTATGTATGACGTATGTATCCTTATTTCAGTCCAAAACATTCAGCAGCAGTAAATACATTTGCATATTTGATAGCAATTACTTCCTATGCATCCGGTATAGGATACCAGTTCATCACAGGACAAAATACACACATTGTTATGCTCTGACGAACGCATATGCAAAATATTTAAGAGGTTCCTCTGTGGAGTACACAAAAAATGGACAAACTGCAGAGGAAGAAAGAATAATTACCAGAAGCCGGTATCCACAAGTCATAGTCGAGAGTCTGATGCGGGGGTTCTTATGCTAAAAGGAAGAGTGAGACAAAATGACAAACAGAAACCGGAATCCAGAAATCGTAATAGAGAGTCCAATCCGAGAGAATCAAGTGCACAAAAAACAATAGCGAAACACGAATGCCGTAACCAGAAATTGAAGTCCAAAAGCTGAGTAGAAAATCCCAGCCGAAACATCTAGTACCAAAAATCAGTAACCTAACGCAAAAGCCAAAACCAGAAGCCGTAAGCTTGAGTCAGAAACCAGAAAAAGTAGTAAATACACAGGCAGCATGGAGAAGTTAAACCCAATACTGAGCAGTGAGTGAAGAGCGGGAATTTCCAGAAATAAGGCCAGAGTTGTGGTGCAAAACCGGTGAGGTGATTGGTTAACTGTCAGAACAAGGGGGACCGCAGAAGAATTATGCCCCCCAAGGGGCGGCTACTGACGCCCTAGAGCAAGGGTGTCCAAACTACGGCCCGTGGGCCAATTGCGGCCCGTCACTGTTTCTGAAATGATATTAAGTAAAAAATGTAGTTCCTATTTTTAACACTAGGTGCTGCCATTACGTAAAATCACATCTCAAAACTGAATAGCTACCACCTCTCCTCCTCTTTACCCTCTTCAAAACTTGAATTCTGTACATTAACATTAGCAAGCTTTTCAAAATGGCGGAACCAAGGAAATGCAAAATTGATGGCGAATGTGAACACAGGGTTTGCACAAACATAACCCATCATATCCTTCTTTACCAGAAATAATGGGAAACAATTTCAAGTGTTCCGGGGTGTCCAGCAAAGCAGGAGTCTTGACCCCAATTGAGGACTGCGGATTGGACCAGTTTGACAATGAGGAGTTTGTCAGAGGGACATTGTGGAGGAATTGGGTGGCAGACAGAGCACGTCTTACCTCTTCTTTGATGTACCATCTAATAGCAGCTATAAACCTATCCGGGGGGATGATGGGTTCAGGGTCATAAAGCCGGCCTTGACGTTCTTTGAGCCAGGGTTATATGTATTAAAGTAACAAAAACGGAAGAAAAATAATGAACATCTGGCTTGACGGGGATTCAGTCATTATGCAGATTGTAAATATTCCCAGCAGGCGATAGTCTCCTGGATAAATAAGCACAGGGATGAAGAATTTCTTTTGGACTGTGGCGCTGAGAAAGAACTGCCACCACTCCATAGACTGATGCATCTACCTCCAAAACAAAGGGTAGAGAGGGATCTGGGTGCCGTAGTAGAGGAGCTGTTGTAAAAAGATATTTAAGGTGGGTAAATGCAGTTTCTGCCTGAGGGGTCCATTTGCCTTGTTTCGGACCCTTGCGGGTAAGCGCAGTTATGGGAGCAACAACCAAACTGAAATCCCTAATGAATTCGCAAAACCCAGAAAACGCTGGTTTTGTTTCAGGTTTTTTGGTGATGGCCAGTCTTTGATGGCAGCTATTTTGGTTGGATCCATTTCTATTCCTTGAGACGAAAGACGTGGACTGTGGATACATGAAAAATACGTTTCTCCACTTTAGCATATAATTTGCTCTTGATAAGATAGGAAAGTACCTCTCGGACGTGAACAATGTGATCTTGAAAGTGGTTGGTAAAAATTTAAATGTCGTCCAAATAGATTAAGACAAATCCTTGTAGGATATCCCGGAAAACGTCATTCATAAAATTCTGAAAAACAGCAGGGGCGTTAACCAAGCCAAAAGGCATAACTAGGTATTCATGGGTTGTAATGAAGGTGGTTTTCTATTCGTCACCCTTGCTGATACGAATGAGATTGTATGCACCACGCAAATCAAATTTAGTGAAAAATTCAAAATTACAACAGAATCTTGCTGAACTAAGGCAGTAGCCCACTCTAATGCCCAACCGGTAAGTCATGGAACGATAAAGATGACCCTCTTAAGGGGACCGCAGAGGAATTATGTGGAGCTGTAACACACGTTTACACCGTGGATAATTTTTTTCCTGAAACCAATTAATCTACCACTACGTGAACATGAGCAGAACCTACAAACTCCATGCAGAGAGCTCTTTAATTGTCCCTACAATGCTAACAGCTCTACAATGCTAACCACTGCACCAAAGTGCTACCCTCTTTTCAATATTAAATTACAAAACCTTTATATTGCAGGATGGATTTTAAACGATTTCATCAAGGACAAAATAAATGAGGCTACATTATGTGTGCTGGATGGAATTATTCCGGGTGAGTTGTTGAACTGGAAAGTATAGACCAAGGTCATGGTCTTGTTTTACTAAATTACTGCATTGTATAAGCTTGTTATTGTTTAAACTATCTGTGAATGATGCCAATATGTATTCCAATACGTTCAAAGATCTCCAGTTTGAAGAACACTTCAACAACTTCTTTAGCTTTGTGACACTGACTCACTCCACAGCTACAGATGTCTTTAGCAGTGCGATTATCACTGTTGGAGTGCCAGTCAGCTGGGAAGGTAGCATTATTAATTGATGTGCTTTAAATTTGTTCCACTACGCTTTAAGTTAAATGTCTCATGGTTTCTCCAGCATATGTATAGGTTGTTGTCTTTTTTACAGAATATTCAGTCAGCTATTTCTTTGTGCATGTCAAGGTTTAGTAAAATGCAATTTGTGATTCATGGCATCTGATTTATGTAATGAAATCAATGGATTTGTGACTGGTCCACCATTGTTTATTGTATGGCTTCTTAAAAAATCTCAGTGTGGATCAGATATTCTTATAGGTTCCTGTCCCTTATAAATGGTAGTATTGGTGGGGTTTTAAAAATCTGCATTGTGTATGGATCGTGGTGTAGACTTTTAAATTCCCTTTTGCACATTCTGTTTTTTTTCTCTCAGTAAGGTAGTCATTGAGTAAGTGTATTGCTGTTCAAAGCATTTTCTCTCTTTTTGGCTCATACTTCAGATTTAGGTTTATTAATTTTTTTACTTTGGAAAACCATCCAACCATCCATTTTGTAACCAGTTTCCCCAGGGCGGGGTTGTGGGAGAGCCAGAGGTGGAACATTTTTAACAGTTGGAAGGCAGGATACACCCAGGATGGAGCACCAGTCCATAGCAGGGCACACTCAGACAGAAACACACACACTTACACCAGGACCAGTTTGATTGAGCTGCCAGTACAGACAGAAGGAGGAATCCACAGCACCTGGTGGAGACCCACACAACTTTGGGGTGTGCTCTATGTAGATAGCACCACAGGATTTGAACCCAGGGCCCCAGCATTACCAGGCAGAAATGCTAACCACTGTGTCACTCCTTTTTTATATTAAATTACAAAACCTTTATATTGCAGCATTGATATCGGTTTAATGAGACTCTGAAAGAGGAAGCAAAACAGTTTGTGAAGAATAAGACCATTCAGGGTGAGTTGTTGTACCTAGAAAGTCCTGAACAATTAGTCTTTAATATTTAGTCTATAAGTTCTAGAAATAATTACAGCCAAACTAGATGAGTAATTAAAAAAACAGTCAGCCACCATGGAAATTAAAAAGGGAAGGTCACGGTTAACTTAATTTAAAATCGGAAAGAGCATTCTCCCTCTATTACTCATACTCCATATTTAGCTTTATTTTTACTTTGGGAAACCAAAGTTTTCAGAAAGCCACACATTTGCTTATTTTTATTCAGAAAATCATGATTGTTGCTTCAGATTGTCTCTGTAGGCCTTTGGGTGTGAGGAATTGTAAGAATAAATGTCAGTAGGTTTTTAGAGGATAGCAGTGTTAACAATAGAATGTAAAAGGATGGTAATGTCCAAGAATAATATACTCTTGTAAAAGTCTTCAGACCCTATCACAGTTATTGCTTTAAAGCCTACAGTTATGAAACTTTGAAGTAATAATTAACATTTATGTACACAGTTTACTCCAAAAATTCAAAGCAAAAGTTTATAATGTAAATGAAAACAGAAAATAACATTTGCATTATTATAATTCTAACCCTTTGCTGTGCCAAGCCTAAATTAAAATAGGTGTACAAAATCACATTAACGAGCAACACAATTAGTTGATTGGCCTCTGTGTGCTATAATGCTTGTCATAATGCTTGTCATAATAAATACAACTGTCTCTCCAAGGTCCTGATCAGGTAGTGCATTCATACAAAACACTAAACCATGTGAAGATGAGATGATCAATAAGAAAAGGAAGGGACCCAAACTGAACAGCCCAGCAGTGGTTAGGGAGGCCAATGTGAGGCCAGTAGAGACTTTGAAAGAGTTACAATGTCCAGTGGCTGAGATCAGAAAACAATCACAGAAATAGGTGTATGTATTCTGAAATAATAGTACTACCAGTAATTCTGAAGCACTACTGCTCCACACAGACAGAAGCTATTCAACCTACTGTGTGACTTGTCAAATGCCATCTGATGCCATCATCAGATTTGAGTTTTGGATTTTACTTAGCAGTTTTTGCTATCTATTTAACTCTTCAGATATACAAAACATTTCAATTGAAGCGTTTGTTTAAATTTGTTTAAATTAAAAACATTTATTTTAAAAATGTGTATACAGTACATCATTAACATTTTGGCAAAATGAGACATTGTTGGAACGGGGTACCTTTACTAAACACTGTATGTTAAAAGTATAGATTATCAATTAATCTAAGAAACACTAAGAAAATAAGGGAGATAACTGTTTATTGTACACAGAGGTTTTCTCTTCACTATGAGGTAAATCTTCAAACATTTATGGGAAGCGCATTCAAGGCAGTCAAATACAGGAAAAGCCCTGCATAAGTCCAACAGCATTGAGAGCTCAATTATATCTGTAAGAACTGCTTTTCCTATTCATTCTGGTCATCTGGGCCTCTTCAATCTGAATTTATTAGTATTGTAACTTGAATTAGAAGTTGCAGAGAAAGTCTGGTAACAGAATACAAATTGTTTTTCCACAAAGAACACAACACAACAATACATGAAGTGCAAAGAAACTTAAAGTAAACTATTTAATGGAGAAGACAAGTAGCAATTACCATAGAGCAACATTATAGCCATTATGTATCTTATTGTTCCTTTCTATCCCCTTAGATACGTTTGCCTCAATGGGAATTTCATCAGACTGTTTAAATAAACTCATCGATCTCCTTTTTTATGGGGGACCAAGCACAACTTCCTGTACAAATACCCTGAATATGGTGAGATTATATGAGCAGCTAAAAAAAGAGAACAATGTAATAAAATACAGTATATTGAGGTACTAAAGCAACAAGTAATGGGTTATTTTAGCAGTGCAGGGGCTGTTGACGTTAATGTGATAAACAATTAACAAACACCCCTACATTTAGTATTAAAACATATTACAACAATGTTATCTGCATGTAAGCAGATCACATTAACATTTATCTTCCAACATGTCAGAGACCCAGATTGTTTAGTTAGTGTTCAGCCAGTGGAGATCAAAAAGAAACATTCATAAATGCTGTGGAAAATCCTGAAGACAGCATTTTGTGATTGAAAATTAGAAAATGACATTGTTTCCTCAGAACAAAAAGCAAGAGACAAGTGTTATGAACTAAATGATTATGAATGCAAGTAGTAAAGCATAATATTTTTGCTTTTGTCTCCTGTCCAGAGAACACACTTCCCGACTACCTGTTAAATAATGAGATCTACTTGGAAGATGCTGGTTTTGCCATTAACTGTGGGTACCCGCTGGTCCTGAGGCCAGACAGGGGAGTGCAGCTCATTCTGTCATTTGACTTTGGCATTGCAGACCCATTTGAGGTAATTCAATTCAATTCAGAATACTTTATTCATCCCCAGGGGAGTCATTTATGCAACAAGTGCTGCAACATACAACATATGACAACAAAAAGCAACATTGCTAAGACAAAAAAATATACATAGATAAAAACAGCAAAAAGACCATAGAAGTGATTGAAAGTAACAATGTTTAGTATTTAAGAAGGTATTAAGTCCAGATAAAAAAGTATAGAAAAGTACAGTATTAAGCAGTACAAGGCAGTGTAGTCTGTAGCACGACAGACCTTTAGGATAGACAGAGCTGTTCATCCTGTCTCTGTGCCTTTTCATCTCTTCTCGTACCTTAACTCTTGCTTCTGACACCCCCATCCCTTTCACAAACCCTTCTGCTCCACTACTCTCTCTACTCATATCCCAGACTGTCACTAAGGCAGCTAAATACTGCGAGAAGAACAACATTCCCTTCCCACTCATCCCACCAGTGAGTGAGGAGGAGAAGAATTGTCCCTCAAGCTGCTACATCTTCCCGGGTGAAAACACCCCCACTGTCATGCACTTCCCCCTCTTCAATAAGGATTCCTGTGAAAGTAAGTGAACCAGTCCTTAATCAAACCACTATCCTTGTCATTAGGTTTGACCTGAGCCCAGAGGCTAGGCGATGTGTCACCTGTCAGCTGAAACATCTGTCTTCTAATGCGGGGAGAGCAACAGAAGTAATGTGATCATGGAAACAAACCAATCAACGAACCATCCATTTACAGTCACAGCTTTATCCTTCAACTCTCACAGTGAGCTGGAGCCTAATCTGGCAGTTTACACCCCATACAAATACCAGTCCAATACTATGTGTACAGGAAAAATTCACATGTGCCAGTCAACCTGTATAGGCTTTGGTAGCTGGTAGCTGAAGTTTGTATACAGTGTTAAAATCATTAGTGAAAAAACAACAAGCAAAGCTCTACAGTGGTCAATTTGCGATCAGACCATCTTTGCGTCAGAGACACGTGCCAGGAAAACCTTAAATTGTCTTGAAAAGACACTCTTAATTTACTATATTTGAGGCTCATGATTATGATGAGATGAGGTGATTAGTTTTTCATTCTTGTAATATTATTTGTACATGTTTGTTTCTCCAGTCTAACACAGAAGCCAGTGTTTTTTCAGATCTGAAATTAAATTAAAACGCAGAAGCATATCTCCCCTACTTTAGCTTCCCCACAATATGTTACGGTGAATTTAGAATAAAAGTGAAAATACTTCTGCTCACCTTTAAGCTCTTGAATTCTTTGGCTCCTGACTACATCAATTTACTGTTAGCTCTCTACAGTATACCTACAACCTGTACTATACACTACTGTGGACTCCAGCCTCTTTCCTATAATGAGGCTCAAGCCCTGGCACACCTCACTTTGTGTTCTGTTTCTCCAGCCCATATTCTAAGTTACAGATCGGTCCAAATTTGTACCTGGCCTTAAAACGTACTTTTTATGCTAGTTTCAAATCCTGTTTAATTTATTAAATGTTAATTCAATGTTATTTTTTGGTGTTTTGCTATATTTAAAAAATATTTAAATATTTTGAATAATTAAAATAATTATCGAAAATAATGATAAATTTACTTAATCTACAAGTTAGGCAAACTATAATAATTAGGTTAAGCAATTAGTTAACCTATTGACTTATGAGTATGTCTTTGAACTGTGGGAGAAAACTGGAGCACTCTAAGGAAACCCAGGTAAACACAGGGAGAACAAACAAACTCCAGGAATTAAACCTGCAATGCTAACCACTGCACCACCACGCTGCCCTGAAATAAAAATACTGTAATTTATTTGTCTTCTTTCAGGTAATGAAAAAATTGAAGAACTGAAGAATATCTACAGAACAGCAAAAGGCATCTACAGTGAAGAGGAGGTTGATGACCTCCTGGAAGTAGCTAAGAACAATGTCAGAAAGAACAAAGATAAGATTATCACTGAAATGCAGAACGCTGTAGAAGCAGAAAGAAAGAAGAAAAAGCAATAAAAACTATTTACAATACAAATAGTGGCCATTTTGGAGAAAATGTTTAATCCAAGTTTTTCTTAAATCAGCAGTTTGATAGACATGCACTCAATAGGAATCTTCATTGCTTTATATTTACACTTCTCTCTGGCTTCTTTTCAAAACAGCATTCTGGAAATGTATTGACACATATAAACAAAAATAGGAAAGACATATCAAAAGGCATACTTCTCTTAATGCCTCAAATGATACATTTACAGTAGAGATCAGGGTGGATTTTATTTTAATATGAATTATTTGAATCTGAAAAGATATTTGTTTTTGGCGAAACCACTAGTTGGTTGATCATATATGGAGAAGAATTACAAAATCATAAAGGTTTTTTAGAATAAAACATCAAAATAAAAAAACAGAACCTTGTGAAAGAAGTTCATTCTGAAATCATGGGGCAAATCCCCAACTCCAATTACTCAGCTGTTCACCGAGATATAAATATTTTATACTTCCCAGTGTCCTCTGCTCACTGCAAGCTAACACCAACACAGTCTCCTTCTGGTATGCTTTATATATAGTTTCCATCATCTGTGCGATTGATTCTTCAAGACATGTATTTTAAAGCCAAACATGTTCCAAAGGCTTAAAACTTTGTTGAACTGGAATTTAAGAAGATTCAGAAATAATTGGGGGCTCAATCAAAAATGAGTAAAAATGAGATTATGACTGTTTGGGATCAGAATAAACTGCTCACTCTATATCATTTTTTTGCATGATTCTTGTATCTGCAAAAAAGTAACAATACTGAAGAAAACTGACTTCAGCAGATTATCCATGATTTAATTTTTCAGAACCAACAAAAGGTGTATCAGAAGTTATTGTGTTAGTTTCTTCCTTTAATTACAAAGGCTTTCTAGCTAAGATCTCTGTGATGATTGTTGATTGGAACGTATTATTTGTTTGTTAATATTGTCTAATGTATAGCAAACTAGCAACATGTACTGTACCATACAGATACAGTTACATTTTAAGTAAACTGTAAAAACACATGTGTTCTGGGCAGCAGCTAAAACACTGCAGCAGAAATTCACTGCCTGTTCTTTTACATCTGTTTTCATTTAAAATTTCTTTGTTCGGCACTTCTAAAAGAGATCAATGAGTGTTTGCACTGTAAACATGATACATGCATGTAACTTGTGAAGAAATGTAAGGAATTTACACAGCATTTCCTTGTGTACTCTACCAGAAAACCAACCTTCCACGTCTGCTATAGAGGAAAAGCACTCATGTCTGTTATGGTCTCTTTCACTTTTGACATCTTACATTATTAAAAGCATATATTCCATGTTGAAATTGGATTTATTTTTTTACACGCATTACTATTTTTTTCCATTTTGCTTTTGAACATTTGCAGGATACTTTTACTCATATATACTGTATATATGGAAATCTTGGAGCAAGTTAAACTATGTGGAAGCTCTGGGTGCCTCCAGTCCTTATTAGTGGTACTTTGAGGAACAATCCATTGGTGAGAGCTGAGGGGACAGAAATGTCCATTAATGAAAATTTGTAGGCTTTTACAAAATTACATGCATGCAGTAAAGATGTTTCATGCAAGCAAGAAGCACCAACATATTGTTCAAGCCTTAAATCATTTCCACTGTCTCCTCTGGTCTGTAAGACCACTGAGAGGCAGCAGCATTACTGAGGCATGAGCAGACCTCCACAGCTGGGATTAACCAGCTGATAAACATGCAAGACCTTCTACACTTACTTTTTTGACTCACTATTGCTGGTCCACAACCACAGGGCTCTAAAAAAACATTTCTAAAGTAAGAGGACTTCATTAAATCTCCCCTTACATTTTACTAGATTAATAAAAGGCATTACTTCCACAGTTTCCCTATATCTTAATACCCATGTTCTCCCCTAAGAGCCACCTCATTAAAATAAGAAAAAAATGTCTCTTCACTGTTACTTTGGGATTGCTGCAAATGGTACGTACCTAACACTTGTGTAGTGAGTATCTGTGCACTAATCATGCCATCGTACCCAGTTAGTTATCCAATATATACAGTATAACTATTTGTTTTGTCGTAATACATTCTGAACTGCAGTTCAGACTCTTTTTATGTTTGCATTGGATTTCTCTTTTAAATAGAGCTGTGCACAGCTCCTGGTGGCTCAGGCTAAACCAAGCTCCTAAATCACCAACAGGTGTGCACAGTGAAGAAGTTTGGTTTCCATGCTGCCTGCAGCGTCTTGTAAATTACAATTAAAATTAATCTTCTGCCTCTGTCACAAGCTAGATTCACTAAATCTTTATCTTGGAACCATTTTTTATTCTATCCTCAAATTTTTAAATGATGTCTGGATTTATCTCACACTGTTCTAGGATCCTCAGTCTATCTGCCAGAAAATCAGCCATTTTGACTCCAAAGTTCAATGTGGTGGAACAAATTGTTGGAGGAATTTTGTGTCTCTTGATTCTTGGGATCTCGGGATCCTAAGTATAATGATTAAGAATGTGAACACCTCTAGTAGCTGCTTCAATCAAAACACCAAGGCAAGACATTCCTTTGCCAACCCAAAATTCTTTAATCATTTAACATCAGCTGAATTACTGTACCTTTGGACTTACTATCTAAATTATTAATTTCATCATGAATATTTATGATCTTTACCAGATTATATGATCTTTATAATCAATTCCAGGATAAAACCACATCAAAAGAGAGAGACTTACTGTGTCAGGTTTGCTACAGATGCAGCCATTCAAAATGCACGGTACAAACCCGCGGTACGGGAAAGCCACCACAGGGCACCGCGGTAAGTGATTGGCTGGCCAAAATGATCGACAGGGGCACTCGTGGTGCGTTGGTCGGTAGTGAAAAGATTTAATCATTTAATCTCTTTACTGTGAACATTTTAATCCGCTTAGTATTGAATATTTATTGAAATTTTACCACTAAAGGGAAATTTTAGTAGCTGAGCATAAAAAAGATGAGGAGCATAACGCATCTGAAGGTCATAAACAATATTAATTTAGGAACATAAACATTACTGTATGTAAACTGTACTGTGTATGGCTGGTCTTGGTAGTTTAAAGAAAAAATACACACCAGTCTTCCATTTCTCCCTAAACATTTTAAGCATGAAAGTTTTATGAAGCGGTACCCAAATATGCGATTGCTGTATAGAATGAATTTTAATTTTAAAAAATTATTTAACACGAAAATTAAGCTGTTCACATCTTCTGCCTGAGAACATAGTCACCCGTTGCTACCCAACGCAGAAACACAGCCACTAACTAGCAAAAAGAAGACATTGGGTAGCCAATATGATAAAGAAATAAATGATTATTTTGTTTATTTCTTTTGCACATTTATTTTAACATTTCCATCGATTGTACAAGCACTTGGAAACGCCCGTTTTCCATGTAAATAGTTCCATGGTTCTGCACCCCGCACCAAACAAATTTATATTTCTTTATATCACAACATGATCGAATTTAAGTCATTTTAATAACAATGAATAGTCACCTATGCGTTACAATATAAACATTTATATTGATTTAAATCGCGTTTATTTAAAACCCATAAATAAAGCTGATACTGTTTAGACTTTTATTTAAAACTGTATTACAGCAGCACAATGCACAATGCAACGTAAATCATTATCTTTGTCTTCTGCGTAATAATGTTCACCTCTCTGTCCAGCAAATTAACAATATTAATAATAATGAACTTTATTGTATATGGCACCTTTAAAAGTGGCTCCTCAAAGTGCTTTACAGGATAAAAACAATAACACCAATACTGTTAGGCTGGGCAAACATTTTTTTTTTATAGAAATATAAAATTAGATATAATGATGTGTTCCGGCTTAGACATTAACGAAGAGCATAACACGTGTGCGGCGTAGCAGTCGGCTCTGGCTTTCCCATCTATACCGATGCACTGCAAGTACAACCCCCCCTCTCTGCAGGAGTGCTGGCTGTGACGAATTAAACCGGTTTCACAGGTATTTTCAAAGTAGAAGGGGGCGAGATTTCCAGCGAAAGACACCTTCCCCCTCCAAAACCACCCAGTAAGTACAGTACTTACTAGTTAAAAAAAAGCTAGGCTCCTCAGTGAAATCGCTTTAACATGCTAATGCGTTGGTGTAACAGTCCGGGCGTGGCAAGCTTCTAATGTCAACCCGACTACGGCGAAAGGAACCCTTCTTTCACTGGAAGACAATGAACATATTCTAGCCCTAAATGAATTAATAGCAAACATGGTTTACATAAAAGACATTTTTCCAAGAATGTTTAGCCTTTGTCACTAATGAAACCACTAAATAAAGACATAAATATAGAAATCTTAAGATTTTTAAAATACATGACTTTGCTAAAATGTATTTAAAAATAAAAATGATTACAAACGCCAGCGGAGAGAGAGACAGGGGAGGGATGTTGGTTTCGCATAAGGGGCGGGGCTATGGAAATGAGGTCTATGTGGAGTTACATGTTCTGGCTGTTTGTGAATTATCGTTGTTGAGTATGGAGTGTTGAGGTATTGATTTTGTGTAATGCTATATGTTGAAAATTGAGGTGGATTTTGTTTATGATAAAGAGGATAAACTGGGATGGGAGGAGGGTTTGGTTTTGCATAAGGGGTGGGATTATGATGATTGGAGGAATTTGAGAGAGTTTGCGGGCTATTGCTATTCTATTTTTTCAAAGAAATGTCGCAGTACACGAATATCATAATATCGTTATTAATTTCTTTAGATACGCGATTCCATATTTTATTAGCAGAAAACCTTAAAACTACCACTTTTTTACACACTATTTCACGTTAGTTAAAGACTTTGATGCTTAAAATGTTTAGGGAGAAATGGAATACCGGTGTGTATTTTTTCTTTAAAGTACCGATTCCTGGAATCTGACTGGCTGACACCCTTCTGAAGTGGTTCCATAATATCTGGTATACGGAAAAGAATTCATTGATAAAAAAGCCTGGATTCTCATGTATCTGATACAAGTATCTTTTAATACAGTCTTTGTTGTGCTCTTGAGGATCCTTGTGATATTTTGAGCTCTGGTTGAATGATAAGTGTCTTAGTTTAAATACTTTTCGTAGTTAGAAATTGTGAAACGCTCTGTTAAAAGCAAGGGAGTTTTTATGTCCGTTGCAGTGAAAGAAAATGCCTGACAAAGTAGGGCTTGGACAGATTCCAAGTGCTTGTACAAATGTGCTTAAGAAATTATACTTTGAGTTTACAGCTTGTCCAAAGTTATTCATTATTAATACTATTAGTCTATCTTCGGTAAAGGCTTTGATGCATAAATATTTCTGATAAAGGTAGGTTGTGTACTTTTGTCCAACTGAGCAATCTTGCTTTCATAAAATATATCAACTTTTTAATGACTGATGATTAACATGCTGTAATACACAGTTTAAATTTAAAAGCTCAAATGCTGTACATGAGAGGTTAAGCTTTATTGGCTCCTCCTGGAGGTTTTACAAGGTGATTCTGGATACTTTCCGGCATGACGTCAAATGACGCGATATACCGCGTGAAACTGCGTTTTGATGCGACACTCCGACCGGGGTATACTGTGAAATACCCCACCCATTTTGAATGGCTACATCTGTATGATAATTTTTCAAAAGGGTACAGTGGGTATAAAAAGTCACCACCCCCTTTCAAAATGTGTACCTTCTGTTGTATGACACTCTGACAATAAAAACAAATTAAAATAGGCGTGTTCCATTTTTATTTACACACAATAACCCACATTAGCCAGGTGAAAATAAAATTATAAAACATTATGAAAATTAATTAATATTACAACAGTAAATAACTTTGGATAAGTGAACACCCCCCTAATAATTGCATTTGTAAACTTGCTCAGGTAAAACCAATCACCTTACAGATCACACAACAAACTAATTGGCTCCCACCTGTTAATCAACTGTGGTGATTTTGATTAGTTCAGAATAAAAGCAGCTGTTTCTAGAGGATTCTACTGTTTGAAAGTGCATTTCAAAACAAAGAATCTAGGGGTGCTTTCAAAAGAACATTGAGATAAAGTTGTGGAAAGGCACAAGTCAGGGGATGGTATAAAAAGATTCCAAAGGCTTGAAGTATCCCATGGAGCACAGTCAAGACCACCATTAAGAAGTGGAAGGTGTGTGGCACCACCCAGACCTTGCCTAGATCAGGCCGTCCCTCCAAACTGGATGACCGAGCAAGAAGGAGATCAGAGAGGCTACCAACAGGCCGATGGCAACTTTGAACGAGCTA
The DNA here is from genome assembly GCF_040954835.1 of Lepisosteus oculatus. Lineage (NCBI taxonomy): Eukaryota > Metazoa > Chordata > Actinopteri > Semionotiformes > Lepisosteidae > Lepisosteus > Lepisosteus oculatus. The sequence continues at coordinate 2,597,834 of NC_090713.1, forward strand.
CAGGCTTTATGGCAAAGACTGGTCATTGTGTGGATGTGACAAAATCACAAGTGCCCCACAAATCTGGCCTGTATGGGGATGGCAAGAAAAAAGCCACTCCTTACAAAAAGCCACATCAAGTCTTGTTTTGCTAAAAAGCCCCTTAAGGATTCTGTGGCCAAATTAGACCAAATTCAAACTTTTTGGTCGGAATGCAAACCAGTACATCTGGAAAAAACCCAATACATTTTACCATCCAGAAAACACCATTCCTCCAGTAAAGCACGGTGATGGCAACATCCTATTGTGTAGGTGTTACTATTCAGCTGGGACTGGGGCACTTGTCAGGATAAAAGCGAAGAATGATGGTGCAAAAAACAGGCAAATTCTTGACGAAGATCTGGAGCCCTCAGCCAGGAAGTTGAAAATGGGAAGATGGTTTACCTTTCAACATGACAATAACCCAAAGCACACTGCCAAAGCAACTGTACAGTGGTTGAAGGACAGGAAGGTGAATGACCTTGAGTGGTCTAGTCAGAGCCCTGACCTAAATCCCATCGAGAATCTTTGGAATGACTTGAAGAGGGCAGTCCATCAACAGTCACCATGCTGTTTGACTGAGCTTGAACAATTCTGTAAGGAGGAATGGGCAAATATTCCTCCCTCTAGGTGTGCAAAGTTGGTAGAGATGTTTCCAAACAGACTTCAGACTGTAATTCAAGCAAAAAATGCTCAGGGGGGTGTTCTCTTACCCAACCCATTCATTCTACTTTTTTTTTCAGAAATTTTGCTTTCTTTTTTTCACTTGGATGTTGCAAGGTACAATTTGTAAATAAAACTAAAAGCCTGATTTCATCTGTCTTCTTTTTGGGCTTTAGGGCAAGAAAGGTGAACATTTAGAAAGGGGGTGGTGACATTTTATACCCACTGTACTATAATTGTCACAAAGCATTTTTCAGGACCCTTTGCAGACAGCAGAATCCAGAGGGGAATGAGACAAACATGGGGAACTAGGATCGGGGCTGGAAGAAGAACAGGGGGCCATGTCCACAGTGCGCTGGTGCTCGGTGGGGCATAGCCAAGGCAAACAAGTCCGATGGGAGTCTGTACGAATTTCCATGGTTGATCTAAAGTCCAGAGCCAGGTAATCCATTCTTGACAGACATGACAGAAGTTAAAAACTAGAGCGGGATCTGGTGCAAGGACGGGGAAATAAAAAGGGGTAATGGGGCCAGGCGCTCCAAGCCCTGGACCCAGATGGTCAGGACGCCATTGAGAAGCCTCGAATCAGATTTTATATTAAATCACAGTTTTGCTACCACTGACTGGCAGATCTTCCGCGAAGCTGCCGGAAATAATATCAATCTGTATATGGACTATGTTACTGGCTACACCAGTAAATGTATTGAAGACGTGGTTCTCAGGATTACTGTTCGCACATATGGATAGATACAAAAAATCCAGATATGACCTATCAAAATAGCTAAATACAACTACAGAGTAAAATTAGACTCACATTATCATGGCTACAACACACGGAACATGTATACGCATCATTACAGACTACAAAACACAACCCAGCTATGTCACACAACAGTCTGCCTCTCTTCCTGATAAGCTAAATTAGTTCTATGCTCGGTTTGAGGTCCGTAACGCAGATCCAGTCAGGAGAATTCCAGAACTCCAAGATGGGAACCCACTGATCATATCAAGAGTGGATGTGTGTAAAGTTTTTAAAAAGACCAATCCACACAAGGCTCCTGGCCCTGATGCCATCCCTGGCCATGTTTTAAAGGCATGAGCAGACCAGCTGGCAGATATCTTCTCAAACATATTCAATCTCCCTCTAGCTCAGTCTATAGTTCCTTCCTGCTTTAAGAAAACCACCATTGTCCCTGTTCCTAAGAAACCCAGATCAGTTGCCCGAATGACTACCGCCCCATTGCACTCACATAAGTTGTCATGATGTGCTTCGAGTGGCTGGTCAAAGCATACAGATGCAGCCATTCAAAACAAGTGGGTGATACCGCATTATTTTGCGGTGTGCTTGACGCAGTTTACCGCAAGTTACAGTATTAATACTGTAAATTCTCGCATAGTGCCGCATGATACCACATGGTACTGCAAGTAATTATATTTGTGTACTGCGACACAGTAATACACACTGTACCATGTCTGTTGATTCTGTATCTGTAGGGCTCTTTCACCTCTGCTCATGTGACTTCCCCAGTAGCCTGCTGGTCAGGTTATTAATCATATCTTCGGTGTCGCATCTTCCCAGTGTAGCTGATCTTTTGCTGCTTGGGTAAACTATCACAAACTTTAGAGAACCTAACATTTCTATTATCAACAAATTATAAATACGACGTTTACATTGGCATTGTTAATTTTTCACTTGAGTGTATGGAGGATTGTCAGCTGTCGCTGAGAGTAGACCCCCCCTCTTAGGCTGCGCAAACGATCTTTTTAATTTTTATAGAGAAATGGAGGCTGTACAGTATGCATTATAATATGAACATTTATATTGATTTAAATCGCAAAAGCGTGTTTAATTATATGTATTTTTTTATTCACAATCAGACAAATGCAACATAAATTGTTATCTTTGTCTTCTAAGTATCTTAATAAACTTTCAGCATAGCTTTCTCCCCATTTAGATTTATTTTTCTTGGGATTTTGAGATCAAGCGTGGAAAGACTAGATTGTAATCGTTTTTATTTTTTAAATACATTTTAGAAAAGTGTAATCTATACTAAAAATCTGTACACTACATGCTATATAGATATATATTGTATGTTTAGATATTTAGACCCGGCGCGGCACCGAGAGAGGGAGGAGGCGCGGAGTTCAGTTCTGCTGCCTGGGGTGCTTAATACACCAATCGCGTCTGCATTTATAAGTTAGTTTTTAAAATTAGTCAAGCAATATGAAGCATCTCTTTTTACTTTTAAGTCCATGAATTATAATTAAGCACAGCTTTCTCACCACTTAGACTACTTTTTGATACCATCCTTAGACAAAGCAGAAACTTGTTGTACTTTCTAATGACATACAAGTGGAAAGATTACAGATTTTAATCGTCTTTAATTTTGTTACGTTATACATTTTAGAAACGTTTCATCTATACAAACACCACAAAACTATTCTTGATTGTATTTCTGAATGTTATGTTACACTTAGTTCACTGTTTTAAATACATCTAAGAAAGTTAGGTGTTAGCATAAACTATTAGTAATCAATAGTATTGAATTTAGCACTGTAATAAGTTGTTCCACTTTCCCCCGCATCTTGTAAAAATATATTTTCATTGTTCAAATATACGTTAAATCTGACTATCATATAATAAATTTAATACAAAACTAAAAAACAATAGGGTAAAATATCATTCAAAATATTTTGCTACAATGTTAACTGTTTATAAATTATAAAATGTATTAACCAAGGAGTAGGATAGCACAGTTGTTAGTATGCTTTTTGTTTTGTTTCTTTTTCATAAATACAACAGTAGCACCTGATGTCTCACTGGCTTTCAAAATTAAATTATGCATGCAAACCGGTGAACTAGAAAGACAACTAAAATATCCATCCATTTCAAATGTTAGTTTGTAGTTATCTTTCTAGTTCACCGGTTTGCATGCATGATTTAATTACCCCCACCCCACCCCACACACACACACACACGATAGAAGCAGGAAGCAGAAACAGGGAAAGTTGTCAGAAGGAAATAAGGTGAGTATTCATTGTTATTAAAAATGACTTAAATTCGATCATTTTAAGTTGTGATATTTAGAAATATAAAAAGTCAATTAATTGTCCATAATTTTGCTATTCTATTTTTTCAAAGAAATGTTTGTTAAAGGGAAAGTCGCGGCACCGGCTGGATTTGAAGACACAACCTGTGGGTTACGAGTCCGGCACGTAGACCAGCAGGCTACTGGGGAAGTCACATGAGCAGAGGTGAAACAGCCCTACACATACAGAATCAACAGACATTGTACAGTGTGTACACAAATATAATTATATAATTATTAATTTCTTTAGATACGCGATTCCATATTATATTAGCAGAAAAGCTTAAAACTACCACTTTTTATACACGCTATTTCACATGTTAGTTAAAGACTTCGATGCTTAAAAAGTTTTAGGGAGAAATGGAATACTGATGTGTATTTTTTATTTAAAGTACCGAGACCAGCCATATACTGTATGTTTATGTTCCAAAATTAATATCGTTTATGGCCTTCACACGCATTACAGTATGCTCCTATTCTTTTTATGCTCAGCTACTAAGATTTCCCTTCAGTGGTAAAATTCCATATAAATATTCAATACTAAAACGGGCACAATAAAGACATTTAAATCTTTCTACGACCGACCAACTGACCACGAGTGCCCCTGACGGTCAACCAATCACGTACCGCGGTACTTCGCATCGTCGCGCGTCATGATGCGCGAGGACGTAGCCAATTACGCCCGGTACGTCTGTGCCACCCAGTTTAAATGGCTGCATCTGTACATCACCTCCTCACTGCCTGACACCCTAGATTGACTGCAATTTGCGTATACCCAGAACAGGTCAACAGAAAATGCTATTACCACTGCCCTCCATACTACCCTCTCACACCTGGATAAGAAAGGAACATATGTGAGAATAGTGTTTGTTGAATACAGCTCAGCATTCAATACCATAGTGCCCTCAAAGCTTGTCATCAAGCTACAGGACCTGGGACTGAACACCTCCCTCTGTAATTTGATCCTGGACTTGACAGAACGTCCGCAGGTGGTGAGGGTGGGCACCAACATATCCTCTACCCTGACTCTAAACACTGGAGCCCCCCAAGGCTGTGTGCTTAGCCATGTCCTCTACTCCTTATTTACCCATGATTGTGTCACCAGGCATAACTCAAACTCCATCATTAAGTTTGCGGACGATACAACAGTCATTGGCCTGATCACAAATGGTGAAGAGTCTGCGTACAGGGAGGAGGTTGAAACCTTGGCAGCATGGTGCCAGGAGAACAACCTCTCTCTGAACATCAGTTAGACTAAGGAGATGATTGTGGATTATAGGAAACACCAGGGAGGAGATCACACACCTATCTGTATCAATTTGACTTCAGTGGAAAGGGTCAGCAGTTTTAAGTTCCTGGTAGTTAACATCACAGAGGACTTAACCTGGTCTCAGCACACCAAAATCATGGTCAAAACAACACGACAGAGCCCATTCTTTCTCCGTAGGCTAAAGACGTTTGGCATGCCATCACATATCCAGGCCAACTTCTAGGTGAACTATTGAGAGTATCCTGACTGGTTGCATCACTGCCTGGTATGGGAACTGCTCCACCCGGGATCACAAAGTACTGCAGAGGGTGGAGAAGTCAGCACAGCTCATTACCGGCTGTAAGCTACCAAACATCCAGGATATCTACTCAGCTAGATGTCTTAAGAAGGCCAGGTCCATTCCCAAGGACCCTAGTCATCCAGTCACAAACTGTTTTCTCTCTTATTGTCCGGTAAACGGTACCGAAGCATTCAAAGTCCAACAGATTATGGAACAGCTTCTACATAGCAGCTCTATTTATATTGAGTTTTGTCTGTGTTTATTTTATTAAATTTCTATTACATTATCTATTATTATGTTACCTTAGGTTTTGTTACCTTAATTTTGTGATTCCCCTCCCCCCCCCCCCCCCCCGCACGTAAAAAAGACACTTTCATTGCCAGCAACTACTGTGTTGTTGTGCATTTGATAAATAAACTTTGATTTATTGATTATCCATCATTTGCTTGAAGGGAACACAAAAGAGACTAATCAAAAAGATAAGATAAAATAAAGAACAATTTGTATTAAATTTACCTGTTAATGTATGGAAAGAATTACAGACAAACTAAAAGGTCATGCTCACCTAAATTAATGCAGTTGAGTAAGCTTGTTGCTGTTTTAAATATCTGCAAATTATACCAACAGGATAGCAGAAGAAAATGTTAATCCCAATATATTCCAAAAATCTCCAGTTTGAAAACCAATTATCAGTCCTTTTGTTGGTGGAAAACATGTGAACCATAACAGTGACTCACTCCACAGATGCTGATGTCTTCAGCAGTCCAATTATCACTATTGAAGGGACAGTCAGATGAAAATGTAGAACTATTAATTGATGTGATTTGAATTTGTTCCAAAAAGCTTTCAGTTAAATTACTTGTGGTTTCTCCAACATTTCATGTGACTGATTTATGCAATGAGATAGATGTTCATTTGCAGATGAACATAATTATTTATTGCATTGTGTGGGAAAGTGCTTCTTAAATATTCTGAAAGGGTCAGATCTCAATGTGGAGATCTCATTGTGGTGTTGCATTGACAGATATAGACAAAATAGACCTTTATATAGAATGCGAAATGAATAAAAAATGATTACCAACATATTAAGAGAGATATAATATTTCCTGATGATACATTAATGATACATTAAGAGATATGCATTGATTTTATCTGATTCAGTTTGTCAATTTTATTTTCATACACAGTATTTTGAACCTGAATTTTTTTAATCTGAAAAGATGCTTTTTGTTGGCTAATGTGCCACTTTGTCCATTATAGCTGGAGCAAGATTAAATAATCCTAAAGCTGTATTCTCAAATTATTAAAATGTTTTGAGAAAAATGAAAAATGAATGACTTTAGAGAGAATTTGTAAATGGAGTTCATGGAATTTATAGGGAAAAGACACCAATCATCTGTTCACTAGTGTACAAGTACTTTATACTTCCCTGTATAATATACCCCCACGGTCAACATCAATGTAGCCCTCTTTCTGTTTGTTTGATGATAAGACATGGTATTATCATCTGTCATGATAATCAGGCTGTTGTTCCTCAAGACAAGCGGTTTAAAGCAAAACAGGCTTTATTTCCTTTAACTCCTTATTGGGATATAGTCTCAATTAGAAAGATTTTCTTGAACCCCAGTTTAAGAGGATTCAGAAATGACTGGGTGTTCAATTCAAATGAGTTTTTTTTATTTTTTGGATCACAATAAATTCCTATGTCTTCATAATGTGATTGTTACATCATATCATAATACTGCCTATTCTATAGAAAACTAGAAATATGTACCATAAGAGTCAGTATAATACCAAATAGTCAGAGGACTGTAAAAAAGAAGACAACTTGGCTGACAATGCACACAGATTGGGTTTTAAAGAACCTGCTGCCTTTTCCATTATAGCTCTTTTCATTTTCAACTCAAGTGCAACATCTTTGTTTCCACTCAGTACTTCTAAAGGAGATTCATGGTTAATAGAGAGGAATCTAAACATGATACAGTTCATACATGAAACCTGTGAGGGAATATCATAAAGTGTTAGAAAATTGTGTGCTTCCTTGAATTTGCTAGCAGATAAGGAACTTTCCACATCTTCTCACCTGTAATAGCACTCTGTAATTCTGTCTCTTTCACATGTGTTTCATTTATTAAGGGCATTTATTGTATGTAGAAAATTGATTTTTATATGCATTGCAAAATTTAACTAGCTTTGTTTTTGGAATGCATTTGAACTTAATTTACCTAAGACATTTTTTCTGTTTAAGATTTGGTGAGAAGGAGAAATATAGAGATGGCCATGATACAATAATTTCATTTCAAATATAATTTTGTAGATTTGCTAATAATGTGTTAGCCTTGTCTTTTGCTGAGAATGCAATCAAAGGTTGCCTATCAAAGCTGACTCTATCTCTTAATATCTGTGTCAATGTAAGATACTAATGGCAGGCTTGTTGATGCTCTAGACAAGAAAATAAGTACATCATGGTTCTATGATGAGTCTAATGCAGCGGATTTCCTTTGGATTCTTCAAGAAATAAGTAGAGAACACAGGAGAAGGTGTAAGATTAGTCTATAAAAATAACCCATATAGGTAAGTCCCCTTGTGAGACCAAGCTAATCTGATAGATGGCACAGAAATGGGTCAGTGATAAAGATAAGTGCTTGCCTGTTGACTTAGTGTTAGACATATGAAAGGTTTATCTACCACCAGTTCACTCACTCTCAGAGCACTTAATGGACTATTGGGAAAGGTGGGAATATAAGGAGGAACTCTGTTAAGGTTAAGACAAAAATGGAATACAGACCAGTAGGGTTAGGGTTAGGGAATACAGACCAGTAGATAATGAACCATGTGATTGGGGGCTGCTGATTTTATCACACTAGCAGTGGTCTGACCTCAGCGCCATTTTCCATAGTTCCTCTGGTTGATTCATATAAGTTAGTCCTCCTACTTCACATTAGCAATTAAGTTTCTGCCAAGAGGAATCTCAGTGCATTGTGAAGGACTTCTTGAATCTCTACATTTGGGCATGATAAACTAAGGAGATTGCCGTATTGGAAAAATAATATTAAATTGAAAATTTGAATATGCTTCATTTAATGCCCTTGTGATACTCAAACATTCATCACCACTCCCTATGCCAGAAATTAGCATTTTTCCGGTTCCAGAAATGAAGACCGTAATGAATTACATCCTCAATAGATCAAACAATGTAGTATTGTAATGGAAATTCAACTTGATTTAAAAAGGAATCAAGACCAGGAATACACTTGGCAGAAGACATCTACTGTAATTCATACAAATGCCAATTGTTACAAAAATTAAAAACTATTAATATAAAAAAGGAAACAGATCTTAAAAGAGCTACAGCTGCAGCCACTCAGAAAGCCTAGGATGTTTTGCTGTGTGCTACAGTTCAACTTTTTATTTTTTTCAAATAATCTAATGCAGACCTGTACTACTTTTTAAAACTAACAGGTGGGGCAATGAATTCTTCATGTGCCTTGTTTCCAACATACACTTAATCACATTTTAATAATTAAAATTAAATGTGTGAAAAGCATCCATTAGTACTTTCCTGCACTACAAAACAGATGGAGTTATTGCTCGCTCTTGTGTTTATCAACACTGACAAACACTGAGGAGAGTTTATTCTGGAAAGTTCAATAATGGAACTGGCCTTGAATCAGGTCAGGTGATTTTTACATAGAAATGCATTTCCCAGCTGAATATACAGTATATACAAATCTGCCTGAGCTAAACAAAAGCACACAATAAGTATATGATTAAATTACAGTACATGGATTGAAATAATTACAGTGAAGAAGTCATTCTCTCCTTACAAGACCTCTTACATGAGTACAGGATAAATATGAAAAATAGAGGTTAAGTTTTGATCAATAGCTAGTATATATTCTCACACACCTTTATTATTGATTGTATATAACATTGCAAGCATTGTATACAGATGCAGCCATTCAAAATGGGTGGGGTATTTTGCGGCATACCCCGGTGGGCGTGTCGCGGTATCACGCGGTGTCACGCAGTGTCACGTGGTTAATCGCGCATCATTTGACGCTCTGCCGGAAACTATCCGGTGTCACCTTGTAAAACCGCCAGGGGGAGCTTAACCACTCATGTACAGCATTTGAGCTTTTAATTTTGAACTGTGTATTACAGCATGTTAATCATCAGTCATTAAAATGTTGGTAGATTTTATGAAAGCAAGATTGCTCAGTTGGACAAAAGTACACAACCTACCTTTATCAGAAATATTTATGCATCAAAGCCTTTACCGAAGATATTACTAATAGTATTAATAATGGATGACTTTGGACAAGCTGTATACTCAAAGTATAATTTCTTTAGCACATTTGTACAAGCACTTGGAATCTGTCCAAGCCATACTTTGTCAGGCATTTTGTTTTACTTCAACGGGCATAAAAACTTCCTTGCTTTTAACAGGGCGTTTCATAATTTCTAACTACGAAAATGATTTAAAATGCGACACTTATCATTCAACTAGAGCTCAAAATATCACAAGGATCCTCAAGAGCACAGCAAAGACTGTATTAAAAGATACTTGTATGTATCAACACTTTCTTTTCCGTATACCAGATTTTATGGAACCACTTCAGAAGGGTGTCAGCCAGTCAGATTCCAGGAATCGGTACTTTAAAGGAAAAATACACACCGGTATTCCACTTCTCCCTAACGATTTTAAGCATCGAAGTATTTAACTAGCATGTGAAATAGCGTGTGAAAAAGTGGTAGTTTTAAGCTTTTCTGCTAATATAATATAGAATCGCGTATCTAAAGAATTTAATAATGATATGATTATATTCGTGTACTGCGACAGGGCTGTGTAGGGCTGTTTTGCCTCCCTGTTCATGTGACTTCCCCTGTAGCCTACTGGTCTATGTGCCTGACTGACAACTCACAGGTTGTGTGTTCAAATCCAGCTGGTGCTGGACTTTTCTTTTAGCAAACATTTCTTCGAAAAAATAGAATAGCGATATTATGGACAATCAATTGACTTTTATATTTCAAAATATCACAACATGATCGATTTTAAGTCATTTTTGATAACAATGAATAGTCACCTTCTTCCCTTCTGACAATGGTTCCTGCTTCTATTGTGTGTGTGTGTGCAATAGAGTAAATTTTTATAGAGAAATGGAGGCTGGACAGTATGCGTTACAATATAAACATTTATATTGATTTAAATCGTGTTCTGATTTAAATCACAAACGCGTTTAATTATGTGTTTTTTAATCTTAATCAGGCTATTGAATTCTCGAGCAGTAATGCAGTGAAGTTGAATACTCATCCAATCTTTGGGTATTCAGATCTCCTGCGGGCACAAATAAACAGTTGCAGGCTGTTGCTGTCCAATCCGCGCTCTCTGGCTGCGTGCCAGGCTGTGCTGTGTGGCTTGCGACGGTGCGCTGCTGATGCTCACTGACCGGCTAGTTAGTGTTGGCTTTTACTAGCAAAGTTTGCGCACAGGAGAAAAGATGACTGTGAGTCCCAGCAAGTCAGGAAGAGGACCGGTTCGTTCCTGAGGAAGAGCTAGATCTGAATAGTGATTCAGCTGTCCACAGTTCTGACCTGTTCATGAGGCCTGCTGCTGTTGCTAACCTCGGGTGGATCCTCTGGTTACTCTCTGGCAAGACTCTTAGAACAAAAGAAAGTTCTGGCACTCGGACACACTGGCCGTTCCGTGGTTGTCCGGGCTGAGTCTCAGGATGGTCAGGAGGCGCGCTGCGAGAATGTCCTGCCCTTGCGAGCGTTCTGCTCCTGGGCCGTCCTGCCCTGGAATTCTCCTTTGAATTCCCTTTAGAAAAGTCTCAGAAGTCTCTCCAGAATCTCACTGAATCTCTCAGGCTCTCTGTGTTGCCTGTTTTTACCTGGAGGAACTTCAGCTCGTTAATTGGCTGAAAGTTCCATGGGCATCAGAGTCCCACGTGGGTTACTTTGGCCCTACCAGTCCTTGATTGGTTGATCAAGGTGAGATATGAGTCACTTACTCCTGACACTTAGGAATGCAGTCCAGATGTCCATCTGGCACTCCCTAGACAAATAGGCGCCAATGGATGACCATTGATCATGATAGCCAGGCTTAGCTAAGTGCATCCCCCTTTGGGAGCTGTCCTAGGAAACCTTATCAAAGGAACCTTAAATCAGCCTGCATGAATAGTTTCTCTGTGGCTGCACCACAGAGATGAACAGAGAGATGAGGCCTAATTTGGGAAAGCTCAGAAACACTTAATTCTTTCTTATTAATAAGCCTCGCCGCTACACCACAATTCAACTAGAGAAAAAAAGACCTGACTGACAAGATTTAAGATGTGGCTGTCAATGTTGGATTAAAAAAAACACATTGCCCGACGTTTGTTGCATTGCTTGAAAAATAACTTTATTCGAGAGACTGGATAAGTAATTCAAGTGTTTTTTTTAACTTCCTGAAAAACAACTAATAATTTAACTATATGTGCAAACGTTTTATGATATGTCGCTGTTGTGAATGTCTGTGGACATGTGCTGGCTGGACAGGAGGCTCCACTGTACACAGAGAGGGGCGGGAGGAGGGGACAAGCAGTTACATACTCTTAGAGTTTGATTAATAGGGAATATAATACAAAAATATAGTACTAAAAATAAGATACACTCTACAGACATTCACAACGGCGACTGTCAGAAGATAGGACACAGCGGCTCAGGCACCCGATGAGTGGAAAAGGGGCACTTTAATGTTCTGTATGGCTAATACTAAAGCCAATACTGGCTCAATACCCTCAATGGGCTTTGACGTGCTAATGCGTTGGTTTAACATTACGGGTGTGGCAAGCTTCCAATGTCAACTCGACTCGATTGGAAGAAAATGAACGTATTTTAGCCCTAAATGAATTAATAGCAAACATGGTTTACATAAAATACAGTTTTCCAAGAAAGTTTATAATAATACGATCTATAGTTGAAATCTGAGCCTAAATATAAAGGAAAAGCATTTTCAGAGAGCAATCACGCTGTGTTTATGTAGAAAAAGCGATTAGTTTTATGAGCAATCTAATTACCTATTCGCTTAAAACGCTATATAAAATAAAGTTTATTTAGAGATGAATGATCAGTGTCGCAGTTTAAATAATTTTTGTAGGAGGGCTTGGACAGATTCCAAGTGCATTTTTGCAATTTATGTTGCATTGTCCAATGTTCTGTTGTAATACAGTCTAGAATACAGTTAGTCTAAGCTTTATCAGCTTATTTAAAATATTTTTTTTGAATCCCCGGCGGAACACACTCCATAAGAATCAGCGCTTTTATACAGTATATCGCCTTTAAACACATATATTTAAACACGCGTTTACGATTTAAATCAAAACGCGATTCAAATCAATATAAATGTTTATTTTGTAACGCATAGGTGACTATTCATTGTTATTAAAAAGACTTAAATTCGATCATGTTGTGATATTTAGAAATATAAATTTGTTTGGTGCGAGTGAGGTTTTATTTAATCTCTGACCAAGGGAAACGTTTCATTTTTTCAAAGAAATGTTTGTTAAAAAATAAAGTCATAGTTCCATGGGATTCAATCACAGACCATGTGACATGGGAGTCAGGAAACTAACGCACAGCACCACCGGATTTAATAACGCAATAAAAACGCTATAACATAATGTGACTAGGCACAGAACAAGTTTACAGCACAGTACAATAGAAAATGCTGACCATGACTTTAGAAGCATAAATTACCTTACACTCAATTTAAACACAAGCTGTCTTTCTATATGAACCTCTAAGCTGGTTCATACAGAAATGTAGAAATGCATTAGCCTGATTATGATTAAAAAACACATAATTAAACACGCGTTTGCGATTTAAATCAGAACACGATTTAAATCAATATAAATGTTTATATTGTAACGCATACTGTCCAGCCTCCATTTCTCTATAAAAATTTACTCTATTGCACACACATACACAATAGAAGCAGGAACCGTTGTCAGAAGAGAAGAAGTTGACTATTCATTGTTATCAAAAATGACTTAAAATCGATCATGTTGTGATATTTTGAAATATAAAAGTCAATTGATTGTCCATAATATCGCTATTCTATTTTTTCGAAGAAATGTTTGTTAAAAGAAAAGTCCAGCACCAGCTGGATTTGAACACACAACCTGTGAGATATTAGGCAGGCACGTAGACCAGTAGGCTACAGGGGAAGTCGCATGAACAGGGAGGTGAAACAACCCTACACAGCCCTGTCGCAGTACACGAATATAATCATATCATTATTAAATTCTTTAGATACGCGATTCCATATTATATTCCCTATTAATCAAATTCTAAAAGTATGCTTGTTGACTCCGGTATCTCTTTAGTTAAAGACTTCGATGCTTAAAATGTTTAGGGAGAAATGGAATACTGGTGTGTATTTTTTACTTTAAAGTACCAAGACCAGCCATATACAGTACTGTATGTTTATGTTCCAAAATTAATATCGTTTATGGCCTTCACACGCGTTACAGTATGCTCCTATTCTTTTTATGCTCAGCTACTAAGATTTCGCTTCAGTGGTAAAATTCAATATCTACAACGGGCACAGTAAAGACGTTTACAGTAAGTCTTTCTACGACAGACCAACGGACCACGAGTGCCCCTGTCGGTCAACCAATCATGTACCACGGTACCCCGCGTCATCTTGTGTCATGATGCGCGACACCGCAGCCATGTCTGTACCGCTTACTTTGAATGGCTGCATCTGTATATACAGAATTTGTTCTCTTTATAGTTGCAAATTTTAACAGATCATTTCTATCTTGCATAAGGACTATTCATAAACAGCTGTTTAATAGAAACATGATCCATTAGTATAGCTGCATATTTTGTCACAAGTAACAAACCCTTTCAGCCTGTAATGCTGGTGAGTTAGAAGACTGTTCTTGGGGATTATAGGAGAGTGACTCTTTGCCATTAACAGTGCATTTCAATGTGTTTTTTGTACATTAGTCCTTAATTTGCTACCTTCTTTATTATGTTAATCTGTTTTGGGATTGTTTTGTCCTGTTGTTTATAATGTAAGGTTAATACAATTGTCATCTTTTTCAGAAAATTGACCAGAAGGATTAATTTGTTCTTTGTCTTTTATCATGGATATATGGAGATAAGGGGCCCACCACCAGAAACGTTCATCCACTCAGGTTTATCTGAGAAGGCACAAACCTCAGAATTAACCAACCAATAGTTCCACTTTACACCACACCCCCCTGAACCAGAGTACTTAAAGACTATTCAGTAGATCTCCTGTGCTCAGTATTGTGTCGTCTTCTAAGAAAATCTATAGTTCCTGCGGTTACCGGACTCCTAACTTTGTGAACATTCCTAGACTCAGATCTTGCCCCAACAACGACTCTCGGATCACGGTTAATGGATACATTTGCGAATTTTCGACAGATGACTACCACATTGGATCCTACAATACTTCTCATATCAGCCTGCGCAATCTTACAATGCACACATTTATAACAAAAATGCCTGTTGTTCATAGGGTGACAAAATTCTCCAAGTCACCCTCTATTCATAAAAAAGTAATAGATTTAACATTTTCAATAGTATACACAACCATGAAAAAGTCATTCTTATCATAATTGCCTTCTTCAAATTTACCCTTTATTTAAACTTAACAAATGTAGTGTATCATTTGCTGTTCCTTCATTTAATAAGCAAAACAAAAATAAGTTTAGTTGAAAGTTTGGTTTGGTTCCATTTGTTAAAACATAACTTTTTATTCCAAGTTAAATGCTACTGTTACAAATAAGAGAGAGCAGAAAATAATTATTTCTCTGTTGTTTTTTTTTGTCCGTTTCATAGATGGATTTAGAATATCCTATTTTCTAGTTAAAGGTAAACATTCCTTCAGTGTCTTATGATGCATACCCCTTTACAGTACATGTAAAATATTCTTCATCTTTTAATTCCATTTTTTATATATTTTCTTTTGCATCCTAGTCATAACCTATTTTACTACTGTTTTTTTAACATCGTCAGATAGAAATATCAAGTGAGTGAAATCTGTTTATAATATAAGAGGATTCATCAAAATCAGGATGCAACAGTCCTAGTGCAATGAGGATCTTGACATTCTTGGATGTGAACATACTGCAGGTATAGTTTAAATTAAATGCATACAAATCAGTGCAAAGCATTCCATAACACATAACAAATGATCAAAATAAAAGGTATATAGAGAAAAAGATTTAGGCAATTACAATTGCCTTTTGAAAGTTTTGCCATTTTGTATTAAGTTCACTTGGAGTAATGAACTGTATTTTGTAGTACAAAATAAAAAGCTTTTAGCATTTGTACCAGTAGTAATATCACTCTGCAACTCACAACTGGCAGCCCAAAGAAGCTAAGCAGGTGAGAGCCTAGTCTATACCTGGATGAGAGACCTCCTAGGAAAAACTAAGGTTGCTGCTGGAAGAAGTGTTAGTGGGGCCAGCAGGGGGTGCTCACCCTGCTGTCCATGTAGGTCCTAATGCCCCAGTATAGTGACGGGAACGCTATACTGTAAAAAGGTGCCATCCTTCGGATGAGATGTAAAAAATCCCAGGGTCCTCCTTGAAAAGACCAATCATGGCCTCCTAATAATCCCCATTTATGAATTGTCTTCATCACTCTATTCTCCTCCAAGCTAATAGCTGATGTGGGGTGAGTGTACTGGTGCACTTTGGCAGCAGATTGGTGGTGGAGTGGAGTCCCCATTACCTGTAAAGCGCTTTGAGTGGAGTGTCCAGAAAAGCGCTCTATAAGTGTAAGCAATTATTTTTACTGAGAGCTGTTTGAATTTAGAGTTGCAATCCCAATTCTAGCCACCGATATAAGCAAACTAAACTAACCCGATAGCTGGGAAGGGGGTTAATTCCACGTGAGAATGTGTAAAAAAAGTGTTGTATGTGGTATTTTTTTTAAAAAGCAAATACATTTTCTACTATTCTCTGAGAAACATTGTAGAGATGATTACTGGAAAGAGCTGAAGTAAGATGTGAAGACGGGGTTAATTTTAAGTCCTTTCTGCATGAAGATTAGACTTCTAAGGCTGGAGTTTATGGCAGGAAGGGGGTTAACTGATAAGGATTCCAGATGCAAGCTAGGAATCCCCTGGGGGCGTAATCTTAAACTGACCATTTGGCCAGGGTCTCTTAACTGGCCAAATACCATGACCCCCTTCTTTACCATAACACTGAATGACGTCCGAAGCAGCAAGGAAGGAATATATAACCTAAAAGTTTGTACCTGCACGGGGAACAATACTCTGTTTTATTTTGTTTCTTGTGGGAAACAAGACTTCGGCTTTATTGTTCCTTGCATGCAATAAACTCATCTGTTTAACTTAATCTCGGGATCCAGAACCTTATTCTTTCTGTTACAACAGAGCTTACTAGTGAAAAAGAAAAGGTCTCTGCAGGTCTTAAATGCTGTTAAAAAAGAGAAATGCCTACTTAATAAAGAAGTAAAAAGGAGAGAAACTACTGTAAAGCCAGTGACTTTAAAAGCTACTTTGGTGATTTGAAGTGGATATGTTAGATTTCCATACACTCCAGGCACTCCACAAAGTCTTGTTTTACTTTGTATGATACACTGAGTTTTATGCTTTCTGTTCTGTTGTTTCCTGAATGCAGAATGATCTACTGTATCTGCTATTAGATTATTTCCATGTAACTTGCATACAAACAGAAACTCTCAATCTGAAGGATAATTATACACCTGGAATCACAAAACGGTAAAGGGAAATATCCTGCGAAAGGATGTCTGGGTGTAAGCACTGTAACACTTTGAATACTGGTGGAAAAATAAAGATGGAAGTCTTAAGCCTTCACTTAAAGGCTGATACTGTTTTGAGAGACTGCCCTATAGTAACAGGGTTCCTAAATTAAAGAATCTGTTAACCAATAATTATTTCTTAAATTTTTGGGTGCTTTATAAATTATGCTTCACCAGTCAGGGAGCAACTTCTAAACAAGGCAAACCTAATAAGTTGAATGTGATCTTTTTATTAGCTAGATATTTGTCTCAATATCCATATTGAAGCTAAATGTGACAATTCAAATCTTTCCAGGATTAATTTAACAATGTGGAACCTGGCAGACATCTTAGTGTAGGATGCCCTTCTATTGCTGTTACACCCTTCAGCAAACAAAGTAACCAAATGTTAGCAGTTCAGTGAAGCACTTTTGTGTGTGTTGAGGGGCATAAACATGTCCTGGGAATTAACCGCTGAACCAGCCACCTACAAGTCACTGTATTTCAGGCTCCAATTTCACTGCATGTTCTCAATATACAGATGCAGCCACTCAGAAGATGTGGTATTTCTTCCAAATGTGTTACCTGTAATTTGATGGGTGGTACTTGTTGTGCATTAGAGGTTACTGAAAAAACTGCTTCACTCTGCTTAACATGGAATTTTACAACTAAAGGGAATTAGCTGAAAAAAAACAAGTGTAATGTAATATATACCTAATGTACATATAGCAGATGGTAGTGGTAGCTACATGTACAGTAAATATAGAAATACAAAAACAAAGTACACAAAAATTTTCTACAGATGTAGCCATTCAAAATGGGTGGGGTATTTCGCGGTATACCCAGGTGGGTGTGTCACATCAAAACACAGTATCACGCAGTATCACGCAGTATCACGAGGTATATCACGTCATTTGACGTCATGCCGGAAAGTATCCGGCATCACCTTGTAAAACCACCAGGAGGAGCCAATAAAGCTTAACCTCTCATGTACAGCATTTGAGCTTTTAAATTTAAACAGTGTATTACAGCATGTTAATAATCAGTCATTAAAAAGTTGGTATATTTTATGAAAGCAAGATTGCTCAGTTGGACAAAAGTACACCACCTACCTTTATCAGAAATATTTATGCATCAAAGCCTTTACTGAAGATATTACTAATAGTATTAATAATGAATGACTTTGGACAAGCTGTAAACTCAAAGTATAATTTCTTTAGCACATTTGTACAAGCACTTGGAATCTGTCCAAGCCCTACTTTGTCAGGCATTTTCTTTCACTGCAACGGACATAAAAACTCCCTTGCCTTTAACAGAGCGTTTCACAATTTCTAACTATGAAAATTATTTAAACTGCGACACTTATCATTCAACCAGAGCTCAAAATATCACAAGGATCCTCAAGAGCACAGCAAAGACTGTATTAAAAGATACTTGTATCAGATACATGAGAATCCAGGCTTTTTTATCATCGCTTTCTTTTCCGTATACCAGAGATTATGGAACCACTTTAGAAGGGTGTCAGCCAGTCAGATTCCAGGAATTGGTAATTTAAAGAAAAAATACACACCGGTATTCCATTTCTCCCTAAACATTTTAAGCATCAAAGTCTTTAACTAACATGTGAAATAGCGTGTAAAAAAGTGGTAGTTTTAAGCTTTTCTGCTAATATAATATGGAATCGCGTATATAAAGAAATTAATAACAATATGATTATATTCGTGTACTGTGACATTTCTTTCAAAAAATAGAATAGCAATATTATGGACAATTAATTGACTTTTATATTTCTAAATATCACAACATGATTGAATTTGTGTCATTTCAATAACAATGAATAGTCACCTATGCATTAAAATATAAACATTTATATTGATTTAAATCACGTTTTGATTTTAAATCGCAAACGCGTTTAAATATATGTGTTTTTTGATTCACAATCAGACAAATGCAACATAAATTGATATCTTTGTCTTAAACTTTCAGCATAGATTTCTCCCTGTTTAGATTTATTTTTCTTGGGATCTTGGGATCAAACGTGGAAAGATTAGATTGTAATCGTTTTTATTTTTTAAATACATTTTAGAAAAGTGTAATCTATACTAAAAAGCTGTACACCACCTGCTATAAAGATACATATTGTAATACTTTCGGGCTCGGATAGGACGGACACAAGAACTCAGACTTGTGGAGTTAAATCTCAACAAAACAACAACAAATCTCAATATCTTGTACGAATTATTCGTAATACAAACCAAAAATAGCCCGCAAACTCTCTCAAATTCCTCCAATTATCATAACCCCGCCCCTTATGCAAAACCAAACCCTCCTCCCATCCCAGTTTATCCTCTTTATCATAAACAAAATCCACCTCAATTTTCAACATAAAGCATTACACAAAATCAATACCTCAACACTCTATACTCAACAACGATAATTCATAAACAGCCAGAACATCCACAGTTTAACTCCACATTCCCAAATATACCTCATTTCCATAACCGCGCCCCTTATGCAAAACAAACACCCCTCCCCTGTTCTCTTTCTCCGCTGGTGTTTGTAATCGTTTTTATTTTTAAATAAATTTTAGCAAAGTCATGTATTTTAAAAATCTTAAGATTTCTATATTTATGTCTTTATTTAGTGGTTTCATTAGTGACAAAGGCTAAACTTTCATGGAAAAATGTATTTTATGTAAACCATGTTTGCTATTAATTAATTTAGGGCTAGAATATGTTCATTGTCTTCCAATGAAAGAAGGGTTCCTTTCGCCGTAGTCGGGTTGACATTAGAAGCTTGCCACGCCCGGACTGTTACACCAATGCATTAGCATGTTAAAGCGATTTCACTGAGGAGCCTAGCTTTCTTAACTAGTAAGTACTGTACTTACTGGTTTTTGGAGGGGGGGGGGTGTCTTTCACTGGAAACTTGCCCCCTTCTACTTTGAAATTACCTGTGAAACCGGTTTAATTCGTCACACCCAGCACTCCCGCAGAGAGGGGGATTGTACTTGCAGTGCATCGGTGCTTCGTTAATGTCTAAGCCGGAACACATCATTATATCTCATTTTGTATTTCTATAAAAAAAAAATTGTTTGCCCAGCCTAACATTATTGTTGTTATTGTTTTTATCCTGTAAAGCGCTTTGAGGAGCCACCTTTAAAGGTGCCATATACAATAAAGTTCATTATTATTATTATTGTTAATTTGCTGGACAGAGAGGTGAACATTATTACGCAGAAGACAAAGATAGCGATTTACATTGCATTGTGCATTGTGCTGCTGTAATACAGTTTTAAATAATTAAAAGTCTAAACAGTATCAGCTTTATTTATGGATTTAAAATAAAGGTCATTTAAACGTGATTTAAATCAATATATTGAATATATTTAAATGTTTATATTGTAACACATAAGTGACTATTCATTGTTATTAAAATGACTTAAATTCGATCATGTTGTGATATTTAGAAATATAAATTTGTTTGGTGCGGGGTGCGGAACCAGGGAACTATTTACATGGAAAATGGGCGTTTCCAAGTGCTTGTACAATCGATGGAAATGTTCAAATAAATGTGCAAAAGAAATAAACAAAATAATCATTTATTTCTTTATCATATTGGCTAGCTAATGTCCTCTCTTTGCTAGTTAGTGGCTGTGTTTCTAGGGTTAAGGTTAGTGTTGGAACAACACCTACACATGTTCTAATGCATTTGCTGTGCATTAGGATGTATTTGTAGTGCAGGACAGGTGTTGTTTTGCTGTTTCCTCGAAAAACAATTTTGGCCCAATTTTGCCGTTTTTGCTAAGCCGCGTGCCTGTCAAAAATGGTCGAAAATCAAAATTCTCAATCCACACTTTGTACATGCTAAACTTTCTTCTTTTCTCTTTTTAAACCTAGAGGAACGGACAAGTTTGGCCAAACTTGTCTGGGAATCGTAATTTTCACTGAAAACCACTCACCCATTTCATATTTTAAATGTCTTTCCAGCAGCAGGATGTAAAAAAATGCAATGCCACAAAATTGAAAGCCTTTCACACTAGATGCATTAAAAATACCTGTTAACTGGTAATTGGCATGATTCGGACTAATTGGGAGTCATTTGTGGACGTTTTTGCGGTCATCTGTGTTTTTTAAATACGTTTTAGAAAAGTGTAATCTATACTAAAAAGCTGTACACCACCTGCTATACAGATACATATTGTAATACTTTCGGGTTTGGATAGGACGGACACAAGAACTCAGACTTGCGGAGTTAAAGCAAGTTAAAGCCTTTATTTTTCTTCTCCATCACCATCTCCATTAGCCCGGCTCTCCCGCGCCCCCGCCCGCCAACAGCGCGAGCAACACACCGCCCGCGCGCCCGAGAGAGAAAGAAAAGAGAGAGAGAGTAAGACCCAGGGGTGCAAAAGCAGGGAACGATTTACAAGGAAAACGGATACCTCCCCAGACTGTACGCCCGCTTCACTGTGGGACAGCTGCACTGGTCGGCAGCCTTCCTAAACCCCGCCCTGACCACTTTCACTCCTGTCCTGCTCTTCCCCGTGCACCCCAGCCGGGCGCTCTTCGGCCTCTGCCCGGGGTGAATGTATATTTAGATATTTAGACCCGGTGCGGCACCGAGAGAGCGTCTGCATTTATAACTTAGTTTTTAAAATTAGTCAAGCAATATGAAGCATCTCCTTTTACTTTTAAGTCCCTTAATTATCATTGAGCACAGCTTTCTCACCACTTAGATTACTTTTTGATACCATCCTTACACAAAGCAGAAACTTCTTGTATTTTCCGATGACATACAAGTGGAAAGATTACAGATTTTAATCGTCTTTAATTTTGTTATGTTATACATTTTAGGAACGTTTCATCTAAACAAACACCACAAAACTATTCTCGTATTTCTGAATGTTATGTTACACCTACAGTAGTTCACTGTTTTAAATACATCTAATTAAGAAAGTTAGGTGGAAGCACTTTAGATCTTTTTTTCTGAACCAGGGAAAATCTGATCATGTTTCTCTATAACAATAATAAAAAACTTTATTTTACATATCACCTTTAAAAGTGGCATCTCAAAGCAATACAGTAGATGTAAACCACAGATTACAAAGTAAATACCCAGACAAATGCAAACGCGTTTTTAATAAAATGCTTTTATTCATTCAGCAGAGAGAGAGCGTAAAACCTGGGCGTAACAGCTGTTCCTTTTTCTGATCACTCGCTCTCTGGATACAAGTCTCATCTGTCCTGTTCTTTGTTTTCCTAATTTGCTGATTATGCCTGCTGCGATCCACTCCTGCCCTCACACCTAAAGAAGACTATTTTAAATTTCTTTGCGCGTTCCATTGTGCAATTAACCCTTGTATGTGCTGTCCTTAAGGTGATATCACATAAAGGTGATATGTAAAATAATGTTTTTTATTATTGTTATAGAGAAACATGATCAGATTTTCCCCGGTTCAGAAAAAAAAGATCTAAAGTATACTAGTTTGTCACTAGTATACTTTTAATACAGTCTTTGCTGTGCTCTTGAGGATCCTTGTGATATTTCGAGCTCTGGTTGAATGATAAGTGTCGCAGATTAAATAATTTTCGTAGTTCGAATTTTTGAAACGCTCTGTTAAAAGCAAGGGAGTTTTTATGTCCGTTACAGTAAAAGAAAATGCCTGACAAAGTAGGGCTTGGACAGATTCCAAGTGCATTTTTGCAATTTACGTTGCATTGTGCATTGTGCTGCTGTAATACAGTTTAAAATAATTAAAAGTCTAAACAGTATCTGCAATTTGCAATTTTGAGCTTTCTGGCAAGAGGAGACACCCAAATTAATAATGTAACATGCCACTGTTTGTGCATGAACAAGGTTATACTGCTATTTCCTTAGATACGCGATTTAAAAAAAAAAATTTTTTTTGAATCCCCGGCGGAACCGGGCATCCATAAGAATCAAGTAATAGGTTTATTCCATGCTGAAAAAAAGAAGAAAGAAAACACATTCCATAAAAATCAATGCTTTTATAAATTGCCTTTAAAGGTGGCTTCTCAAAACGCTTTACAGGATAAAAACAACAATAACAACAACAACAATATTGTATTTCATTGCACTTTGACAGATCATCCTTAAATCAATTGTTGACTCTTCTCTCTTTACTACTTGTTTGGAGTGACTGAGCTCCGCTCTGTACCACACATGCTCAGCCCACTGCTTTACTCCCTGTTCACCCACGACTGTACTGCTAAGTTCAGCACAAACACCATCACCAAGTATGCTGACGATACCACAGTCGTGGGCCTGATCACTGACAACGATGAGACTGCCTACAGGGAGGAGATAAAACAACTCGCAGACTGGTGCCGAACCAACAACCTATGTCTCAACATCAGCAAAACCAAAGAGCTGATTGTTGACTTCAGAACACAAGGAAAAGTTCACTCCCCCATCTACATAGAAGGGTTTGCGGTGGAGATGGTGAATAACTTCAAATTCCTAGGCGTTCACATCTCTAAGGACCTTACATGGACACTGAAGACCTCCAGTCTCATCAAGAAGGCACAACAGCGGCTGTACTTCCTGAGAAGGCTGAAGAAAATACACCTACACCCACTGATCCTCGCCAACTTCTACAGATGTATGGTGGAGAGCATACTGACCAGCTGCATCACAGTCTGGTACGGCAACTGCACAGCATCCGACCGTAAGGCACTACAGTGGGTGGTCAAAACTGCCCAATACATCATAGGCAGTGCCTTACCATCCATCCAGGAAATATACAACACCAGGAGTCTGAAAAAAGCCACCAAAATTATGTCTGACCCCACTCACCCCGGTCATAACTTGTTTGTTCCCCTACCATCTGGCAGAAGGTTCCGGTCGCTCCAGTCGCACACAACTAGACTCCAAAATAGCTTCTTCCCCAGAGCTGTCAAGTTGGTGATGCCCCCACTCCCTTCCACCTTATTATGATCTCTCCTAACATCCTCCTGTACCCACAACCACTGTACTCCTACACCACCACACACACATGTAAGCCAAAATTGTACTGTCCCCTCGATAGCCCAGTAAAATTGTAACAGGCATAATAATATTTAGTATTAATTAACCATACTACTTTTACCCACACTATTTTTTTGCACTGTTCCAAGAATTACCTTGCACTGTTTTTGTCCTGTTAAATTTTCTCTGCGGAATTTTGCACAGTTTTCGATTACTTGATTACATGTTATTTATGTTATGTTATTACATGTTACTATTATTGCTATTGTGTAACTCTTATTGTGTAACTGCCTATTGTCTCATCTTCTGTCCTATTTATATACTGCACCTGAGTGACTAATGAGAAACACTTTTCATTATACTATGCACCTCTTGAAGCTCTGTGAGCTCGGTGACTTTGAGACCACTTGTTATCCCAGGTTGTTTGAATCTCCACAATTCAAATAGAGAAAAAAGAGCTGACTGACAAGATTTAAGATGTGGCTGTCAATGTTGATTAAAAAAAAACGTTGCCCGACGTTAGTTGCATTGCTTGAAAAATAATTTTATTTTGAGAGACTGGATAAGTAATTCAAGTGTTTTTTTAACTTCCTGAAAAACAAGTAATAATTTAACTAAATGTGCAAACGTTTTATGATATGTGACTGTTGTGAATGTCTGTGGAGTGTATCTTATTTGCCTGTCTGTCCTGGCTGTGCTCTCTCGCTCGCCCTCCGCCCCTCTCTCTCAATTCAATTCAATTCAATTCAAGGTGCTTTATTAGCATGACAGATGGGTACAATCAGTGTTGTGTATTTACTTTGCTTTGAGATGCCACTTTTAAAGGTGATATATAAAATCAAGGCTTTAACTTGCTTTAACTCCAAGTCTGAGTTCTTGTGTCTGTCCTATCCGAACCAGAAAGCATTACAATATGTATCTTTATAGCAGGTGGTGTACAGCTTTTTAGTATAGATGTATTTAAAAAATAAAAACCATTACAATCTAATCTTTCCACGTTTGATCCCAAGATCCCAGGAAAAATACATCTAAATGGGGAGAAAGCTATACTGAAAGTTTATTAAGATACTTAGAAGACAAAGATATCAATTTATGTTGCATTTGTCTGATTGTGAATTAAAAAACACATATATTTAAACACGTGTTTGCGATTTAAATCAAAACGCGATTTAAATCAATATAAATGTTTATATTATAACGCATAGGTGACTATTCATTGTTATTAAAATGACTTAAATTCGATCATGTTGTGATATTTAGAAATATAAATTTGTTTGGTGTGAGTAAGGTTTTATTTAATCTCTGGCCCAGGGAAAAGTTTTATTTTTTCAAAGAAATATTTGTTAAAAAAAAAGTCATGGCTTCAACTGAATTTGAACACTCACCACGTGACATAGGAGTCAGGAACCTAACCCACAGCACCACCAGCAAGGTCACATGCAGTGTACTGAAAAAGCACTACAGAAACATTTTCAACAGACAATGTACAGCGTGTACTTTTCTTGTGTTGCGGTACATGAATATAATTATATCATTATTAATTTCTTTAGATACGCGATTCCATATTATATTCCCTTTAAATCAAATTCTAAAAGTATGCTTGTTGACTCCGGTATCACGTTAGTTAAAGACTTCGATGCTTAAAATGTTTAGGGAGAAATGGAATACTGGTGTGTATTTTTTATTTAAAGTACCGAGACCAGCCATATACTGTATGTTTATGTTCCAAAATTAATATCGTTTATGGCCTTCACACACGTTACAGTATGCTCCTATTCTTTTTATGCTCAGCTACTAAGATTTCCCTTCAGTGGTAAAATTCCATATAAATATTCAATACTAAAACGGGCACAGTAAAGACATTTAAATCTTTCTACAACTGACCAACGGACCACGAGTGCCCCTGTCGGTCAACCAATCACGTACCTCGGTATTTTGCATCAACGTGCGTCATGATGCGCGAGGCCGTAGCCAATTACCTCCGGTACGTGTCTGTGCCGCGCACTTTGAATGGCTGCATCTGTATTTTCATAAACATTGTATGTCAGTCTTTAACTTGGTAACTTATAGTGGTTATTTTAGAAGTGCTTTTTGTAAGTATGTAAACTTTATTCACTTCATGAAAAACGATAATGTTTTATCCTTTTCTAAGAATAAGTTAAGAACACTGTACTTGCTGTTATTGTAGCACTGATTTATTAGAACTTGATGGAATATTAAAATGGAATCATTTTTTAGCTGTCAACTTTTCTTTAGTAATATCACGTTTTTAGAAACATTTTGACTTGTTTTAAATACATTTTGCTCCTTATATTTGAGCATTTCATTTTCTATTACATAGACTGTAATATAATACTTTAAGCTTAAGCAGCAGTTTAGTACAGTGGTCTAGACAGCTGCCTGCTACTCAGAAGGTGAACAGTTTAATTCCTAGGCTTGCCATTGCTTTATTGTTTTAAACACAGATATATAAAAGCTTATTATATGGTTCCATTTGTTAAAACTTTATTTTTATATTTAAAAAAATATGTATATTTGAAGTTCTGTGTTCTTTAGTTCTCCATGGCAGACTTTCATTGCACAATCTATGTAAGGATGGTTTCCTTGTTGAGGATTTCAAAAACACTGTGAATCAGGGCCCAGCTGTAGTCAGTTTCAATGCGCTGCACTCTCTTTGTAGTACAGGTTGAGATATCATAATTTCACCATTATTATTGTTTTCTTGAACAATAACAAATCTATGTTAGACAGTTTCATCTTCAGGCAAAAAAAATACAGTACAAACCCATGTGTTAGTGTGGAAGCTGTTGGTTCAGCTCGTGAGCTAGGTGCAGATCAAGCTCACGAGGTGCTGTTTGTCCCCCAACTCAGAGCCCATTGAGTCCACTGGTCTAACCAGAGCTGCAGCATAGCCATGCTAGTGGATGTCAGTTTGGCTTTTCTGTTGGAGTGAATAGGGGGATGCATGATGGTGCTGGCTGTGGTCTGGCTCTCCTGCTGGTCTGGATGAGGGGTACATAGTGTGGTGCAGGTCCTGGTCCCATCCTGATGCTGGTCCAGGTTGGAGGGGTGCACCGATTTTGAGTCTTGTGGGCTGGAAAGGCTTGGGGGTGTTGATGCTAGAGAGCTCCAGTAGGGGGATACAGTTTTCTTGGGGTCATTCTTCTGTTTTTGTGTGGGTCGAGGTTGATTCTGTTGGTGCCGAGTGTCCCACTGTTCCTCTCTCAGGTGTTGAGTGGAGGTCTGCACAGTGTCGTTTAGGGGTTCTTTGAAGGTTCCAGTGGTCTCCTGTGTACTGTGTGTATTGATGAAAAAGCTGTTGACTGTGAAGAGCACCCCCCATCTCAGTGGATTGCCTCTCCAATGTTGCCATGTCAAAAAAAATCCTCACAAAATTAAATTTCAGAAAGCAAAGCTGTGAAAAGTCAGTCTTCTGTGTAAAACATTTGAACATCATGGGTGCTGTTTTTAAAAAGCTGTTGAGTACAGAAGAGGATGTTTCCTGCTGTCAGCAGTATTGTAGTTGACCCTGAATGAAAACAGGAAATAAAGAAAGGGTTCCAGAAATAAAACAAACTTTATCCCGGTGCTTACAGGCTGGAGAATTGGAGGCTACTTTGTGTTTGTCTCTGTGCTGTTCTGCTTCCTATGGTCATATACAGGTTGTTCGCATGAACAGCTAGTGAGCAGTATGTAACGCATATGGCCGATATTACAGGTTGTGCGAGCCAGATTGCCAGCGTTGGTTCCCTGTTGAGTGGTGCTGGAGGCCCAGGTTTGAGTCCCCAGTGGCGAGGGCGCATACCCACGTGAACCTGAAAGTGCTACAAGTATTTCTCGAATTGTGAAAGCTTATACACAGCAGTTATGCAGTGTTCTGGTTGGTGTATAATTGTGCATCAATCAAAAAGCTAAAGTTTATAAAAAAAGACAATTAGCTGACTGCTAAGTTGATGCAAAGGTTGTGAAAATTTTCACAAATTCTGGGCTTTAAAACACATTTGGTTTGAAGGCTTTGATATGTTTCCTTTACCAAAGATAAAGATATTGGCAACAGAAGATGCGTGTGTGGAAACAAATGGCATAAAAACGACAAGGTGAAAGCTGTGAAAACATTCACAAATCGGTTTATGCACAATGCAAGTGTTTTCGTAACTATAGGAGGTTTAGCAAAAACACTATTGACGTGCAAAATGAAATTCAAACTTCGAGCTAACCTTTTTGCGTTCTTTTCATCCGTCTTTCCGCTTTCTTTCTTACTGTCCTGATGGTCTTCGGGAAAACACTGCACAAGCGAATCGATCTTCAAAGATCAGGTTGTGAAGACATTAATAGAATGTCTAATTTAATACAAAAACAGTATTCTCATATATACTATAATCGAGTATTTCGAATAAAGCCTACTGTATTTGGTTACCTTTCGCACTTTGCTAAAGCACCATGTCTCTTCCTGTAAGTTTTGTCTTTGTCTCCATACTGCAGCTGGTATAGCGCAGATTCACAGATTTTTTTTAATGGGAACCCAGCTCCTGAGGCTTATTTATATTGTTTTCATGTAAGTGTAGAACAGGCGAACTTTCCCATGAAAGAATAGTTCCTTCCGCCCAAGCCGGGCGTGAAGCAGACAGTTGAACCTCGCTGTACCCCAGACTTAACTTGAACTCTTGATAACCTCACAAATGCTCTCAAACCGTGCGTGTGAATTAAGCACTCGATGTGCTACAAGCATCACATTTACATGATTTTGTGAAGTTTTTCTAAAACCTTCACCTTGTCGTTTATACGCCCGTTTATTCTAGAGACAATAGTTCAACGTAAATAACGATGCATGTAAATCACTCAGATCGTATTACACTCTACAGCTGCAGCTGTAAGCAATTATTGGTTTGAAAAAATGTGTTCCCAAAGGTGTATATAATTACCACAACATTTAAAGAAATTCCCAATACATACCCATGGTATATTGTTCTATTTATATTGTACAGTATACAATATTTTATACCATGGCAGGAGAACACACACTGTATTGTTGCTGTTGTTGCACCTACTGGGTTTCAAGCTTTGAGTTGCCTCCTTCAGCTAGCTTCTAAAGACACAACCCTGCTTTTTATCACTTAATAAAAAGGTAAGTTTTGGTGTTGGAGAGTCTCCATTATCCCTAAGGGATGAGAAAGTGAGAAGATGTTTTAATGTACAGCATTATACAGTGTCATTTTCATGTTATGATATTTTTAATAAACATCACAAACGCACGTTTAATTAAATGATTTCATTGATTCACAATCTGACAATGCAAGACAAACCAAAAGCATTCATGAAATTATATTCCTGAATGCCCCCCACTGTGCTCAACAATCTTCGGGAGAACACAAAGTAACAATAAAATTATTGCAACTTTGTTCTGTCATCTCTTCCTCCCAGAACCTGTTTATTGCTCAGAGTTGTTGCTTTGGATTGTTTTGCTGTCTTCCGAATATAGTCTTTGAGTGAATGCCATACCATCTCTATTGGATTTAAATCTGGGAATTCAGCTGGAGTTTACTCCCTCTGCTTTAAGCCTCTCCTTTGCTGCTGTGTGTTTCATATTGTTGTCATGAAAGAAACAGTGCCTGGATCCAAAGTGCTCCCTGATGTATTGTGCAGCATGCTGTTTAACCACCACTTCCTCCAAGAATTCATGATCCATTATTCCTTTGAAAATATGAAGTGGTCCCAGGCCTCTTCTAGATATATAGCCCCCAGACGTGAACCTTAACTGGATGTTTGGGCTTTGACTTGTTCACATATCTGCCCTTTTTTTGAAACGACATGGTTGAAAACTGTTCCTGTCACGAACAGTTCTTTCCGGGCCCTATGCAGACGACACGATCCGGATTTGTGAGGAAATACTGGTGAAAAAGTCATGCAGGAGAGGGTATGGAGACAGGGTGCGTGTCCAAGGAGTGTCCAGGTGTCCAGGGGAAGTGAGTCCGGGGCGAACAATCCATATAGAAAATCCAAACGGGTAATCAAAAACAGAGGCCAGGCGATCCATCCGGGTGGATAAGGAACAGGAACTGGGTCGGAACCGGCTGGGGGAATCAGGAACAGAAAGTTAAAATCATAACGGAGCCAGACGCTGCAGGACCCGGGCTCTCACGAAACGGGATTCAATGAGGAACCTCGAGTAATGTCTACGTCTGGCTTTTAAGGTGGAACTAAAGAGGGGCTGGAATAAGGAACAGGTGTGGGGAATGAGGTAGAACAAGGAAGGGCTGGAGCGCCCTTAAGAGGAGGAGTAGCAATCGTGACAGTTCCAAAGCCACTTTTTATTCAACGAAAATTATGCTGCGAAATGCATTTCCCATTAAATCCATTGAAGTGCTTGCTGGAACCTTCCTTCTGTATTTTTCATCCTTATCATGGGGCATGTGTTTCCTTTTTATATCTCCATCCAAAACTTCTGTACACTCTTATTGATGTTGGACTAGCATTCAAACCAAGGTCAGCCCACAGCCGTCTTTGAACATGACCCGCTGATATCTCTTCCCATTTACTCCGTGAGTTTGTCAATGGCTCACACAACAGGACTTAAGGAAAAAAGAAATCAACCTTTAATTTGTAAAAAAAAAATAATTAAAAGGTAAATTTTGTAACAATGTATTACATAGGAACACAACACAAATTGTCTTTGCCTTCTCCCTTTATAATGTCATCTCATTGTGGTTTCAGAAACATGAAAGCCAAATATTCTACTGTTTTCTTTCATCTTTGGTATCTTGCATGAGAGTGTAAAAAAAGCAAAGCAGTGGTCCCTCCAGGAGTTGAAGTTTAAGCAGATGTTTAAACTGCTGTGCTAAACTTCGCTTTGGTACAATGAACTACATGAGCATGAGCATTTTATTGTCCATTATGACTATAAGGACAGCAAAAAACAATATTTCCAAAATATCCACAAGTGACAATTATGGCAGCTATAAAAATTATTTAGTTGCATGACTAATTAATATTCCCCATCACATAGTATTAAATTAATACTACAATTTTTTTTACAATAACAGCAAGTACAGTACATGTTTTTATTACTTATTCAAAGTGTACACCCGCCTTGGATTTTATCAAATTTTATTGTGTTACAGCATGGAACTTTTTTGGAATTTTTCTCATCAACACAAAGTACTCTTTAATGTCAAAGTGGGAAAAAAAGCCAGACATTTTACTAAATGAATTAAAAATAGAAAATAATTGAATGCATAAATGTTCACCCCCTTGCATCAACACACCTAAATTACCTCTGAAGTAACCAACTCTCATAATTACTTGACTGGAGTCCACCTGTGTGCAGTTGAAGTGTTACACATGATTTCAGAATGAAAGTGGAGTTTCTGGGAGCTTCTCCACTTAGTGCGTTTCCAAGGAAACACTACACCATGAAGACCAAGGAACATTCCAAGCAGATCTGAGACAAGGTATTTGAAAAATACCAGTCAGTGCAAGGATATAAGAATTTCCAAGAAGATTGAATATACCTCGAAGCACAGTGAAGCACATCATTAAAAAGATGAGAAAATATGGAGCAACTGTAAATCTGCCCAGAACTGGCCACCCTCCAAAACTGAGTTTCCAGGCAAGAAGAGCCGTAGTAAGGGAGGCCACCAGGAGGCCTACAGCAACTCTAAAGGATCTACAGTCCTCCATGACAGAGATGGGAGAAACCGTGCTTGTGAAAATAGCACACACACTTCATAAATCTGGCTTGTACGGAAGGGTAGCAAGAAGAAAGCCTTTGTTGAAAAAAACTCATATCGCATTTCGGCTAGAATTTGCCCAAAGGCATGTGAGAGACAACACATAAAACTGAGAACACCATCCTTACAGTGAAGCATGGTGGTGGCAGCATCATGCTTTGGGAATGCTTCTCTGGGGCAGGGACTGGAAAGCTGAAAGATAGAAGAAAAAATGGATGGAACTAAGTACAGAAAAATCCTGGAGGAAAATGTGCTGCAATCCGCAAAAGCACTGAGACTTGGAAGACAGTTCATCTTCCAACAGGACAATGACCTGACACATATTTACAGATGCAGCCATTCAAAACAAGCGGGTGATACCGCATTATTTTGCGGTGCGCTTGTTGCGGTGTAACGCAAGTTACCATATTAATACCGTATATTCTCGCATTGTACCGCATGATACTGCATGATACCACAAGTAAAATAATAGTATCCGGAATTTCCGCAAGGTGGAGCTAATAAAGCTCAACCTCTCATGTTTGAGCTGTTGCCATCAAAGTATTTACCGAAGATATTACTAATAGTATTTATAATGAATGACCTTGGACAAGCTGTAAACTCAAAGTATTGCCCTGGTCCACATTCTTTTTTTCATTGACCGTCTTTGTAAAAGTAACACCACAGCATTTCGTTGATGCAATCACGCATTTGTTTCCAATCATGCAAAGTACAGTAATTTTGTAGAATCTCCGATTCACCATGCCTTTCACATGCTCATAAAATATATTGATTTAGGAACATAAACATATTACTGTATGCAAACTGTATATGTATATTTAATGTCTTTACTGTGCCCGTTTAAGTATTGAATATTTATATGGAATTTTACCACTGAAGGGAAATCTTAGTAGCTGAGCATAAAATGCTAATGGCTGGTCTTGGTACTTTAAAGAAAAAATACACACCAGTATTCCATTTCTCCCTAAACATTTTAAGCATTGAAGTCTTTAACTAACATGTGAAATAACATGTGTATAAAAAGTGGTAGTTTTAAGCTTTTCTGCGAATACGCTTGATACCGGAGCAAACAAGCATACTTTTAGAATTTTATTAATGGGGAATATAATATGGAATCGCATATCTAAAGAAATTAATAATGATATAATTATATTAATGTACTGCAACACAAGAATTTACTGGAGGAGCTCATCCAGCTGTGTCTGGAGAGAAGCCAGGGTATCAGCTTGTTCCCCCCTCCCGCCCCTCTCTGTTTACAGTAGAGCCTTCTGTCCTGACTGGAGGAGCTCACCAAGCTGTTTCTGGAGTGGAAGAGGGGTGCGGAACCAGGGAACTATTTACATGGAAAACGGGAGTTTTTTTCATTGTCAAAAAGTAATTGTTTTTTACTTTGTCAGCACCCAGACAAACGCAAATGCAGGAAGAACACAGCCACATCTTAAACCTTGTCAGCCAGCTCTTTTTTCTCTATTTGAATTGTGGTGATTCAAATAACTTGGGATAACAAGTGGTCTCAAAGTCACCGAGCTCACAGAGCTTCAACAACAGATAACAACTTCCTTAGTCCTTCCTTAGTCTTCCTAAAATTGTTAAACGGAGTGGGGGGCATTTGGCAATGTGAGTTATGTGAGTTAGATTATGAATGAATAAAAGCATTTTATTAAAAACATGTTTGCGTTTGTTTGGGTGCTATATAATGTATTTTTCATACAGTATATAAGATATTGTAACGCCCTCGCCTGGTGGTGAGGAGGAAGCGCCCCTAGGCGCTCGTAGTACCGCTGGGCATGCTGGGAGTGGTAGCCGGGGAGAGTCTGAGGGTCAGCACGATGACCAGCGGCTGACCCTACCTGTGTAAATAATGTCCTAGTAGTTCTAGTGCCCTGTGTAGTCCTGTAAAAGTATAATGTGTTTTTAGGTAATTACCACCCTAGATATGTGTACGTGTTCCGTCAGTCTCCTCATGTGTGTATATCCTGTGTTTGTTAACAAATAAAGCTAGCGCTTGGTTGGTTAATTGCGTCTCCACTGTTCTTTAGTTCTGAAAAGAACCTGCAAACGCTACAATATAATGATATGTTCCTGCTTACACATCACATTACTTTAAAAGCTATAAAAACAGGTTTCAATTAGTGTCTTTTTCACATTATCTGGCGAGCCTTGTTTTGTCAAAGAACCAGAGATCATCTCTCTTTCAAAGGACAGCACAGACTTTCAAAAGGCTGCAAAGATACTAGCAAGGGTTAATTGCACTATGAACCGCACAAAGAAATGTAAAATAGTCTTCTTTAGGTGTGAGGGCAGGAGTGGATCGCAGCAGGAACACACAGCAAATAACAGGAAAACAAAGAACAGGGCAGGTGAGACGAGTATCCAAACAGTGAGTGATCAGTAAAAGGAAACAATTGTTACACCCGGCTTTTTGACGCAATTTTTTTTAACTTGCTTACTTGCTTTTTTTTAACAT
The DNA here is from genome assembly GCF_040954835.1 of Lepisosteus oculatus. NCBI lineage: Eukaryota > Metazoa > Chordata > Actinopteri > Semionotiformes > Lepisosteidae > Lepisosteus > Lepisosteus oculatus. Next base: position 2,632,125 of record NC_090713.1, read on the forward strand.
TTCCTGGCGTATTGTGTTTTAAATAAAGTAGGAGTGTCTTTCCTAGGTATTAGTTCATCAGTATACATACTGTATACAGATACAGACTTCAAGCTGCAGCACTGTATCACGCTTTGGTAAGGAGACGGACTATGGCCAAAATCACGAAGACTCTCTCACACCAAATAATGAAGATGAAAAGAAACCGGAAGTCAACACGAGACATTGTACAGCATTTGGCTTCCATGGACATCTTCGTTTGTGAAAGCACAGTGAGACGACATTATAAAGGGGAGAGGAGGCAAAGAGAATCTAAACCGAGGACGATTCAAAGGTAAATAGCCTTGTAAAAATATTTTATTACATGTGACTGCAACAACACACATTATTTTTATAACTAACTGTTGATCTCTTTTTTTTCAAGTCCTATTGTGCGAACCATCGACAGACTGACGGATGAAAATTATGAGCTATTGGTGATGCAAGTTCAAAGATGGCTACGGGCTGACCTCGGTGCGAGCGTGAGTCCGACATCGATAAGAAGAGTGCGCAGAAGGCTTGGATGGAGATATAAAAATACCAACACATGCCCCATGATAAGGGTAAAAAACAAAGAGGAAAGACTCAAACAAGTGCTCCAATGGATTTAACAGGGAGAGGCATTTCAGGATGTACTTTTCACTGATGAAACAACAGTGGCTCTAGAACAGTTTTCAACAATGTCATTTTGTAAAAAGGGGAGATATGTGGACAAGCCAAAGCCCAAACACCCACTGAAGGTTCACGTCTGGGGGGGTATATCTAGAAGAGGCCCAGGACCACTTCTTATTTTCGAAGGAATTATGGATCGTGAATTCTTCGAGGAAGTCGTGGCCATACAGCACGCCGCCCCTTATATCAGGGAGCACTTTGGATCAAGGCACTGTCTCTTTCAAAACACACAGCAGCAAGGGCGAGGCTTATAGCAGAAGGAGTGAACTGGGTGAAAACTCCAGCCGAATCCCCAGATTTAAATCCAATAGAGATGGTATGGCATTCACTGAAAGACTATGTTCGGAAAACTGCTAAACCCAGCACAAAGCAAGAACTTACCACTGCGATCTACAAGTTTTGGGAGGAAGAAGTGACCGAACAAAATTGCAGCAATTTTATTAACAGGCTGTTTCATGTTCTTCCTAGGATTGTTGACCGAGGTGGGGGGCATTCGGAAATGTGAGTTACAGTATGTGAGTCAGATTAAGAATGAATAAAAGCATTTTATTAAAAATGCATTTGGTTTGTCTGGGTGCAGACAAAGTAAAAAACAATTACTTTTTGACAATGAAAAACTGTGTGTGTGTCTCTCTCTCTCTGCTGGTGTTTGTAATTTTTATTTTTAAATACATTTTAGCAAAGTCATGTACCATAAAAGTATGGTAATTAAAAACCATTAATACTTTCACTGGAGTTTAAAGTTTATGTTTTCTCTTTTGGCTAGACTTGACTATTTAGCCATGAGATATACAATAGATTGTCATTAAACAACCTTATGTTTATTAATCTTCCTTGTTATGCACAGTGAGAATGATAATGTAATGAGAATTAATTTATCACAGAGTGCTCATAAATTGTGCTAGGAAGAAAACAGGTAGGTGTTCTGAAAGGTCACATATAAACAGGTTTTCGATGGACAGAATGATAGATTAGCATACAGTAGAGGAAAACAGTATAGGCATCATTGGTATGAGGACTTTTGAATCCAAATTTCCCAAATTTAATATGTGCTTTTCTATATTGGTACAGTAGGACTATTAGTTTCTAGTAAAAACTTACAGTATTCAGAACTGGTAATGGTTAGAAATCCCATTTTATGATGAGGGACTCTGGTCACTATCCTAAATGGAAAGCAACTCAGTTTATACTACAGTACATTTCGCTTTGCTTGGTAAAATTGGCATGGTCACTTGTTCTCAATATTTATAGATATCCATCAATAAAAACTATCAGTTCGGGAAAAGATATTATCCTTGCAATATGCATGAAGGTGTGGCTTTTAACAGCAATTGTAACAGCTCTTATCCGTTACTAAAGGGTGGAAATATTCCATTATAACAAGAAAAGGAAGTAGATAGATTACATAGGTTTTTATATAATACATGGACTTAATTTACTATCCTCAGATGGCTGTTTATTCTCATTATGAGAGCTTGCTTTGTTGGAATTAGCTTGCTAATGCAAGACATTTCGTTACTCTAGGAGGTTTCGTGAAAAAGCACATTGTGCTGCTGTAATACAGTACAAAATAATTAAAAGTCTAAACAGTATCAGCTTTATTTATGGGTTGTAATTTAAAAAAAGTAAAAAAAACGCACTCAAAATGCAATTTAGCGCTTTCTGGCAAGAGGGGACACCCAAATTAATAATGTTACATGCTACTGTTTGTGCATGAACATAGTTATACTGTTATTTCTTTAGATACGCGATTCCATTTATTTTTTAAATGCCTGGCGAGACTGGGCATCCATAAGAATCAAGTAATAGGTTTATTCCATGCTGAAAAAAAGAAGAAAGAAAACACATTCCAATGAGAATCAGTGCCTTTATATAGCACCTTTAAAGGTGGCTTCTCAAAGCACTTTACGGGATAAAAACACCAATAACAACAACAATATTGTATTTCATTGCACTTTGACAGATCGTCTTTAAATCAATTGTTGATTTAAAGTTTGACAGTAAATGTTTATATTGTAACGCATACTGTACGGTCTCCATTTCTTTACAAAAATTACAAAAAATATTTTGTGCAGCCTAAGAGGAGGGGTCTGCTCTCAGTGACAGCTGACAATCCTCCATACACTCAAGTGAAAAATTAATAACGCCAATGTAAACGTCGTATTTACAATTTGTTGATAATAAAAATGTTAAGTTCTCTAAAGCTTTGTGATAGTCTACCCAGGGAGCTTGTGTAAGCATGCCAGGGCAACTACACTGGGAAGATGCGACACCGAAGATATTATTAATAACCTTTTAAATCTGAAGGGAGATTTAAGGGGATCCTCACACGATGGAAGCAGGAAGCAGAAGCAGGAACCGTTGTCAGAAGAAAAGAAGGTGACTATTCACTGTTATTAAAAAATGACTAAGATTCGAACTTGTTGTGATATTTAGAAATATAAAAAGTCAATTAATTGTCCATAATATTGCAATTTTATTTTTTCTAAGAAATGTTTGTTAAAAGAAAATACACAGCGCTGGCTGGATTTAAACAGCCAACCTGTCACTTACAAGTCCAGCACTTAGGCCATAGTGCCACCTGCAAGGTCACATGAGGAGTGGTGAAACAGCCCTACACATACAGTATCAACAGACATTGTACAGCATATACTATTCTTGTGTTGCAGTACATAAATATAATTATATCGTTATTAATTTCTTTAGATACGCGATTCCTGTCACGAAGCAGTTCTTTCCGGGCCCTATGCAGACGACGCGATCTGGAATTGTGAAGATACACTAGGGAGAAAGTCATGCAGGAAAGGGTCTGGATACAGGGGGGCGTGTCCGAGGTGAGCAGGTGTCCTGGGGAAGTGAGTCCCGGGGAACAAACAAAGGCAAAGTCCAAAAGGGGAATCCAAACCGAAGAGTAGAGTCCAAGGCCAGGAGATCCATCCAAGGGTTAAAAGCATGAGCCGGGTCAGGACCGGCGGGGCAGGGAATCGGGAACAGTAGGTTAAAACCATAACGGAGCCAGAAGCAGCACGACCCCGGGCTCTCACAAAGCAGAGTTCAATGAGGAACGCGAAGTGAAGTCTGCGTCTGGCTTTTAAGGGGGAGCGGGAATAGCGAACAGGTGCAGACAATGGGAGAAAACAAGGAAGGGCTGGAGCGCCCTTAAGAGGAGGGGTTAGTGATCATGACAATTCCATATTATAATCCCTATTAATCAAATTCTAAAAGTATGCTTGTTTGCTCCAGTATCGAGCGTATTCGCAGAAAAGCTTAAAACTACCACTTTTTATACACATGTTATTTCACATGTTAGTTAAAGACTTGGATGCTTAAAATGTTTAGGGAGAAATGGAATAATGGTGTGTATTTTTTCTTTAAAGTACCGAGACCAGCCATACTGTATACAGTTTACATACTGTAATACTGTATGTTTATGTTCCAAAATTAATATTGTTTATGGCCTTCACACACATTATGTTCTTATTCTTTTTATGCTCAGCTACCAAGATTTCCCTTCAATGGGAAAATGCTATATAAATATTCAATACTAAAATGGGCGCAGTAAAGACATTTACAGTAAATCTTTCTATGACCGACCAACGCACCACGAGTGCGCCTGTCAGTCAACCAATCACGTACCGCAGTATGACGCGTTATGACACACGATGATGTAGCCAAATGACCGCGGTTCGTGTTTGAATGGCTGCATCTGTACTGTATATACAGCAAAAGCCACACTGGAGTGGCTTAAAACCAAAAAGGTTAATGTCCTGGACTGGCCCAGTCAAAGCCCAGACCTCAATCCAATTGAGCATCTGTGGAATGACTTAAAAATTGTTGTTCACAAACGGTCCCCATCCAACTTGATAGAGCTTCTTTCGTCAAGAAGAATGGGCAAAAATTCCAGTGTCAAGATGTGCAAAGCTTACCCAAAGAGACACACAGCTGTAATTGCTGCCAAAGGTGGTCCTACCAAGTATTAGCTCTGGGCGTGCATACTTATGCATTCAATTATTTTCTGTTTTTTATTTTTAATTAATTTAATAAAATGTCTGGATTTGTTTTCATTTTTACATTATAGAGTCCTTTGAGTTGATGAGTGGCAAAAACTCTCAGTTAAATGCATCATGTTTCCATGCTGGAACTCAATAAAATGTGAAAAAGTCCAAGGGGGGTGTAGACTTTCTAGAGGCACTTTATAGAGTAAAGGAACAAGTAATAGGTTTCTTCCATTCTGAAAAGAGAAGAAAAAAACACAAAGATTTGGCTGTGGAGCCTTTTTCTCTTTTTTAGCATGGAAGAAACCTATTACTGACACAGCTATCCACCTGAACTGTATACAGTATACTTCATAAAAAGTTATAATAAACTATAGTTAGAACAAGCAAAACATTTTTTTAAATAACCCCCATAAGTTACCAACTTAATCTTTGGCGCTGGTATAGTACATGACGTTTGTGTCATTGAACTTTAAATTGTTTTCTGATTATTCTTTGCAACAAGGATTCATAGTTTATTGCCTTCTATTTTCATTTTTTCAATTTTTGATTTTACTTCATCACAGTGAATAAAGGCTTAAGAACACCTTTTTTAATCCTCAATTAATACTTCATCATTTTCAATAAACTATGTATCCTTGTTAATTGGTTATTAATAGAGCATTTAAATACCCTTAATATTGTAACCTTATTCTAAAGTGCTACCGAAAAAACAAAACACATAAATAAACAAGGAAAACTACAACTGCCTGTACATACAGCAATGGTGTTACAAACAGTGAAAAAGGAGGAATCAATAAACCACATACAGTGCTAAAAAGCCAATAAGTAAGTAAACAATGACAATTACAACTACATACCGCCATTAGGTTCCTATCTACCAGCCTGCCGCATGTTCCACCTGGCAAAGCAGTTCCTGTCCACAATAAGGCACAATGCCACATCACAGCCCTTGCATTTCCAGGCTGTCATGTAGTTCTGTTTTGTTTCGGTACACATAACACAATATTTATGCCCAGCAGTGGATTTCAAGGCAGACTCTACAACCATTCCTCCTGCACAGGAACACAATTTTTTTTCTGTCACTCCCCTGCCCTGATTCCCACTAGCTGTTTGGGAAACTCTTCTCTAAAAGCCTTTCAGTTTTATATCTGGGACCATTCCTTGTGAAAGATGAAACTGTTCACAGCTGTAATGTCAATGAAGTGATAAAGGTTTTTTGTTCCATTTGTGTGTCTTTTGCACTGTGCTGTAATGTTTTGTCAGGGCATCAGACAAATCAACACCTCCCATGTGCCGGCTGTAGTCCTTGACAGGTGCAGACAGTGGCACAGATGGTATCTTCCACGTCCTCTTGGCTTGTCACCCTGCGCAGGATTGTCTCACCTATGAAGGTCTTAGGGATGGAACTGCACATTGTCACTTTGCATGTGTCCATCCATTTGTTGTACAGCAGCTTTCCAGTCCTAATCCAGAACAGTGATCCTCTTTTGCCTTTCTTGGGGAGGATGATTTCTTTTGAGTGTGGGAAGCCCTTTTGATTCTCCTTGATTGTGCCACAAGCTCAAAACTTCATTTTATATACAGTAGGTCTCTAAAGAGTTCTGTGTTAGTGGAATAATTGTGGATGTACACATGGTACCCTGTGCCTAACCTTTCACAAGGTTCATGACAGAGATCTACTTGTGTAAATATTGAAAACCACAGGTGTACCCCTTTGTAGCATCAGCCAGCACAAAGTTTGAAGGTACCATGCGTTTGTCGATGGAAAGGTTCTGTCAGGGTTGGTAAAATGCTTGAAAGGCCAGGAATAGGGAATCCAGAAGTGGTCTTAGATGGGAAAAGGGGATCGAATGGTGATCGAATTATTTTTTTCTGGTCATCCAGTCTGTCTTCGCTTTGTCGCTAATGTGCAGAGTCAAGGAGATGGCTTCAAATCTCTTCTGCCACAGTTTGATGTCCAGAAAAGGAAGTGCATATGGCAGTTCCAGTAATCCAGTAATGACACTGTGAGCTGTGAGAAGCCCCACAAAAATCACAATGCCAATAAAACGATACATATCCATTATTGACACCAGATCCCACTAGTTTTTGCCTTCTTCTGTTTGCCATGTCAGTATCTGTGGACAGGCTTTGGGTGCACTTGCAGATACAACTGGAACAGGTCAAGTGAGGTTTGGTAGTGTCCAAGTGTGCTCCTGGTGCATGCACTGGACAGAAGCACGTCCTCTTCATGCTCACTTTTCCACCTATCCTTAGAGTTTGTGGCTGTAGGGGTGTGTATGTTCGCTCTCCTGTGCAACTCTGGTTTTGCACCCTGGTGTGTAGTGCTACATGGAGGAGGAGTGGGAATCATTCTCCTTTTTCACATTCTCACCCACAGAGGCAGTGGAGGTCTCTCACTGAAAATAAGGAAACTTGATGAGAAAATTATGAAAATAAGGTTATCACAGAGCCACAGACAATCTGGCTTCCAAACTGAAAACATTCTTTTTGTCTCATATTGTTCAAGAAAGGAGAAAATTCACATCTGCAGAATCACATAATGCTTAATCTGGCCGAGACGGGACTCCGATAAACCCCATAAAAAAAAATGACATGAAAAACTAAAACATTTTTTGCATCACAGTACCTGCTAACACTATTTTCTATGGAGACAGATATGGTAGCAAACGATTTGAATTAAGTATTCTGTGCTTTTATTCCTGTGTGTTCTCTCTATTAACTTGCGCCTTTGGGGGGGTTTGTGTATGGACCATCTCAGATTAAATAGTGTAGGGCTCCTTTTGACCTCCCCTGAATCTCTACTGGTCAGAATGTATTGATTTTATTTCACAGCAATACTGCAATACTGGTCTGCGTATTGGATAAACACAGCAAATAGGTCTATTTATTTGACAGACCCATATGTACTGCAGTCAATTAAACTTTAGTTTCACAGCAATGGCAGGGTGCTTATGCAAAATAACTTCACTTTTTTAAGATGCTGTCTTAATATTTTGGCACACTGCATTATTTACAGCAAAAAGACTTCAAAAGTAAAAACACGTTCACATTCATGGTCGTTATATTCATGAACACTACACCTACAGTATATGTAAAGAAGTTGTCTGGTTGGAATCTGCAATGCACAGCTCAGGAGAAGAGGTTATGTGGTTTCAAACAGTATATTGTTTGTTAGACTGAGTTTTGTCTACATGTTGTGGTGGGTTCAGTTTTATTGAAGCTTTTGATTTTTAGAAAATACTTTGCTGCAGTCAAAACAAATTAAAATACTGGATTGAGAGGATATTGGTGATTGCTTTCATGTGATGGAAAAGGGTTAAACATGAGACGGTGGCGATGAGCAGGACAGATCCACAGTCATTGTTCTTTCTGCTCCATATCAACACATGTCTGTATCCTAGACATACTGTACTTGTTTGTCCTCTCTCACTGTTCTGTTGAACTTTTTTCCTTTGTAGGTGTGTGTCTGTGTTCCCCCATCTCGGTATCTAGAATAATGTGTAGGTTTGTGGCTACATTTGAGGAAGAATGTTTCTTCCCAGTCTGCCATAGATGTTTGCATATGCTGGTGCAAAGTGCCATTGCTGTTCCTTTTACCAGTAAGTAGAACTGGTTGTTGAAAAAAATAATTCTTAGACTGATTTCCAGGATTTGTTTGTCTGGCCTGTCCCTCTGAGGATTTTTATAAAGCTATTTTTGAATTGCTTGCATACCCTGTTGTGTGTCTGTTGTCCTCTAATGAAAAAGATCATGTTTTCCTTGATGAGTTTGTGACGGTGAGTTCTGTTCATGTCCCTGCCTGTCCCCTTGGGCGAGGGTGAGGAGTGAGGTTATGGCTAGGTTTCAGGTTGGAGCAAGGGGTGAAGTTAAGATTAGGATAAAAGTTCAGGATGGGACCAGGGGCAGGGTTGGGCTGTTTAGTAGTTCCATACCTTTAAAGGTGGCTTCTCAAATCACTTTACAGAATGATAAAATTAAACAATAGAAAAATACAAAAGATATGCAAAATGAGAATACACAATGAGAGGAGACAGTAGATGGGGGTACCGAATACACTAGGAGCAGAGGGATCAAAAACAGAACCAGTTAAGTAAAGGACTTTCTAAAGAGGAAGAATTTGAGTCTAGGTTTGAAAGAGTTTAGAGAAGGTGACTCTCATATTCTTAGGGATATAGATATAGCTTTGAATCGTAACAGGAGAAAGCCCTGTCACCCACAGAGCATAGATGGGCTTGGGGACAGACATGAGACCAGAATTAGAAGAGCAAAGGTTGTGAGATGGGGAGTAGGACGATAGTAGCTCAGACAGGAACTGGAGGTGCCAAACCATACAGAGCCTAATAGGTGAGCATGAGTAAGAAACCTGACAGGAGGCCAGTGCAAGGTCTCCAGGATAAGAGTAATGTAATCACTTACATGAGACCTGGTCAGGATTCTGGCTGCCAAATTTTGTACATACTGGAGTTTGTTCAATGTGGATTTAGAAACCACAGCAAGTAGAGCACTACAGTAGTCAATTTGGGAGAAGACAAATGGGCTGATCAGCTTTTCAGCAACAGTTAGTGATAAAAAGGACATACATACTGCTGTGGAAATTTGTCTATACACTTCTTTCAGTGGGACACCCCAACATGCCTACCTGGACTCACCCATCTGTATCCTCAGAGACCTACTGGCCTGCCCTACACAGCTTCCAACCATCATCTACACTATAAAACACTGGACTTTTAACACTAAATCCAGGAACAGGTGCTGGAATAACAATTTTAGAATTCATAGGATTTACCTTTCATTAATTCAATTCAGTCTATAACAAATTCCATGCAGGTTTTTCACTTATCATTCTTAAATCCTCAAACCTTAACTGACATACAGATGCAGCCATTCAAAATGCGCGGGCGATACCGCATTATTTTGCGGTACACTGTACGCAGTCTACCGCGAGTTACCGGTAAATACCGCGAGTTACCGTACATTCTCCTATAATACCGCTAGCAAAATAATAGTATCCAGAATTTCCGCAAGGTGGAGCTAATAAAGCTCAACCTCTCATGTTTTGAGCTGTCGCCATCAAAGTCTTTAACGAAGATATTACTAATAGTATTAATAATGAATGACCTTGGACAAGCTGTAAGTGTAAACTCAAAGTATTGCCCTGGTCAACATTCTTTTTTTCATTGACCGTCTTTGTAAAAGTAACACCACAGCATTTCGCAATCACGTATTTGTTTCCAATCATGCAAAGTACAGTGATTCACCATGCCTTTCACATGCTCATAAAAGAGATTGATTTAGGAACATAAACATATTACCGTATGCAAACTGTACTGTATACAGTATGTATATGTATATTTAATGTCTTAACTGTGCCCGTTTAAGTATTGAATATTCATATCTAATTTTACCACTGAAGGGAAATCTTAGTAGCTGAGCATAAAAAGAATAGGAGCATACTGCAACGCGTGTGAAGGCCATAAACGATATTAATTTTGGAACATAAACATACAGTATATGGCTGGTCTCGGTACTTTAAAGAAAACATACACGAAACATGGTTTCATTATGACCAGAATCGCTTACCTATTTTTTCGAAGAAATGTTTGTTAAAAGAAAAGTCCAATACCAGCTGGATTCGAACACACAACCTGCCAGTTGGTAGTCACGCACCTAGACCAGTAGGCTACAAGACAGCTTGCATGAACAAGCAGGCGAAACAGCCCTACACAGCCCTGTCGCAGCACACGGATATAATCATACCGTTATTAAATTCTTGAGATACGCGATTCCATATTATATTCCCTTTTAATCAAATTCTAAAAGTATGCTTGTTGACTCCGGTATCATGTTAGTTAAAGACTTCGAAGCTTACAATGTTTAGGGAGAAATGGAATACTGGTGTGTATTTTTTTCTTTAAAGTACCAAGACCAGCTATATACTGTATGTTTATGTTCCAAAATTAATATCGTTTATGGCCTTCACACGCGTTACAGTATGCTCCTATTCTTTTTATGCTCAGCTACTAAAATTTCCCTTTAGTGGTAAAATTCCATATAAATATTCAAAACTAAGCGGATTGAAATGTGCACAGTAAAGACATTAAATGATTAAATCTTTTCTCTACCAACCAATGCACCACGAGTGCCCCTGTCGGTCATTTTGGCCAGCCAATCACTTGCCCTGCGGTGCCCTACGGTGCCCTGCGGGTTGGTTACTGCACCGTGGGTTTTTACCGCTCATTTTGAATGGCTGCATCTGTACCACAACTGCAGCATGTAGGACTTACCCATCAGACAGCTGACTGATCAGAGGGACTTCATGAAACCAGTTGGAATCAGTAGTCACCTCTTCAGTGGAGTCAGGTGAAATATGAACTGACCCAAGAGAAAAGAATTATTGCCGCATTAGAATTCTCATGGCATGCATAAAAAAGTGATCAATCCAATTAACATCCAAAAAAGGCAGAAAACATGTATTTATTCATAGATAAAATTAGGATGCTGATTAGGATTTATTTATCTGTTTACCCATATAATTTAAATCCTTTTCACACCTTAGCTCACAACAATTTTACTGCACCAGACTGTGGCACAATGGCTGCCCAGAGATCCCCAGACTTAATTGGAACCTTCCTCAACCTTAACAGTAGATGTTACCAAGCTTTCAAAACCCAACACTTGTGCATTAATCATTTAATATTGATTAAATGACACAAAACAATTGACATGTTTTTATCTGAATAAGCTATTCAAATAAAACTGAATTGAATTAAACTGATTTTTTGGATTATATGTTCCATTGTCTTTCACAATATCTTTCACCCAATATCAGCACCCACTGAATTTCTCTGCAGCTGCATTGGAAAATTTGTCAAAACATAATGTTTGTCAAAACCTTAATTTTTTCTAGAAACAAATTAAAATACTGACCTTTGATGATTTTAGAACTTTTCTCATTAGCAACGGTAACATCTCTTTTCTCCGTGCTAATGATCTCAGTAGAAGCTGTGCCACAGAGAAAACAACCTTTTAGTTGAACTGTCCTTTCAGATAGTTTAGATCAATAGATGCTGTTGATGTTTTTATAACAAAATGCAAAATGTGTATTACAGAAATATTGAATATAATGTATTTACATATTGTGGCTGGAAATTAAACAATCTGAAGATAATGAAGGATTCCTTCTTAATGTATTATTTTATGATGCCTGCAACTTATTGCGTGTTTCCCTTTAAAAAGTTTTGATCTCAGTACATACATATTATTCTTTTCATACAGACATATGATTGAAAAGCTTTGGAATTTTGTAATTGTAGGTGTTTATTAAACAAATTCTACAGTTCTGTAATCAGTAGTAAACCTGAAGATGTTGTCAACCTGCATCATTCCCTCTGGCCAACAAACTAAAACACATTAAATTGTGAACTAAATCTCAGTTGTACCACTGCAAATTATCTGATCTAGAAGCTTACCCTGTTTTCCAGAATGAAGTACTTCTTTAAAATATTGCCTTTTAATATGGTCTTGCATTTCTCTCTCAAAATCCTTCCTTTCCTGTAAACTCTCATTTAGCTTTTGCTGCAGGAGAGCAACCTTCCTTTCATAGAATTCAAATGCCTGAGAATGACAGAAAACCTTTCACAAGTGGCTATTCTTTAAAGAAAAAGAAAAGCCTCTCAGCAAAAGATGGAAAGGTCCATCTCATTGTTGAACATCTTGTATTAAAAAGCACATGTTTTTCCATTACTCTAGTATTTAATGACAAATGAACTAGCTTGCAACCCAACATGTTGCTAGTAGAAAACTTCCCGTCCATAAGGTCACATTTTAATTTAGTATCAGACAGAAGCTGTTGGGCACCACTGAAATTCCAGCTCAAGTAAAAACTACAGGAGACTCCAATCTCATCTCAATCTACAGCACCCTGAAGCTGGGAAGCTGGGTCTGGTCAGAGCTCAGAAGAAGAAAGGCTGGGTCCGACATTACTTGGACGAAAGACTCTGTGTGTAGTTCAGAACCTTGCAGGCTGGGTATAAGAGATTGAAGCAGCAATGTCTCTCCTCTAATGCTTAGGTAATGAAGAGGAGAGATCATCAACCACCCTCTTGGATCCTCTTGGGGAGATACCCCTGAGGGATACTTTAGAACAGCCAATTATGCAAAGCAGCATGTCTCTGGGATGTTACTTGGAATTAAAACCCACAACACGCAGAATAAATGCCACACAGGCAGGTGCCCAAGGCTGGAGATAAACCATGGGCTTTGGAGATGCAGTGCTATAACCATGAATTGGAGGCACCAAACACTACCAGAATATGGTGTTTTGGCACCTCTGTAGCATATCTTGGCATAACCACCCTAGAGTAGATGCACAATATAAGAGGTGCCAACATACCATGCTCATTGTGGTCACTGAGGATTCAAAAAGTATTAGTTTAGGTTATTAATTTAAACCTATAGGTGGTCATCTTGGAAATACAACAAAATATAGCTGCAAGGTCAGTGTCAGGTCCGGAATTTGCATGAAGAAAAGTTCACCTTAAGAGGATGAATCCAAACATCCATTACTCCAGTACCTTTTTGTGCCTTCTAGCTCTGATCTCTTTCTTTAGCTGGGCCTGTCGCACCTCCCTCCGGGCATTTTCCTCTATCCTCATCTGTAAAGCTCTCGCTCTGATTTTCCACATCTGTAGAACCGTCAGTGAAAAGGCAAAGCAGATGACAAACAGCAGAAAGCTAGATTGTGTTGAGCACAAAACAGCTACGCTACTAGACATTTATATTTATATGTCACCTGCTTATAGGTGGTACATTAATTATTGAGGATTCTGTTAGATCATGTGGAGCTGAATCTCTCCCCTTTTTACAATCTAGCAATTGAGGCCTTTGGGCATTTTTCAGCATATTAGGAGCATTCAGCAGCTGAATGTGGTCTGGGAAGCCCAAAGACAAAATAACTGGGAAAATAACATACCATACAGCAATGTACAGTGAGAATGTGAAAAAAAAAGAAACATGATTAAGCTGATGTAGAAAACCGATGAGGCTAAATACTATGTATTGATAATGCTGGTGATTTGAAAGCTGATAAATCAATGAAAGGGGTGAATAAACTATGTGTTTTAAAAGTGAGTTAAGCTACAGTGTGGAATGTAAGATTCATAAAAGCATATAAAAAGTGTCTGAAGTCTAAGTGTGACGATACAGTAACATGATTCACTAAGGGTATCCACTCTGCAGAAATCTGTTCGGCTGGAAGAGGCGTATATAGTATAAGGTGAGAGAATTTTTTTAATTCGCATTTTGCAACATAAATGCTTAATTACTTGTCAGAAAGACAACATCTTTTAAAACAGTTATGCTAGAGATCCTGTTATCTTTTGCTTGCTCCCCAATCATGCTGTATTTACAGAGGTGTCACAAGGTCACTTGCCAGAGTGGATATAAATGTCTCTAATCAGTTTAACATGCAGAAGGAAACCAGCTATTAAAGATCTCTCATCCAGGTAATGACCAGGAGCAGCCCTGGGTCAAAATAAATCAAACTGTATTCTCATACCTCATCCTGTCTGCTGTACTGCAGACCTTTCATACACTGTATTTCACCACTGCATATCTCCTCTGTTTTCGTAGCTCCTGCCTGGTGCCTTCATAAACAACAACAGAAAAGAAAGCTTAATCCACAAGGCAAGGTCAAAATGTCAGACAGCAGCAGAGGAATTTGTGAATGTGGTATTTCCGTAGAGCAAATGTTTATCTTTTGGAAAACTTTGACTCAGTCAAGACTTCCACTTGCTTGCACAATTAATTAACTTAAGGCACACCTTTACTTACAGTTGTATTCTTGACATCTAATGTTTAAACATAACAGTAAAATATTTACACATATTTACAGCGAAACAAAAAAAAATGTGATACAAATACAACAAATCAGGAATCCAAAAGGCAGGAACTTGCTGTTAAAGAGTGAGGAGCTTCCGTATGTTATTACCTGTCTCTGTTAGCCATAAACTGGTCTGAAATATTCTTGGATCCTTCCTCCAAGAGCCATTCCCTCACATCGGTGAAGCTGATATCCCTGGGAATCTCGTTCTGCTCCTGGAGCTCCAAGAACTTCTTCACTATTGTTTTCTGAAAGCCAGCACAGCCTTTTACTAGAGTGTCACACTCCCTTCATTGCAAAGTTCTCCTAAGCACTATTATAGCTGAGTGTGCACTTCAAAACCAACACTGACTTTTTAGATTTTTAATTTGAACTCACACCGATAGAATGTGTTTGTACAGTATATGTATAAGAGTGAAGGCTGAGCTACTGTAGTTTGTTGATCTAAACATTTCAATTTAAGATGTACATCTTCGATACAGTGGTTAACCTTGTTATCTCGCAACACTGGGGCCAGGGGCTCTATTCTGGGCCTGAGGTGTTATCTGTGTGGAGTTTGTATGGTCTCCCCATATTCACATGGGTTTTTCACGGTTTGCTCTGGTTTTCTCCAACAGTCCAAAGCCATACTATACTGGTAGAAAAAAAGGTTTCTAGGGAAATTGGTTCTAGTGTGAATTTGTGTCTGTGTGTGCCTTGCAATGGACTAAATTCTGGTCAAGGGTGTATATCGCCTTAAGCCCGTTGCTTTCTGGGATAGGCCCCGGCTCCCTGCAGCCCTTAGATGAGGCGGTTAGATTAGATGACGTGGATGGAAAGGGATGGATGGAAGTTCAAGTCGTTTTTCAGCCTTGTCTTGCAAAGAAGACTATAAATTCTGTTTTGGACTACACACAAAAGCTGCCTGTATTAACATGTGTTTGGAAAAATACGTTTGTTTGCACTGAAAATGGATTAAAGTCTACAGAGCAGTACAGATAAGCAGTGAATGCTCCGATTGGGGTGGTACAATTAGTGGTTTACCACAAAGAAAAACATCCAGATATATTGCCCAGCCTCAATGAATAAAAAAACTCTCTTTTTTTAACTCTGTTATCTTGAACAGAGAAGACTACAAGGAGACCTGTTTCAAATATTCAAAATCCTCACAGACAAGTCTGCTTGTTGAACGCTGACTTCTTTCAAGAAACAGCTGGATGAGACTCACAGACCAATTAGCAAGTAATTACCAAACAGGCTAAAGAGCTTCCTCAACTATTCTTATGATATCAAACCCATATCCTGCATGCAGAAAGGACAATATGAGCTATAAACAACACAAAGTAGCATGACAAAATGTACAGTATGGTTGAACTAACAAGAAGAACCTAAAATAGGCTAGAGCAGTGACAAACATAAGCAACAACATCATCAGCGTCAAAACACTAAAACAGAAATGAACTTTATAGCAATTATAGAAGAAACTGAAAGAAAAAACTGAAATTGATTCTAAGAATACAAACACAGTCATGATGACATGATGACAGCAGTATATTCAAAGGTGCATAATGGAGAGATCTTATGGAAGCCTTCATCCAGAAACGTTACTGATTGAGGGCTGGATAAAGGCAGAAGTCTATGATGAAGAGTCAGAATCAGATAGACGGTTGTTTAAAAATATCACACTTACCTGTTTAGTCACATAATGTTTGTCATACTGCAACTTCACATTGCTTAGGTAGTTATGATATTGATTGTATTCTTTCAAAGAGCAGAGGACCTGAAAACAGACAAAACATGTTTCAAGTACTGTCTAGGAGGTTAAAGAAAATGTTTTTATTTTTATTTTACAAATCTAGAGCACAGTCAAGTCTCTGTGTTTGAATATTTATTGAGCATAAGGACTTTAGCACAAACCATAGGCCTGCTTTGATTACATCTACTATTACATGCTTTGATTACAACCATAGGCCTGCCCACCGAATACATCTATGCTGTAGTGCAGACATGAGTTAAATCACACTACTGGAAACTATTACAGCTAAATGAGCTAGAACCTGGTCTATTTTTTTTTAAAATACCTCACTCCTTCACCATACCAAAAAAGCCTCATTCTTTGCACAAACTCTAAACAGCCTTACTTTCTTCTGCTCATTGATTAAGCCTCTGTTCTGCAGAGACTCCTGCATGCCCTTGCGATGGTAATAGGTGCGCAGGTGGGGGTCATGGAGGCTGTTGTACTTCGAATCCAAAAGGAAACCGTGGGGATCAGTCAGAGTGAAGTCAGGAGATGGCTGGTGCAGCTGAAATAGAAGGTATGTATTTTATTAAAACATGATATGTACAGGTAAACACAGATATGTATCCCCCTATGTTTCTGAACATAAAAATGAGAATGTTTTTTTTCTCCCCCCTCCGAAGGCTGTCGCCAGTTTCTTGGAAGACTACTCCAGAATCACTGTTATCATTTTTCCGACATTCTTGAACATTAAATTCCAATTTCTCAGTCATTGTAGCCAACTAAAAATGACTACATTGCAAAAAGACAGTAAGCACAATAAGCTTTAAGGCATACAGTACAGCTGAATTTCAATAATGTCATCAATATATGGCGTCTAGAAAAATATATAACCTTACTCCTGATGTTATATGCACAAAGATGCCAAGGGAGGACAGTTTGCTTACAGTTTAATCATTACAGCAACCACATTATACTAACACACACAGAAATGTGTTAATGTGTCCCAGGTATCATTTCATATTATAAAATTTTACATGTTGGTTTACCCCTAAAAAGAAAGAAAACCATGAATAAACATGTCATTTTTTACAATTTAAATGTTTGGAATTAAATAAGAATAAATGTATTCATGCTTTTCATTTTAGGTTACACTTACTTTCTCCGAAAGAGCAGTCCTGCAAAATTGAGGTTTAGACCCTGGGAGTAACGGCAGTTTAGTGCCGATGGGTCTCTCCAACAGCTGCTGCTCTCCCTGCAGTGCATACAGCATGGTGTAGCAGCCCTGAAACACAGAACATAGCTATCGTACCTCACAGAACCACAGGCAAAACGCCATAAAAAACAAGCAGAGCTGATGGCAGGAATGATTTCATCTGTCACAGAGAGAAATAAAATGGGTGTGGGGGCAACAGCAGGTATCAAGGACAATGTTGACTTGAAGTTTGCATAGAATGACCAGTGAGTTCAATGAGGGTAGTAATATGTGTCTTTCTTTGTTCTGGGGCTTCCTACTGATCAAAGATGCTTGTGCAAACATTGTTAATTACCACACAGTTCAGAGAAGACACATGGAATGTCAAAACTGGCCTAGCTGAGCCTCAGACTGAGGAGGTGGATCTAGAACATAACAATTCTAGAACATCTAGAATGTTCTAGAGCAATCTTACACCTGGCCATCTGTATACAGTATAGCCATTTGATCAATGAGCCCCAAGACGTTAGCTCTGCTTACACCCAAAACTATCAACCCCCCCCCAAGAAAGGTAGGGGGGCTTTAATAACCCCAGTGACAGAGCACACAGAAACCGAAGAAACAGGAATAACCAATTTGTACCACAGCACCCAGGAGAGG
The DNA here is from genome assembly GCF_040954835.1 of Lepisosteus oculatus. Classification (NCBI taxonomy): domain Eukaryota; kingdom Metazoa; phylum Chordata; class Actinopteri; order Semionotiformes; family Lepisosteidae; genus Lepisosteus; species Lepisosteus oculatus. The sequence goes on from NC_090713.1 coordinate 2,650,268, forward strand.
GTTCGGACACCAGGGACTCTCTACAGTGAGCAAGGGAGGAAGGCTTTAGAATTGTCTTCCTCCCCTCTCTACTCAAAAAATTGACTCAAATACAAACGGGGGGGCATATTATAAACCAGACTCAGCCAGAACTGAGGAGGATCCCTAAGACTACACAGAGTTTCTTTGCTATGACAGAAGCAGGCACACCAGGTCTCCAACTGGGGCTGGGTTTGGGAGAATATTTGCAGCTGGACTTTTCCTTTGGAACTCTGGTTTTGGTAACTGGGGTCAAATGGGGCTCTTGAGCTGGTCTGCAATATGTTCTGTGAGTAAGTAAGTACCTCTGGTGGATAAGTTGTAATATGTGTTCTGTGGATTAGGCTATAATAGATACTGGAATTGCAAAGTACTGTAATAAAAATGGAAATTATGTAGGATGTCTTCTGGTCTGTGGATGCACTGGTGGTTCTGGAAGATAAAAAGAACTTGTTGCTGGGGGAAAAGGTCTTTAGAATTGCTAGGTGGCATAATCAGCTACAAAACTAACTTTTAAAAGCAGTCCCTGCATTTAAGGGTCACGGTTCCTGACATACAGTATCTTTTTATAGATAGGTAAGAAGAGTTACCCTAGGGTGTTTAGAGGGCTAAATCAGTTCATAACATTCTTTTTTTTTCTTCTGCACAAACGAGTTGATTCTCTAAGTCTGTTTAGAGTTTTAGATTGGGAAGGCATATTCTCACCCAAGACATTTTAAGACAACAAAAGAAAAGTACAGTACGTATATTCCCATAAAATACAGAGAGGGTTAACAATAAATTATTAACCCACGATTTCAGAAATAGAACACATAGCTGGAATTTTAAAATCACGTTCCATTTATTTTACCTTCTAGAGCTTTTAAAACAGTATTAGAAATATTACTACGAGGTGTATGTTTTTACTGTTTTACTAAACCTTACATTTTAAAGCTAAACTAATGCTGATTTTGTTTTTACGATTCACGACCTAAGAGTTCAAATATTTAAATGTATGGATAGTACACTCACAGCTCCAGATCCCGGTTTCTTTCTCTCCATTTTGAACCCTGATCTCGTTCCATTAATCCATTAATCAATTAATCTATTTTGAGAAAACAATTCCGTCGTGTTCGTGAGCGTTTAGACTTTATTTTGTATAATACGGACTTGAGCATAAACCACTGTATAACCAAAATGTTGTCTATTATAACGTCAGATCTGCAAAGCAGTTGCCTTATCTGACGTATCCAGCGTGTACAAGTTAAGTAAAGACGTCATTAAAAGCTGCAGCAGGGAAGCTACAGTATTCGTCCCTGTACGGACTTGTTTTTTATGTAGATATATTTATAATTAGGTTTTAATTAGAAAATCCAGACAAAAAGGCGATGTCCGATTTAAAGTTTAATTTGAATGTCGCCATTCTAACTCAAAGCCTTCACGGTATCAAACTTGTGTGGTCACACGTCCCAAACAGTCTGGCTCTGCCAGCGGAGCCTAGAGACCCCAAAATATAACACACGGTTTGCCTTTTAATAATTTACACCTATAATAATAATAATACAAAGTAATAAACACTTGTTTGAAAAGCGCGGACTGATTTGTAATTTGTACAGAGCAACATAATGTAGCGTTTGCAGGTTCTTTTTCAGAACTAAAGAACAGTGGAGACGCGATTAACCAAGCACTGACTTTATTTAACAACCACACCAAAACCAAACACAGGATCTACACACACATGAGGAGACTGACGGAACACGTACACATATTTAGGGTGGTAATTACCTAACAACACACTATACTTTTACAGGACTACACAGAGCACTAGAATTACTAGGACATTATTTACACAGGTAGGGTCAGCCGCTGGTCATCGTGCTGACCCTCAGACTCTTCCCGGCTACCACTCCCAGCATGCCCAGCAGTACTACGAGCGCCTAGGGGCGCTTCCTCCTCACCACCAGGCGAGGGCGTTACACTGCCCCCACCTGAAGCGTCTTGCGTCTCGCCGACGTCGAACACCACCCTCAGGCTGTACTCGTATTCGGCCAACTGCTGCGGAACCCTGCGTGAGCGGCCGCTGCGCTGCGGTGACGGCTGGCGATCCACGGACGCCCCACTATCGGTCGGCTCCGGCCCCGGCTGCTCCTCTAGAGCCTCCCCACACGGCTCCTCCTCCCGGGCCCGGTAGGGGGCCAGGCGGTCTCGGTGCAGGACCACCACTCTCCCCCGTGTTCGCAACCGGACACGGTAGCAGACCTCGCCCACCACCCCGAGTACCTCAGCGGGCCCCTCCCACGACGGCGCCAGCTTAGGGCTGAGGCCTTTGCGGCGGCGCGGGTTGTACACCCAAACCGAGTCCCCGGGCTGGAAGGCAGGCCCCCTGCAGCGCAGGTCGTAGTACCGCTTCTGCCGGACCCCCGCCTGTGTCAGGTGGGTCCGTGCAAAGCTGTGCCCCCGCTGCATCCGCTGCCGCAGGTCCCCCTCGTAGTCCGGTCCAGCCGGTGGTGCCGACCCGTCTCCGGGCGGCGGGCCGAAGACCAGGTCCACCGGTGTTCGCATTTCCCGGCCCAGTATGAGCGAGGCCGGGGTGCACCCGGTGGATTCCTGGACCGCGGTCCTGTACGCCCAGAGCGCAAGGGGGAGGTGGTGGTCCCAGTCCCGTTGGTGCCAGGACACCAGGGTGGCCAGCTGGGTGGCGAGCGTCCGATTAAACCGCTCTACCAACCCGTCGCTCTGGGGATGCAGCGGTGTGGTCCGCGTCTTAGTAATCCCCAGGCGCTGGCACACTCTGGCGAAGACCTGGGACTCGAAGTTACGTCCCTGGTCACTGTGTAACTCCTCCGGCACCCCCAGCCTGGCAAACATCCCCTCCAGCAGTGCATCGGCCACCGTGGGGGCACTCTGGTCCGGGAGGGCGTAGGCCTCCGGCCACTTCAGAAAGTAATCCATGGCCACCAAGACGTAGCGGTTCCCGGCCTCGGTGCGCGGAAACGGGCCCAAAACGTCCACTCCCACCCGCTCCATAGGAGCCCCCACCTGGTGTTGTTGGAGGGGGGCCCGAGAGCGCTCGGGGGGACCCTTCTGCGCCACGCACACCGCACACGTTCGGCAGTACCGCTCCACGTCCCGGTGGCAAAGACCCCAATAAAAATGGCCTCGGAGACGCTGCAGGGTTTTTTTACCGCCGAAGTGCCCCACACCCGGCTGGCCGTGCACCGCTCGGAGCACCGACCCGCGGAGCGACCGAGGCACCACCAGCTGCCACCGTACCTCGCCACTGGAGGGTACCCGCCACCCCCGGCGCAACACCCCGTCCTTGGACGGACTGGATGAACCTCCGATAGTACGAGGCCAACCCCAGAAAGCTGCGGAGCTCCGCGACGGTGCGTGGAGTCGGCCAGCCCCTCACTGCGGTGACCTTACCTGGGTCCGTAGCCACCCCTCGCGGTCCAACAACATGTTCCAGGAAGGTCACCTCCCGCCGCAGGAGCTCGCACTTGCGGGGGTTGAGCCTCAGGCCAGCACGGCGGATGCAGGCCAGCACCGCCTGGAGGTTCGTCAAGGCCTGGTACCTCCGTGCATGAACCAGCAGATCGTCCAGATACAACACACACTGGTTCCGCGGGACCGATGCCAGCACCCTCTCCATCAGCCTCTCGAACGTCGCCGGGGCATTGCACAGGCCAAAAGGCATGACAGTAAACTGCCAGAGGCCCTGGCCGATGGAAAAGGCCGTCTTCGGGCGAGCATCGGGAGCAAGCGGTACCTGCCAGTAGCCGCAGCGGAGGTCCAGGGAGCTGAACCAGGTCGACCCAGTGATGTAGTCCAGGGCGTCATCTATCCTCGGCAGGGGGTAGGAATCTTTCCGGGTGACCTCGTTCAGCTTGTGGTAGTTGACGCAGAACCTCCACGAGCCGTCTTTTTTTTTTACCAGTACGGCTGGCGCCGACCACGGGCTCGCGGAGGGCTCAATCACCCCCGCTGCGGCCATCTCCCGGATCTTTTCCTCGGCGGCGGTCCGTTTGGCGTGAACCATGCGTCCCGGTGGGATGCGGATGGGCCGAGCGTCGCCGGTGTTGATCTCGTGTTGGACCAGGGCAGTGCGGGTGCAGTCCTCATCTCTCGCCGCAAAGAGGTCTTCGTTCTGGGCGAGTAACTCCTGGAGCCGCTGCCGCTGGTCCTGATCGAGGCCCTCGCAGCTCCGCTGGAAGAGATCCTCAACGGCATGCCTCGCTTCCACGCAACGCTCGGCCCCCGCCGCCGCCTTGTCTGGCCCCCCGGCCGACTCAGGGGCAGGTTCCGGCACGCTCGCTCCCCGGCTCGCAGGCCTGGTTTGCCCTGGCGACTGGCGCCGCCGCCGCCGCCACTGCCTCTTGTTCCCCCGGCTCCGGCAAGCCCGTGTCCCTCGGCCTCCACCAGGTGCAGTCGCTCCCCCTGCCACACCAACTCCTGCCGGTCCAAGTCGAGGGAGCGTCTGCATTTATAACTTAGTTTTTAAAATTAGTCAAGCAATACGAAGCATCTCCTTTTACTTAGTGCCTGAGCATACTGCAACGCGTGTGAAGCCCATAAACGATATTAATTTTGGAACTTAAACATACAGTATATGGCTGGTCTCGGTACTTTAAAGAAAACATACACACCAGTATTCCATTTCTCCCTAAACATTTTAAGCATCGAAGTCTTTAACTAACGCGATACCGGAGTCAACAAGCATACTTTTAGAATTTGATTGAAAGAGAATATAATATGGAATCACGTATCTCAAGAATTTAAAGACCAGACAATCGCAAACTCGTTTTCAATAAAATCATTTTATTCATTCAGCAGTTTGTGAGAGGGACATCCAGCAGGGAGAGACACACACACCGGTTTTCATTGACAAAATTGTTTTTTTTCAATTCCTCTTGTCTAACAGGAATGTTTTGTTTGTGGACAGACTGTTAGACAAGAGGAAAAGACCGCCTCCTCCTACGAAGCATTTCGTTGATCCGATCACGAATTCTTTTCCAGTCGTACGCAGCAAGGGTTGAGAATCTCCGATTCACCATCGTACTAATGGTTTCCCGGAGATTGCAAGGCAAGGCACTTTTGCCTCTGGACCCATCGAAATTTACAGACGTGGTCCACCCCCAGTAAATTTCAAAAGTCACAAGATTTCGAAACACGAGGGCGGCGTAGCGGTCGGCTCTTGCTTTCCCGTCTATGCCGATGCACTGCAAGTAAAACCCCCCCTCCATCTCCTGGGTGATGGGTAGCAGTTGGACATCTGGGAGAATTATTCGTCCCACTGGCATCTATGAATTCCGCTGTGCTTCCTGGGGGGAGATAGCCGGCGGGGACAGCATCAACAGATTCCTGCGCGGTGGTGAACTGAGAGGCCGGGATGGAGTGTCCTGAGGCGGTGTGTGCTCTGCGGGGGGCAGAGCTTCCGCCAGGCATTGCAGCCTGCGCGGCGGGGAGAGGCACTTTTCGGGAGACAGCTGCTCAACTGTTTGACTGCTGGAACTCTAGCCTCCCAATCCTCCCCAGTAATGCATCGTAATGCTCCCGCTGCTGCCGAAATGTCTCCATACAGGTGCTGCTTCTACAGGTTGGCACCCTGGCCAGTGGCCGAGAGCAGAGACCCACGGCCTGTGGCAAAATAACATAATTCATGTAAGAAATAAAGTCACACAGTAGTATTCATCAGTCGCGGAACAGAAGTCAAAATAAACTTTTCTTTTTTTCCGTCTTACCGCTTTCTTTTTTACTGTCCTGGTGGTAGATCGTTTCGCCCGTGCGGTGTTTTCTTGAAGAATAGGCTACGAAGAAATAATTATAATTGAATTTAAAATTCAAAACGGCAATAATACCTTGTAATATGCGCTGTAATCGCGTATTTCAGATGAAGTCTGCTGTATTTGCTTACCCTTCGCTCTTTGGAAGCTGGGGCGGCAGAAGCACCACGTCTCTTCCCGTAAAATGCCTTGGTCTCCATACTGTACTATGGTCGCTGTACTGCAGGTATGCAGTTTTTTTTTTTGTGATGGGAGCTCACCCAATCCCTTGGTGTCTTTTATGCGTCACACATACTGTATTTCAGCGCCATATATTTCATGGATATTATGGAATATAATGGATGGATATCTTAGTTATCTTTCTAGTTCACAGGTTTGCATGCATAATTTAATTTTGAAAGCCACTGAGACATCAGGTACTACTGTTGTATTTATGAAAAAGAAACAAAACAAAAAACATACTAACAACTGTGCCATCCTACTCCTTAGTTAATACATTTTATTATTCATAAACAGTTAACATTGTTAGCAAAACATTTTGAATTATATTTAACCCTATTTTTTCTTTAGTTTTGTATTTAACTTATTATATGATAGTCAGACTTAATGTATATTTGAACAATGAAAATATATTTTTACAAGATTTTACATTAAGCACTTAAAATTAATATGGTTAATAATAGTAAACTGTAACATGCTGTAACAAGATCGGTTAAACTGCGAAGAAAATTCTTTCAGAAAAAATGTTTCAGGTGTGAAGAACATAGATCTCCAATGCGATTTCAACCAAACCTGTTCCCACACACCCCGCCCCCACTACCATTAGAATATACACAAACATTTTAGCGTTTCATTCTGAGCAGAAGACCCTCACACCTGAAGAGTGCTGGCTGTGACGAATTAAACCGGTTTTACAGGTTTCAATCACAGACCATGTGACATGGGACTCAGTAAACTACAGTAACACCGTATTTAATAATGCAATAAAAACGCTATAAAATAATGTGACACAGTACAGCACAGTACAATAATACTGACCATGACTTTAGAAGCATAAATTACCTTACACTCAATTTAAACACAAGCTGTCTTTAGCCCTCTAAGCTGGTTCATACAGAAATGTAGAGATCCAGGCTCAGAACACACAGCTTCATTAGCAAATACATATGCAGAACAACTAGAGAAGACGTTTTACAGAGGATGGATTTTTAGAAACATCCCATCAGACATCCCATCATATTCACAATGTGAAATCTAGAAAATAATATTACGTAACCAAAATCTGCAATATGGAAACAGAACCTGTGTAATTGTTGATAGATGATGTACTCGTAACATTTTTTCAAGACGAACTACAACATTTAAAAAATGACTTGTATGTACTTGATATCTCTAATCAATCCACGGGTCCCAGCACAAAACGAAAGTAAAACGCATACCGTTTCGCGCTTCTTATTAGTTGCTCAAAAGTAATTTGACCGTATAAAATGCATAATATAAACCTAGAAACATATACGTTAGCAGTACTTAAGCACTGTAGTATCCGTGTTAAGACATACCTCTCAAATACTGTAAATCAAGTTAAAAATATCTCAAGACCGATTCTGGTCGTAATGAAACCATGCAAGGGAGTTTTTATGTCCGTTGCAGTTCTTTTGCAACGTGAATATAATTATATCGTTATTAATTTCTTGAGATACGCGATTCCATATTATATTCCCTTTTAATCAAATTCTAAAAGTATGCTTGTTGACTCCGGTATCACGTTAGTTAAAGACTTCGAAGCTTACAATGTTTAGGGAGAAATGGAATACCGGTGTGTATTTTTTTCTTTAAAGTACCGAGACCAGCCATATACTGTATGTTTATGTTAAGATTTCCCTTCAGTGGTAAAATTAGATATGAATATTCAATACTTAAACGGGCAGAGTTAAGACATTAAATATACATATACATATTGTATACAGTACAGTTTGCATACGGTAATATGTTTATGTTACGCGATTAAAAAATAAATAAAACTGGAAGGTCCAGCCATAATGGTCCACCATTATGTTTATATGGTTGTTTTTGTTGGTTGGTTGTTATTATGGTTATTAATAATACGATCTATAGTTGAAATCTGAGCCTAAATAAAAAAGAAAAAGCAAGTGATTAGGTTTATGAGCAATCTAATTACTTATTCGTTTAAAACGCTATATAAAATAAAGTTTATTATTAATTTGCTGGACAGAGCGGTGAACATTATTATGCATAAGACAAAGATAACGATCCTGATCAGTTTAGAAATTTGTGTACGCTGTAAGGTTTTTACTTCTTAAACTTTTAAAATACACGTTTTGAATAGAAAGAAATCCTCTTCCTGGTACAGTATGTATAGCAAACCAGCACGTCTTTTTTCTCCAATCAGAGGGGTGTCAGATGGTGTCAGCCAATCACCATTCTGCGTTGGGTAGCAACGGGTGACTGTTCTCAGTCGGAAGATGTAAACAGCTTAATGTTCGTGTTAAATAATTTTTTTTAATTCAATTAAACAGGCACAGTTAAGACATTAAATATACATATACATACTGTATACAGTACAGTTTGCATACGGTAATATGTTTATGTTACGCAATTAAAAAATAAATAAATAAAAATGAAAAGTCCAGCACCAGCTGGATTCGAACACACAACCTGCCAGCTGGTAGTCACACACCTAGACCAGTAGGCTACAAGACAGCTCGCATGATCAGACAGGCGAAACAGCCCTACACAGCCCTGCTGCAGTACACGGATATAATCATACCGTTATTAAATTCTTTAGATACACGATTCCATATTATATTCCCTTTTAATCAAATTCTAAAAGTATACTTGTTGACTCCGGTATCACGTTAGTTAAAGACTTCGAAGCTTACAATGTTTAGGGAGAAATGGAATACCGGTGTGTATTTTTTTCTTTAAAGTACCAAGACCAGCTATATACTGTATGTTTACGTTCCAAAATTAATATCGTTTATGGCCTTCACACGCGTTACAGTATGCTCCTATTCTTTTTATGCTCAGCTACTAAGATTTCCCTTCAGTGGTAAAATTCAATATCTACAACGGGCACAGTAAAGACGTTTACAGTAAGTCTTTCTACGACAGACCAATGGACCACGAGTGCCCCTGTCGGTCAACCAATCACGCACCGCGGTACCCCGTGTCATCATACCTGCGGTATCTGTACCGCGGTGTCTGTACCGCTCACTTTGAATGGCTGCATCTGTAAAGACTATAGACTGGCTGCTGATGTACTGTAAAAGCACAGGAAACAAATACATTTCTCTGATATTACTGATATTCCCAGACTGCTGATCCTCTGAAATGTTCAATTCAAAAGAGTCCTTTTTCACCTGTGGAAACAAATCTGTCAATTAAGCTAAGTGTGTCAAAATTCGCACTCCAGTAGGAGGAAAATTCAACCTAGCCTCACTGCGCGCTATAACAATGTCATCCGTGGAGACAAGTGTTATTAGGCAGCGATAATTGCACTTAAAACTTTAATAGTTCTAATACTTCCTAATTCTTTTTCTAGCTTTAGAAATATTTCAACCACACAGGAATTAAAACTCCCCTGAAGACAATGAGTTCTTCCAGAAACCAGCATGAACTCAAATAAAAATTAAAGGAAGATGAATAAAATTGTGACCACTTCTTTACACAACATTTATGTGGAAGTGCCTTTAAAACCAAGATCAGGAGACTTTTTTACCGAAAGGGTTGTTGTGAAACACGCTGCCCATTCATGTTGTTGAAGCCCTGGATTCGTTCAAAAATGGCTGGATGAGATCTTTGGATCAATTACTCAGTAGCATATATGTATATATTCAGATTACTTTCATGCCCTACATCTTATCATATGCATTTGCAATAATAGTTTAATTGTCAAGCTGTTCAAGGAGGGAGCTGTGTCAGCATGCATAGGCTGCAAAGGAACAAATAAAGGTTTATTCTATGCTGCAAGGTAAATAATAGAAAAGAAAAAAAATGTTACTGCTGTGGAGCCTTCTTCAGGTGTGAGGAGGAGAAGGAAAATGTGCACAAAAAAATATGTTTCGATTAATATGTTCAATGAAGTGTAGCGGCAATGCTTGTTAATAAGACAGAATTAAGCGTTGGTATGTCCTAAAGGGGGCCCCATCTCACTCTCCATCTCTGTGGTGCAGCCACAGAGAAAGAATTCATGCAGGCTGATTTAAGATGTTTTCTTTTGATAAGAAACAAGCTCCCAGACGGGGATGCAATTAGCTAAGCCTGGCTATCATGATCAATGGTCATCCATTGGCGCCTATCAGTCTAGGGAGTGCCGAATGGACATCTGGACTGCATTCCTAAGTGTCAAGAGTAAGTGACTTATATCTCACCTTGACCAACCAATCAGGGACTGGCAGGGCGTGGTAATAATAAATGGTTAGTTTCCGGTTCCGGTCGAGAGGGAACGCTGGCGCATTTGGCTGCCGCTCCTCTCACCAGTTTTTCATTTCTATCTACTTATTTATGTTTTTTTTTTCCCCTTTTTCTCCTCGATTGCACTGATTTCTAGTTTATCTATTTTCATCCGCTTCACGTTACAAGTTCACGGGTGCGACTTCCACTGCATTGTGAACTTACTCAACTGAAGACTTTCCCACTTGCTACCGCCTTCTCTGGATTTCCTTCCCGTCTCGTTTCATCAATCATGTCTCTGAGGTACACTGCACTGAAACTTCTTCAACTAAAACAAAGCTACTTCCTGGTCAAAGACACATTCGATTACTGCCGTTCTACTGGGATTTTACGACCGACTCGCTACATCCATCGCAGCACAGGACGCCGTTCTCTACGTTCGTCTGCCTGCGGAGTCTCTATCCCTGCCTTCCGCCGCACGTCTGTAAGTCCATCACGTACCGGCGCCGATCTAAAAAATCTCCTCTCACTACCGCACCTGGACCGCACTCCGCTTCCCCCTGCATCCCCGAGACTGGCCAGATCAGCGCTACTCAACACCCGCTCCGTTAACAGCAAGGCTCTTCTTTTATGTGACATTATCAAAGAAAAACAACTGGACCTTCTGTGCTTAACCGAAACATGGCACAAACAAAACGATGGACTCCTGTTCAACCAACTAGTTCCTCCTGGATATGGTTTCTTTGACCTTCCGCGTCTTTCAGGCAGAGGCGGGGGCATCATTGTTATTTACAACCTTTTTTACAGTCTAAGTCCTATAGCTATACCTCCTCCCTCTTCTTTTGAGTGTCTTGTTTTAAATGTTTCTATCCCCCAATCTACTATTATTGCCACAGTTTACAGACCACCCAAACCCAGTGGAGTCTTCTTAGGTGAGTTTGCTGATTTTCTCTCATTCTTATCCCTTACATTTAAAAGGATCCTTATTCTAGGGGACTTTAATATACACATTGATTCAACCTCTTCCAGTCTGGCTAAAGACTTCCTTTCTCTTTTGGGATGCTTTGACCTTGCTCAGTTTGTTTGTACCCCTACACATAACAAAGGACACACCTTAGATCTAATTATTGCAAATGACTCCTTTGTCTCCCACTGCTCCCCCCTTGATCTAGGCCTCTCTGACCACTTAGCCATTCTCTTCAATCTGGAATTACCTGTTTCTAACACTTCCCCCTCACGCTCTGTAAATTTCCACAACTGGCGATCAATTGATCACCCAAGGTTTGCAAATTCTGTTCTGTCCTCCTTATCCTGTTTCTCTTCCTCTGACCCTCTAGAGGACAAAATACAGTTACTTGACAATGCTCTTTTATCTACCCTCGACACCTTTGCTCCTTTAAAAACTCGAACCATCTCCTTCTCTCGCCCTGCCCCCTGGTACAATGACCATCTGCGTTTCATGAAGGCAGCCTCTCGCAAACTTGAGCGTAGGTGGCGTCTTTCCGGCCTAAATGTACATTATCAGGCCTGGAGAGATTACTTATCTGATTATAAGGTTACTATAGAGTCTGCTAGATCCACCTACTTCTCTCACATCATTGAAAATCACCAAAACAATCCCAGACATCTTTTCTCCACCATCAACAGACTGCTCAAGCCAAACTGCCCCACCACATTACCTGCCTCATCACAACTTTGCAACACATTCTTAGATTTCTTTAGTTCTAAGATTGACAACATCCGGCATCACATTCTCTCCACTACGGATATAATTTCCACACCTCCTCCCTCCTCATCCAACTTCTCTGGTTCCCGTCTCTCCAGCTTCTCTCTTCTTGACTCAGCATCCCTAAACAAACTAGTTACGCGCATGAAACCCACCACATCTATTTTAGATCCCATTCCCACCACTTTATTCCAGTCCTGTTTCTCTTCTCTCTGTCCCATTGTCCTCAATATAATACATGAATCCTTGAGCACCGGCATTGTACCAACGGTCCTCAAAACTGCTGCTATTACCCCAGTGCCAAAGAAGCCTAACATGGCTCTCGACAATCTTAACAACTTTCGCCCCATCTCCAACTTACCCTTTCTCTCTAAAATTCTAGAACGTGCTGTCACACTTCAGTTACATAACCACCTCATGACAAACAACCTTTTCGAACCCCTCCAATCTGGCTTCCGTCAACTTCATAGCACAGAAACCGCCCTAGTCAAAGTCACCAACGATCTCCTAATAGCTTCTGATTCTGGTTCTCTTTCCATACTCATCCTTCTTGATCTCAGTGCTGCCTTTGACACTGTTGACCATAACATCTTGCTTTCTCGTCTCGAGACTGTGTTTGGAGTCTCTGACACTGCCCTCAAATGGTTTAAGTCTTACCTCACTGATCGCTGTCACTTTGTCTCTCTCAATGGGTACAGGTCTGAAATTGGTCTTGTCAAGTCTGGTGTCCCTCAGGGCTCAATACTGGGCCCCTTGCTCTTCAGCATTTACATGTTCCCACTTGGTCAGCTTTTAAGATCACATGGCCTCAGCTTTCATTTTTACGCTGACGATACTCAAATATACATCCATACCAAACCCGACACTGATGTGGCTGTCTCTATTCTATCTAATTGCATCTCTGACATAAAAATTTGGATGACTCAAAACTTCCTTCATCTTAACTGTGACAAGACTGAGGTCATGCTTATTGGTACCCCCCATCAACTTCGTAAAGCCAGTCCTGTAACCCTGTCTGTAGATGGCTCTGTACTTGAGCTCCAATCAAAATTGAAAAACCTTGGGGTTATATTCGATTCTGGCTTAACATTCGACCCACATGTACAGCATACTGTCAAAACATCTTTTTTTCACCTTAGAAATATCGCAAGACTACGCCCTATGCTATCATTAACTGTGGCTGAAAAGCTGATCAACATATTTGTATTCTCTCGAATTGACTACTGCAATGCTCTGCTCCCTGGGGTATCTAAATCTACTCTGAACAAGCTGCAGTATGTCCAAAATTCAGCAGCCAGAATCCTGACCAGATCTAGTGCAAGTGTTCACATTACTCCTATCCTGGAGTCCTTGCACTGGCTTCCGGTCAAATTCCGCGTAGACTTTAAAATCCTCATGCTCACCTACAAGGCTTTACATGGCTTGGCACCTCAATACCTGTCTGAACTTTTATCGCCCTACTCCCCACCTCGCAACCTCCGCTCTTCAAATTCTGCCCTCCTTACTGTCCCCCAAGCCCGTCTACATTGTATGGGCGACAGGGCCTTCTCCTGCTATGCCCCCAAGCTCTGGAACTCCTTGCCCAAGGATATTAGAGAGTCACCTTCTCTAAACTCCTTCAAATCCAGACTCAAAACCCTCCTTTTCAGAAAAGCCTTTACTTAACTGCTTCCATTCTTCACCCCTCTGCTCTTCTTAATACCATCTTCCACGGTCTCCTCTATTGTTATTGGTGTATTGTTGTAATTATAATTGTGTCCTGTCTTGTGAAATTTTCTTATTTATTGTTGTAGTCTTCTTATTTATTGTTATTGTCATCCTGTAAAGCGCTTTGAGAAGCCACCTTTAAAGGCGCTATATAAAATAAAGTTTATTATTATTATTATTATTATAATACCACGTGGGTCTCCAATGCCCGCCAAACTCTCAACCAACCACCACACATCTGGGTCTTGATCAAAAAGGGAGCGCAAGCTCAGTTCTGAGCTCTCCTTGGCCATTTTCGCGCATCCTCAGAGACAATCATGTGACAACTGCTGTTGTCTGCAAAGGGACTTGGACTTTGTTCTAAGCGCGAGGCAGAGGATCACGTACGTACTCAGAATTCTACCAACGTGAATGCTCCGCTTGATCAACGGCAGCCTACAGTTGGACCCTCGTCGACAACCTGAATAGCTTATTCAGAAGCAGCGCTGGACCGGGACAAACCAGCTTCTTCCCAGGCAAAAGAGTGACTTGTGAGGACTCGCTGTCACACTCTGTGCATAGAGACTTTCTACTAGCCAGCCGGACTGCTGGTAGATCCCCTCGGAGCAATGACTGCCCTGCGCACCGCAGTCAGATTCCTCCGCCCGTCCTACTCCGAGCTGCACCTCGACTGGTTGGCCGGTAGCCAGAGGATGCCGACACAACGCCCATTGGACAACCGCTGCAACAGAGCCTGTCAGCTGGTTTGGTGTTCGTGCCGGGAATTCCAAATCCATACACAGTGGATAAGTAAACCCCATGTTCTACATTGCGTCTCGAGAATTCAATTGTACCTCCACTCAAGTTCTTATCAATTTAATTCATGAGTAATGTATTTACTTCCGAGTTTAGAGTAACAGTGGGTAATAACACTGATTAGCGATTTGGTAACCGAACGATATATATTGACATATATTCTCTGTTGTGTATCTCTTTGTGTTTGCATCTCTTCGAGATTATATACCTTGTATATTGATAACCCTCACAGTAAGGTCTGCCGCTCGTATCCAGGCAGACTAGTATATGTTTGGTGCACAGTTTATATTAATAAATGTATCTCGTGTATTGAACCCGTGTGTGTGCGTTGTTAGTTGTTCTGACGATTGATTTTCTAAAAGCCCCAACGAACAACCTCGTGATTACTGCTACAATTAAGAATTGTCTCAGTAAACCCATCAAACCACTACAGAAGGTAATATTAAAAGCTTCTTCCAGTATTGCAATAGCAAAAGAACAGTACATGTACCTGTAAAGTATTTAGAATAATAATGCTAAACTTGGAAAATATACAGCTGATGTACTAAAGGTTTTTACCGAGCAGGAAACCTGCAAAATATGTCAGGTTCTAGAAGGGTAGATTTCTGAATTAAATAGTATTAGCATAGAAGGGGCAGAACTGGTGCAGATACTAGTGGTTTTCTCCATATTGTACTTAAGGAAACAAGAGATGTTATTCATAGGCCATTAGCACTACGTTTTGAAAAGGTGCTCTAGACAGGGGTAGCACACATGGACTGGAAAAAGGGTAAGAGATCTAATCAATTTCATGTCATCCAATAAAATTGCCCTATATTACGTGGCAGGTTATGGAAAGTTAGAATGGGAGATAGCCATCTTCATAACATCATAATATAAGTAATAACATAATCATGGGAGATAGTCAACATGGATGTAAACATTTCTTTGAGTCTCTAAGCAAGTGGATAAAAAGCAGTGCAGCCAAGAGATAAATGATCTGATTGTCATGATGTATTTAGTGTACCACAGGGACATGTAGTATGACTACTGGTCCCCCTTCTGCAGGCCGTTTGGTCTACATTTCTGATATAGTTTGTTGTGAAAGTACTGTACCAATGGCTGCACTACTACTGGGAGCTGTCAAATGGCATATTTATTTAAATTTCAGTACCGATTATTATGTCAGATTTCATGGATAGTGCCCCCAAAATGCAGGAAGCATAACTGACTACACACCTAGTAATTCTAAGAGAGCTACAACCCTTTCAGAGACTGATTTTGATTTTTTTTTGTATGTGTAATTTGTGAAAGGAAGTTTTGAAAGTGTGAGACTAGAACCGAGCTTTGTGAAGAGTCTGGAAAAGACTAAGAGCTGAGCTGCTCTGCTAAGATTTGAGATTTCATGAAGAAATGAAAGTAGCTCAAGTGGAGGTAAGGTTTTTGGTTTGTATTTGGTCTTCTATTTCTAACACTGTAACCTCACAGCTGTATACATGTGTGCTGTTGTCCTGGACCAGCTTGTCTTAAAGATCTAGTTATGGCACAATGAACTGTCACCGAAGGCAATTTGATAAGGTTGAGGATTCATATTATTGTTACTGTACCTTCATGTAACTAAAGATGCAAAATATTATTATTTGAATTTATGATGGATAATTAATAGTGATTAAAATATAAACCAATAACACTTAAATATCATATACATGTAAACATAACTCAAGCCTGTGAGAAAAATAAAAAAATTAATTGGCAACAGTTACTGTATGTTGAACAATATTGTAGTATTTTCGGAATTGGCGAAGACGGACACAGTGATTCAGACACTACTCTTCTTGTGTTGAATGAAAAACCGCGCTTTTATTTTTCGGCACAGCAGGCACAACCACCGCACCCACGTGTGAGCAGAGAGAGAGCACAACACACTGGGGTCTATTTAGGGACAGTTACACAGGGATAGGGTGGCAATTGGGTACAAGTATAAAAGGGGTGCGAAACAGGTTAACTATTTACACAAATCCGGGCGATCTCTCCACTCTGTACACCCATTTTGCAATGGGTCAGCTGCACTAGACAGTGGCCTTCCTTGTCCCCGCCCTGGCAAATACTACTCCCGTCCTGCTCCTCACTGTGTACCCCAGCCGGGCGCTCTTCGGCCACAGTGCCAGGCGAATGCCCTACAATATTTTCAGACAATAAATGTCTTGTACTGTAACACTGAATGAACCAAAACCAGTAAAGGACTTGATGCAAAATTAGTACTGTAACTGAACAGATAAACAGAAAAATAATACGATTAACACGATTAATCCACAGTTCAAAGATCAGCATTGTAAAAAAATTGCTTGCACCTGCGAGTCCATTCGTTTTGTCAGGGAACCTATCAACTATTCTATTATGTGTTTTAATAATACTTAAAGGTACAATTTGAGGAGGAAACTGCTGCAGGTGTTCAAGGACAGCCATTTCTCAAAAAAAGTTTGATCAGTATCTGGCTTTAGATGACAGCAGATTTGAATTGAAAGCATTAAGTACACACATCTCTAGTGATAAATCTTCAAAACTATTTGAACATTATGAAATAATCTTGAACATTTCTAACCACACCTTTTTCTTTTTAATTTAAATTATAAACACTACACCAAAGCCGTATAAGCAAACAAAACAGGGTCAAATGATTATCTAGAATAGATAGTGGTATTATTTCAGAAGGATTTAGGGTTAAAGCAGATGGTTATCACTTAGTATAGTCAAATTTGGTAATTTGAGCACTTAAAAACTCAAAGAATTTAGGATATGGACTTGTTTTTTGAGGAATATTAGTCATTTTAGGTTGAAGATCTAATTTGTATATTGATGCACTGTTTGATATTTGAAGTAAAGGTTCCCTAATTTAATACCCACGTTAAGAGTGATTTTGTCTCGTGTATGCCTCTTTAGGCATTTTTCTTCATAACAAAAGTTAATAATTTCTTATTGCATAAGAATTGGGTCTCCTTTCCTCTGCAGTACTTTCTCCTTATTTGTAGAATTAAGGTTGTTTACAGGGTCTGTGGAATCGTGGACCAAGGTACTAAATGTTCTTGTAAATAGTCTGTAATCAGCAGTTAGTATTGAATCTTTCTTTTTTAAAAGTGCCTTTCATTATTTTGGTACTTTAGATTGCCTGGAAATGTTACAACACAGTACCCACTGGCAACAGAGGCTGTGCAATTGTTAATGGGGCCAGCTGATACCAGGACCTGATTTTATGACTCAGAACTGAGCCTCCTTGTCACATCCCCTTGTGTGTCTGTGTGTTTTTTTCATTTCGTTTACTCAGCTACCTCCCCCCATTGGTCCATCACTACACCATCTTTGCCGTTGTGACGTCATCTTCAATCAACTCTCGACCAATCAGAACTCAAGTTTTTCAGTATTTAACTTGGAAGTTTTTAGAACTAAAGGGCCTTTCGCTTGACTTTGGTTCTGCTCGGCACAGCTTCATTTCGCTTTGCTACGGCTTCTTTCTCTCCGTTTTCATTCATTTTCGTTTCGTGTTCGTTTCTGTAAACCTTTGGCTTTGCGTTTGTCTTCTTGTACTTTTGTTTGTGTTTATCCTTTATTTCACCATTACCTTGCCCAAACGTGTTATATCAATGTTTGTGCTCCTTTGTACTCTATTCTCCTATGTCCTTTACTCTCGTTTTTGCTTATTTTTATTTGTAGTTCACTCGAGTATTTGTGTGAACTATTGTGCATAGGGTTAGTTAAGGTTATTGGGTACACACATAGTCGTCTTTGTATTAGTAACACTAGTTAGGACGGGTGAGTGCCTTTTGTCTTGCATGGCTTTGGGTAGTTAGTGAAGGTTTAGCTAAGATGTTAGAAGACGCCGAAGGCCGAGTGTTTTGGGTTTTGTTTTGGTAGTTAGGTCAGCTTCCCCTCACTTTATTAGCCAGCTCCATTTTGTTTGTTATTTTCTTTTCTTTGGCACCGCTCTAGTTCCCTTTCCCTGTGTGTTATTGTGTA
Organism: Lepisosteus oculatus; assembly: GCF_040954835.1. Classification (NCBI taxonomy): domain Eukaryota; kingdom Metazoa; phylum Chordata; class Actinopteri; order Semionotiformes; family Lepisosteidae; genus Lepisosteus; species Lepisosteus oculatus. The sequence goes on from NC_090713.1 coordinate 2,668,679, forward strand.
CTATTTACATCCCAGTCACTTTATTCACTTTAAAATCCCTTTTGCACCAAACATGTTGTCACGCTTCTTAAGTCCTTGACCAGAAATCCACCTGTATCTTAAACCATCCTAAATGTTACACTTCTTAACCCTAGACACTTGGGGTCGTAACACTCATTTATTTAATTATTTTTACATAGCCCTGCCTGTAATAATATGAAAAGTACAAATTAGTTCTGAGGGTTTGAATAATTTACATGATTACATCAGTGAGAAATGTATTCATTTTCCCATCCATTTATGAAACGTGAGCAATCTGAATGGACAAGTGGGCAGAAACTATAAAAGGCAACAATAAAGAAACTGAATGGTTCATTTCCAGAAGAAACTGGTGTGGTTGTATGTGTGGGACAAATGATATCAGAAGGTCTCAAGCTCTGCAAGAAGTCCCTTAAGATATTGGGGGTTTTGTTCCAGAGCCAGGAAAACAAGACAATAAACTGGACCAAGAGGACTGCGAATGTGAATGTAAACCTGGGTCTGTGGAAGATGAGGTCACTGTTCCTCACGGGGAAAACGATGGAATTGCAAGCAGACATCCTGCCAGCTTTGGTTTACCAAGGTCATGGTGTACCCACTGCCAACCAGCCTCAAATGAATGCTGCAAGGAATGGTCTACAAGTTCGTCTGGGGAGGCAGGTACAAGTACATCACAAGGAACCGGATGCGTCGGGCGGTCAAGGAAGGAGGAAGAGGTGTGCCACATTTCACCCTAAAACTTGACTGCATGTTTTCTTCAGCTTCTGTTGGGGACTGTGGGAAGTTGAAGGACCTCAACTGGATGGCCGTGCCCCAGAGGATAGTAACTAGAGAGGTCCTCTACAGGCACTCGCTCACCAGGAGCCTGCAGTGTCCCTGTGAGACGTGATTTGCTGAGGAGACACAGGAGGACTGGAACTGTCCCTTCACCAAAGCAAGGGAGTGAGAATGGCACTAAGTTACAAGTCTATCCAGCTGAAGCTGGCAAGGACCGGATTGGACAAAGGGACACAGTTCTTGCTTTGGCTGCTGGTGTCCCTGATAAATCAAGGACTGTGGAACACAAGGAACACTCTCATTCAGCACAACACAGAGTGGGGAGTGAGTGAGCTGAACATCAGAGGGAGGATGGGGCGTATTACCAAAGGGGGCTTCTCGATGGTGATGGAGCTCTGGAAGGGACTTTGAGCCCTGTACAGGTACTAAGGAGAAAAACTCTGTTCCCCTGAACTCTTGTGAAGTACTGGACAACTGCAGTTTCAGAGCCAGCACAGGACAACAGCAAGTGACGGGACTTTTGTGTAAATTCTGCCCCAGAATCCACTTGCTTCACTTTAAAAGAAACAAACACCTGATTGAGAATGTTTTTTAATTGATTAGAGTTTTATGGTTTGTTAAAGTGTGTACTCATTTTAAGATCGTGGAATAAAGTTTATTTTGATGGGGGAAAACAACTGACCTAGCGGACTCTCTAGAAATTGCTATAATAACCATTTGGTTGTGGTGCCATCTGGTGAGTTTTAAAAACTTACAGTAAAAACAACTTGCAATCGTACTGTCCCTAGCAGATTCACACAGTCACAATTTTGGAAAACCAAGGAGAAATTCAGGAACTCAAGTCCCTCTACAACAGGGATGATATCGTCATCAAACCAGCGGACAAAGGATGCGCTGTTGTGGTATGGCGTAAGGACCTACAGTGCCTTGCGAAAGTATTCGGCCCCCTTGAACTTTTCAACCTTTTGCCACATTTCAGGCTTCAAACATAAAGATATACATTTTTTATTTTATGTGAAGAATCACCAACAAGTGGGACACAATTGTGAAGTGGAACGAAATCTATTGGATTTTTGAAACTTTTTTAACTAATACAAAAATGAAAAGTGGGGCGTGCAAAATTATTCGGCCCCCTTGCGTTAATACTTTGTAGAGCCACCTTTTGCTGCGATTACAGCTGCAAGTCGCTTGGGGTATGTCTCTATCAGTTTTGCACATCGAGAGACTGAAATTCTTGCCCATTCTTCCTTGCAAAACAGCTCGAGCTCAGTGAGGTTGGATGGAGAGCGTTTGTGAACAGCAGTTTTCAGCTCTTTCCACAGATTCTCGATTGGATTCAGGTCTGGACTTTGACTTGGCCATTCAAACACCTGGATACGTTTATTTGTGAACCATTCCTTTGTAGATTTTGCTGTATGTTTGGGATCATTGTCTTGTTGGAAGATAAATCTCCGTCCCAGTTTCAGGTCTTTTGCAGACTCCAACAGGTTTTCATCCAGAATGGTCCTGTATTTGGCTGCATCCATCTTCCCCTCAATTTTAACCATCTTCCCTGTCCCTGCTGAAGAAAAGCAGGCCCAAACCATGATGCTGCCACCACCATGTTTGACAGTGGGGATGGTGTGTTGAGGGTGATGAGCTGTGTTGCTTTTACGCCAAACATATCGTTTTGCATTGTGGCCAAAAAGTTCGATTTTGGTTTCATCTGACCAGAGCACCTTCTTCCACATGTTTGGGGTGTCTCCCAGGTGGCTTGTGGCAAACTTTAGACGAGACTTTTTATGGATATCTTTGAGAAATGGCTTTCTTCTTGCCACTCTTCCATAAAGGCCAGATTTGTGCAGTGTAAGACTGATTGTTGTCCTATGGACAGACTCTCCCACCTCAGCTGTAGTTCTCTGCAGTTCATCCAGAGTGATCATGGGCCTCTTGGCTGCATCTCTGATCAGTCTTCTCCTTGTCTGAGCTGAAAGTTTAGAGGGACGGCCAGGTCTTGGTAGATTTGCAGTGGTCTGATACTCCTTCCATTTCAAGATGATCGCTTACACAGTGCTCCTTGGGATGTTTGAAGCTTGGGAAATCTTTTTGTATCCAAATCCGGCTTTAAACTTCTCCACAACAGTATTACGGACCTGCCTGGTGTGTTCCTTGGTCTTCATGATGCTCTCTGCGCTTTCAACAGAACCTTGAGACTATCACAGAGCAGGTGCATTTATACAGAGACTTGATTACACACAGGTGGATTCTATTTATGACCATCAGTCATTTAGGACAACATTGGATCATTCAGAGATCCTCGCTGAACTTCTGGAGTGAGTTTGCTGCACTGAAAGTAAAGGGGCCGAATAATTTTGCACGCCCCACTTTTCATTTTTTTATTAGTTAAAAAAGTTTCAAAAATCCAATAGATTTCGTTCCACTTCACAATTGTGTCCCACTTGTTGGTGATTCTTCACATAAAATAAAAAATGTATATCTTTATGTTTGAAGCCTGAAATGTGGCAAAAGGTTGAAAAGTTCAAGGGGGCCGAATACTTTCGCAAGGCACTGTATATAAGCCAACCTATATAAGGGCCTATATATTTTTGAAGCCTCTAGACCACTAACTGACACTTCTGCCTACCTCCCTATCCAACAGAAACCTACCACTGACTACCAAAAGGAAATGGTATCCACCATCTCCCTTCTCTAAGGAGCTCCCCCAGGAAGTGAACCAGCTCATCATTGATCATCCCCAGGTATCTTAATTTTACCTCCTCCCCAAAACCCACAAAGCGGACACCCCTGGATGCCCCATCATTTCAGCATGCAACTGTCCAACTACTTACATCTCGGCCTTTCTCGACAACCTTATGAGACAGCTGGTCGAAGGTCTTCCCTCATACATCAAGGACATCAACTACGCACTCCAACTTTGTAATGATTTCCAATTTCAGGGCCAGAATGCCACATTTTTACCATGGACATCACATCTCTTTACACTGTCATTCCGCATAATGAGTGTCTTACAGCCCTCAAGCACATGCTGGACAAACGCACAGTGCTTGATCCACCCACCCACACCCTGGTATGCTTTGGAGAATTGGTTCTCACACTAAATGCATTCTCATTCAATAACCTTTTTTACCAATAGGTTAGTGGAGTGGCCATGGGCACTAGAATGAGACCCAGCTATGCCAATATTTTTGTCAGCTGGGTAGAAGAACGCTTCTTTGTTTCCTACACAGGCTTTGTCCCTGACCTCTACAAGTGATACATTGATGACTGCGTCGGTGCCGCCACATGCTCCAACGACCACCTTGAGCACTTTCTGCATCACTTCATCAACCAGCAGATTAGAGTTTTTTAGAGTGTGTACTCGTTGTAAGATTGTGGAATAAAGTTTATTTTGATGGGGAAAAAAACTGACCTAGCAGATTCTCCAGAAACTGATATAATAACCAAATTGGTTGTGCTGCCGTCTGGTGAGTTTTAAAAGCTTACAATAAAAATAACTTGTAATTGTACTGTCCCTGTATTAAATTTATAAAAAAGTAACTACACTTCTTAATACTTTGCATTAGTATTAATTTTACCTAACAAGGTTAACTGAAATAGGTTTCCTCTTCTGGGTTAAAACAGTGCATTGTGGTTTGAGTCAACACATCCTGTCTACTCTGCTCTGAGTTGTGTGGTGTGCTCCTAGAGGTGCAACTGAAGGCACATCTCTAAGCTAGTTCTTGTCTCACTTGTTTCGTGAACCCAGTCACTTCTTAATGTTGGTGCATGACCCAAGTCAGGGCTTTGGCCCAGTGCAAATTCTTCTCTGGGACTTTGTGAATCAAGTGCACACACTAAGATAAGGCCCACTCCACTGCCCCCTGGCTCCCCACGACTGGTCAGATCAGCATTACTAAACACCCTCTCCATGAACCATAAGGCTCTTCTCATATGTGACTTTATTGCAGAAAATAAACTTGACTTTCTGTGCTTAAGCTAAACCTGGCACTGAAAAAACGATGGTCTCCTGTTTAACCAACTATTCCCTCCTGCGTACGGGTTGTTTGACCTCCCGCGTCTCTTAGGCAGAGGTGGGGGCATCATTGTTATTTACAATCCAAGTCCTGTTACTGCACCTCTCTCTTCTTTTTAGTGTCTCATTTTAAATGTCTCTGTTCCCCACTCTACCATCATTGCCACAGTTTATAGACCAACCAATCTAACAAAGCCTTTTTAGGTGAGTTCGCCGATTTACTTTCATTCTTATTCCTCAGATTTAACAGGATCCTTATTCTTGGGGACTTTAATATACACATTGACTCAAGGTGTTCCAGTTTGGCTAAGGATTTTCTAGCTCTGTTGGGATGCTTTGGTCTAACTCAGTTTGTTCATAGCCCAACACATAACAAAGGACACACCTTAGATTTAATTATTGCAAATGACTCTTGTCTCCCACTGCTTTCCCCTTGATCTAGGCCTTTCTGACCACTTAGCCATTCTTTTAAATCTGGAATTACCCGTTTCTAACACTTCCCCCCCACCCTTTGTAAATTTCCGCAACTGGCAATCAATCGATCACCCAAGGTTTGCAAATTCTGTTCTGTCCTCCTTATCTTGTTTCTCTTCCTCTGACCCTCTAGAGGACAAAATACAGTTACTTGACAGTGCTCTTTCATCTATCCTCGACACCTTTGCTCCTTTAAAAGCTCGAACCATCTCCTTCTCTCGCCCTGCCCCCTGGTACAATGACCATCTGCGATCCATGAAGGCAGCCTCTCGCAAACTTGAGCGTAGGTGGCGTCTTTCTGGCCTAAATGTACATTATCAGGCTTGGAGAGATTACTTTTCTGAATATAAGGTTACTTTAGAGTCTGCTAGATCCACCTACTTCTCTCAGACCATTGAAAATCACCAAAACAACCCCAGACATCTTTTCTCCACCATCAACAGACTGCTCAAGCCAAACTGCCCCACCACATTACCTGCCTCATCACAACTTTGCAACACATTCTTAGATTTCATTAGTTCTAAGATTGACAACATCCGGCATCACATTCTCTCCACTACGCATATCATTTCCATACCTCCTCCAGCTTCTCTGGTTCCCTTCTCTCCAGCTTCTCTTCTTGACTCAGCATCCCTCAGTAAAGCAGATGGAGTGAACTGGGTGAAAACTTCAGCTGAATCCCCAGATTTAAATCCAATAGAGATGGTATAGCATTCACTCAAAGACTATACTCAGAAGCCGGCAAAACTGAGCCCAGAGCAAGAGTGATTAAAGTAACATAATTGACAGGTTCTGGAGGAAGAGGTGACAGAACAAAGTTGCAATAATTTTATTAACAGGCTTTTGTGTGTTTTTCTGAAGATTGTTGAGCACAATGAAGGGTATTTAGCAATAGCATTTGTAAAATTGCATTCCTGCTCACACCTGGACAAGGCTGGCAACACTGTAAGGATTATGTTTTTCGACTTCTCCAGTGCCTTCAATACTATCCAGCACTTACTTCTAAGGGGGAAGCTGGAGGACATGCAAGTCGGTGCCTCCATGCTCTCATGGATCACTGACTATCTGAGAGGCAGACCACAGTCTTCCATCCCCTCTATAACAAGCTTGTAGAAATGAAGAGCACGTTCAGCAATAGACTGATCCATCCACGGTGCGACAGGGAGTGCTACAGTAGGTCATTCTTGCCTTCTGCCATAAGACTGTACAACGCATCCACCTTGCGTCTGGGCAGATGCAACATTGACAGTCTCACGAACAGTTCTTTCCGGGCCCTATACAGACGACACGATCCGGAACTGTGAGGAAACACTGGGGAAAAAGTCATGCAGGAAAGGGTATGGAGACAGGGGGCGTGTCCAAGGGGTGCAGGTGTCCAGGGGGAGTGAGTCCAGGGTGAACAATCCATGAAGAAATCCAAATGGGTAATCCATGCCAGAAGATCCATCTATGGGAATTAAAACCATGAACCGGGTCAGGACTGGCTGGGGGGATCAGGAACAGAAGATTAAAACCATGACGGAGCCAGATGCAGCAGGACCCGGGCTCTCACGAAACGGGATTCAATGAGGAGCCTCGAGTGATGTCTGCGTCTGGCTTTTAAGGAGGAACTGAAATAGGGGACAGGTGTGGGTAATAGGAGAGAACGAGGAAGGGCTGGAGTGCCCTTAAGAGGAGGAGTAGTGATCGTGACAGACAGTGACCTGTTTCTGGACTGAAGAGTTAACTGTGACATCTGTTCTTTTTCTTTTTCCTGTTTACAACCAATATATGCCAGGGACTTGTGAAATACATTTATATTTATATTGTGCAACACAACTTTGTGTTCTGTTCTGGTTTGTTCTTTGTGTGTTCTGGACTGTGAGTAACCCTTCTTAGTGCACTTCTCACTGTACTGATTGTATTGTATGTATTGTATTATTGTATCATTTGTTAAACTGTTGCTGTGTTGTCTGTGTTAAGCTGCTGTTGCACTGCAATTTCCCTTATGGGATCAACAAAGTATCTATTGTTCTGTCTTGCATCGTCAGATTGTAGATCAATAATTAAACACGTTTGGGATATTAATGAAAAATATATACAGTGTCCTTTTCATGTTAATGTCATTAAAATCTTACCTTCTCATCCCTAAGGTTATAATGGAGACTCTCCAACACCAAAACTGACCTTTCTATTGATAGATAAAAAGCAGGGTTGCATCTCTTTTTATAAGCTAGCTGAAGTAGGTGACTCAAAACTTGAAACCCAGTGGGTGCAACAGCAACGATACACTGTTTGTTCTTCTGTTATAGTATAAAATAAACTTTGTACAATATAAATATATACACCAAGGGTATGTATTGGGAATGTAAATGTTGATCACTTTATATGCCTTAGGGAGCACATTTATTTTCAAACCGATAATTGCTTACATCTGCAACTATAGAGTGTTATAAGATCTGCGTTCTTTACTTGCATCATTTTCGACATTGAAATATTGTCTCTGGAATAAATAGCTGTGTACTTTAAGTAACAATACAAAGGTTGTGGACAAACTTCACAAATCACCCACTACACAGCTCAAAAGATTTGACATGCAAATGTGATGCTTGAGGCACATCAAGTGCTTAATTCACGCACAGTGTGAGAGCATTTGTGAGGTTATCAAAAGAGGCTGATCAATTCACCAGTCTGGGGCACAGTGAGCTTTGACTGTCTGAGTTGAGTTCCCATTAAAAATAAAATCCATAAGCCTGTGGTCCATGGCATAGAGACAGATTTTCATGGGAATAGCCGTGGTGCTTCAGCACCAGCTGCCTCAACTTGCAAAGTGCAAATGGTAACCAAATACAGTGGGCTTCATCGGATAAACCCAATTAGAGTATACAGTATATTCTAGTTTTGTTGCTGTATTAAATTAGACATGCTTTTATTAATTTCCTCATAGTCTCAGGAATGCACTGCACACGTGAAAATCTTTGAAGACCATCAGGACAGTAAGAAAGAAAGGGGTAAGATGGATAAGAACAGTTTTTCCATGTCCATTCTGCTCAATGCTACTGTGTGCCATTCTTACATGTATTTGGTTATATTGTCACAGGCTGTGAGTCTCTGCCAATTTTGCCAGTCTGCAAAAACAAGACTTCTGGGGAGGCAGGAGCAGTCTGACCCATTGCTGGGAAGGATCGGGAGCTTGGGGACACTCTTAAAGTGGAGACACTCCTCATCACCACCGAGGTACTGGAAGGTGCTGTTCTCTCTCCTCTCAGGAAGCACCATCTACATGGACCATGCCGCAGCAGAATCCACAGATGACAGTGCCATGTACTGTACAGTTCTCCCAGACATCCAACTATTGCCCATCAGTCGAGAAGGAGGAGAGATTGTATATGCAGTGCATCACCAGAGCTGACCAATACCCTGCTCTTCCATTTCAGAACTTTGTGACTTTTGAAGCTTACTGGGGATGGACCACATCTGTAAATTTTAACAGGACCAGAGGCAAAACCGCCTTATCTTATGAGCTCTGGGAAAGCATTATAGACTTGTTGAATCAAAGATTCACAAAGCTTATGTTGTATGAGTGGAAAAGAAAACGTGATCGGATCAATACAAAGAGATAGTCGTTTCCTCTGCTTTCTTTTCAGCATTTCAGAAATTAACCATCACTTTTTCCCCCACTGTCCATTAAAACAACATATGCAGGTCACAAGATACACAGGAGTTTATTTTTTCATGTTGTAGAAGAATCCCCCCTTAATCACAAAAACATCACATATTATATAATTTATTTAGATACTGCAGTTGAATACTCTTGTGTGTATGATATAAATATGGTACACACAGTAAATATAGTATGATACCATATGGTTTTAAAGCCACTACTGTATAGCATGTGAGAAATAATCAAAAATTTAAGTTGTTCCCTGATAACTCATCGTCGAAATTTGCAGCAAGACAAAATATAGATTCTCAATGCAGATGTCCCTCTTTCAAGTTTACATAGTGTTCACAAGCTATAATAAGCTTTTATATCTGTTAAAAAAAATAAAGCAATGGCCTGTCCAGAAATAAAAATGTTCACCTTCCAGCTGTCTAAACCACTGTGCTAAACGCTGCTTGGGTTCAAAGTATTATATTACAGTCTATCTAATGAACAATGAAATGCTTAAATATAAGGACAGCAAAATGTAGTTAAAACAAGTCAAACTCTTTCTAAATATTACTTAATAAATGATATTACTAAAGAAAATTAGACAAGTTAAAATTTTTCTATTTTAATATTTATCAAGTGCTATTGAATCAGTACTAAAATAACATTAAGTGTTCTTAACTTATTCTTAGAAAAGGATAAAACATTATAGTCTATGTACTTTATGAAAAAGCTATATACTTTAAACAAGCACATGAACCTTTCCAAAATAACCATTAAGTTACACATAAAATGTTTATGAAGGTAGAATACTGTTGTCTACTTCATTTTTCTGTTTAGCAACAAATACAATCTACTACAGATGCAGCCATTCAAAATGGGTGAGGTATTTCACGGCATACCGCGACACGCCCACCGGGGTATCACGCGGTATCACGTGTGTCACGTGACTAGCTATCCGGCGTCGCCTTGTAAAACCGCCAGGGGGAGCTTAACCTCTCATGTACAGCATTCGAGCCTTTAATTTTGAACTGTGTATTACAGCATGTTAATCATCAGTCATTCAAATGTTGGTATATTTTATGAAAGCAAGATTGCTCAGTTGGACAAAAGTACACAACCTACCTTTATCAGAAATATTTATGCATCAAAGCCTTTACTGAAGATATTACTAATAGTATTAATAATGGATGACTTTGGACAAGCTGTATACTCAAAGTATAATTTCTTTAGCACATTTGTACAAGCACTTGGAATCTGTCCAAGCCATACTTTGTCAGGCATTTTGTTTTACTTCAACGGGCATAAAAACTTCCTTGCTTTTAACGGGGCGTTTCATAATTTCTAACTACGAAAATGATTTAAAATGCGACACCTATCATGAAAAGAAAAAAATACACACCAGTATTCCATTTCTCCCTAAACATTGTAAGCTTCGAAGTCTTTAACTAACGTGATACCGGAGTCAACAAGCATACTTTTAGAATTTGATTTAAAGGGAATATAATATGGAATCGCGTATCTCAAGAATTTAATAACGGTATGATTATATCCGTGTACTGCGGGAGGGCTGTTTCGCCTGCCTGCTTATGCGAGCTGTCTTGTAGCCTACTGGTCTAGGTGCGTGACTACCAACTGGCAGGTTGTGTGTTTGAATCCAGCTGGTGCTGGACCTTTCAGTTTTATTTATTTATTTTTTAATCGCGTAACATAAACATATTACCGTATGCAAACTGTACTGTATACAATATGTATATGTATATTTAATGTCTTAACTCTGCCCGTTTAAGTATTGAATATTCATATCTAATTTTACCACTGAAGGGAAATCTTAACATAAACATACAGTATATGGCTGGTCTCGGTACTTTAAAGAAAAAAATACACACCAGTATTCCATTTCTCCCTAAACATTGTAAGCTTCGAATGAAACCACTAAATAAAGACATAAATATAGAAATCTTAAGATTTGTTTTATTTAATGTTGGTAGCAGGATGAACTGTCAGAGTGTATATTTTGTCGCAAGGTTGCTACAAGATGTTAACAGTGAAAAAGGTATTTAGAAATGAGTTATTTCAAGATGAAAAAGAAAACATACACGAAACATGGTTTCATTACAACCAGAATCGGTCTTGAGATATTTTTAACTTGATTTACAGTATTTGAGAGGTATGTCTTAACACCGATACTACAGTGCTTAAGTACTGCTCACGTATATGTTTCTAGGTTTATATTATGCATTTCATACGGTCAAATTACTTTTGAGCAACTAATAAGAAGCGCTAAACGGTATGCGTTTTAGTTTCGTTTTGTGCTGGAACCCGTGGATTGATTAGAGATATCAAGTACATACAAGTCATTTTTTAAATGTTGTAGTTCGTCTTGAAAAAATGTTACGAGTACATCATCTATCAACAATTACACAGGTTCTGTTTCCATATTGCGGATTTTGGTTAGGTACAGTATTATCAAATCCAGTGGCGCTGTGTGTTACTTTACTGAGTCCCAATCTGTGATTGAAACCTGTAAAACCGGTTTAATTCGTCACAGCCAGCACTCTTCAGGTGTGAGGGTCTTCTGCTCAGAATGAAAGGCTAAAATGTTTGTGTATATTCTAATGGTAGTGGGGGCAGGGTGTGTGTGAACAGGTTTGTTCTTCACACCTGAAACATTTTCTCTGAAAGGATTTTCTTCGGAGTTTAACCGATCTTGTTACAGCATGTTACAGTTTACTATTATTAACCATATTAATTTTAAGTGCTTAATGTAAAATCTTGTAAAAATATATTTTCATTGTTCAAATATACATTAATATACATTAAGTCTGACTATCATATAATAAGTTAAATACAAAACTAAAGAAAAAATAGGGTTAAATATAATTCAAAATATTTTGCTAACAATGTTAACTGTTTATGAATAATAAAATGTATTAACTAAGGAGTAGGATGGCACAGTTGTTAGTATGTTTTTTGTTTTGTTTCTTTTTCATAAATACAACAGAAGTACCTGATGTCTCAGTGGCTTTCAAAATTAAATTATGCATGCAAACCTGTGAACTAGAAAGATAACTAAGACTTTAATACTAATTAAATGACCGCGGGCACTTCCCACCCCCCCTACATTCTCAGAGTAGAACAGACTAACCTTCTAATGAAAGACGGTCCACCCCCTACGGACAGGAAAAGTGCCCACAGGCACTTAAACTTAATATGGTCAGTAACGGTAAACAGTAACATGGTAAGAAGGAGCACGTACAAACGTTTTCGAAATAACCACATGTAAGACTCTGATCCTAAAAATGTTTAGGGAGAAAGTGGAATACTGGTGTGTATTTTTTCTTTAAACTACCAATACCAGCCATATACAGTCTGTAACGTAGGGATTTCTATATGTCTTTATTTAGTGTTTACATTAGCGACAAAGGCTAAACTTTTAGCTTCAGTAACGTGTACATATCTCCCCTTTTTATAAAACGACTTGGTTGAAAACTGTTCCAGAGCCACTGTTGTTTCATCAGTGAAAAGTACATCATGAAATGCCTCTCCCTGTTCAATCCACTGGAAAAAAGAAAAGGAGCATAAAGCTTCTGATGGTCATAAACGATATTCATTTAGGAGCAGCATCAGAGGTATGTTTTTAACTGCACTGCATTGGAGAGAATACCATAGTGTGTTTTTTTTTTACTCCCTGGCGGAAACTGGCTTCCAGAAGAATCAGTATGGCTCAGAGATTAAATAAAACTTCACAGACATTAACGAAGAGCATAACGCGTGTACTGTATGCACTGCAAGTACAACCCAACTCTCTGCAGGGGTGCTGGCTGTGACGAATTGAACCGGTTTCACGGGTATTTTCAAAGTAGGAGGCGAGATTTCCAGCGAAAGACACCCCCCCTCAAAAACCCAGTAAATACAGTACTTACTAGTTAAAGGCTAGGCTCCCGACTACGGCGAAAGGAACCCTTCTTTCATTAGAAGACAATGAACATATTTTAGCCCTGAATGAATTAATAGCAAACATGGTTTACATAAAAGACATTTTTCCAAGAAAGTTTAGCCTTTGTCACTAATGAAACCACTAAATAAAGACATAAATAGAAAAATCTTAAGATTTTTAAAATACATGACTTTGCTAAAATTTATTTGAAAATAAAAACAATTACAACCGCCAGGGGAGAGAGAGAACAGGGGAGGGATGTTGGTTTTGCATAAGGGGCGGGGCTATGGAAAGTAGGTATGTTTGGGAATGTGTAGTTACATGTTCTGGCTGTTTGTGAATTATCGTTGTTGAGTATGGAGTGTTGAGGTATTGATTTTGTGTAATGGTTTATGTTGAAAATTGAGGTGGATTTTGTTTATGATAAACAGGATAAACTGGGATGGGAGGAAGGTTTGGTTTTGCATAAGGGGCGGGATTATGATAATTGGACGACTTTGCCAGTGTAAAATGGTTTGATTATTTGATTTTGTATTGTGGTTGTTATCTATGTTTTTGGTTGGTATTATGTTTATATGGTTGTTTTTGTTGGTTGGTTGTTATTATGGTTATTAATAATACGATCTATAGTTGAAATCTGAGCCTAAATAAAAAAGAAAAAGCAAGTGATTAGGTTTATGAGCAATCTAATTATTTATTCGTTTAAAAAGCTATATAAAATAAAGTTTATTATTAATTTGCTGGACAGAGCGGTGAACATTATTATGCATAAGACAAAGATAACGATCCTGATCAGTTTAGAAATCTGTGTATGCTGTAAGGTTTTTACTTCTTAAACTTTTAAAATACACGTTTTGAATAGAAAGTGGAGTTGCCATGGGCACCAGAATGGGACCCAGCTATGCCAACATTTTTGTCGGCTGGGTAGAAGAACGCTTCTTCGCCTCCTACACTGGCTATGTCCCTGACCTCTACAAACGATATATTGATGATTGCGTCGGTGCCGCCACATGCTCCAACGATCAGCTCGAGTTCTTCCTGCACCATTTCACCAACTTCCACCCGTCCCTCAAATATACAGTTCACATATCTTCCACCACTCTTCCGTTTCTAGACATCCACTTGTCTATCGACTACCCCCGACTTTCCACTTCAGTTTATTACAAACCCACGGATTCACACAGCTACCTCCTGTACAGCTCATTTCACCCCAACCACACTAAAAACTCTCTTCCTTTTTCACAGTTCCTTAGGTTACGAAGACTATGCAGCGACGACATCGACTTCGAGAACCAAGCCCTCGAAATGTACTCATTTTTTATCAACAGAGGATATCCCAGCAGTGTGATTGACAGGGCCCTTGCCCGAGCCAAAAACACCCCCCGGACCATCAACCCGATCAGGAACTCCCGCCGTAACAACCGCATTCCCTTGGTGCTTCCTTACCACCCTAACACACTTCCTATCCCCAGGACCATTAACCAGAATTTTTCCATCCTACAGGATGATCCCTCCATTGGGGCCCTCTTTTCTGATCGCCCTATCATCTCATATCGCCGACCACCTAATCTGCGTAACCTCCTTGTTCACAGCTCCCTTGACCGCCCTCAACAACCATCCACACCAGGCACTTTCCCTTGCAACAGAGCTCGCTGTATCACCTGCAAGTACACAGCCACCACCACACTCATTCAAGGCCCCTCAGGACAATTCCGGATCACCCAGACAGCATCTTGTACCTCCAGCAACCTTATTTACTGTATCTCTTGCAGTAAATGCCCAGCCATCTACATTGGAGAAACAGGAAGGAGACTCGGAGACCGCTTCAGAGAACATGTCAGGGCTGTGAAGATTAAAGATCTCTCCAAGCCCATTGTTTCTCATTTCACCTCTGACGGCCACGACCACACTAATCTCTCCGTCTGTGTTCTCAAAGACGGTTTTCTGAACTCATACATAAGAAAGACCACCGAAACTAAAATTATTCTGCAGTTAGGATCACACATTCTCCCTTCCCTTAACGACAGATTACTGTTTTTTTAAATTTTCTCCATTCATTGGAAGTTTCATTTCACACCTCTCTGCACCCATTCTGACTTCACACCTCTTGATTGGCCTCTCTTTCTGTCCCCTACTCCCGCCTCTCACTCCTCCTCCCTCCCAACCTTTGTTCTCCCGCTACTTTACCTTTGCCTACTGCCCTGTCTCTCTCACACCTGAAGAAGGCTCCACGGCCGAAACGTTGTGTTCTCTTTCTTCTTTTTTTCAGCATGGAATAAACCTATTACTTGTTCCATTAGGTATATATTACGTTACACTTCTGTTTTTATTTTCAGCTACCAAAATTCCTTTTTAATGTAAAATTCCATTTTAAGCAGAGTAGAGAAAGATTAACTGAAGCAATTGTTGTGCATTAGGTTACTGAAACAAGTATCACCTATCAAATTACATAATACAACACACTGTTACAGGTGTAGTGTGCTCTCACGAGGCACCAGTTCTGTAGGGTTTGGGCATTTACGGGGACAATTATTAATTGTAGCCGTAAATCATGAAATTGATTCTTTTAAAGGCCTTAGAATCCAACCATGCGATATAACTCAAACAACGCACACACACAGGTACTAATACATGTGGATAGATTTATTAATACTGTAAGAGGACCCGGGGAAGGGTCATCTCTAACAGGTATTTCCGAAATGAAACACTGAAAATGCTAGAGATTGACCTTAGCAAGATGGCGGACAAAAAGAGTCAGCTGACCAGTAGATGGAAAGGGTCTACCTTAAGAAACAACGAGACACAGCTGAGACGCATCAGGAACCGGAATATAAGTGGCCCAGAGGCAGTGAACGGGGTGGAAACTGGTAAGGTGAATGCGTTTTGGAGGAAAAGAGTGGAAAGAGGTGGATGTTAAGGATCGGGCAAACGAACGACTGCAAGGAGAAAGGTTTATGATTTTGGATTACGGACACTGGTTTAGGATATATCGCGGATTGTCTTTATTACGAACTTTTGGAACTCGGAACGAATCAGGACTAAGGGAACGGATTACGGACTGTATTCGGAAGACAGTTGTTGGAAGAAACGCCACGGATCGGAGGACAGTAAAGTGTGGTGTAAGTACGACTTTCGTTTACATAAGCTATTCCCCCGGAGACACCACAATACATAGAATATGCATGTAAATCTAACGGATCTTATCGTGAGGGTTATCAGAATACAAAAGATATATATTCAATCAGTTACGAAGAGTTACATATATCAAGAGGACATACGTTTAGTATATCATTCATTTAGATCGTTTCGTAATTGAACTTGGTTACAAATTCTACATTGGATACTCAAAACAAGTACATAACTCTTAGGAATTAAATTGACTGGTTGGGATAACAATTGAATTCTCGAGCTTTAATGCAGTGAAGTTGAATACTCATCCAATCTCTGGGGATTCAGATCTCCTGTGGGCTCTCTGGCTCTGTGCCAGGCTGTGCTGTGCTGCTTGCAACGGTGCGCTGCTGATGCTCACTTTAGACCAGCTAGTTAGTTTTGGCTGAAACTAGCAAGAGTTTGTGCACAGGAGAAAAGATGACTGTGGGTCCCAGCAAGTCAGGAAGAGGACTGGTCGTTCCTGATGAAGCGCTAGTTCTGAATAGTGATTCAGCTGTCCACAGTTCCGACCTGTTCACGAGGCCTGCTGCTGGTGCTAACCTCAGGTGGATCTTTTGGTTATTTTCTGGCACTCGGACACACTAGCCGTTCTGTGGTTGTCCGGGCTGAGTCTCAGGATGGTCAGGAGGCGCGCTGGGAGAATGTCCTGCCCTTGGGAGCCTTCTGCTCCTGGGCCGTCCTGCCCTGGAATTGTCTCACACCCCTGGAATTCTCCTTAGAATTCCCTTTAGAATCGCCTCTAGAATAGTTCTTTTCAGAATAGTCTTTCAAATAGTCTTGGAGCTCTGTGTTCCTGTTTTTACCTGAAGGAACTTCAGCTCGTTGATTGGCTGAAAGTTCCATAAGCATCAGAGTCCCACGTGGGTTACTCGGCCCTACCAGTCCCTGATTGGTTGATCAAGGTGAGATATGAGTCACTTACTCCTGACACTTAGGAATGCAGTCTTGATCTCCATCTGGCACTCCCTAGACACTCCCTAGACAGATAGGCGCCAAAGGATGACCATTGATCATGATAGCCAGGCTTAGCTAAGTGCATCCCCCTTTGGGAGCTGTACCTTATCAAAGGAAACCTTAAATCAGCCTGCATGAATAGTCTGCATGAACAGAGATGGGGCCTCATTTGGGAAAGCTCAGAACACTTAATTCTTTCTTATTAATAAGCCTTGCCGCTACAACAGCAACACTTAATTCTGTCTTATTAACAAGCATTGCCGCTACATATCCCCCCTTTTTGAAGGTCACGAGGCCCTGAGGCGTTGTTGCCTCAGTTAAGTGATGTCCCTTGTCATTAGAATATTAACCTTAAATGTCCACATTACTCCTCGAGAATTCATACAGGAACCAGCATTGGATGCAAATATTATGAACAACATCTGGAGTATGTATAAACACGGTAGGAGACATCATCTCAGTCTAGGCATTACACATCAGGAAGTTCACTGTCAATATCTGATACCTCTGTAGGCAGATATTTGGGAAGAAGTAACTTCCTTTCTTTTGACATGCTACCTTTGACTCATTCATGCTACCCAGAGTACATCTTGATGTAAGAGTACAGCATTCAGAGTACACTGTCAGTCATGATCCAGCTACCCGGCAGTAGTGTTACAATAACAACAGTTCCTGTTCCCAGCCCCCCAGATGAACCACGACACCTGTGTTGGGCACCTGCCAGGGTGGTTTGGAGGTTTGTTCCATTAAACCAAACTCAACTACCTGTACCTCTTCAAGGCTTACTGTTTCTTGGATTTCTATCCAATTCAATAGTGTGGCACCTGAAGGCATCCACGACCTCCAGTTTGGTTTTATGTTGTCTGGTTCCAGACCATACAGTGTTAAGTTACCATGCTGTACTATGGCCTCCTTGGGAACTTGCAGGAAACTGTTGGTTAGGTAGCTGCATCATGCCTGCCACAAGTCATAGTGACTGTTAAATGTGGTGTGCTGACCAGCCATTTACTTCCCACCTGCTCTTCATGGGGTTCATTAACCTCCCTCTGCTCGTTAGTAGCTTTACACCCTTCATTGGTGGATCAGTTAGACACAGCCAATGGATAGCTTTGGTAGCCATACCCATCTCAAGATTTGGAACCGAATTCAATCTTGGATTGCCTTCTGGGTGAGCTATGAGCGATGGGGTTAATGTCACATACTCCTCTACTGAGAAGAGTGGAATCAAGTGGGTTCGGATTTGTGCCATGGCTAGACTGGCTACAGTGGCACTAAGCTCCCTTAACAGGTCTTGTGTCAACATTCTGGTCTGTTGCACACAAGCATAAACCCACTGTATAACACCGACAATCATGTCTTCTGGTTGGGGGATAAGGTTTAACCCTGTTGCATAGAAAGTTACCTGTAGGGTTTTCCCTAAGCTTTCCAACTTTTGCTGCTGTTGATACAGTCTGTCACTACCCTCTGGCATCTCTGACACCCGCCTTCTTGGGGCAGTCAGGGTGAGAGTGCCAGTAACAAACAAACAAACCTACCAAAAAGAGCAAATGCACAACAGTGGTGGCAGCAATCAGTCCTCCCAAAAGTCTTTTTGGGTGGCTGATCCCAGTCATCTCCTTCTGAGTGACTGTCGCCTTTCTAAGCTGGTGCAGCATGTACATGGTATCTTTCTCAGTATGCCGTGTGGCATCCTGGAAATCTGGGGATATCTGACACAGCTGCTGATGCTGCTCCTCCATTTCCAGGGCATCTGCTTTTCAGATTTGTCTGTGCTCCAGGAACCCTGCAGGGGGCGGGGCAGTGGTGGAGCATGCCTGACCCTCGGCTGAGTGGTCATCTGAAGCACCTGAGTGATCTGGGATTGTTACCCCATTCTCACTGTTCAGGTCCACCCTGCACATCTCCTGATTGAGGAATCCCTCTATCGGCATGTTTACAATCGTTCACTGGGGGTAGGTGTAGGACACCTGCTCGCTTCTCCCTTCCTTTGCTAGGGGTTCAGGGAGCTGCCCCAGCACTGGGATAGCTAGTTCACTGTCTTGGAACTTACTATCACCCACCTGGCCCATGTCAGTGCAGGCAGGGATTCTGACACCCCTCTTTGCGATGTCCTGCACTGGCAGGCGGGTGACTTTACCATCCAGCTGCAGTCTGGCTGAACCACTGTTGGTCAGATTCAGACAGACAGACTGAGCTTTTGGCTGTAAGAAAACCGGCTCGGCTTTCATTCCCTGTCCCTTCTGGGGGACTTGGTGTGTTGGAAACCCTGCTGTTGAGGCAGGAACAATCAGGTCAGTCTCACTCACTACCTGGTAGTTGTGAGAAATAATGTTACCTGACTGCAGGTTCCCTGGGTCACAGCAGAGGGACTCGGCATCTGGGATCAGGTGTGTCCACAGTGCAGTAGTCCCAGTGTCCAGCTGGGCTCTCTGTCTAACCTGTGAATGTTGCACCAGGGGCACCTGGCGGTGGCCCTGTGACCGCTGCTCAAGCAGATCCTCACTGATAGCGGATCTCTCAGGGCTAAGGGTGAGGGCTACATCACCAACCTGCTCTCCTGCCATCTGGATCCCTTCCACCACTGCAGGGTGGTGGTCCTGACCCCTCTTGGGTGCCAGGGTGCACAGGGAAAGCTCCTTTTCATCATCAGGTGGGGAGATCTGTTCCTCTTTAGGGATGTAAAAGGGGTGTGCTTTACCTGGTGGATCAGGCGGCTGCTCGGAGCACCACTCCTGTGGCAGGGAGGGTGTTGGGATCTCAGCCGGGACACGACTTCCCTGTATATCCAGGGAACAAGAAAATATTTGTATTTCTTGTCCAGAGGGAACAGAAGGAATCTCCACATAGGCTTCTGTGTTCGATGGGCACTGTGTGAGCACAGTCTGCCTCTTGGCCCCCCTTTCCTTCTGTATAGAAGGCTTAGAAGCCTTGACCTGTTTCCACACTTTGCCTTTCTGGTGATCCACCAAAGGTTCCACTCTGAGTCACATGCCCTTTTCTTTTTCTACCCATTTGAGCTTGCCGTGTGACATCAAACACCTTTCAACCTCAGTGTCAATCAGTGTCTCACTGTGTAAGCAATCTCCCATGGCAGCCTTGAGGTAAAAGCTACCTGCTTTTCCTCTGTTTAACTGCCTGCTCTGTGACTTCAGGGGTGGAGTCAGCACTCGCTTGGGAGTGGTTGACCTCATCCAGGCAGGTTGACCGTTGATCATGATAGCCAGGCATAGCTAAGTGCATCCCCCTTTGGGAGCTGTCCCTTATCAAAAGAAAACATTTTTAAATCAGCCTGCATGAATAGTTTCTCTGTGGCTACACCACAGAGATGAAGAGAGAGATGGGGCCTCATTTGGAAAAGCACAGCAACACTTAATTCTGTCTTATTAACAAGCATTGCCACTACACAGACCACATACTATATATAAATCACTACTAGGCCTACCATATCTGTGTGCATAATATCTATTAACCCTGTGTATATAGTGTATGTAGAGAGGCTGGAAAAGTTAGTGTAGTATACAAGGTTCCTTGAGAAACAGGATGTTTCCTGCTTCCGAAGCACTTTGCTTGCACAGCTGATGAAGGACTTCCGTCCGAACCTCCGCATTTACTACTGAAGTACACTGCAGTTACTCCCCAGATTCTGGATATATATTCTTAACTGACAGTATAGTACTCGTATTCACACATCTGACCCAAATCCCCAATATCCATCGACTCATCTGCAGCTAAACTCAGAGCAGGAACCGCAGATACTTTAGCCTTGAGCCTGTCAAGCTAAGAACTGTCAAATTCTCAGACATTTTTGCAATTCGTCACATAACGGTCATTGCTTAGCCGTAAACTTTTTATCCTTAAATTCTCACTCTTGTTGCTGAAGTCCTCAAAGAGACATTGTGATTCAAGAAAACAGTTCTTTACTAGTTCACCATCACTGAATGGTTTGCCATGTTTAGCCATGAAATTTTGAACATGGCTAGCTTGCATGATTTTCTGCTCGGTCACAGCAGTTTTTTTTAGATTACTTATGTTGAGAGACCTGTCACTTGAATCAGGTGGGTATTGCTTTTCAATTCTTGCGAATATCAAAATCTTTTTACAGAGTGCATTTTGCTAGCACCAATAATTTTACTACAAAGCACCGAAAACCGAAAGGCATCCCATCTCTATCAACCAGGGCAAATTTGCTCCTCCATTCTTCCAGTACTTTCCTACCCTCAACTCTGACTTTCCCCATTTGTAAGTTTGAATGTCTGTTTTTTCCATTTACATTTTCTTTCTCTGGCCAATGTCATTTTTCACCCCTTACACCAAACTTAAATTCTTTTTTTTAATACAAGCTAGCAGGGTTCTAGCCTAGGCAACCCAGCTGTGAGTGGGCTATTCAAACTGTTACATGATGTGCCTACAATTGCTTATACCCAGACACCTTTTTATATTCCTGCTTTCTGAATCCTTCACTGTAATGTCAGTATGTGTATAATTAACCCTCAGATTGAGAGTTGTTCATGGAACACAACAGAAAAGTGTTCCATAACAAAGTGAAACAAGACCATGTTTTCTTGAGTGTAGGGGAATCACTATATTCACTTCACTAAAGTAGCTTTTATAGTCACTGGCTTGACAGGTGGGTTTCCACATAGTTTCTCTCCTTTCTAATTCTCTTTAAGAAAGCAACTCCCCTTGAAGAGCACTTAAGGTCTGCAGAAATTGTAACTCCTACCCCCTGATATGCTCTTTCCAAAAATGATCTCCACTTGTTTCTCAGGAAATTACAAAAAATGTATTTGCTTTAAAAAAAGCAATCAAGTTATGAGGCAATTGTGCACATCTAGGTTAGTTTAGCCCTTATTCCTCTCTTTTTTTATTTTGTTTTGTACTTGTAAGAGTATAAGTTTAAGTAAATGTCACTCAAGGTTTATTTGTCCTGAACACCAATTGTATGTAGATTTTAAATACTTCTACAAGGCCCCATTTATTAATGGAGCATCTCATGTAAAAACCCAGCCTTATTTCACATCTTCAAAAAATAAAACCAAACAGCATACAAACACAGGAAATATTTCAGTATAGAACATCTAGATTAACATAGTTAACTAGGACATTGTGAGAACCCCCCACTATTTATTTATTTATTTATTTATTTTTTACACAAAACCTAAACCTGTTCCTTTGCTTTAAAGAAAAAAAAACACTTAAGATAACATTAAAGGCTATAAACCATATATATATATAAAAAAAAAACTACCTCTTTTACCCTAACTCAAACCTAAAAGCCAACTAACATCTGCTGCTTGGAGTGGCCCTTATATACCCAGAGAGGGGAAACCCACACATCTGCGCGTTTAATTCATATTCCACGTGCAGAACTTTTTTTTTTACAGATTTTCACGTGGAATTATTTCCCTTCCAAGCTCTTTGGTTCGTTTGGTTTGATTATATTGGTCTCCCTCTAGTGGCTAGAATTGGAATTGCGCCTCTACGTTCTAACAACCCTAAAGCTAAAAGCTTTTTATTTTGTACTACAAAATACAGTTCATTATTGCATGTAAACTTAATACAAAACGGCAAAACATTCAAAAGACAATAGTAATCTCCTAAATCTTTTTTTCACTGTACTTTAGTTTTGTTTAATGTAATTAATGTACTTTAATCTTTGCATTGATTTATATGTATTTAATTTCAACTATACCTGCAGTATGTTCACATACAAGTATTTCAAGATCCTCGTTGCACTAGGACTGTTGTATCTTGATTTTGACGATTCCTCAGATTTCACTCAGTTGATATTTTTATCTGTTGATGTAAAAAAAACTGATAAAATAGGTTTTGACTAGGATGCAAAAGAAAATGTTTTTAAAAGATGTAGAATATTTTAAATGTACTGTAAAGGGGTATGCATCATCAGACACCGAAGGAATTTTTACTCATAACTAGAAAATAGGAAATTCTAAATCCACCTATGAAACAGACAAAAAAAACAGAGAAATAATGATGTTCTGCTCACTTTAATTTGTAACAATACCAATTGGAATAAGGAGTTATGTTTTGACAAATTGAACCAAACCAAGCTTTCAACTAAATTTATTTTTTGCTTATTGAGTTGAGGAACCGCAATTATACACTACATTTGTTTAAGGGTAAATTTGAAGCACAGACTTATGATAATAAAGACTCATTTTTGGTATTATATATGGTTTTATACTGTATATTAATTATTGATAATGTAAAATATCTGATTTATTTTTGAATAGAGGGTGACTTGGAGAATTATGTCACCAATTGAACAACAGACAATTTTGTTATACATGTGGCCACGATAAAAGACAAAGAAGAAGTGAGGTCAATTTTCTGAAAAACAAAAGACAATTGTATTAACATTGATAATGAAATTATCAACAACAGGACAAAACAATTCCAAAACAGTTTATAAAGAAGAAAAAATAAAAACATAATAAAGACGGTAGTAAATTAAGGACTAATGTACAAAAAAAAAATACTGTTAATTGCAAAGAGTCACTCTCCTATAATCCCCATGAAAAGTCTTCTAACTCACCAGCATTACAGGCTGAATGGGTTTGTTACTTTTGACAAAATATGCAGCCTCTAGTTTTCATATTTATCCTGTACTCATGTAAGAGGTCTTGACTTCTTCATCGTAATTATTTCAATCCATAGATTGTAATTTAATTTATCATATACTAACTGTGTGCTTTTGTTTAGTTCAGGCACAGATTTTCATGTACTGTATTTTCAGTTTTCATATACTGTATACCTTTTCTCAATAAACAGTGATACCAATAACTCAACATGTGGCCTGTACATGTCTTATTGTCTTAAGAGGTCTAGTCCAGAATTTTAATTTCATCTTCTCCTGTTTAAGAACACAGATTGTGTGCAAACATCTTGGCAGATTAATCAGCAAACTTGTTCACTGTTGGCATGAATTCTGCCGGGGAAAATGTCACCAGATCGTGCAGCTTCTCAAGCCATACTGCTCTGGAACCGATTAAACAGACAGCTGAAGAGGAGAGTGTTGGAAACTGGACAAAACCCCCATTCCCCCTGTTAGCATCAATTAAGTCAGGGGGTGTGAAATGCTTGGAAGTTATGTAATCATAGATTTAATACATGCTGTCCTGCCACTAGACTGGCATCACATCCAACCCTCACCCTTGAATACAGACTGTCTTCACTATTATCATAGTTACAGTACATTTTTGAATGTTTTAACAAAATGGAAAACAACAGCTTTTGTCCATAAAAAAATTAAAGATTCCAGGTGATTACATCAGTCATGTGGTGCGGATGTAGGAATGTATCATCCTACCAATAATGTAAAAGATCCATGTGACTTTCTATTACATTGCTGTTATACTCTACGACATGAAAAAGAGAGACAGTCCAATGATATTTTAAGAGACTTAATAGAAAGCTATCAATATAAATGTGTAGATTCTTATCTTTAAAGTTTGGTTGCCACCTTGAAGATGTTGAGGTTTGAAGAGGAAGATTCTTTCTGAGGACTTAACGTCACAAGATGCCAGGCATCAGAGGCAAAGGCAAAGGCTGCCTCTGAAGCAGATCTGAACTGCGGGGAAGAAGAGTCCAGTGGAAAAGAGTCCAGGGTTCCAGGACAAAGGCCAGGAACTGCCGTGCAGACTGGAGTGTGGAACGGAGTGCAGATTTGGACCTGGGACAAGTACCTGATGCAGGAATGAAAGGTGAAGTGAAGTCCTGAGTTTGAGACAGAGTGCTTCAGCAGTAACAAGCGAAGGTGGTCAGTAAGAAGCCCTGAGATCTGAACCCTGGTAAATCACCCTGTCGCCAGGAATCAGGCAGCCTCAGCTTAGGAGCAGGATTCTGTGCCGAGCTTCCAGAAAAAGGAGGACACTCGGGTATCTAGGCCTTGGAGTGGAATCCTGGTGTCAGGAATGAAGGGGTGCAAATGTGCTTAGCATTCCAGGATAAGATGACCACCCTGAAAATCCACTGAGGCATCTGCCCGTCAAACTGGAGATCAGGAAGCAGTACTGCAAATGGAATGTGGTGTGGAAATGAATAATGATGAGTCTCTATGCAGTCTGGCTGTGGTGACTTCCTGCAGGTGTTTCCCAGTGCTGGCAGCTTCACCACTGGTGGAGTTTTGTCACCTGCACATGTGCACAAGGAATTCACATGGGATGCCTTTTTTTGAAAGTCTAATTAAAAAAATTTGGAAAGACCATGGATCGGTTTCCAGAGCTTTTCACAGGACAGGAGTATTATAGCTCGTAGCAGGGATTTAAACACAAGGACTCTACTCCTGACCTTTGTGCTATCACCTAATCACCCAGTTACAGTTAGATTACTATAAAACTGCACACAGTGGGTTTTGTTTTAGCTGTAAGCTTTTAGGGGATAATTTACACAAAACTTCTCAAGTTGGCAAAAGCTATTACAAGGTTATCTCAGCAAAAAGCTTTCCAGTTACACATGGAAAATTACATTTAAAATGATAAAACTGGGGCTACAGAACAAAAGTACAATAGACATACAGATGCAGTCATTCAAAATGCGCGGGCGATACCGCATTATTTTCCGGTACGCTGTACGCAGTCTACCGCAAGTTGCCGGTAAATACCGCTAGTTACCATAAATTCTCCTATAATACGACAAGCAAAATAATAGTATCCGGAATTTCCGCAAGGTGGAGCTAATAAAGCTCAACCTCTCATGTTTGAGCTGTGGCCATCAAAGTCTTTAACGAAGATATTACTAATAGTATTAATAATGAATGACCTTGGACAAGCTGTAAGTGTAAACTCAAAGTATTGCCCTGGTCAACATTCTTTTTTTCATTGACCGTCTTTGTAAAAGTAACACCACAGCATTTCGCAATCACGCATTTGTTTCCAATCATGCAAAGTACAGTAATTTTTGAGAATCGATTCACCATGCCTTTCACATGCTCATAAAAGAGATTGATTTAGGAACATAAACATATTACCGTATGAAAACTGTACTGTATACAGTATGTATATATATATATTTAATGTCTTAACTGTGCCCATGTAAGTATTGAATATTCATATGGAATTTTACCACTGAAGGGAAATCTTAGTAGCTGAGCATAAAAAGAATAGGAGCATACTGCAACGCGTGTGAAGGCCATAAACAATATTAATTTTGGAACATAAACATACAGTATATGGCTGGTCTCAGTACTTTAAAGAAAACATACACGAAACATGGTTTCATTATGACCAGAATCGGTCTTGAGATATTTTTAACTTGATTTACAGTATTTGAGAGGTATGTCTTAACACCGATACTACGTAAATACTGCGCACGTATATGTTTCTAGGTTTATATTATGCATTTCATACGGTCAAATTACTTTTGAGCAACTAAGAAGAAGCGCGAAACGATATGCCCAGGGCGTTTTAGTTTCGTTTTGTGTTGGGACTCTGCTTTTAACAATGTCGCTGGGATTGATTAGAGATATCAAGTACATACAAGTCATTTTTTAAATGATGTAGTTCGTCTTGTAAAAATATTACGAGTACATCATCTTTCAACAATTACACAGGTTCTGTTCCAATATTGCGGATTTTGGTTACGTAATATTATTTTCTAAATTTCACGTTGGGAATATATGAATTGGGTAAACAGAGCCGCAAAGAAGTACATTATGGGTTGTTGTTGTTGTTTTTTTTTGCAGTTTTATCTAGAACAAGCGATGCTTAAACCTTTGACTGATTCTTGTGAAACTATCCACACGACAGTTAGAGTACCTAGGAGTTGACTTCAGTGATGTCACTGATGGGATGTTTCTAAAAATCCATCCTCTGTAAAACGTCTTCTCTAGTTGTCCTGCATATGTATTCGCTAATGAAGCTGTGTGTTCTGAGCCTGGATCTCTACATTTCTGTATGAACCAGCTTAGAGGGCTAAAGACAGCTTGTGTTTAAATTGAGTGTAAGGTAATTTATGCTTCTAAAGTCATGGTGAGCATTTATTATTGTACTGTGCTGTAAACTTGTTCTGTGCCTAGTCACATTATTTTATAGCGTTTTTATAGCGTTATCAAATCTGGTGGCGCTGTGTGTTAGTTTCCTGACTCCCATGTCACATGGTCTGTGATTGAATCCCATGGAACTATGACTTTATTTTTTAACAAACATTTCTTTGAAAAAATGAAACGTTTCCCTTGGTCAGAGATTAAATAAAACCTCACTCGCACCAAACAAATTTATATTTCTAAATATCACAACATGATCGAATTTAAGTCTTTTTAATAACAATGAATAGTCACCTATGCGTTACAAAATAAACATTTATATTGATTTGAATCACGTTTTGATTTAAATCGTAAACGTGTGTTTAGATATATGTAAATATATGTATGTTAAAGGCGATATACTGTATAAAAGCGCTGATTCTTTTGGAGTGTGTTCCGCCGGGGATTCCAAAAAATTATTTTTTTTAATCGCGTATCTAAGGAAAATTGCAGTATAACTTTGTTCATGCACAAACAGTGGCATGTTACATTATAATTTGGGTGTCTCCTCTTGCCAGAAAGCTCTAAATTTTGAGTGCGGTTTTTGACTTTTTCTAAATTGCAACCCATAAATAAAGCTGATAAAGCTTAGACTAACTGTATTATAAACTGTATTACAACAGCACATTGGACAATGCAACGTAAATTGCAAAAATGCACTTGAAATCTGTCCAAGCCCTCCTACGAAAATTATTTAAACTGCGACACTGATCATTCATCTCTAAATAAACTTTATTTTATATAGCGTTTTAAGCGAATAGGTAATTAGATTACTCATAAACCTAATCGCTTTTTCTACATAAACAGCGTGATTGCTCTCTGAAAATGCTTTTCCTTTATATTTAGGCTCAGATTTCAACTATAGATCGTATTATTATAAACTTTCTTGGAAAAATGTATTTTATGTAAACCATGTTTGCTATTAATTCATTTAGGGCTAAAATACGTTCATTGTCTTCCAATCGAGTCGAGTTGACATTGGAAGCTTGCCACTCCCGGACTGTTACACCAACGCATTAGCATGTTAAGGCGATTCCATTTAGGAGCCCAGCTACCATTTAACACTATACTTCCTACTTTGAAAATACCTGTGAAACCGGTTAAATTCGTCACAGCCAGCTCTCCGGCAGAGAGGGGGTTGTACTCGTAAAGTAGAAGCAGGCGAGATTTCCAGCGAAAGACCCCCCCCGCCCCCCTCAAAAACCCAGTAAGCAGTAATGCTTTATGTTGAAAATTGATAAAGAGGATAAACTGGGATGGGAGGAGGGTTTGGTTCTGCATAAGGGGCGGGATTATGATAATTGGAGGAATTTGCGAGAGTATAATAGTTTGATATATTTGATTTTGTATTGTGGTCGTTATCTATGTTTTTGGTTGGTATTATGTTTATATGGTTGTTTTTGTTGGTTGGTTTTAATGAATTATGTAATTACTTATTCGTTTGAAACGCTATCTAAAATAAAGTTTATTATTAATTTGCTGGACAGAGCGGTGAACATTATTATGCGTAAGACAAAGATAACGATCCTGATCAGTTTAGAAATCTGTGTACGCTGTAAGGTTTTTACTTCTTAAACTTTTAAAATACATGTTTCGAATAGAAAGAAATCCTCTTCCTGGTACAGTCACATGAAGAGAGAGGCGAAACAGCCCTACACAGCCCTGTCGCAGTACACGAATATAATCATATCGTTATTTCATTCTTTAGATACGCGATTCCATATTATATTAGCAGAAAAGCTTAAAACTACCACTTTTTCACATGCTATTTCACATGTTAGTTAAATTTAATTTATTTATATATTATATATTTATATCTCTGACCAAGGGATATCATTTTTTCAAATAAATGTTTGTTTGTTGATTGTTATCAAAAATGACTTAGAATCGATCATGTTGTGATATTTTGAAATATAAAAGTCAATTGATTGTCCATAATATTGCTATTCTATTTTTTCAAAGAAATGTTTGTTAAAAGAGAAGCCCAGCACCAGCTGGATTTGAACACACAACCTGTGAGTTGGTAGTCGGGCACATAGACCAGTAGGCTACAAGGGAATTTGCATGAAAAGAGAGGCGAAACAGCCCTACACAGCTCTGTCGCAGTACACGAATATAATCATATCGTTATTAAATTCTTTAGATAAGCGATTCCATATTATATTCCCTATGAATCAAATTCTAAAAGTATGCTTGTTGACTCCGGTATCTCTTTAGTTAAAGACTTCGATGCTTAAAATGTTTAGGGAGAAATGGAATACTGGTGTGTATTTTTTACTTTAAAGTACCAAGACAGCCATATACTGTATGTTTAAGTTCCAAAATTAATATTGTTTATGGCCTTCACACGCGTTGCAGTATGCTCCTATTCTTTTTATGCTCAGGCACTAAGATTTCCCTTCAGTGGTAAAATTCCATATAAATATTAAATACTACAACGGGCACAGTTAAGACGTTTACAGTAAATCTTTCTACGACAGACCAACGAGTGCCCCTGTCGGTCAACCAATCACTACCGCGGTACCCCGCGTCATCTTGCGTCACGATGCGCGACGCCGTAGCCAATTACCTCTGGTACGTGTCTGTACCGCACACTTTGAATGGCTGCATCTGTACCACTTCAGCAAAGCTGAGTCTAAACTGGAGCATATTGATCCAGTAATATTAAGACATCACAGGGACAGAGTCATACTTGGGCTGGCAGCAGCTCACACCTCTTCTAACTGCTAACCCTTGGTTGCCCACAAGCAGACGCAATCCTCCCATGGGTCTCAGGACTCGGCCAGTCCTCCCTGAGCCTAGCACTTTGGTTTCCGCCTGCTTTTTCTCCACTGCTTCCTCCAATGCACAGCTGCGTCACAACAGACAGGTTTTACTGATGTCATAATATGATTAATTCACATACTATGTTTGGTGTTGCTGTGCGGTATTTGTTAAACAGGCTGTTTGGTTTTTAATAATGTTTGGTTTCTGCTGTTTACATTCCATTAGGTTTTTCAAAGTCTATGTGGGGAAAATTTAAATCTTCCATATTGTAACGTTGCCATAGCCAAAATGTAAATGTAGTGGCTCTCTGAAGGCACCAGTTCTGTAGGGTTTGGGCATTTACTGGGACAATTATTAATCGTAGCAGTAAATCACAAAGTTGATTCTTTTGATGGCTTTAGAATCCAACCATGCGACATAACTCAAACAACGCACACACACAGGTACTAATACACGAGGATACATTTATTAATACATAGAATATGCATATAAACCTAACAGATCTTATCGAGAGGGTTATCAGAATACAAAAGGTATATATTCAGCCAGTTACAAAGTGTTACATACAGTGCCTTGCGAAAGTATTCAGCCCCCTTGAACTTTTCAACCTTTTGCCACATTTCAGGCTTCAAACATAAAGATATAATTTTTTTATTTTATGTGAAGAATCACCAACAAGTGGGACACAATTGTGAAGTGGAATGAAATCTATTGGATTTTTGAAACTTTTTTAACTAATAAAAAAATGAAAAGTGGGGCGTGCAAAATTATTCGGCCCCTTTACTTTCAGTGCAGCAAACTCACTCCAGAAGTTCAGCGAGGATCTCTGAATGATCCAATGTTGTCCTAAATGACTGATGGTGATAAATAGAATCCACCTGTGTGTAATCAAGTCTCTGTATAAATGCACCTGCTCTGTGATAGTCTCAAGGTTCTGTTGAAAGCGCAGAGAGCATCATGAAGACCAAGGAACACACCAGGCAGGTTCGTAATACTGTTGTGGAGAAGTTTAAAGCCGGATTTGGATACAAAAAGATTTCCCAAGCTTCAAACATCCCAAGGAGCACTGTGCAAGCGATCATCTTGAAATGGAAGGAGTATCAGACCACTGCAAATCTACCAAGACCTGGCCGTCCCTCTAAACTTTCAGCTCAGACAAGGAGAAGACTGATCAGAGATGCAGCCAAGAGGCCCATGATCACTCTGGATGAACTGCAGAGAACTACAGCTGAGGTGGGAGAGTCTGTCCATAGGACAACAATCAGTCTTACACTGCACAAATCTGGCCTTTATGGAAGAGTGGCAAGAAGAAAGCCATTTCTCAAAGATATCCATAAAAAGTCTCGTCTAAAGTTTGCCACAAGCCACCTGGGAGACACCCCAAACATGTGGAAGAAGGTGCTCTGGTCAGATGAAACCAAAATCGAACTTTTTGGCCACAATGCAAAACGATATGTTTGGCGTAAAAGCAACACAGCTCATCACCCTCAACACACCATCCCCACTGTCAAACATGGTGGTGGCAGCATCATGGTTTGGGCCTGCTTTTCTTCAGCAGGGACAGGGAAGATGGTTAAAATTGAGGGGAAGATGGATGCAGCCAAATACAGGACCATTCTGGATGAAAACCTGTTGGAGTCTGCAAAAGACCTGAAACTGGGACGGAGATTTATCTTCCAACAAGACAATGATCCCAAACATACAGCAAAATCTACAAAGGAATGGTTCACAAATAAACGTATCCAGGTGTTTGAATGGCCAAGTCAAAGTCCAGACCTGAATCCAATCGAGAATCTGTGGAAAGAGCTGAAAACTGCTGTTCACAAACGCTCTCCATCCAACCTCACTGAGCTCGAGCTGTTTTGCAAGGAAGAATGGGCAAGAATTTCAGTCTCTCGATGTGCAAAACTGATAGAGACATACCCCAAGCGACTTGCAGCTGTAATCGCAGCAAAAGGTGGCTCTACAAAGTATTAACGCAAGGGGGCCGAATAATTTTGCACGCCCCACTTTTCATTTTTTTATTAGTTAAAAAAGTTTCAAAAATCCAATAGATTTCGTTCCACTTCACAGTTGTGTCCCACTTGTTGGTGATTCTTCACATAAAATAAAAAAATTATATCTTTATGTTTGAAGCCTGAAATGTGGCAAAAGGTTGAAAAGTTCAAGGGGGCCGAATACTTTCGCAAGGCACTGTATATCAAGAGGACATACGTTCAGTATATCATTCATTAAGACCGTTTCGTTAAACAACTCTGATGAAAACCTGACAGGCAAGACTAATAAATACGTATTGTGATGGCACATACCAATCATCCAGGGCGTCATCCAGGCAGGCCCATGGCAGCTGACACTTATCACAGTTTGGTCATATGAGAGTAGTGTTGTCTCTTTTCATCTCCATCATAATCTTTAGGACCAGAGGCATACTGTGACCAGATGAGAGAATATCCAGATCGTTTTTGTCTTCTCGTTCAGCCTTAGCTATAACCTTAATATGGAAAACTGAGCCCTTTACGCATTGTATCCTAGGCTCAGATACAAGCCCTCTGTACAGATGCAGCCATTCAAAATGAGCTGGGTAAGCTTCAGTCTGTATATTTTAGAAAATCAAGATTGCTCAGTTGAACAAAAGTACACACCCTTATCATAAATATTTTAATTATGCCGAAATATTTTGTGCATCAAAGTCTTTACAGAAATTATTACTAATAGTATTAATAATGAATGACCTTGGACAGGCTGTAAGCTCAAAGTATTACCCCGGTCCACTTTCTTTGTAAATGTCTTTGTAAATGAAAATACTTTATTTTTTCATTGACAAAAAGTAACACCACGATACACCACCATAAACAATATTAATTTAGGAACATAAACATATTATGTAAACTGTATATGGCTGGTATTGGTAGTGAAGGAATTAACTAAAAGTTTGAATTACATCTTGTTAATTATATATCTTTAAAGGATACATAGGCAGTAAAGGATATATATGTAATGGTCAGCTTTTTAGAATGACCATTTATAGCCACAATGCAAGCAGAGCAGTCATGTAGGAGTGTATCTTGTATTGTCTGTTCCACTATATAAAGGAGCCCTGCAAACGCTAGTTTTTAAGTCTTGTGCTACAAGCAAGACTTCCATATGCATATGAAATAAAGATGACTTTCAACACACAAACGCTCAGCTGATGCAGTTTTTTCTGGCACATCAGTAGTTTAAAGAAAAAATACACACCAGTATTCCACAGTCTTCCTAAACATTTTAAGCATAAGTCTTACATGTGGTTATTTTAGAAATGTTTTACATGCTCCTTCTGACCATATTAAGTTTATATACTTTGTGAAAAGTCTTAACCTTTTCTGTCTATACGCTCGTTATTGGAGTAAAAAAATGCATACTTTTAGAATTTGATTAATAGGGAATATAATATGGAATCGCGTATCTAAAGAAATTAATAACGATATAATTATAGTCATGTACTGCAGCTCAAATAGTAGTATAATACACTTAACACTATATTGATATTTTTTATATTTCTCTTCAGCCCCAATGCAAGGTGAATCCACTACAATATAATAGAGAGTATAATAGAGAGTCCCCATTACCTCCATCTTGATTAAAATCACAAACGTGTGTTTAATAAAATGCTTTTATTTATTCACAATCTGACAATGCAAGACAGAACTAACATTGAGTTCCTATTTTTGTCAGCTATTTTGTCAGTAACCTGCTAATCTTCTTAACACCTGTAGAAAACTATTTTATTTCTGTATGGAATGCGTGCTAAGTTTACAAAATTAAAGTGTTTCAGATGTTTAATTAAGAAGTAAAAAGAACTTACAGCTTACCCAAAGACTACAGTATGGAAAAACAAGTGTTCCAAAGTTGTGATGCTCTAGCAGTGCTGTCCTGAAGCTAGCCACTGCCCAGTGATATAACTTTAATATAAACAAGATCTAGTATCACGTATGGAATCTAGTTTCTAAAAAAAATATAATGATATTAATTTAAGCATCTAAATATTGTATATGTATTTATATAGCTGGCAGTATTACTGTATACCACATTCTTTGTAAGCACGTTTTATTAACACCTGAATCGCAGCGGGTGAAAAAGAGACAGAAGAAAAAGATGACACTTTTTTAAAATTTATTTAAAAAATGATTACAGTCGTGTTTGGGGGGGGGGGGGTGCTGTGCTGGCTGTGCCAAAATATAAAGCACCATTTTTCATTCAACGAGTGTCTGAGTCACTGTGTCTGTCCTCGCCAAACCCGAAAAATACCACAATATTATAAAAGATTTTTTTAATTTTTAAAAAAGAAATTAAAAATGAGATATAATGATTTGTTCCTCTTGAAGAGTATGGGTGTTACACTGTTGTCCTGGTCAAGTTTCCCATTGGCTTTTACCAATCATGTCCTCCTTATAACCCTCATCTCTGAACTGGCTTCATAAATCTGCTCTCCCCCCCACTGAAAGCTTGTGTGTGGTGAACGTTCTGGCGCGCTATGGCTTCCGTAGCATCATCCAAGTGGGGCTGCACACTAGTGGTGGTGGAGGGGAATCCCCAATACCTTTAAAGTGTTTTGAGTGGAGTGTTCAGAAAAGTGCTATATAACTGTGTAGCGACAAGGCTTATTAAAAATACAGGAATTAAGTTTGCTGTTCCCTTGCCAGTCCCTCTCCTGTTTATCTCAGTGGTGCTGGATACAGAGAGGCCATTCCATTTGGTTCACATTTAAGGTATTTTTCGAGCTGATAGAGTTTCCTGACAAGGAACAGCTACCAAGGCTGAGATTCTCCAGCCGCCCTAATAAACGGTCATCTCTGGTGCCTTACTGTCTGGGAGATTCCAAGGGAGAGTCTCATCCCAAGGTTTACAACCCTAATGTCAGAGTGCATTGTTACTCATCCTCCACCTCGATCAGCCAATCAGGAACTGGTAGGACAGGGTAACCCCACGTGGGTCTCGAATGCCCGCAAAACTTTCAACCAATTAATGACCGTAGTTCCTCCAGATAAAACAGGCAGCACAAGGCCCAGAAGGGGCTCCTCCAGGACATTCTCAGACTCAGCTCGGACAATCACGTGATGGCCAGTGCGTCTGAGTGCCAGGACTTTACTTTGTTCTAAGAGTTGAGAACAGAGGTCGCCCGCGCGTAACCAAAGGATCCGCCCGAGGTTAGCCCAGCAGCAAGCCTCGTGAACCGCCAGTACCTCACCGCAAACGCTCGCCTGATCAATGAGTGAACTATTGTCGGAATTGTGGACAGCTGAATCTCAGTATTCAGGACTAGCACTATATCGGGAACGAACCGGCCTTCTTCCCGTCTAAAGAGTGTGACTTGCTTGGAACCGCAGTCACTTTCCATCTGCAAAATCTCTGCTAGTTCAGCTAACACTAACTAGCCAGTCTTCAGAGAGTCACTGCCAGCACATCGCAGCAGGAATCTCTCCCTCCTGTTCCCCCACCTCACGCCGAACCAGGACTGCCTGTACAATAATAATTATTGTTCCGGGGAGAAGTGGTTTCTGCTCTTTGGGACTATCCAGCAGCCATTGTGGCATATCATACCGGAGTGGACAAGGAACCAGTAGGATTGAACTACGTGGACTCCCTGTAGGAGTTTTGTTGTCCAATATGGTGTGTGTGCCCAAGGATCTCTTAGCCTTCCACATAAGCCATGATGTTACAAGCTTTCCAGTCTCCCCCTTCTTGATCAGGAGGACTTTCATTCTTTGTGTCATCTGCAAGTACGTCTGTTGCAGCCCACCATTCCACACACTGGAACAATACTTGTGTTTTGCAGACACTAGACATCTAAGACAATACAAGAATTGGCTGGTGAGACGGACTGTTCATTTAATAAACAGCATGGTAGGATTTCAGTGGGGTTTAAGGTTCTGTACTCAAGCTTTTCGGTACTCACTATGACCGTTGCTTAATCGTCTTTCTGTTTGTGACATCTTGACTATTGCTGCTCTCCCTTTCATGATGCTTGTTAAACAGCCTCACTGATACTGGCTTGCAGATGAAGAAAGCTAGAATGCATCTGGGTTCTTCTTTACACTCTCTACAACAGTGAGGTCCCACTTCCCCATTTGGAAATGATTGCAGTTTTCTCAGGTTAGTAACCTAACATTATTAGTTTATTCTTCAAAGGAAATGTATCAATTTATGCAAAATAGTGAAGTTCTACACAAAAACTCTTCTTCCCAAGTCTTTCACACAATCACCCTTTAATGATACTTAATGTGTGGCAGCACAAAAGTGCTCGCTTATGAGAACAGAAACAGAATCTTTTAAAGTAATTACCTCCAAGGTAAGTAATCTGAATTGTTTTTCACACATCAGATACCTAAACAGAACTAATGGGTTATAGATTTTGTTGTCCACACAAAGATCGTGGCAGATGAACGCCAGCACTTAGAGGCATTGCATAGTTACTGGGATAGGGGACAATTGTTCACCTTGTTCCAAGCTATATAAGCAAACAATCAAATCACCAGAGGAGAGAACATGCAGGAGACAGAACTGGAGGAGAAGGACGCGCAAGAGAGATACACAAGAGAGAACTACCAGAGAAGCAAACGCAAACCCAAGAGAAATCCTGCTACAACTAAACTGCTGTACAGTACTGTGAGTTTCTTCTCATTTATTCATTGAGATGTTAACAAGTGTGGAATACTGGATTGGATGAAAGGAATCATGTTGTGTGTGGAATTACTGCTTATCTGAAAAGCTGCAATGAATTCTAACCTAATGTTGTTTGTTGTAAGGGAGAGACACAGCATAACGGACTAAAGCGCATAGAAGGAGTACTGAACAGGCAGACATGAAGACACAGAGAAAAAAAAAGGAAACGAACCCAAAAAGTAGGAGGAAATTGTGAAGACAAAGTTCTGGCAGATGTCTTGGGATGAGGAAAATAAAGAAGCCTTATTTTCATTTTATGTTTCTGGGAGAAACAAAAAGAAAACAATAGTGATCTGTTAGAGGTATTTAAATCAGGAGCAGATTAGCTACCCCAGTGGTT
Organism: Lepisosteus oculatus; assembly: GCF_040954835.1. Lineage (NCBI taxonomy): Eukaryota > Metazoa > Chordata > Actinopteri > Semionotiformes > Lepisosteidae > Lepisosteus > Lepisosteus oculatus. The sequence continues at coordinate 2,705,506 of NC_090713.1, forward strand.
CCCAAACTGTGCGTTGCGTCGCATTTTGAGAAAATATTTATTACGAGTGAAACCCGTTGTTTGTGTACACAGAATGTATGAGTCACATAAGGAGAAGATCTGAAGGTACTAGGTTGTGTCACATGACACTGGACACAAGAGTCGGCAGTCTGTTAGCAGCATACCAGTTGACGGCAGCTGACCGTGCAGCTTTGGTGTTTCACATGTTTTTTATCAGTAGTTATTTTGTGAGTTTTTTGTTACACGATCGCAATGGAGAGGTGTTTAAATATGAGTTAAAAGCGTGAAGTGAAGGACACGGAGCCAAGATCTAAAGAGAAACTGAAACACAAATACAGGAAGTATGATGAGAGTTACTTGGATTTCGGTCTCACTTGCACAATTGTGGACAATGAAGAACGTCCTCAGTGTGTCGTCTGCCAAGAGCATGCTCCCCAATAAATTGAAATGCCATTTGGAAACTGTTCACAGTAGTTAGATACAGTAAGTAAGCCTTGTGTAATGTAGTGTGCTCTCTGAAGGCTTGAATACTCATCCAATCTCTGGGGATTCAGATCTCCTGCGGGCACAAAGAAACAGTTGCAGGCTGCTGCTGTCCAATCCACGCTCTCTGGCTGTGTGCCAGGCTGTGCTGTGCGGCTTGCGACGGTGCGCTGCTGATGCTCACTGACCGGCTAGTTAGTGTTGGATTTAACTAGCAAAGTTTGTGCACAGGAGAAAAGATGACTGTGGGTCCCAGCAAGTCAGGAAGAGGACCAGTTCGTTCCTGATGAAGCACTAGTTCTGAATAGTGATTCAGCTGTCCACAGTTCTGACCTGTTCACGAGGCCTGCTGCTGGTGCTAACCTCGGGTGGATCCTCTGGTTACTCTCTGGCAACCTCCGTTCTAGACTCTTAGAACAAATTAAAGTTCTGACACTCGGACACACTGGCCGTTCCGTGGTTGTCCGGGCTGAGTCTCAGGATGGTCAGGAGGTGCGCTGCAAGAATGTCCTGCCCTTGGGAGCCTTCTGCTTCTGGGCCGTCCTGCCCTGGAATTCTCCTTTGAATTCCCTTTAGAATAGTCCACAGAATTCTCCACTGAATCTTACTGAATCTCTCAGGCTCTCTGTGTTGCCTGTTTTTACCTGGAGGAACTTCAGCTCGTTCATTGGCTGTTCCATGGGCATCAGAGTCCCACGTGGGTTACTCGGCCCTACCAGTCCCTGATTGGTTGATCAAGGTGAGATATGAGTCACTTACTCCTGACACTTAGGAATGCAGTCCAGATGGCCATCTGGCACTCCCTAGACAGATAGGCGCCAATGGATGACCATTGATCATGATAGCCAGGCTTAGCTAAGTGCATCCCCCTTTGGGAGCTGTCCTAGGAAACCTTATCAAAGGAAACCTTAAATCAGCCTACATGAATAGTTTCTCTGTGGCTGCACCACAGAGATGAACAGAGAGATGGGGCCTCATTTGGGAAAGCTCAGAACACTTAATTCTTTCTTATTAATAAGCCTATTCTCTACACTTGTGAGTATTTTTCACGCAACTTTAAAGAAATTAACAGAAAGCTGCTTTTCTAAACGAGCTATGATCCCCAGCAAAGCTTCTCTTTCATCATACAAAGTTGCGCACCAAGTAGCACAATGCAAAAAACATCATGCTGGGGAGTGAGAACAACCAGTCAGGACGTTTGAAACATAACATCAAAACAAACAAGGATCACACTGGGATGTAACACCCCACCCATAAAAACAAACATTAAAGCAAGGAAAAAAAACAATAGGCTATATTCTACCCCCTGCCAAGTCATTCCCTAAAATAAAACGTATGCCTTTAATGGGTAATAAAGGGCGTACCCCAACTTTAACAAACCCCCTATCTAGGTCGCATTGCAAATGTACACAATGTTAAAGCACTGTAATAAAACCCATTTCGATGTCTGGAACTAATACACCGGAAACCACAGAAAGACTGATCAGACAAGGGCAGTGCATCCGCAACAGTAAACGACTGTGCTGCATCAGTATGTCTTAGTATTAGAATTGTTTACCCGTTAGCAGACAAAGTCTTCTCCTCGCGTGCAGACATGAAATCATTTTTGTGCGTGAGCACAAACTCATCTGCCAAAACAGCTGCTTGTGACAAAAAGATACTGTAGAGCTTTTGGGTTAGGGTTAAAAGTATTATTAAGTTAAGTATTGTAGCACTTTCAGGTTCATGTGGGTATGCACCCCTGCTGCTGCCTCAGGTCGGACCCCACCACTGGGGACTTGAACCCGGGCCTCCGGCGTCACTCAATGGGGACCCAGCCAGTTGAGCTAAAGGGAAATCTTCCGTCAGCCTGGTGGCTGCAGTCCCTGCTATTCATAGGGAAGGGCGGTGATTTCACTGCGCTGGTAAGCCGGTTTGCACAACCTCTAATGTCGGCCATATGCGTTACAATACTATTGCAGAAGAACTGATTTTACCAGGTGCTGTCGATATGGTCCCTATTATGTCTGGGAGTCTGCTGCTAAACAACTCTGAAACGTGTCTTTGTCAGATAATACAATCAGTTGTATTAACGAGCAGATTACTAAAAAACTGAAAGGCAAGGATTTCAGTATTCAATTGGATTAAGCAGCTGAACAACAACGACACCCATTTGATATGTTATGTATAGAAAACAAGCCCACCCATCCCATTAACAGGCACAAACAAAAAGACATTATATAGTATTTCTCCCCCCTTTCTTTAAAAACATTCATGTACATTTTTTTCTAAATGTATTTTATTCATTTAATTTGCATTTTGCATGTTGACTTTTTTCACATTCAATAATTTCAATAAAATGTTTTGTCAAATATTTTTACTATTTTGATTGAGCTTTTAGGAGTATTTTGATTTTGAAAATTATTAAAAAATAATAAAAATTGGATCACTGTGTCTTTATTTTGACCTATCATTTCCTTTTCAAATTTATAATCTTTTGTAAAATATCACACTGCCATAGAACCTATTTTCAACCTATTGGAGGCATGTGGAAAATTTGACAGGTCAAGGGAGGCACAGACCCAAAAACGTTGGGAATGCCTGAGCTACCCCTAGTATTTCACAGGAAGGCTCAGTTAGTTAGTTGCCCAAACTATGAGGTAGGCTAATTTAAGTTTGTTATTTTATTTTCTTTGAGCTAAATAAACAACATTGTGTTGTGTGTGTCTGTGTCTTGAGTCCTCATTTAAATGGCCATTTGATGATTGCATACCCCCCCTCCCCCCTGTGAGATTGCAACACTCATAAGACATGGAAAGACAAAAATTCAACTGAGAAAAGCAAGGTTAAAGTTATGATTTGATCCATGGGAGTAGATTGTCTGCCTGCAAACACATAGACACACGGACTAGTATCCAATTCAATTTAATGTATTTTTATATATCACCTTTCACAACAAGGTTGCCCAAGGCACTTAACAATGCAAGTGACCATGCATTTTGTCAATACAGAACAGGAGACCAGAAGACAATGGAGGAGAGGAACCAAAAACTCCTTAGTAGAGAGAAAAAAACCTCTAGGGGTCTAAGGTCAACTGGTTGCCCAAAGGAGTTGGGCTAACATTATATTCACAATATATTCATAGTATTCATAATCACAATCAATTATATATGGAATTTCTAGTGACCGTTATGATAAAACAGCTTGAAAGTAAATCCAGGGGTCACCACAGAGGTCATGAAAACACCAAAAAACGATTGTACAAAAAAATGTTTCTTTGTGCTCTTGTGCTGAAAAGCTGTTTACAAAACAATAAGAAAAACTAGAATATTCAACAAAAAGAGGAAAGTACAGTCTTTAAGGGAAATTCTTACTGGCAGTTCCAAAAGAAATTAATAACATGGACCACACTACATTAGTATTGTTAATTTGTAATTAGTAATACACAAACCACACTAAAGAAAGACAAAGCAAAGATTAAAAGCTACACCATGAGCACCAGGTTAAAAACTCTATGACCCACTTACAGTCCTAGTAATGGACAGGAGGCCTACATTTAATCCAGGGGTGAGATAGGTTCTGTCATCCTCACACAGCATGGTGGAACAGACAGATAAGACAACTCTGTGGATTTACAACAGGTAAGGCAAATGCAAAACAAACAAAACATGCATTAACTTGTTTACAATAATTAAAATTACAGTAAATAAGAAGATGATGGCTTACTTATAAATCGGCATGTAAATACCACTGGTGAATAAGTAAAAGATTAAGATAAATCTCAACAGAGGTCATGTGACCAGTGTGTGCATCAGACCTTTGTTACAGTCCTAAATCACATGCGGGAAAGAACACAAGGGACCTTTTTACAATATGTGCAGCACTGACAAATGTGTAATATACATCCATAAATTATAATACTGCATATGTGCTGTTTTCTGTGAGCAGTAAAAATTAAATAAAAATTGGAACTAATGTTTCATACAGCTATAATGTGTTTTGGGGCAGCAGTGATTAGCATTGACACTGGAAAGACATACTGGAAAGTAAATTGTATTCTGAGAACTCTGGCCCTGGTGTGACTGTGTGTGTCTTGTGATGGACTGGTACCCAGTGCAGGGTGAACCCTGCCTTGCACATGTTGCTTGCCAAGATATGCTCAACAGCAACTCTGTATGGAAGCAGTTACAAAATGAAAAATAGGTTTGATTTTACTAAATGTAATCAGAATAATTCATTGAAATTAACTATGAACAGCATAGCAGAATGGCACATTATTGCAAGAGGAACAGACAACAACAGAAGGGAGAAGAGGAAAAGGAGGAGAAAGAGGGAGAGGAGTCAAGAGAAGCTTGTGCCAGGCAAAAGCCCCCATTTCATGATCACCCAAACAATGCCTGATTGGAGCTAAGTATTTGAACCTTGGGTTTCCTGGGTAAAAGATACCCCAGTTAGAGACATCTTTACCGCTTAGGGTGCCTTTTTAGAATAGGGATATAGGCTCCCATTTATTTTGTGGCGTTGGGGTTTGCAGAGAGAGAGATTTAACTGCAGGTTGAATTGCATTTATTAAGAAGGAAGCATGCCACTTATTGTGACCTCTGTGGGTATTATTTAAGAGTTCAATTAACAGCCCGAGGTGTTCTGGGTGATTAGGATGTTAGGCCTCTGAAACACCTTGTCTATAACTATTGTATATACAGTATAGAGTGTGTTATACGTTTTGTTGTATGTAGCATAGTGTTTGTCTTGTCATTATTAATGAACATTTGTTTAACCAAGTGTGTCTGGATTATTACTCTTTTCACCAAAGCTGAGAAGAAAGAATTCACGTGCCTCTAATCATACCAATCACTTGGGTATGGTCTGGAGAAATTACTTACAAGTAGGGGGTTTGAATAATTATTTTACTTATCGACTAAACTGCTCAGTCAATTCCTGATATTCTCCATTTTCATAACCCCCGATTTGTAAGAATGTGTTAGACTTACACACTTATAGTTTTTATGTTGGATATGTTTCACATCCACTCACAACGTAAATCCCCCATTCATATTTAGGAGGTGGCTAAATATGCAGATGCAAACAGTCTAGAGCCCTGATGGCTTTAAGCATATGTGGCATGCAAAAACAAAGTATAATTTAGCCTATTGTGCTGGGGGAGCCTGGAAAATAGGCTGATTTATAAAACCAGCCAAGATACAGAATGTTTTTACAGTACTAAAAGAAATATTTGAACAGTTTTCTCTTAATTAAAATGTCAGAAATGGAAAGAAATACTTCAGTAACTAGTATTCTACAGAAAATGCATTATTCTACAGAAAATGCATAGTTCCTTAATGTAATGTATCTAATGCGATCAAGGCCAAATTCTAGTGTTGATCTTTTAACATTTTTGTCATTATGTTCCTTAAAACACAGCATTGTTTGAGGTATATACAAGTTTTGTCTGCTTCTAAACATTTCCTTTTTGTCACATAGTTTGGGGAAAATCATTAGAAAGTCACCTGCTGGAACTGAAATGGCAAACATATAATGACAATAGTCTATGACTATTTTGTCAGATATTTACAGGATTTCCGTGCCCTCTAAAACAAAGTCAGAGGAAACAAATCGACAAATCTCTAAATGGGTTCTATTCTAAAAGGGGAACCTTTCTCCATATTCCAAAAGGTGCATCAAAATGGAGAGAAAGTGTTTCTTTTGCCTCGTGGAAACAAGGATAAATATGTAATCCCACAAATTCAAAATACCCCTTTCGTAAATTCTTAGAATTACAATCTTATATTAATTTAGTGCCCAAATTACATGGTAATGCTATCAGGTTAGCATGTAATGTAATACGATCACTTAGTGCAGTTCCTTAGGTGACCAGAGGATAAGAATAGAGCTCAGTGCACCAGAGAGAGTTGAGTTTTACTGTATCTTCCCTAAAAACGCTACACTGGCTAGAATGCCCCTCTGACTATTGTGGCTGCCTTAGTTTATAAGATAAAATATGGGACAGCTGCTGTTAGATTCCAATACCTTAAAGAGTGCACATTGCTTTGACTTCAAAAACAAAATATCGTAGTTGGTGTAGTTAATCTTTTGAATCCATTGCATGCACCAACTGCAATCTTAAAAAAAAAGAAATCCTTTAAAGAATTTATGACTTTATGGGGACGTTAACTTAATCAAAATCCACATAGAAATAGTAACAAGTATGATAAGCATGTAAGATTTAAAATAAAGATATTATTATATACTTATATTTTAAATTATGCTTTTTTATCAGTCTGATATAATAAAATATACAAACTTCATTCACCCTGTCTGTATATCTCTCCTTATGAAATTAAAAGTGTCTGCCTCCAGGTACTGTAGATGGTAGGTGTAGTCACACCTTGCCCACAAAACCTCACTGCAATTCTGAAGTATCCTACATCCTCCTTTTGAGGTTATAGAGAGGCAATTCAAATCAGGCATTATGCAATGACAAACAATACAGACCAAACAACATCCTGTTACCAGACCAGCAAACGTTTCCATTTTTTTCCATCCAATACCAAAAACTACCAGCTCCTAGCAAGTGTCCCTGTAACCTAGAGCCCTCTCCAGAAGCACATAAGGTGGGACAATCCCTGGACATCCAGAATGCATTTTACCTGTGTAACAGAAGGGGCTATATACTTTAACATATTATAACAATACCGCTTTTTATGTTCCATCCCCCTGTTTCAGGTGAGCAGAAGTATTATGACATTTGGCGGCCAGGTGTTTCTTAGTGGTCAGGTGTTTCGTGCTGCAGTGATTGTGCACAAATAAAAGGGCTGTGAGTGTGTAGTGTTGGATTTAGACTTTGCTCTTCCCCTTGGTGTCTGCCTTTGGAGTCACTAAGCCCAAACCAACAAACAAATACCACAGAGCTGTTTTTGAAAGAAATGCAAGGAGCGTGGATGCTGAAACAAAAGAAGAACTTAATTGGCACCTGGACATAGCAAAATCGACAATCTGGATTATCTTGAAAAAGAAAGAAACCTTGGTACTGCTGTGCTTAGCAATTGACAATGACCAGGGAGGCCAAGGAAAACAGCTGCAGTTGAGGACACTCAACATAGAGCTGTGAACCTCCACAGTGCAGGGGTGAAGGTAACACTATCTACTGTTCGCAGACTTCGACAGTAGAACTCTTAAGGCTACTTAAGGCTCTTAAGGTGGTTAGTACACAACTCCGTATTGTAACAATCTGAGCTGCTGAAATCAGTCCATAGCTGCATACTAAAAAGTCTATTGTAAAAAAAAAAAATAATTACCAATGTATTCTCTTAAGCAACACTTTAAGAGTCTAAAGTGTTTCAATATATCTCTATTATGTACAGTATCAATGAAAATTAAAGACACTGTGATCAGATTTAAACATCATCCAACAGCAGCTTTGAAATTCATATACTAACATATAGTTACAGTTTGTGCATTCCTCAGCAGCATCCAACATTAGTTCAGGTGGGTAGCTGTGACAGCATGCGTAGGCTGCAAAGGATCACGTAATACAGTAGGTTTATTCAATGCTGAAAAGAGAAGAAAGAAAACACCCCTGGCTTGGAGCCTTCTTCAGGTGTGAGAAAGACAGGGAAGTAAGCAAAAGTAATGTGTAAGTAAGCTGGAGGTGGGAGCAGGGGACAGAAAGATCGGCCAATCAGGTAGTGTGTCGTCAGGATAGGTGAAATGAAACCTACCATGAATAGAGAGAATTTAGAAGAAAATTAGTCTGTCATTGAGAGAAGGTGAAAAGTGTGATCCTAGCTGCAGGATAATTTTAGTTTCTGTAGTCTTTCTGATGTAGGAGTTAGCTCTGTTGCAAGGGAGCTGTGAACAAGGTTACGCAGATTAGGTGGTCGGCGATATGAGATGATGAGGGGGTCATTCACATAACTTTACACAACTATCTCCTGTATAGCTCCTTTCAGTATTTCCTATAACAGAAACATAGCATATGTAATCCAAACTTGATTTGATCTATATATCTGGATATGTACTGAAAGTAGAGAGTTGCATGATAAGGTTGTGATAAATACATAAATACCCTTAGCATTCATGATTCAATATTATTACTGTAATAATGGGATCTGTAGTCCCAAAGCTGTGTTACTTGTCAAAATTTTAATGTAAAAGATTTGTCTAAATGTGGGTTCTGTGCAATGTAGACTCACTATGAACATGTATTTCTTAATTTGGAATAACCAAAACCAAATACAATGTGAATGTTAAAAAAATCCCTCATATTCATGTACCCATTTAAATTTATTGATTTAAGATATTGTGTCATAAAAAGCTCTCAGGATTATGCTTTGAACGGGATCCTTTTTGCCAAAAATAACCTGATTTTGATCTATGGAAACCATTCAAATCACCTGACCCAGTCAAATCACACAGTTTGCCTTCTACCTAATCCATTCATAATCTAATCTACCTAATCTAAGGGATTTTTCTCCCTTTCCCCTGACTCATTTAAATGTGCTATTCAGATCTCAAGTTTTTAAAATAGAAATGGCACAAAAGTCTAGCAAAGTCAATATTAATACAGGGGTGAGGAGTGCTGGGTGTCCACTATGAACTCCAATTCAAGCAATGTTTATCTTTATCTGCCTTTGTTTATAGAGAGGAATGTTATATTTGCCGAAGTTTCATGAACGTTTGTTAATAGGACTGCTTCTTGGAAAACATGGAACACTTAGTTGTGGTCACGCCCTCTGCAGCCAGAAGGTGCTCCTTCTTTGTCCTGTCTCTTGTTTACGGTGCTTTGCTGTTCTTCCGTTTTTTCTCTCTCTCTGGGGCTATATATTTCTGAATCTTTCATTTGCCTTCACTCAGCATTGACGTTCGGATGTCCTGAGACCCGCCTAGCACCAGGTCACCCCACGTCCACTACCTGAGGGCATAGTTTTCTATACAGCATTTCCTGAACAGCTGAGTCCGGGCTAACCCCCGTCTCGCCGATACGCATAGGGTCTTTTACGCTCTCCTGCCATTCCACGGTTCGTCCTTTCCGAGTCCGTGACAGTTGTACTTCTTTTAATAAAAGAAAAAGTTATATATATATATGTTATGTTATATAATGACATCCCCAATTCAGGGCAGAGTTGATCTACCTTCCTCTCTATTGAATAACTCATCTGTGATTATACAGTATTTCCTTTCTTTTTCTACAACAGTCAGAGACCAAGTCCTCCTACTTTTCAAACAATCAGAAAAGAGTTAAGTGGTATTTTCCTTCTTTTTATGAAGGTAACATCCATTTTTGGTACCTCAATAGTTTTTCACAAGATGTAAATTCTGCACAGTCCCATAGTGTAATGGTACTTAACCACACTTATAAAGTAGAATCAGTAATATATTCATTACATTTACTATATCAGTCTTTTACAATCAGGATTTCAAATTTATTTTTTGTTACATTGGGTCGTGGGTGAGCCAAAGTCTATCCTAGCAAGTGACAGGAGCATGGCAGAATACACCCTGGACAGAAAGCCAATCCATCGCAGGGCAGATACACAGACATTAACATGCAGATACTCACTCCAGAGCCAATTTAATAATAATAATAATAGCTTACACTTATATAGCACTTTTCTAGACACTCCACTCAAAGCACCTGTTTACAGTATAGTGTCCCCATCACTATACTGGGGCATAAGGACCCACATGGACCACAGGGTGAGCACCCCCTGCTGGTCCCACTAACAACTCTTCCAGCAGCAACCTTTTGTTTTACCCAGGAGGTCTCCCATCCAGGTATTGACCAAGCTCACACCTGCTTAGCATCAGTGGGTTGCCAGTTGTGAGTTGCAGGGTGATATGGCTGCTATTTAACAGGAGCCACTAGTATGTACAGTATGTAAGTATACTAGTATGTATTTGGACTGTGGGAGGAGAGTAGAGAACCTGGAGGAAACCCACTCGAACACAGACAGAACCTACAAATTTCACGCCGATTGCACCCCAGTGTTGCAATGCAGCAATGTTCACCACTATGCCACGGTGCCACTATGTGGACTTTTTAGTTATAAGTCATTGTTTATCCCTTTCTGCTTTAGGGGATGTGGGACCGAAAAGAACTGTGTCTTGTGTTCATCGGAACTTACATCTGATTCACACTAAATATGATAGAAATTTAATGAGAGAAAGTTTAATGTACTGTATACATGTTAACCTCATCATATATAACACTTTCTATATTTCTGCTCCTTGCCAAGGTTACATATTCTCCCACCGGTGTCTATGTATAAACCTTCTCCATTAGTGTTGTTGTAACAGAAAGAATAAGGTTCTGGATCCCGAGATGAAGTTAAACAGATGAGTTTATTACAGGCAAGGAACAATAAAGTCTTGTAAACAGGCGCCGTCCTTCGGATGAGACGCAAGAAACAACAAAACCGAAGTATTGCTCAAAAGTGCCGGTACAAACTTTAGGTTTATATATCCTCTTCTTTCCGCTTCTGACATCACTGTTGTTATGGTAAAGGGGGGAGGTCACGTGTCTGGCCAGTTTACAGCTTTGTGGCCAAATGGTCAGGGATTAAGTCCCAGGGGGTTCCCTAGCTCTCCTAGCACGCATCTGGAATCATCAGTTAACCCCCTTCCTGCCATAAACTCCAGCCTTAGAAGTCTAATCTTCATGCAGAAAGGACTTAAAATTAACCCCGTCTTCACATCTTACTTCAGTGTCAACAGGACTTTTTCACGTTTGGAATTGAGCAAGATGAAATCTATATTCAAATACAACCAACAGGTTTGCCTTTACTTTCCATGGTTAGTGTGTGGTGAGATTAAAGCTGATAATTAGCAACAGCTGGGGAAATTGTCTATTGTTATATTGAAGTGGATATGCAGTTGAAATTACCCTGAAAAATATTATTGTTTGTTAACACAGACCCTCACCAACTGGGGCTCTTCCAAACAAGTGTGTGACTCATGACAGTCATAAATATTTATCTTTTAAGTGTATGAATGTAAATGTGCTGTTTATGAGGAGTGTTTCAGTGTGTATTTTGATTAGACATTTGTGAGCATCAAGGCGGATTGGGTCATAAACTCACTCTTTTGTAAGTTTATTTTGATCATTTTATTATTGTTTAAACAGAAATGTATATTGCTTGAATATATGTGTATAAATTGCTTTTTATTGATACATAGTAGACATACACCAATCTTGGAAATTCATGTTCTAATTCCTAATAGTTTTCTCAAACCATATTTGATACAACAGTATAATTTAAAATGAAACTGTGGAAGGTTATCTGCATGGAGTTAGCCAGTAATCCCCCCCTGCACCAATCTAATGGCAGGGATATCAGCAAACCATTTAATTATTGCAGAGAGTCAAAACTAGTAATGAGCTGGGTTGACTGCCATTTGAATAAAAAATAGGGAAGCAGGAGCAGGATGAGATGGAAAGCAGGAGCAGGATTAGACAGGAAGCAGGAGCAGGATGAGACAGAAAGCAGGAGCAGGATGAGAAGGGAAGCAGGAGCAAGATGAGACAGGAAGCAGGAGCAGGATGAGAAGGGAAGCAGGAGGAGGACCAGAGTGGAAGTTGAAGTGAGACTGTACAAGACTGTCAGCAGCAGGACAGGACTAGAAAACAGAACTTTCATGTCAGAACAGAGCGTGGCTGAGAGCAGCCCAATAACCAAGATCTGACCAACAGTGCTCCAGGGTTTAGATTCTGTGCTCATTAATGTTAATGAGTGGCAGATAGCTGGGAGAGCCTGCTGATCTGCTGCCAGTAGTAATAATAATAATTCCTTACATGTATATACTGTAGCACTTTTCTCAACACTCCACTCAAGTACTTTACAGGTTATGGAGATCCCCTCCACCAACACCAATGTGTAGCATCTACCTGTATCGATAGTAGTGGGTTGAGCTCCTCTTGTGTATGTGGCTGGTCTCAGAGAAGACTGGTGCTGAGTGCTCTGACCTGCCCAGGACTAACTGTTCTGTATCCTTATCATAATTCAATTTGATTTCTAATTCAGCATTTTTCCTAAAATAGGATTTATGTGACTGTGAGGCAAATACAGCAGAATTATTATTATGAAGCCTTTGACTGAGGGACATAGAAAGCAGAGGCTGTCAACCTCAACTAAATAAAATAAATTCATCCAATTCAACAAGGACCAGCAAGTGAAGCAGTTTTGTGGTCTTAAAATACCAACATGATGATTTATCTGATAAAGACATCTGCAGGAACTGTGGTACTGATTTGCAACATGGTTTGCATCTCTGCTTATAAACAGTGGCTATAAAAAGAACTGACACTTGTTGTGCTGATCAGTGCTAAGAATTCCAGAATAAATACATGTTGAATCCAATGATGTCAGTACATTTAATGTGAAAATGCCAAAGGGAGTGAATACTTTTTATAACCTTTGTATTATATCACAATATAAATGAAGAATATAATCAATATGTTGGTTCTATTCTTTAAACTCTGGTGGACTTTATAAGTCCACCAGAGTTTAAAGTCGCTTTATGGGAGTTTTATGGTCCACCTGACCATAAAATGTTGACCCTTTTATTTGCCGAGGGAGTTTTCCGCCACTATTATCACAACCGTTTACATTCAACCTCAAGCCTGCGTGGAAGCAGCACATAGCGAACTCCACGACATTATCAACAAGCACGAAAACTCCGACCCAGAAGCCGTCTCAATTGTAGTTGGGGACTTCAACCACTGCAATCTGAGGAAAGTTCTGCAAAAATACATTCAGCATGTCACTGTACCGACAAGAGGAGGCAATATTTTAGACCACTCCTACACAACAATAAAAGGAGCATACAAAGCGCTTCCCAAACCGAGTTTCGGTAAGTCGGACCACATTGCTCTCCTGTTGCTTCCTGAGTACAAACAGAAGCTGAAGACATCCCCCATTGCGAACAGGTCAGTGCGTTGTTGGTCTGAGGAGGCGGAAAGCAAGTTAATAGACTGCTTTGATAGTACAGACTGGGACGCATGCAGAGCTCCCGACACAGATTTAAATGAGTATACAGATGCGGTCACCAGCTATATTAAATACTGCACCGACGTTTGTGTACCAGAAATGAAAATAAGGTCATTTCCCAATCAGAAACCGTGGTTCAACCACGACATTCGCAATAAAATAAAAGAAAGATCCACCGCGTTCAAATCGGGGGACAAAGAGCTGTACAAGAAATCACGGTATGCATTAGAAGAAGCCATAAAAAGCACTAAACGGAGCTACAGAGTGCGGCTTGAAATGCAGTGCGCTGACACCTGGAGGCTGTGGCAGGGATTACAGTCAATCACAGGCTACAAGGGCTGCAGCCAGGAGATTGACACGAACAACGCATCCCTGCCTGACGAACTGAACCACTTCTATGCCCGCTTTGATGCTCTGAACACGGGCAATGCTGAGAAGACGCCAAGTGTGCAGGGCGAGTTTGTTCTGAAACTCTCAGAGCAGGACGTGCAGAAGACTCTGAGCAGGGTGAAAATCCGTAAGGCTGCATGGCCTGATGGGATACCACCTCGCGTCCTGAGGACATGTGCAGCCCAGCCGACCACAGTGTTTACAGACATCTTTAACTCCTCCCTGTCACAGTCCATGGTCCCCACCTGCTTTAAAAAAAAACACTATTGTTCCAACCCCCAAAAAGACAAAAGTGACATGCCTGAATGATTACCGCCCAGTAGCATTAACATCTGTGGTGATGAAATGCCTGGAGAAGCTGGTGTTGTCACACATCAACTCCTCCATCACAGAGTCCCTGGACCCCCTGCAGTTCACCTACCAGAACAACAGATCAGTGGATGATGCTGTCTCCCTGGCTCTGCATACAGCCTTGGAACACCTGGACACTAAGAACTCGTATGTCAGAATGCTGTTTGTGGACTACAGTTCAGCATTCAATTCCATCATACCCAGTCAACTGGTGACAAAGCTCAGGGGATTAGGTCTGTGCAACTCTGTCTGCAACTGGCTGCTGGACTTTCTTATCGAGAGACCACAGGTGGTGCGCATAGGCAATAAAACATCAACACCACTCACCCTGAGCACTGGAACCCCACAAGGCTGCTGTCTGAGTCCAAGGTTTTACTCCCTATTTACTCACGACTGCACAGCAAGACACAGCAACAACCGCATCATCAAGTTTGCCGATGACACCACTATAATAGGACTGATCAGTGATGATGATGAGTCCACTTACAGGGATGAAGTTGTACAGCTGCTTAGGTGGTGTCATAGCAATAACCTGGACTTGAATATAAAGAAAACGAAAGAGCTAATAGTGGACTTTCGGAGACACAGGCCACACACTCACAGCCCACTCAGTATTGATGGAACGGAAGTGGAAACAGTCACCAGCTTTAGGTTTTTGGGAATTCACATCTCTAAAGATCTAACCTGGACTGTGAACACTGACTATCATGAAGAAGGCTCAGCAGCGCCTTTATTTCTTGAGGTGCCTCAAGCGATGGGGGATGCCAATACATGTGTTGGTGAACTTCTACCGCTGCACTATCGAGAGCCTCCTCATCAACGGGATCACCGTGTGGTATGGCAACACCTCTTCGCGAGAAAGAAAGGCACTGCAGAGAATGGTCAATATGGCCCAGAAGATCATCGGCTGCGGTCTCACCGAGATTAAACAGCTCTATGAGGACCGCTGCCGTGGTAGAATTCTGGCCATCACAGAGGACAGTAACCACCCCCGGCATGAGCTCTTCACCCCACTGTCCTCAGGCTAGAGATATAAGAGCATACGGACACTTACCACTAGATTCTTCAATAGCTTCTATCCACAAGCAGTAAGACTGGCGAACACATTTAGCCATCCCCCTCGGACCACACCTACACCATCACCATCTACCTCATTGTAATGTATTTATTGTACGTCTCCAGTCATTGTTTACACGTCTGTATTGTTTACATTCAAACTGTCTGCATGTTTACTTGCACATTGTCTATTGTTTGTTTGTACATTGTCTTGATGCACTGTTTGCACTTTGTTTTGTTTTTTACACTTGTTTTACAATCGAGAGACTTTCTGTATGTAAGAATTCCATTGTACCAGTACCGGTTACATATGGCAATAAAGTTCAAGTTCAAGTTCAAGTAAAGCAGATGCAAGAAATTATTTATTTTTATTTGGACTACTGAGTTATTCATGAAATATTTCATAGTTGTACCTATGATGATCTCAGATTTAAGATTTACCCTCTAAGAATGTAGAAGTAATTTTTAAAAAATCAGTTTCAAACATTTTAAAGATATAAAAAACATTGTGAGGATATAGAGTTATAATTTTCCTGAAATATTGCTTTCTTTAATATCGTGTAACGTGTTTATCATAACATCTCCTTGAGACTATCATTTTGTATACAGTATATGTATGGAGCAGGATCAGTTTGTTTTTAAACTTTTTAAATTATTTTTTGTTATAATAATATAGATGGCATTCTGACAAGCCATTGTGAATAGATTGAAGTGTTTTTATTGACACAGATAGATGTTCTGTATCTATTTAAAAAAACATCAAAGCAAAACCAGCTTTATTTTAATTTATTTAAAGTGCCTCCAGATATTCAGTCAAAACAACTTACAAACATCATAATGACACAATGGAACAAACACAGAAAACACAACTTTGCAACATTAAAAATTGCACAAACAATATTGTAAGTGAAAATATAAACATAAAATGAAAGTGCAGATTAACCTTTAGACCACTGGTTGGACTTGCAACCTATATTATTTTGTGATTAACATTTACTGTATGTTGTGTGATAACCTTACCTATGATAAGTAATAGTTTCCCTTAGGGAATTCACTGAAATCTGTTGAGCTATTCGCTGTAATACCCTTCTCTTAAGGGTAATACTCTTCAATTCAAGAACCTCTTAAGGGAGGAACAATTTCAGTCAAGAAGGTTTATGAAACTGTCTGCTGGAGGTACCAGTGATAATAAAAAACTGATAATCTCATCAGGTGTGGAAGTGATAGAAACAGCTTTGTGAAGCCTGGTTGCCACATAGCCCTACTGTCAGTCACAGTACTGTATTTCTAAAATACTTTATCTTCGTAGACAGGAGGTCTTTGTTGAACAGCACATCTTGCTACTTGACAGGCAAGGTACCTTCTCCACTCTGGACAGGTAGAGTAAAGGCTGAGTGCTGCTACTCAGATTGACAAAGGAGAAGGAGATGGGGTGGATGTAGCACTTAAATAGGTAAGTGTGATAATATTGCTGGAAAGGAAAGAGGGTGACTGGCGGAAGATAATTAAACACTATAATAGCCAGAATAGAAAGAACAATCTTGAAGGCCTTCTTCTTCATGGGGTGCATCTCATCTTTCCCTGGTCCAGATCGCTTCAGTGCCCACAGGATGGAGATGTTACAGAAGACCATGAACATGAAGGCAGTGAGGATGCCGAAGGTGAATATTTTGTCAAAATTTGGAATTCCACCTATAGCCTTGCCAGTAGCGTAGAGAACAGTAATGGCCATCACCACCACCGAGCAGGCTGCTCTGTATTTGTGATCTTTGAGGCCTGTGAAAGTGATGGGATGCAGCACTGCTACATACCGGTCTAAACAGATACAGGAGAGAAACAGGGGACCTCCCATGTCTTTTAAACCATAAGTAAACTGCTGTGCACGCCAGGCATTTTTGTTGTTAAGGAGAAACACATTAACCAGGTCAAGAGGGGCCATACAGCCAAAGAAAGTATCCATAACAGCGAGGTGAAATATGAAGATGTCTGAAGTGGAAGATTCACCTGTTCTTGTTAGCAATAGAGACAGAACCATCACATTGGCTGGTATACCCAGAATGACATTGACTATCTGTATACTTAGCGCAACCAGAATACCAGAGAGCTGCTCTTCACATCCTTCAAATGGAGACCACAGCTTCTCTGTGTTGTTGGACATGTTGTAGTTCAGGGGAAGGTTTGCGTTTGCTTGGAGGACATCCATCGTGGTCTATAGAGAAAAAACACCAGATGGTTTTATTTGAAAATAAATTGATGTAACATGGATGACAGGCTTCAATTTAAATGCAGGAAATAAAAGTAGGATTTCGAGAGGATTGTGTTTCATTTTTGTAAAAAGCCAGTATTGCTTGTAAGTTTCAGAGAAGCATTTTCTGAGTCTAAACAACATAATACTTAATTGTTAATTCACTGATTTTTCCGTGAAGCAAAGTCTAATTTTAAGTCAGCAAAGGCTTTAGTTGCCTTCAGCCAAATCAGTCATGCACACAATCACACTAGGGTCACATTTCTCATAAGCCAATTAACAGTCCTTTGTGGACTGTCAGAGGAAACCCACACAACCATGGGGAGAACATACACACTCCAGGTCTGGAATTGAACCTAGATCCCAGAGCTGTGAAGCAGCAATGCTAACCACTGTTGCTGCTCACCACAGAGTTATATAATATATTTTCTCAGATGTAATCTTTCTGTATGTATTCTTATTTGCGTATCACCAGGTTTTAAAGGCCTCACTAGCAAGTGTTAAAGCTAGTCGAGTCTAGTGTGTACTTCTGTAACTCTAAAAGCGTAGCTGAACAGTTTCTTTACACTTGTATTTTATGTGCAAAATCTGAATGGATTGGATGAATGCAGTCAACATTATTATCCACCCCTACAGTACATCATCGGGCAGCCACTTACTAGAGAAGGTCACAGTAATGCACAGGCTATTGAGGAAACAGTGTAAAATGCAGGACTGCAGCTTGTATCATAGGCATACAGAGGGCCATTGTCAGAAAATGTTTAATAAGTTCCTCATTAAAGTTGAATTCTCACATTGTGCCTCACATTCAAGATAATGTGCCTGATTGGAATGAGAACTGGTGTATGGATTCGAGAAAATGATGGTTGGTTAGAAATCAGTACTGATGTTCAAATTGGAGGTGATTTAATTAGCAGGTTACTACAGGAGTCTGTGCTAGACCTACTGTTCCTTTTATTTCTTTATCAATTATCTCGACTCCAGTAAAGTTAAGAAAGTAGTCATGTTTGCAGAAGATACGACTTCAGGATATAGAAGAGACAAAAAAATTAAATATACTGTATTTAGATACGAGACAGGTGAGATGCTTAAACACATTTCAAATGACATTTACTGTTCTGAAGGGCAGAGTGTTACAGGCTGGCATCAAAAATATCAACCTTAGATATATGATGGAAAACACTGAGCTTGAAGAGTGTGCAGAAACAAAAAAAGTACAACAGAATTTACAGTAGAGGTACATCATAGAATTTAAATTAGGAGGATGTTATATCAAAACTGTACAGTGAACTATTTAGAAGACCTCATTTAGAATGATCCAATCCAGTGTTGTAGAGGAGCTGGATCTTGTTCTGGCAAGCAGTGGGCACAAGGCAGGCAGAACAAATCCTGGATGGACATCACACACACAGCTTTTACAGAACCCATTTAACCTACCAGTATGTCATTGGACTGTGGGAAGAAACCCATGCAAAAATGGGGAGAACATACAAGTTCCACACAGTTAGCATCCCAGAAAAAAAGAACCCAGGGTTCTGAAATTGTGAGTCAGCAATTCTCACCACTGTGTCCCACTTTATACTGTGTTAAATGTCAAAGGTTATTCCCCTTCTTTTTTTAGGATTTCACTTTTCTCGGCCATTTTAATGGAGTATTCACTCTCAAAATCTCCAATATTTCTTTATTTAACTATATTATACTGTATGTTTTAATAGTTTATTATTTTTATCTTTTTATTATTGTGACAATATTTAATTAAGTTATCAATCTAATACTCTTTTATTGTTTGGGAAAACACTAATATCATAAGGATTTCTTCAACAAATTATGGCCAACAGTATGGTATGGTACTGATATCTAATTAAACTTCCTCAGTTTGCTTAAACCTTATTAAATTAATGCATATTATGCGCAGGATTGCAGATTTATGTTAGGTTATATACAGTACACTAACTCTCTGATTAATGTATTTATTCATGACATTTTATTTAGAAGATCTCAATTCAAAGCTGTAGATAAAGAAAAAAAATATGGTGGGTCAGACGGACTAGTGATCCTTGTTTTTGTACAAGCTTTAATTCAGTTTTCAATCCCAGGTTTTTTCCTGAATTACTCCCGTGTCTTTTAGGTTTCATTCCAGCATATTGTAACTGTAATTCAATTAAGATGATCTTAGTCTTAAACCACCTAATTTTTGTTTCTCTGTGTCTTTATGATCAAACCTGATTGTTAATCCCTTAATGATGAGGACTCACAGGAAGTTATCACACAGTCAAAAACAATCATAAAGCACTGGTTTACATTTGTAACTAAAGTGGTTGGAATTGAGAAATTCCAGTTTAAGATTTTTATATATTATTATTATTATTCAATATCCAAGACTGAATTCTAGTTTTATCTTATAAATACAGTACATGTATTGAATTTTTTACTATTACTCTGCTTCATCTAATACCCTTCAAAAAGATTTGTTATTCTCCAGCCTTACATCGTTGAAAGATTTAAAAAATATTATAGATTAATTTGTTGTTTTAATGAGCATCTTTCAGTGTATTTTTATATCCTTCTTGTTGTCTTCATGTTGGTATTTCCTTGCCCTTTTCAATGAGATCTAGCTCTAAGAGCAGACCTTGATCCCAATGAGACTTGACAAAAACAATTAAGCAATATGACAATAAGACTTGGTTAAATAAAATAACTGGATGTTAGAAATTTCAATAACTTCTGCTACATGATTGAAAGCATATTGATTTGGTTAGAAACGAGTAACAATTATTCTGCCTGTGTCTTTCAGACCAGAATTCAGACCTCAGTGTTGTCATATTATTGCAGCCAGTCTAACCCCAATACAGTTAGAGTACTGTCAATGATCCCATGAGTCAATATTTCAGTATTGTATTGTGTTTAGTGTTGTTGTAACTACAATGTCATAATAGCTGTTGTAACTGTAAATTAATATCCCACAACATACTGCATACTGGGAATGGAGTGTACTTTAGAGCACCACTTTGGAAAAGTTATTGTGATGGATTTTCATATTGAGGAATTAAGAAGAAGATACAATTGTAATAAAGATCTAAACTGTTATGTCAAGTGGGGATGGAACTTATTAAAACAGCAAATGATTAATTAACATATTTTGTCATTCATTATGTTAGTTAACATTTTCTGATAATGTTCAGATTCATGTTCAGATAATGTGGAAATGAATACCAAAAAAAGGCTTTAAAAATGTTTGGTGAAAATTCTAAATCCCCACTCTCTAGTGGAAAAGCATTTTGACAGCAGTTTCAAGTTTCAAATTAAGCTACTTCTTTAAAATCCTGACATTGTTCGATCTCAATTCACATTTTAAGGACATAGGTTTCTTAAAGGGTTTAGTGATGTTTCCAGGATTTTGTAAAACTTTTGTTTTAATTTCAGAAAATAAACAGCAAGTGTTCTATAATATCTATTTCAAACTATTTCTTTGCTAGTTCCTTGTCTTTTTATTACAGAAAACCAAACCCTTGGAAAAAAAAAATATTGTACCATGCATTGATCTATAGACTAAATTATTTAGAAACGCTTAGGATGAGTTGTTTCTTGTACAATATTTGTAATTTCAGCAAAAGCAGTGCAAACATGCAATGATCTTACCAAAGCCACAGACATGTCTTCAATCAGCTTGTGCTGTTTGCTTGTGTGTTAGTCTGCTGCCTGTGCTCTCCCGGAGTTCTCTATGGATATGGATTTCAAACACCTGGGGCAGGACTATATGAAGGACATTCCTGACCCTTCTCCAGAGGAGTAAGAGGCAGGGCATTCGTTTGCATCCAATAGGAAAACTGGGGAAGGGGACTAAACTGTTTTCTGTTTGAGGTTGGCAAAATCAAGGCTTCAGGTTGTGTACTGTATGTAAACATACTGGGTATCTACAGGTGTACAGAACTTCAGAACTGACAGAATCACATATCAGGAAAGCAGTCTCATGAGAGAATTATTTCTTTGCATCTAATGGAATGGTGTAGCCAAAGCATGCTCCTTAGTACTGTTGTAACAGAAAGAATAAGGTTCTGGATCCCAAGATGAAGTTAAACAGATGAGTTTATTGCATGCAAGGAACAATAAAGCTGAAGTCTTGTTTCCCGCAAGAAACAACAAAACCGAAGTATTGTTCCCCGTGCCGGTACAAACTTTTAGGTTATATAGTCTTTCCTTGCTGCTTCGGACGTCATTCGGTGTTATGGTAAAGAGGGGGGTCATGGTATTTGGCCAGTTAAGAGACCCTGGCCAAATGGTCAGTTTAAGATTACGCCCCCAGGGGGTTCCTAGCTTGCATCTGGAATCCTTATCAGTTAACCCCCTTTCCTGCCATAAACCCGTGTTGCTTAGAAGTCTAATTTTCAGGCAGAACTGACTTAAGTTAACCCTTTTTACATCTTGTGTCTTACTTCAGTACGATGTAGTTATAAAAAGTAATCCATTATTAGAAAGTTGTGTATTAATATTAAGGGGTCCAAGCAACCCAGAGACTACCCCCAAGTCTGGAATTCAAACCCAGGACCCAAGACGGCCACCACACTGGGCTCTGGCCAAAGAACATTCATAAACCTTTTCAGCCTTCACCTCCTAATGATGACTGGAAAAGAATTGCATAGACATGGCAGAACCTGAAGCATCCCAGGGGTTCAAGCTACAAAGTTTCCAGTCATATATGATGTTAAGCAAAAGTGAAAAACTTTCAAAATGCAGCTGAAGGTTCGGGAAGCAATTTCAAGTCTTTTGTGGTGGCCATGACATGGTCTGTTCAGATCTGATTCTGCCTGAACAAATACTCAACACTTAGTGGATGTGAGAGGAGATTCTTGTCTGGACCACATTTCCCAGAATGCTGAGGGAATGGATCTGGTGCCTTTAGTCACCTGACAAACTGGCACAAGACAAATGATTGAGTGAGGATTTCAAAACACGGAGCTCAGACTTCCAACCATCAGGAACCTGTCACGCCCTCTGCAGCCAGAGGGCGCTCCTTCTCTGTCCTGTCCCTAGTTTCCGGTCTGCTGTCCTTCCTGTCCCTCTCTTTCCCTTGGGCTATATATTTCCGGGTCTTGCACTCTGTCCTCGCTCAGCATTGACGTTCGGATGTCCTGAGACCTGTCTAGCACCAGGGCACCCCAAGTCCGCTCCCTGAGGGCATAGGTTTCTATACGGCATTCCTGAACTCTTTGCACTAATGAGCCCGGGCCTTTTTCCCGTCTCGCCGCTACGCATATGGGTTTTTTTCTGCTCTCCTGCTCCCCACAGTTAGTCCCTTTGGACGTCCGTGACAGAACCTTAGGGAAGCAGTCCATACCCACAGCAACTGAAAAAACACATATTCATGCAGCATGATTACTGTTTTGGAGTTTTTTCCTTTTGTTTGTTTTTTCCAGTTCTCTGTTAAAAACATTTAGGCCATATTTTTACCTTTAATATTCTGTTTCTGAAGTATATCTATAGTTTTTTCATTGATTCTGACTAAAAAAACATGAATATTTTATTCATAAAGAGCCTTTCCAAACCCAAGAATGCTGTACACAGTGATAAAGAAAAAGACAAAAAAAGCACAATAAAAAGTAAAAGAAAAAACAGCAGGTTAGATAGATAGATAGATAAGACTTTATTGATCCCGAAGGGAAATTGATGTGCTACAGCAGTCCAGCCCAAGACAAGCAAAAAACAGACATCAGAATAGACAAAAAATTATACAAAACAAATATAAAATAAATAAATAAAAATAAATACATAGGTGTGTGCAAAATATGATGATCATAGTCACAGTAAAAACAATACAATATGTACAAAATGTGCATAGGTTTATACAGATTGATTGTCCAAAACGTACAATGGAACAACGTGCTGTGCATAGACGAGCACATGAAAAGGCTAACAGTCCTAGCATAGGCCAGCGTTATACACCCTGACAGCCGCCGGGAGGAAAGACCTGTGGAAACTTTCTCTTGAACACCATAGCTGGAGCAGTCTGTTGCTAAAAGTGCTCCGCTGCCCAGTAACAGTCCCATGAAGTGTATGAGAGGAGTTGTTCATGATGGCTGTGAGCTTGGTCAGCATTCTCCTCTCAGCCACCACCTCCAGGGGGTCAAGGCTCAACTCCAACACAGAGCCAGCCTTCTTGATGAGTTTATTGAGCCTATTTGCATCTCTTGTCATGATGCTGCTGCCCCAGCACACAACAGCGTAGAAGATGGCCGCTGCCACCACTGATTCATAAAAAATGTGTAGCAGTGTTCCACACAAACCAAAGTACCTGAGCCTCCTAAGAAAATAGAGTCGGCTCTGTCCTTTCTTGTACAGGGTGTCAGTGTTACCAGACCATTCCATATTATCATCCAGGTGTACCCCTAAGTCCTTGTAGGACTGCACCCTCTCTATGTCCTCACCCTGGATGGAAACAGGGTCCGGCGGAGACTTATTCCTTCGAAAATCCATGACCATTTCTTTGGTCTTACTGGTTGTTTAACTGGAGATGGTTAAGATGACACTACTCCACAAAGTTGGTAATCAAGCTCCTATATTCCTCCTCCCTACCCTCACTAATACACCCCACAATTGCAGAGTCATCCGAAAACTTCTGCAGATGACATGCCTCAGAGTTGTACCTGACGTCAGAGGTGTAAAAGGTGAACAGGAATGGAGCAAGGACAGTCCCCTGTGGGGCCCCAGTACTGCTAACAACCTGTTCAGGCACACAGCTCTGTAGCCGTACATACTGTGGCCTGCAGGTCAGATAGTCTTTAATCCAGGACACCAGGGGAGTGTCCACCTGCACCGCCCTTAGCTTATCTCTCAGTAATGGGGGATGGATGGTGTTAAAGGCACTGGAGAAGTCAAAGAACATAACACTCACAATGCTCCCCGTCTTCTCCAGGTGAGAGTTAGCTCTGTGTAGCAGATAGATTACTGCATCCTCCACTCCCAAGTGTGACCAGTAGGTGAACTGCAGGGGGTCAAGTGCTGTACTCACCAGGATTCTGAGGAGTCCAATACAAGCCTTTCCAGAGTTTTCATCAGGTGCGATGTCAGTGCCACAGGTCTGTAGTCATTCAAGACTTTAGCGTGCTCCTTTTTGGGTACTGGCAGCAGGCAAGATGTCTTCCAGAGCACCGGAACCCTTTCTAATCTCAGGCTGAGGTTGAAGATGTACTGCAGCACTGAACCCAGTTGGTCTGCGCAGATCTTTAGCACCCTAGAGCTGACACCGTCAGGACCTGCATGGAGTCTCCTCAACTCCCTTCTGACCTGGTTAGCTGTGATGGATAGGCCGAGGAGGCCAGGGGAAGATGAAGTAGAAGTAGGAGGGATCTCATGATGGGGTGACTGAGGACATGAAGAGGGTGTCTGGGGTGAAGGCCTGTGAGGTGAATGGTCAGTGGACCCTGTATCGAATCTGTTAAAGAAAATATTCAGCTCATTTGCCCTCTCTAGGCCTCCCTCACTCTGTTGGCCACCGGACAACTTGTATCTGGAGATCTTCCTCATGCCATTCCACACTTCTCTCAGATTGTTCTCCCTCAGCCTGTCCTCCATTTTCCTCCCATAAGCCACCTTGCTCTCCCTAACTCTCACCTTCAGCTCTTCCTGCACTCGCCTCAACTCCTCCTTGTCACCTGCCCAAAAAGCCCTCTTTTTCCTATTTAGGATGGCCTTCAGATCATTGGTGACCCAGGGTTTATTATTGGAGAAGCAGAGGACGTTCCTGGTGGGCACGGACATGTCAACACAGAAGTTTATGTAGTCAATGATGCAGTGGGTAAGACCATCAATGTCATCTCCATAAGGCTCACAGAGCATCTCCCAGTCCGTTGTTTCAAAACAGTCCATCAGTCCATCATTTGCCAGTGCATCATTAGGTTTATATAGATAGAATGTAATCAGACATAGGCCCTGTTAAAAAGGTGAGATTTAATTTTGATATTTGAATGTTTTAAGTTTACAAACCTTATTTTAAACTGAGATTTGAGGGATTTCAAGTTTACATTAAAATTGTTCATTTTCAGGTTGTTCTATCACATCTGTATGCTCAATAATATTTTGTTTGGAACTTCTGTTACTGCTCTTAAATGGTTCAAATCTTATCTCACTGATCGCTGGCAGTTTGTCTCTCTTGGCTGGCCTAAATGATCATTTCTATGCTGATGATACTCAGATCTACGTCCATACCAAACCCAACACTGATGTCTCTAATTGCATCTCTGAGATGAAAACATGGATGACTCAAAACCTCCTTCATCTAAACTGTGACAAGACTGACGTCATGCTTAATGGCACTCCCTATCCACTTTGTAAATCCAATGCATAAACCTTAACTGTGAATGTACTGTACTAGAGCTTGATATTTGATTCAGGCTTGATGTTTGACCCACATGTGTAACATATTTTTTAAAACATCATTCTTTCACCTCAGAAATATAGCCACACTATGTCCTATGTTATCACTACCTGGCTTCCTGTCAGGTTTCATGTCGACATAAAAATCTTCGTGATCACCTATAAAGCTTTGCATAGCTTGGCACCACAGTAACTGTCTGAGGTACTATTGTCCTACTCTCCACCTTGCAAACCTTTCGCTCTTCTAATCCTGGTCTCCTGTTTCTACCCCAAGTCTATCTGCACTCAATGGGTGACAGGGCCTTCTCCTGTTATCCCCTAAAACTCTGGAGAGAGTCAGTCTTACATAGCACTTTCTAATCAAGACTCAAAACCAATTTTTAGAAGGCCCTTGACTTACTTTGCTTAGAATAAAATTATCAAAAAGATGTTTAATTATCTTTCTGTGGCTGTGAATGTACAACAACCATGGCACAGCTTATCTTCTCTGACTCACATCTAAATCAGTACAGCTGGACTTTTGTCACCATGGCTAAAAATCAAGTGATATTCATTAAGAACAGCTACCACCAGGGTGAGTGAACAACGTTTTCCTAGATGTCTGTCTCATTTGTGTTTGGACCAGAGTCACAACTTGTCACAAACTACAGGAAAGCCACTTGAGATTGAATCTGAGTTGAACCCTTTCCACGTAAGGCCAGATGGAAGTTTTATTTCTTTTCTGGTGCTGATAGCACAACCTTTGACACTGCCTTGAAAAAGATTTGACAACAGGGATAAATCTGGCTTCACCTGTCTCTTTTGGCAGGACTTTCAAACTCTCCATTGAACCACCCAGGCAATGTCCTGCTTTGGATGAATATAAGTTCAATTTTTACATTATAAATCTTGAAAATTGAACTATTATTCTAATGATTTTAGATAAATGTTGATTTGCGACAGTAACTAAATTTATACTTGTCTTCAAGATGATTGAATTTATTTATGAGGTTCACCATAACAAGTGCTATAGTCAATTTATTTAAACTGTACATTAATATCTTTGGAAACCCTGGGAATTATCAATCTTTTGCATCATGCCAAATTATTACTAGTATCCATAAAAATACTCACAAGGTACCATTCAAATTTTTAATTGTTCTATAACCATGAAGACTTCTACTACTAGGGAGGCACGGTGGTTAGCATCACTGCTTTTATTCACTGGGTTCCTGGATTCAGTTTCTGAGTTTGCAGGTTCTCCCTGTTCATGGGGATTTTTTGTGGAAATCCAAGCAAATACAAACTGCATACAAAGAGCACCCCAAGACTGGGACTGATCCCAGGTCCCCAACACTGCAAGACAGCAATGCTAACACTTGTGCCAACATGCCACCTAATGCAACAATTTGTTCTTTCATATTTGTTGTTCTTCAAACATGTATTCTGTCTGAACTTTATTGCCTCTATACATATTTCAATAGAATAACTCAAAGGAAGCCAATTTTCTTTACACTTTATTAAGTGTATACCAAGTTATCCAAATAGGGTACATTGTAAAATACAGAGTGATGCCACAGCATACATACAGTACAAATGATAAGATTAGTTAGACTTAAAAAATATATATGGCTTATTAAACAAGAGGCACATAGAATGTCACTCTTTTGAAACCAATATTAGGTAATTTCTTAGCTATTCTTGACAGATTATCCAAAACTGCTTACATTTCTGACATAACTTCTGACAGATGTTCCAAAACTGTTTCGACTTCACCTGGCTAAGGCAATCTACATTATACAGGTAGAAACATCTTGAACAGTTTGTAATTTGAATACATAATAGAATTGATTATCCTTCTGAACACAGAGTTTTTGTTGAACAACACATTTTACTGTTTGGTTCTGATAGACATGGTAGCTTGTTCTCCAGTCTGGAGAGGTAGAGTAAGGGCTGAATGCTGCTACTAATATTAACAAAGGAAAAGGCGAAGGGCTGGATGTAGCACTTAAACTCATCAGCAGAATAATACTGCTGAAATGGGAAAAGAGCTACAGGTGGGAGATAATTAAACACTATAATAGCCAGGATGGACAGAACCATCTTGAAGGCCTTCTTCTTCATGGGGTGCATCTCATCTTTCCCTGGTCCAGATCGCTTCAGAGCCCACAGGATGGAGATGTTACAGAAGACCATAAAGGCAAAGGAAGCCAGGATGCTGACAGTGAATATCTTCTCAAAGTTCTCAATCCCCCCAATGGCCTTGGCGATGGCGTATGCTAACGTGATGGCCAGCACCACCACTGAGCAGGCTGCTCTGTATTTGTGATCTTTGAGACCTGTGAAAGTGATGGGATGCAGCACAGCTACGTACCGGTCTAAACAGACACAGGAGAGAAACAGGGGACCCCCCATGTCTTTTAAACCGTAAGCAAACAGCTGAACACGCCAGGCATCTTTGTTATTGAGAAAAAATACATTAACCAGGTCTAGAGGGACCATGCAGCCAAAGAAACCATCCAAGAATGCAAGATTCAACAGGAAGATATCTGAAGTGGAGGCTTCACCCATGTTTCTCAGCAAAAACCACAGGACCATCACATTAGCTGGTATACCTAGAATGACATTGATAATCTGCACGCTTAAGGTAAATAAAATGCCAGCAACCTTTTCCTCACATCCGACAAACGGAGTCCAAGGCCTCTCTGTGGTTTTGGGTGAACTATAGTTAAGTATTAGGCTTGAGTTTATGGAGAAAGCATCCATCGTGATCTGTGGAAGGGGGAGAAAGAGGAACACTGTAGTTTATAAATCAGTCAAAAGAAAATGTCAAGGAACAAGTAAAGGTTTATTCCATGCTGGAAAGAGAAGAACGGAAACACAACATTTTGGCTGTAGAACCTTCTTTGGGTATCAAAAGAAAATGTCTTCTATTTCAATACATATTGAAGAGAAGTGATAGAGGCTGGGACACATTGATATTTATTGAAAGCTTAGATTCTCTCTGCTTCATTCAGCTGGTAGATACAGGTAACTGTATCAGTAGAATCACTGGAATGAATGTAATGTGTAATAGTTGCATGCATATGTAATTCTCATTTTTAGTGTCTTTGTCTACAGTAAGTCCATAGGCACCGTGACACCATTTCCTTATGAATTCAGTATTATTTAATAAAATGACCGCATTTTTTCCATGATCAGAACAAGGGCATTATAAAAAAGACATAACCTATCCTGTCTAGCCATCCATTTTAAAAGGTCTTTTCAGTTGTTACAGGTCACGTGCTGAGTCGAAAATGCAATACAAATTCTAGCAATAGAAAATAAACTAGAAATGATGTGTGTTGAATTGTGTTCCAAAATATAATGACAGTTACAAAAGCAAGGCAACTTCAGCGCAGATTAAATTGAAATGCAATGGAGATACCATAAAAAAGTGAAAAGACTTTTGAACTATTTATGAGCCATGTCCTGCTCAATTTCAAATTTAGTTGTTTCCATATCTTTATAATTAGCAGTTATTACAGTATATTCTCATTGCGGTGAAGTGTGCTATAAAATATACTTGGCTAAATAATGGCAAAGTGCTACACAAAGAAAAGGAAATGGTTAAATAACTAAAGGAGTATTTCACACAGATGTCTACAAAGGGAGGCATTAATATCATGCCTCTGCCAGTGAAAGGAAAAAGTTGTATATTCACTATTTTTTATCACAGAAGAGGCAGAAGTGTTTCTAAGGCACTAGAAGCACCATTGATTAACACTGGTATAATGTATTGTACTGTGCTAGTGTACACTTGTGTCCATCTATAAAGAAAAGAGAACTGATCCAAATAATTATATACCAGGTGACTATTAATTCTATTACATCTGAATATATGGGAACAATAATTAGAACTGAAACAGAGGATTATCCATCCATCTGATTTCTACCCAGTTCATTGAATCCTGTGATGCAACAGATAGGAACAACCTGGACAGAACAGAGGACAGAGGACAGAGGCGCTAATTAACCAACCAGCATGCCTTTGGACAGTGGGAGGAAACTGGAGCACCTGGAGGAAAACCATGTGAACATAGGGAGACCATACTGTACAAACTCCCGCAGGCAGCATCCTAAGTCTGGAACTGAACCTGCTGTGAGACATTAATGCTAATCACTGCCAAAACATAGGATAACTTATAAGAAAATAATACCTTAAAGGATAGTCACCGTGGATTTAGAAAACATGTCTTGTTTAACTGAGACTTAGAGTTCTTTGATCAAGCTACAGCAGGAATGGACACACCCAGAACAATACAGTACAATACAGCACATTTCGATTTTATGAAGGCTCTTGATAAAGTTACCATTTAAAAAATAATTCTCAGATTACAGTTGATAGGAATTCTGGGATGTGTATGAGGTTTGGATGGAGAACTGTTTATTGGACAGGAAAACAGAGAGGATGGATAAGGAATGAATGCTAAACTTGGTGATGAAATTAGCTCCAGAGCCGAAACATTGTTTCCTTTCTTTTCTTTTCAGCATGGATTAAACCCGTTACCTGTCCCTTTGCAGTATTCAACTATCACCATCAAGGAAACAGCAAATGACATTCAAAAAAAATTATATAAATTTCAAAAGGGTGGAATATTTCAAACAGGCCACATAAACAATACATACAAAATGGGAAACACTGAGCCTGACAAGGCTGCTTCTGTGAATCATAACTTACATCTTCTAGACAGTATAGAGAAAGAAAACCCAATGTATTCTCACTAGTATATTATAAAATTTAACTTCACATTTGAAATATAAACAGTATCTAAACAATTTCAGAAAATTTTGCATCATTTACACATTTACACAAGTGCTTTTAAAACATAAAGGATGCAAATAATGTACTCTACATGTTTCACAAAAGGAGCTTTGGAAAACAACAGGATATTTATTAGCAGCCAAAATAATCAGCAGCTTAGCAGATATTTCTAACATCCTAAACTTTGCATTGCTTTTGAAAACGTTTTTAATCAGTCATTAATAAAAAGTGAGATTTAATTTCTGCATAATAGTACTATTCAGAAAAAAAAATAAAACATAAAACAAGATGTCAAGACAAAAGATGTCAAAGTTTTACAGTATGCCATTTTTAAATATATATATATATTTCCATGTTCCACTCAACCATCCAGGTTAGAAAATACCACATTAGAGAAAATGCATTTTTGTGAGTGAACCTTTATAAAGTCTGCAGGTGAATTCATTATAACACTTGCTTCTTAATATGTTAGATACAGTACACTTTCTCAAAACTCTGTAGCAGAATGAGTTAAAAGAAAGCCTGGACAGAAATGTAGCTTTGTGAGAAAAATCTTAAAATACAAGCAGTAATAACAACTACATTTTGGAATCGGATTTTTTTTTCTGCTCTTCTGTGAAATTCTTTGTTGTCCTTAAGATATTGAGAAATTGATCTAATTAATGATCTCATTGTCACATGTAGATTCCAAAATGTTCTGAAAGCTGTACTGTTGCATTTCATTTTTTGGTACCCAAACAACACTAAATGCCTTTGAAACAACATAAAAACTTTAATCATTTAAAGGGTTATTGACTAGGTATTACAGAGTTTTATACCATAAGCGGTGGAAATAAAACACGATCTTACCAAAACTACAGCAAGGTCTTCATTCAGGTTATTATGATTGCATGCTAGTCTTCTGTTTACAAAAGGCAGTGTACTAAATTCTTCAGCAGCCCCTCTATGAATATGGATATTAAACACCTGGGGCAGAGCTATATAAAAGACGTCCCAAATCCCTCTCTTGAGGGGAGCTGTTGAATATGTCCAATTAGGAGACACAGCAAAGGGACTTTTCTTTTTAAAACCCTCTGATAGCAATATTGATCCTTAAATATTAGGAATTTTTGTTCTCCATTTATTCAGTATCTTAATCATTACATAATAGCACCCATCCATTTTCTAACAGTTTCTTCCCATTCAGGTTTATGGTGGAGTGGAAGTCAGTCCCAGCAAGCAACAGGCATGATACACCCTGTTTGGGATGCCAGTCCATCACAGGACACACACAGAAACACACTCACAGCAGAGTCAGTTTTCCAGGAAGCCAATTAAACTACCTGTGTGTTTTTGTACTGTAGGCAGATGCTGCAGCAATGGTGGAAGCCCACATGAACATGGGGAGAACATATAAACTCCACACAGACTGAACCCCAAGACCACAACTGAACCCAGTACCCCAGTACTGCGAGGCAGCAATGCTGACCACTCTGCTGCTCTGTACATAATAATTTTAACTAAATCTAACCTCTTCCTTAAACCTGATGAAAGTCAAGAAACAAAATTTAAGACTGGAGACACTAAGCCACTCTTACAAAGAGAAGAACGTCTTCATGCCTTCATGTTAGATAATGTAACCTATGTTTTTCTTCAAACTTTGCCTCTCCAGTGTAGTGTGCTCTCTGAAGGCACCAGTTCTGTAGGATTTGGGCATTTACTGGGACAATTATTAATTGTAGCAGTAAATCACAAAATTGATTCTTTTGATGGCTTTAGAATCCAACCATGCAATATAACTCAAACAACACACACACACACTGGTACTAATACACGAGGTAACATTTATTAATACATAAAATATGCATATAAACCTAACCGATCTTATCGTTAGGGTTATCAGAATACAAAAGATATATATTCATTCAGTTACGAAGAGTTACATATATCAAGAGGACATACGTTCAGTATATCATTTACGACCGTTTCGTAAATGAACTTGGTTATAACTTCTACATTAGATACTCAAAACAAGTACATAACTCTTAGGAATTAAATTGATATCAACTGGTTGGGATAACAATTGAATTCTCGAGCAGTAATGCAGTGAAGTTGAATACTCATCCAATCTCTGGGGATTCAGATCTCCTGCGGGCACAAAGAAACAGTTGCAGGCTGTTGCTGTCCAATCCGTGCTCTCTGGCTCAGTGCCAGGCTGTGCTGTGCGGCTTGCAACGGTGCGCTGCAGATGCTCACTGACCGGCTAGTTAGTGTTGGCTTTAACTAGCACAGTTTGTGCACAGGAGAAAAAATGACTGTGGGTCCCAGCAAGTCAGGAAGAGGACCGGTTAGTTCCTGATGAAGAGCTAGTTCTGAATAGTGATTCAGCTGTCCACAGTTCTGACTTGTTCACGAGGCCTGCTGCTGGTGCTAACCTCGGGTGGATCCTCTGGTTACTCTCTGGCAACCTCCGCTCTAGGCTCTTAGAACAAAGGAAAGTTCTGGCACTCGGACACACTGGCCGTTCCGTGGTTGTCCGGGCTGAGTCTCATGATGGTCAGGAGGCGCGCTGCGAGAATGTCCTGCCCTTGGGAGCCTTCTGCTCCTGGGCTGTCCTGCCCTGGAATTCTCCTTTGAATTCCCTTTAGAAAAGTCCACAGAATCCTCCACTGAATCCTCTCAGGCCCTCTGTGTTGCCTGTTTTTACCTGGAGGAACTTCAGCTCGTTGATTGGCTGAAAGTTCCATGGGCATCAGAGTCCCACGTGGGTTACTCGGCCCTACCAGTCCCTGATTGGTTGATCAAGGTGAGATATGAGTCACTTACTCCTGACACTTAGGAATGCAGTCCAAATGTCCATCTGGCACTCCCTAGACAGATAGGCGCCAATGGATGACCATTGATCATGATAGCCAGGCTTAGCTAAGTGCATCAGCCTTTGGGAGCTGTCCCTTATCAAAAGAAAACATCTTTAAATCAGCCTGCATGAATAGTTTCTCTGTGGCTGCACCACAGGGATGAAGGGAGAGATGAGGCCTCA
Organism: Lepisosteus oculatus; assembly: GCF_040954835.1. Classification (NCBI taxonomy): domain Eukaryota; kingdom Metazoa; phylum Chordata; class Actinopteri; order Semionotiformes; family Lepisosteidae; genus Lepisosteus; species Lepisosteus oculatus. The sequence goes on from NC_090713.1 coordinate 2,739,168, forward strand.
TCTGGGAAAGCACAGCAACACTTAATTCTGTCTTATTAACAAGCATTGCCGCTATACCAGGAAAACAAAAATGGCTTAGCCACAAAGGACTTTAGCGGAAAATGTTTACACACGATACCCCCCCCCCCCCCCAAAAAAAAGAATTTATTGTAAAATAACACAAAACTTATGTTCAATGAAAAATAATACAAAGAACATCAGATACTACACAGGCAGCACTACTCTTCAACATGACACACTCTTCTCTCAGTGCTGGTTTGGATCCTTTTCTACTAGAAGCTCTCATTGACAAAACCAAAAAGGGTTAAAAATTTAACACTTACTGTAAGTACATACTAAACTTATTATAACACACAGCATGCTGACACAGATATTAACAATTCATTGTTACAGTACTAGAGAGAGATACTTTTAACTGCTTTTAGACAACATTTTATGTTTTAACCTTACTTCTGAGATGATTGCTTCCAAGCTTGTGGGTAAGGCACACATGTGCCCTGACTCAGGCACAATCAAGCCAGCCTGAAAACCTGCGACTTGACTTGGTTTTTCTTTGAAAAACTAAAATAGCAAATATTATGGACACTACGGTATATTGACATTTTTTATATTTCTAAATATCACAACATGTTCGTACTGTATATACACAGCGGTACTGCAGGTTGTAGGGAGCAAATCCACATGAGCCTGAAAGCCCTACATTAATGTTGTGCATTCACCTGGCACTACGCAGTTTTCATCACTCTCTGCGGGAGTGCTGGCTGTGCCGAATTAAACCGGTTTCACGGGCATGTTCAAAGTAGAATAGGGCGAGTTCTCCAGTGATAGACACTCCACCTTCCCCCACGGACACATGTTTTCTTAGAAAAACAGATTCACAGCACGAAGCTTTGTCAGTCTTCTGTGTAAAAACAATCAGTTTGAACACCATGGGTGCTGTTTTTAATAAGCTGCTGAGTAAAGAATAGGAATTTTCCTGCTGTCGGCAGTATTGTGTATATTGTTTTATGTACAGGCTGTGAAAAGTTTCACAAGTAGAGGTCTTTAAATTAGGCTGGGTAAACGATTATTTTAATTCTTAAAAAATACATAAAAACTAGATATAATGATGCATTCCTACTTAGACATTGCATGACTATAAAAAAGCTATAAAAACATGATCAGCTTAGAATCTTTGTCTACGCTGTAAGGTTTTTACTTCTTAAATGTTTAAAATACATGAATTTCATTAAAACAACACGTTTCGAATAAAAAATCCTCCAGGAAGGAGGAAGCGCAGAGCTCAGTATTGCACAATGGCTATAAAGAACCAATTGCGTCTGCGTTCATAACTTAGTATTTAAAATTAAACAACGTAAATCATTTTCTTTGACTTCTAAGTCCCTTAATTATCATTAAGCACAGGTTTCTTTTTTGATACCATCGTTAGACAAAGCAGGAACTTATTGTACTTTCTAATGAGATTACACGTGGAAAAATTAAAGATTACAGATTTTAATTGTCTTTAATTTTGCTAATCATCATTTTAATCATCTAAACTCCGCCATAGACGGTCCCAAGCCCGTTTGGGAAAGGAGGAGGGACTTCAGCGACAGGCCTTGCAACAAGCCAGCTGAAGAAAAATTCCTTGTTGCATCAAAATGCACACGTATGGGAAATCCTAGGGCGTTCCCCACAGGAGACGCTACCAGCTCAAGGATGGAAATGGTTAAAGAAGCTAGTCCATCATCACCACCATCATCATTATCAACAACAACATCAACAGCCAAAAAGGATCCGGCTGGCAACCATCAACATCGGAACAATGACGGGCCGAAGCCGAGAACTGGCAAATTCCCTGAAGGAACGAAAAGTGGACGTCGCCTGCGTTCAAGAGACCAAATGGGCCAGTGCAAAATTAAGAGAAATCGGAGAAGGCTATAAGCTGATCGACCACGGTAAGAAGACAAAAGACACGGTAAGACAACACAAAATGGCGTCGGTGTGGTGCGGAAGCCTGCGATCTGGCCATCACCAACACCTTCAAAAAGCGGGAATCACACCTCATCACCTACTACAGCGGCAGTCGAACATCTCAGATCGACTACTGGATGGTGAGACGCAGAGACTTCAAAATGGCCACTGACACCAAAGTAATCCCGTACAACAGCATCGCCCCACAACATTGGCTATTGGTGTTGGATGCCAAAGTCCGCCTAGTCCAAACCCCGGTGCGACCAACCACCAAGATTGAACGCACGAAATGGTAGAAATTACCAGAACATCGGGCTGTCGTGAAGGCGACACTAGGACCATTGGTGCCCAATCCAAGATCAACAGTCGGCAAAGATTGGAACGACCTGGCTGAACACGTCAAGACATGTGCCGCAACCACCCTGAGAACCACAAAACCAAACCGGCGCTTTATTGACAAACAGACCTGGTGGTGGAACGACGATGTGCAGCAGGAAACCAAGGCAAAAAAGGACACCTACAAGACCTGGCGGCAGACAAAATGCCCAGAAGATCTTGTACGATACCACGCACTGAAATCATCCGCAAAGCGAACCATTGCGACTGCAAAGGCGGCAACACTACCAGGACCTTTATGATCAACTGAACATGCCTGGTGGGGCAAACAAGATCTACAAACTTGCCCACGCACGCGACCGCACCACACAAGACCTAGGACATGTAATCAACATCAAAGATGAAAATGGGCAGATGCTGCAGAAGCCAAAAGACATCCTCCGGCGCTGGAAGGACTACTTCAAGAAAATATGCAACGAGGAATTTCCGCATCCTCCACTACCAGCAGCCGATACTATCTCCAGCCCAGTACCGACCATCACAATCGCAGAAGTAACCACTGCCATCAACAAGATGAAAAGTGGCAAAGCAACTGGCCCGGACGACATCCCAGCAGAAGTATGGAAGCACCTTGGAACACACCCCCTGAAACGTGACAAACCAGCATCACAGTGCCAATTTGGAAAGGCAAAGGCGACGTTAATGACTGCTCCAATTACAGGCCGATCTGGCTGCTGTGCAATACAATGAAGATTTTCGAGCGTGTGCTGGAGGCACGCAAGAACCATCGTTGATATCTCGCCAAACCAATGCGGCTTTGTGAAAAACTGCGGAACAACAGACGCCATACACACAGCCTGCCTACTGATGGAAAGGCACCATGAGAAGAGAAAAAACGATCCACATGGCATTTCTCGACCTGGAAAAGGCATTCGACAGGGTAGCGCACAATCTCATCTGGCTGGCGCTGCGACAGCACCACGTCCCCGATGCCTATGTCAGCTGGACAATGCTCCTGTACCAAAAGGCCCTCATCAATGTTGGCTTCCACCAAGGCTCAGCCTTGTCTCTTCTGCTATTCATACTTTGCAGGGATACAGTGACCAAAGATATCCAAACGAGGCATCCATGGATGCTATTGTATGCCGACGATGTTATGATAGCAAGTGAAACGCAACATGGCCTCGAACAGCAAGTACAGGAGTGGAAGACGCGCCTTGAATGATTTGGGATGAAATTGAACATCAAGAAGACCGAGTACTTGGAATGCGGTGATCAAACCCATGGCACAATCGCAGCTGGTGGCGTCCAACTGAATAAAGTGACACAGTTCAAGTACATAGGCTCATGTGTCAACTCCAACTGCACTACCCTCCAAGACGCGAGTCAGCGCTGCTTGGATGAAATGGTGGCAAGTCACTGGAGTAGTATACGACAAGAATATCCTTTTACGCCTAAAATCCAAAGTCTACCGCTCAGCGGTCAGACCAGTGGCCCTATATGGAACTGAATGCTGGCCAACGACAAAGAAACATGAACAGGCACTCCATATGATGTAAATGAAGACGTTGTGATGGACCCTCAGCTTGACAAGACTAGACCATGTCATGAATGAAGGGGTGCGAAAAACATTCAGTCGCCCCAATCACTGAGAAAATGAGGGAAACGCACCTGCGATGGTATGGACAAACAAGCAGACCCCACATAAGTGGGAAAATGCGAAGAAGAAGAATCATCTTTAATTTTGTTATACATTTTAGAAACGTTTCATCTATGCATACACCACAAAACTATTCTCGATTGTATTTCTGAATGCTATGTATAAAAAAAACTTGTAGCTTACTCAATGATTCTAGGATGATCACGAGGAAGTATACTGCATGTCTAATGGTCTAATCCCATTTTCTCCATTTTGATTAAAATCGCAAACGCGTGTTTAATTAAATGCATATATTGATTCACAATCTGACAACGCAATGTAAATCATTATCTTTGCATCCTAAGTCCTTTAATTCACTTTAAGCATAGCTTTCTCACTATTTACATTTATTTTTCATACCATCGTTAAGCAGGAGCGTATATTACTTCTTTTGTTCACATCTTCGCAAGGGAAACATAGAAAGCCTTCAAACCAAATGCATTTTAAAGATCACATAAAACTATCAGTGAGCTATTTTTCTTTTTTTAAACCTCAGATATTTCATCAATGCGTAATTACGCACTAACTGGAACCCGGGGGGACCGCTGTGTACATATGTTCACAACACGAGAAATGCTGCTCAATACAGTTTCGTGCAAAAAACCTACATATCACCATAGGAAGCATTACAGCGTAGCCTCTAATTACCCAGACCACAAAACAAAGGAATAAAACTTTGTTTGATTTCTGAAACACTTTCTTTATGTCCTGTTTTCATTCAGCTAAGTATCAACTATATACACAATACTGCTGACAGCAGGAAAATTCCTATACTTTACTCAGCAGCGTCTTAAACACAGCACCCATGGTGTTCAAACCAATTTTTTTACACAGAAGACTGACACAGCTTTCCGTTGTGAATCTGATTTTCTTAGAAAATGTGTCCGTCGGGAAAGGTGGAGTGTCTTTCACTGGAAGACTCGCCCTATTCTACTTTGAAAATGCCAGCACTCCCACAGAGAGTGATTAAAACTGCGCAGCACCAGGCGAATGCACAACATTAATGTAGGGCTTTTGGGCTCACGTGGATTTGCGCCCTACAACCTGCGATACTGCTGTGTATATACAATACAAACATGTTGCGATATTTAGAAATATAAAAGATGTCAATATATTGTAGTGTCCATAATATTTGCTATTTTAGTTTTTCAAAGAAATGTTTATTCGTTAAAAGAAAACTCATACCTATTGCTGGATTTGAACACCTGACCTCACACTTATAAATCAGTCACTTAAGCTGTCACGGCACCAAGGCAAGTCATGTGACATGCACGGAAACAGCAATACACATATCAATATAGAAATATAGTTATACCTTTATTAATTTATTTAGATATGCAAATCCATATTATATTCCCTTTTAATCTAATTCTAAAAGCATGCTTTTGTTTAATCTGATAACAAGTGTATTCGCAGAAAAGGTTAAAACAATCAATTTTCACAAAGTATATAACTACAGTAATATGGTCAGAAGGAACACTTAAAAATGTTTCAAAATAACCACATGTAAGACTTTGATGCTTAAAATGTTTACAGAGAAATTAAATACTGGTGTATTTAATATTTTAATGTTCATAAATTAATATCATTTATGACCTTCAGATGCGTTATGCTCCTATTCTTTTTATGCTCAGCTACTAAAATCTATAGGTAAAATTCCATATAAATATTCAACACTAAAATGTGCACAGCAAAGAGATTAAATGATTAAATCTTTTCACTACTGACCAATGCACCACAAGTGCCCCTGTCGGTCATTTTGGCCAGCCAATCACATACCGCGGTACGGCACGGTGGCTCACGCGTAGATGCCCCGGTACGGGTGCATTTTGAATGGCTGCATCTGTATACGTTAGGGCTTCCTGAAACTGGGAATATAGCCCTCTGTCACAGTACTGTACCATTGATATGTGGGAGACTGAAGACTTTGGAGATCCTAACATGTTAAGACATTCCAGCCAAGCACAATGTTTCAGTGTTAAACTGTGGTTTGAGAGACTGTGACTGACGACACTTTGACAAGAATGACACATCATCACACATCACTTTTGAGATTGATCCACTGCATCAGTAATGTCAGATCACAACCTGACTGCACAACGCTGCACTGAACAAGTCTTGATTCTTTGCTTGTTGCTCTCAAACTAATATGAGACACATTTCAGCAGGACCGCAAACATTTTTGTACTGTTCCTAAAACAGAGGCTCTCTTGCAAGATGGGTAAGTAATTGTAATGCTGTGGATGCCCTGCTCACCAGACTTGATACCCTTGAAAATGTGTGGGATGACATGTGGCATCATCAAGTCAGTATCTGCAACCTGGTGTAAATGAAAGAGTTTGTGTTGAACAACATACAGTACATTGCTTTCAACAAGGAGTGCACACTATCATTTTTTGTGATAGATTTCCTGTTGATTACAAATTTGAATCAACATAACGAATGCATGTGTAAGGGTGACAGAGTGGTGCCTCACAATACTGTGGCCCTGGGTTCAACTCCAGATCTGGGGTGCTGTCTGTGTGGAGTTTGTATTGTGTGTTCTCCCTGTGTTTGTATGGGTTTTCTCTGGGTGCTCCAGTTTCCTCCCACAGTCAAAAGACAGTTATCATTTTGGTAAAATGCCAGTACACTTTGAACAAAACAAATCATTTTCTTAGCTTTGTGAATTTGTTTTAGCTGTGAGTGATATGTTTCTTTTGATACTCACTAATGGCGTGTATTATTTACATGAGATGGACCTCATATATCGCCATACATAGATTTAATAAATGAACTGGCTGCAAACGCTGAATGTTTAAAATTCATCACCACAAAATGAACCGTTAGGATTTTTGACAAATTTTTGTCAAGGTAAAGTTATATTAAAGTTTTTTTTAATCCATTTCCACCTGCACGCTTTGGTTCTTTTGAAACATCTTAATTTAATTAGCAGCATTTCTATATCAGCCCCAGATGTACAGTATTTTCCTCTGACAATGACATTTCCACAATGACATGGTTTATTTCTTGTCTACTTGTAGCCTCTGACATCTCACAGTAAGACACACCTGAAGCAGGCTCCACAGCCGAAATGTTGTGTTTCTTTTCTTTTCTGCATGAAATAAAACTTTACTTGTTCCTTTGCAGCCTAAACATACCGACAGAGCTACCTACTTGAACTAATACAGTAAAAAAATTCCTTTCTGTCTACATTCCTATAAAATTAAGTAAGCATGCGACAAACCCAGCTTACCTAATTGTGAGCCTTATGCTTGAGAAGGCAACAAATCAGAGTTTAAAATATTTATCCGTATGAAATATCTGTCTTAATTCTAGCCTAACTACGTGGGACTAGAATAAAAATCATCCTTTATGATGGCTTCACTGAACAGTCTGAGTTTGGATCAGCAACTGAGAGTGAGGTATTCTCTCCTTGGGATTCCCTATTTTGAATGCACCTCAGACTCTGCTGTGTTCTTTGTTAGTTTAAGATGCAAAGGGACACTACACAATCATCTTTAGGGACTGATCTAACTGTTTTAACTGGTACCACATAGGGATCTTAACTACTGTATATGAATTTCTTCTTTAATCTTCATTCTAAACTCAGCCTCTGCTTACTTGACTGTACAGTAAATGGAACACAGTTAAATTTGACAGTCGTCCTGATAGGGATAAAGTGAGGCTTTTCGAAGGTGGTCATCATGAAAATATGACTTTTTCACGTATGAGTTTGGAAGTGCTTAGCATTTGCCCTTGCTCTTGCTTTGTAAGAATTAATTTCTTATGTTTGGACTCTACCCAGCTGGTAAGATAGCACAATCTTTAAAATAAGTGGGTCATGGATATAGAGAAGGCCAGTAGGTCTGAAGATAAGTATGTTGACTTAAGAGTGTGAGGATGCTGAATAAAAACAAAATAAAATACTCCCTCTCTTGAAATTCACGAGAAGAATACATTTCATTGTCTCCTCCAAATAATAAACCAGGCAACTAAGCTGCTGACTTGTTCCTAACTAAAGGCAATGTTCCTCAGCCAATAGTTCAACTGTTTGCTCTCTCTATTGCTCTTCTTTAGCCTCCTGTTGCAGGTGTACCATGGTGCAGCCCCCTCTCACTTTGGAGATCAACCCTTTTCCCCCACTAAACATCAGATAGTACAGGGAAGGACCAACTTTCTAGTTGCATGATGACAGGTGAAATTATACTGTATAGTGTGCAATATTTGAAAAGGTAATATATGTTCTATAATAATAATAATCATCATCATAATTCCTTACACTTATACAGTATATTAGTTTTCTGGACCCTCCACTTAAAGCACTTTACAGGTAATGGGGACTCCCCTCCATCACCACCATTAAGCCTCTATACATCTATGTACAAGCCATATTTGCTCTCTTCGGACTTTGGCCTTAATAATTTTAAATATTTATTCTATAAAAGGAATCGGAGGTAATGTTCTGAGATTGCACTGTTTACAATTCAAAGTAACATGAATTAAAGTTTTACTAATTATAAGATAGATATCATTCAAATTGGCCTCTCTGAGGATTAATAAACCTTTGCAACAACAATACAAATATATTGCCTTCACAAAGCTATACCAAAGTCTTCCTTCAGGTTATTTTCTTTGCTTGGGTGTTAATTATTTTGCCTCGACTCATCAGAGGATTAAATCCTTGAGGCATCACCTGCATATAGTTTTGAACGCCATAGGCCAGAGTTTTTTAGACATGGACAACCAGTGTCTCAAGTTATCATTTGAAGGATACAGATGTTGCATACAGAAAAAGATGTGAGGCATATAAAATAATAATAATTTATTAAGGGAGAGAATGTGCTGTCACTGCAAGCACATTACACAGACTCCAGTATTGCCAAACTCCTCTCATCATGTCTCAGGACAACATTCCTCAGAAGCCTCTGCTGCTGTCTTCAGTCTGCTGATCAGTCACAACAAGATGATGGATCAAGTGAATATTTCCTGAAGAAACAGGAAGTGGGGGCTTTCCTTGTCAGTCAATGAGTCAAACATATCTGGAGATCAGAAGGCAGATACTCTGTGTGAGATGTCAACCAGAAGGCAAATACTTTACTTGAACTTGCAAGTGGAATTCATACTAAAGTGCACAATTCTTTTTCTCATCTTAATGATTGGTACTATATGTTGGAGTATGGAAACCCTTCCTTCAGTGTACAGTAAATCGACTCTCTACTAGTTATTCACTGATTATAACAACTGGAGGAGCAAGGTTAATTCCATCCCTATTAAACCTTATTTAGTATTTTGATAAATGAAACACAATGAAGCTTGAACATGCGCATCTCCTTGTGTTTATCTGCAAAGCATGAATAGAAATTGTTTCAGAAATCCAACTTCAGATACCTCTCCCAGACTTGGATGAGGTATTTCCATTTTCTCCACTTTACTCTCAACCTTCGAAATAGCTAAGCCAAATAAATAGTGAAATCCCATAGGCTTCTATAGCATGGAACAGTTGGCCGTAATCTATTGCATCAAATGCTCTGGACATATCTATATAGGTAGCATGCACATCTGCCTTAGAACTTCTATCAACAGCATTTTGTCTCCCTATCGTCAGTTTGTTTTTAATGAAACATCTTCTAACCACTTCTTCCAATTCAGGGTCGCAGGGGAGCCGGAGTCTATTAAACTGTTAACTTGTAGGTCTATTAACCTATCAGTAATTTTGGCACAGGGAGGAATCCAGAGCACCTGGAGAAAACCCATATGACCACATGAAGAACTCCGAACAGACAGCGCCCCAGGACTGGAATAAACCCATGACCACATCCTTGACAGGCAGCACTGCCATGCCATCCAATTCTAATCTAATTACATTCTAATCTTGTATTTTTCTCATCTGCGTATTAATACTTGCTGGCTGGCTCTGCATGAGTCTTTTCTAATACACTTCCACCCCATCTGCACCCTCTCAGCTGCCTCCCTGGTTCATTCTTCATAAGTGAGGAGGAGAAGCTACTCCATATATTCAAAGTGAACCCCAACTAAAAAAAAAGCATAATTAATGTAAAAGAAAAATGGAAAAGTCATGATTGCATAAGCATTCCGAACCTTTGCTGTGGCATACTTAAATTAACTTGGATGTAATAATAATGATAATAAACTTTATTTTATATAGCGCCTTTAAAGGTGGCTTCTCAAACCGCTTTATAGAATGAAAACAACAATAAATAGAAAGAATACACAAGATAAAACACAATTACAATATACAGAGGAGACTGTGGATGGTTGTACTAAGAAAAGCAGAGGTGTGAAGAATGGAACCAGTTAAGTAAAGGCTTTTCTACAGAAGAGGGTTTTGAGTCTGGATTTGAAGGAGTTTAGAGAGGGAGACTCTCTGATATCCTTGGGCAGAGAGTTCTAGAGCTTTGGGGCATAAACAGGAGAAGGCCCTGTCACCCATATAATGTAGACGGGCCTGGGAGACAGTAAGGAGACCAGAATTAGAAGAGCGAAGGTTGCGAGGTGGGGAGTAGGGCAATAATAGTTCAGACAGGTACTGAGGTTCCAAGCCACGCAGAGCCTTATAGGTCAGCATTTAAAGTCTACACGGAATTTGACCAGAAGTTAGTGCAAGGATTCCAGGATAGGAGTAATGTGATCATTTGTACTAGACCTGGTCAGGATTCTGGCTGCTGAATTTTGGACATACTAAAGTTTGTACAGAGTTGATTTAGATACCACAGTGAGTAGAGCATTACAGTAGTCAATTCGAGAGCTTTTCAGCCACAGTTAGTGATAGCATAGGGCGAAGTCTAGCAATATTTCTGAGGTGAAAAAAAATATGTTTTGACAATAGGCTGCACATATGGGTGGAATGTTAAGCCAGAATCGAATTTAACCCCAAGATTTTTCAATTTAGATTGAAGCTCAAGTACAGAACCATCTACAGATAGGGTTACAGGACTGGCTTTACGAAGTTGATGGGGGATGCCAATAAGTATGACTTCAGTCTTGTCGCAGTTAAGATAAAGGAAATTTTGAGTCATCCAAATTTTTATGTCAGAGATGCAATAAGATAGAACAGAGACAGCCACATCAGTGTCAGGTTTGGTATGAATGTATATTTGAATATCGTCACCGTAGAAATGAAAGCTGAGGCCATGTAGACCATTACTGAATTTTAAGAAAAGGCTAAAGGAATGTTATAAATTTTAAAAGCTTATAAACTGCTTGTCTTTTAGCTCCCTAACTGCTTATAACTCCAGGTACGTGGAAGCATACCAGGGGGCATCTATAGATCAGTTGAAAAATATCTTAAATGCAGTAAAACGGATGTCAAAAAATGTCCTGTTCTTTGACTGTAAGCAATAACAAAAATCCTAATAAGGAGTTGTTTTTCTCTACCCAAGCTTGCATGAGAACTGATGGTTCATTTTAGGGATTTGGTAATCTATCTCAAAAGTAGGAAGCTTGTCTGTTACTGTGTAAAAAAAGCCTTTTGGAGAGGCTAGCTTCTGCAAGCTGCTCTCCCATATGCATGCGAAATAAATGACTCTTCTTTCACCAACATCAGGACTTTATATGATACATTTTATATGATACTACAAGACTAAGGAACTTTCAAAACAAGTCAGGCATCAAGACTTTGGCAATGCGCAGTATAATGAAGGAACAAGTAATAGGTTTATTCCATGCTGAAAAAAGAAGAAAGAAAACACAATGTTTCGGATGTGGAGCCTTCTTCAGCGCGATAGTCTCTGAGTTTTACTCTGGATAAGCCATATACAATTTCTTGCATTAGGAATTTGTCTTTTCGCATACCCCAGCTATCTCTCCAAGAGACACACAGACAGAGAGAGAAGCATGGGGTCAGAGCGCAGGGTCAGCCATTGTACAGTCCCCCTGGAGCAGCTGGGGTTAAGGGCCTTGCCCAGAAGCCCAACAGAGTAGGACTCCTCTGCCAGCCATGGGATTTGAACCGGCAACCTTCTAGCCACAGTCACAGCCACCACTCCACCCCAAAGATGATGTCAGAGTCAAAAGAAAAAGTGTTAAATTTCAGGCGAAATCCTTTAGGAATGATATTATGTCAACGGCATCTGTAAAGGAATAGGAGGTGGTTAGAAAGCCTGGTCTTGGAACAGATCACTGTGAAGAGATGGAATGCTGGTTTAGTAAGAGAGAGAGGGGCAAGTGGCCAAGGGAGGAGAAGAAGGAATGCCGAAGAAATCTAGAAAAAGATTCAGAGGAAGGCATAGTGGGTCGCAGCAGGAGTAGGCTGAAGTAATTCATGTGGGTAGCTGCGTCAGCATGCGTAGGCTGCAAAGAAACAAGTAATAGGTTTATTCCATGCTGAAAAGAGAGGAAAGAAAACACAACGTTTCGTACATGGAGCCTTCTTCGGGTGTAAACCTACTGTATTATTTGTTCTTTTGCAGCCTATGCACGCTGACACAGCTACCCACCTGAACATGTTCTATAATTATTATTATAATAATAACTTGATTATGCTTGACAGTAAATTAAGTTTTAAATGTATCTGCAGACATTCTTTTTTATATTATAAAATATATTTATATTATAAAATACACCAAGTCTAGTTGGTGATAAAATCTTTAAACTGAACATCCAAAATGACTCTTTTTGAAGCATCACTTGCTTACGTACTGTAGCTGCCACTCCAATTTTAAGCAAATAAGAAGGAGAGGAGGCCAGTCAGCCCAACTAGATAATTTGGTTGTTAGAAGTTAAGTGATCTAAGGATTTCATCCAGCCATAGTCTTTGAAAGAAACAGGGGTATCAGGTGGAATAAAATGATGGGGTTGTTTTTTCCAGACTCTTTGGGTAAAAACATGCCATATTTTCTAATTTTAAATGTTCTTCTCTGGGTTTCAACTTGTGTGGTCTGGTTTATGACTGTAAGATGTTCCTTTGAGCTGTGGTCATATACAACACAGTGATATACAACACTAACATATCTGCTTACATTTATATAAATATTTGACTCTTTGACTCATACAGCATTTGGCTTTATAATAAACTACAAATCATAAATGTTTGATTTCTAAAGGTAGATGATTCTCAGAATATTTTTTGTTTATGCCTTCAATCTGTCTTATACAGTATGTGCTCATTTTGTAATTTGTTATCTGTTTAACTGTTTGTATTCTGTTTTTTGATAAGAACACTGAGGAATGTGAGGAAACCCTGCTGTTAAAAGCTGTCACACACATGGAAAAAAACATGTAGTGACCCCAGTCAATGAAAGTGTCCTGGAAGTGACACACTAACTGTCAGTGATGATTTAAAAAAGAGATTTAGAGATATCAAGGGGATCTGCAATGCTATTTCTATATTTTGAGGTTAGAAACAATTGGCATTGATGTGTGCATTTCAAACCACAATTAAAGTCAAATGTACACAGTAACTTGTAAAATCTCCAATTTGCATCACAAAATAAATTACATTTCTGGGTGTGCATAGCACGATGTTCTATGATTCAGAATGAGGCAGCAAAACGTCCAGTGAGGTGAAGTGGCGTTATTACATCATAAAGAAGCAGACTTAAGAATGTACTGTATGTCTTTCAATCCGATAGAAATATTGCTTTTGATTCAAAACGGTTTTGCCGATAAATTCTAGTTGCTTATTAATTCTGAATTCTTCCTGTGGTGAAATATCAGCTACACAACCTGTACTTATTTGCTGGTACATCACATTATAATAGTAATTAAGTGAGCAGGAAGGTATGCTTCATGTCGTAATTCATGTGTTATCTTCTAATATTATCCTCTAAAGAGTTCAATTAATTTTAACTAAATCACTTTAATGTGTTAATATTAAACAATATCTATACTGAATGTGAAAATCTAACTTTCACTATACAAATGTTGACCTTTAATTACATAGGGATAAATAAAATATGTTAAGTTTTGAAATATTTTATTTTTATCTGATTAAACTAATATAAACATTTTCTAATATTTATGAATACCATAACTGCAATATAAAGCAGAAAGGGTTATTATGTTCACTGTATGTTCACCTATCAATTTTTCGCATTGAAAATTATGAAATATTTAATTACAAATATGATTTGATGAACAGTCGCTTGTTTTGTGTAACAGCAAAGTAAATAACCTAATTTTAAAAGGACAAAATCCCTTTAAACCTTCCATGAAGTCTCTTCACTGAAGGCATTAAATTCACCTCTGCTATTTTAAATACAAAGCTTTGAAGAAGGAATTAAGCATGTCTTTTATAATAATTTAGTTTATTTTTTTACGTTTTTTGCTTTGCATTATCTCTTTGCTTAAATTTCAATGAAAAAAAAGAATGTTGCTGTTGACTTATTTAGTTTCTAAATGTTTTCCAGTTCAGCGCTGTTTTAATTATTTTTAATATACAGATACTTGGAAAACAACAGCATATAGAAAGCATAATCTTACTTAACAATTATCAGGGAACATTGTGTCTTTGGTGCATTAAGATAACAAAAATCGATGTCCCTACAGAATATGCGACCTTAGCAACAACAGTGTAGGTACACAATAGTCTTACCAAAGCTATAGCAATGTCTTCCTTCAGGTAATTTTCTTTACTTGCACGTTATTATTGTGTCTAGACTCATCAGTGCGTTAAGCTCTTCAGGAGTCTTTGAATCTGACTTTTGAATGCCTAGGGCAATGTTATTCAAAAGAGGCACCATTATTCTCTACAGAGCAATTTACAGCTCTCGACTGCATCCCCTCAGATGGCACAGAAAATTAGCAAACTATCTACACCAGTTTACAATTGCAAATCGCATGAGCAGTCAGATGAGTTTACAGTATATGCTCTTTAGCTCCCAGTTTCTGAAGAAACAAGAAATGTGCTGAAAGAAGGATAATACTGTATGTTAACATAATATACCAGGAGTAAAAAGAACCTTTCCGGGTACAATCAGCAAATAAAACCAGAAAATATGCTTTACGTTAAAAGTTATAGTACAAAAGAGAAGACTTTAAGTGAGTTGTAAAAATGGCTCCAGTGACAGAGTATGTAATGAATATTATATGTCTCAGTATTTTTAGATTAATTTCACATCTATTCCATATATCTAGTCCAGGCAATAGACTGAGGACACTGGCGTCCTGGATTGTGAGAAAAGATGACTTTTGAGACAGTCCTGAAAGATCATCAGGGATGGTGTTTTATCAAGGATTACAGTCAGGGGGCTGTCTTGTGGCAGTTGATGCAGTTTAATTTTTTTATATTGCTTCTCACATAAACTAAACCAGAGTATTATATAGAATTAAAAACAAATATGTATCATTTAAAATACTCTGACTTTTTAAATACAAAAATTAGCATATTTTGCTTCTCCTGCAACAACAAAATGAGGTAAATAAGTTAATCAAATAACTACTGTAGGAACCCTATATAGCAGAGATACCATATCTTATCAATTACCTTTTATTTGTTTTGATTTTCACATTTAAAATTCTTCTATCAAAGTGCAAAACTTTCAAGTAAGCCTTCCATAAAATAAAAAACCACTCCCTAGAACACCTTGTTTTCACAGTACTGCCTCTTGAAAATAATCTCTACCTTGGTGGGAAAAGACTTCACAGAATAATTTTTCATCTTTAATATCCCCCTCATTATATAGTGCACACAATTCTAGCAGCGGTGCACAGCTACTGTATTAACATCTGTGGGTGCATTAAATTGCACGCCAACCAGATTACAGTCCTGGACAAGGCATCCTGTATTTCACTGCATCATGTGAAATACATTACTAACAGAGCTTATTGTGCATTTTGTACTGTCAAAACCTGGAATAAGTGACACAAAGTCTAGCAAGCTGTTGGAACTGGCTCCTCATTTATTGCATGTGGCGTCTTAACACCACACGTTTTTTTTTTAATGAAAACACATTTCAGAGCCACAGAAAAAGCAGAATAAATAAAATAAGTAGAAATGCAAAAACATATAAAAGGCAAAAAAATAAAGGAAAGACAATGCAAGTAGCATTTGAATTTTAAATCCAATATACTTAATATCAAGTATACTGTAGGGTGGCAAGGTGGCTAAGTGGTTATCACTGCTGTCTTACAGCACCAGCTCTCACGGGTTCGTTTCTGTGTGGAGTTTGTATGTTTATATTGTGATTGTGTGGGGTTCTTCTGAGTATTCTGATTTCTTCCCACATTCCAAACACATTCCTGTAGAGTAATTGGTTTCTGTGAAAAGTGTTCCTGGTGTCAGTGTCTGCATGTCTGTCTGTGTGTGCCCTTGTGATGAACTGGCGTCCTATCCAGGGGGTATCCTGCCTTGCACCTTGCACCTGTTGCTTGCCAGGTTAGGCCCTGGCTTCCCCTATGACCCTGTACTGGATAAAGAGATACTGTACAGCAAGACAACGGGTAGATTAATAAAATATTGTCAATGCTTCTCGGGTGCTCATTGTTTTCTGTCTATGCCCATACAGTGCTGCTCCACAATAAGAAGCTCTGTACTGTAAACTATTCTACAGAATATGGTTTAAATACAGTAGTACTATGTGTTGCTATGTGTTTTCAGTGTTTTCAGCCTCTCTTGATACACTCAACCATTCTGAGCAGTTACAGTTCCCATTCTAAAGTTTCCAAAAAAGGGGCAAATTATTTAGTTTTGACTTTTTTTAAAACAGAATAGATCATGTTCATACCAGCCCAATTTATTACTGCCAGTGATCATCTCCACTTGAAATCTATAGCCCTTATGTTATGGCTCTAGCTGGTGAAATAGAAGTTAGGGTTTGGAACTTCCCAGTAATTCAGCAACTTCACTCAGCTTCCTCTAGCAAAACATCAGTGCTATAAATGAGAATTTGTTCTCAATTGTCATAATCTGTTAAAAACGTTTACATGGCATTTACCATCAGAATTTGAAGCAGGAAGATGTTTTAAATATACTACAGACTGGAAGCACAGCAGTGTATCCATTGTTTTTCTGTCTGTTCTGGCAAATCTTTTTTTTAAGCTCTAACACATAGTTTTACTCTTCTTCTAGAAAACAACAAAAAAAATGTTCTTTAATTAACAGTATCCTTAATTAATCAACTAGGGATAGGTTAGTGAATAAATAATAATTAACAATCAAAATATATACCCCTGTAGAATATAAAACCGTAATAATAACACTACAGACACACAAGTGAACTTACCAAAGCATTAACTAATTCTTCCTTCAGGGTATTTTGACAGGTTGTGCATTTTAATTGCACCAGGACTTATCAGAGCAAGAGGTCCTTTTGGGATCCATCTAATGAATATGAGACTTGAGCACACAGGGAATTTCTGTAAATGAAAATGCAGGATAGAAGGGGAGTGCTTTTGAAACACAGTTAATCAAAATACACAGAAAAGAAGCCAACAGTTTAATATTTGAAGATATCAGTAGAGTTAGTGACATCCAGACTTTACTGATTTGCATAGTAACGAGACTTGTTACAGTCATCCTGAATTTCATTTAGTGGGGCAAATGAGGAGCAAATAATTCTAGCATTTTTGATTGCATGAGTTTTTCTTTGAACTTCTATTCATGGTTTTGTATAGTAGGCAGAAATTATACAGATAAAGGGATAGACTTGTACAAGCACACTAATAAAAAGATGAGAGAGGAATTATATGCAGACACATGATTTTGAATGGTTAAAAAAATATAAACAATGTGACAGCAATAACCTTTATGACATATTTAATATTTTCCAATAATTTTGATTTTGTTTTGGATTGGTTATCTTTTAAAATTAAATAAATACTAAGTATTCATTAAACATATTTTTGCATAACTCTTCTTATAATGTGTTGCAGATTGCTGTGAGCAAATTATTAATATATAAGTATACAAGTCTATGTGTCTTTGAATATTACACATTTATTACACTTTAAGTATAGCACATTTTCAAATTTGATCAAAAAGCATATACAGTTTTCTCTATTTTCTTAATAAAATAGTAGGGAAGCAGCAGCTGAAAGCTTTTTTTGCAGTTATTTTTTTCCAAATCATGAAGTGAATTTTAGAGCAACAACTCTGTAATCTCAAATTGCGCAGCAAGGTACTGCTTCAACCCTTTTATTGCACTAGAAGAACAGGACCCAGTGTACACACTCTTTAGTGTTTGACTTGCTGTGAGCTTCATGGTCAAGGAGTGTGAGTGCTAGTCGGAGACACAGCACATATTTCAAAGGTGTGACTGCAGCCTTTCACTTCCCCAGCAGGTTAGAGACAGTGTTGAGCGGCAGGATCCTCTGACCGAATCAACTCCGACCAACTCCAGTTGCACTGTCTTGAGGAAAGAATTGTGGGATTAATAAGTTATCCCGCCATGTGGTGGAAGCCAATACCCTGGCTTCTTTCAAGAAACAGCTGAGTCAGATCATAGTTGTTTCAAATAACTCCTAACCACCAAATGGACCAGTTGGGCCTATTGGCCTCCCATCATTTGCGGCCTTTCTCATGTTCTTTTGCTCTTCATGCCATGTCTTAAAAAAAATAGAGCTTCTGCTTTAGGTTGGTCTAAAAAATGAAAGCTACCTGTCTTTTACAGTATACTTATCTACCTACCTTATCTATCTTATCTATCTTACAAGCAACATATTTCAGGGTTCTGATATATTCTAATGGATGGCTCATCAGTGTGACAGTTATGCTTTCATTATGTGAAATATACACACATATACACAGGCTCCTAAAAGCACCATGATCCCTATATTTGTGCACCCATTTGGGTCAGAGAGCTGTTGCTGACTTCTATTATGGCCTTATATTCACAAAGTGTTATTATAAGTCACTTTAGATAGATCTGCTTCCTAGCACTGTAAAATGGTCAGAGCTTATTAATATTTATATTCCTGTACATATCTAGTGTATGAACCTACAGCCTTTGTCCAACAGGGGACAACACTATGGTACTTTCATAGCGTTTAAGAAGGTTTGATTTACACCTTAAATGCTGTTTTCCTTCTCATAGAACAGCACAGAAAATGTGGTTCTGGGTCTCAGCTAACAGCACCTCATTAATCTTGAACTTTACATTTCAAGTCCAGCATCTGGGCCACCATGAGCTAGAGCAGGACATAGAGGTGTAGGGAAAACCGGCTCAGGGACGCCAAATATGTAATGTAGTGGCTCTCTGAAGGCACCAGTTCTGTAGGGTTTGGGCATTTACTGAGACAATTATTAATTGTAGCAGTAAATCACAAAGTTGATTCTTTTGATGGCTTTAGAATCCAACCATGCAACATAACTCAAACAACGCGCACACACAGGTACTAATACACGAGGATACATTTATTAATACATAGAATATGCATGTAAACCTAACAGATCTTATCGAGAGGGTTATCAGAATATAAAAGGTATATTCGGTCAGTTACAAAGAGTTACATATATCAAGAGGACATACGTTCAGTATATCATTCATTAAGACCGTTTCGTAAAGTGAACTTGGTTACAACTTCTACATTAGATACTCAAAAACAAGTACATAACTCTTAGGAATTAAATTGATATCAACTGGTTGGGATAACAATTGAATTCTCGAGCTGTAATACATTGAAGTTGAATACTCATCCAATCTTTGCGGATTCAGATCTCCTGCGGGCACAAAGAAACAGCTGCAGGCTGTTGTTGTCCAATCCGCGCTCTCTGGCTCCGTGCCAGGCTGTGCTGTGCGGCTTGCGATGGTGCGCTGCTGATGCTCACTGTTGGCTTTAACTAGCAAAGTTTGTGCACGGGAGAAAAGATGACTGTGGGTCCCAGCAAGTCAGGAAGAGGATCGGTTCGTTCCTGGTGAAGAGCTAGTTCTGAATAGTGATTCAGCTGTCCACAGTTCCGACCTGTTTACGAGGCCTGCTGCTGGTGCTAACCTCGGGTGGATCCTCTGGTTATTCTCTGGCAACCTCCGCTCTAGACTCTTAGAACAAAGGAAAGTTCTGGCACTCGGACACACTGGCCGTTCCGTGGTTGTCCGGGCTGAGTCTCAGGATGGTCAGGAGGCGCGCTGCGAGAATGTCCTGCCCTTGGGAGCCTTCTGCTCCTGGGCCGTCCTGCCCTGGAATTCTCCTTTGAATTCCCTTTAGAACAGTCCACAGAATCTTACTGAATCTTGTTGAATCTTTCTGGGCATCAGAGTCCCACGTGGGTTACTCGGCCCTAACAGTCCCTGATTGGTTGATCAAGGTGAGATATGAGTCACTTACTCCTGATACTTAGGAATGCAGTCCAGATATCCATCTGGCACTCCCTAGACAGATAGGCGCCAAAGGGGGAGCACTATCATACTGTGCTATGCACAGCTCTCAAGCTCAACTGCCATGAGTCAAGGTATGTTTACATATGAATTATTGGGCATAAACAAAACTGATTTGGAGAAATATAAGAAAAAAAAGTAATTTAGAAAATTAACAAACAAAAAAATGTATCCAAGAAAAGTCTAGACAATGAAAGGGAAATGGTCGATGTCTTAAATGATTAATTTAGTAAGTACTAGTAGTGAAAAGGCAGATAATTTTTGGTCTGTACAGCACACTACTGTGGGTACGATAGCAGGTAAGACAAATGCAAAACAGCTAATACATAAATTAACTTGTTTACGAAGATTACAACAATATAAAAAAATAAAGTGCCTTTGTTTCAACAAACAAGAATAATAGCTGAACAAGTGAATAAAAGTTGGTGATAGAGGTCAGAGCTCATGTGATGAGAGTGTGCACCAACTCTTTGTCACACAAAAGTTATACCCATCTATAAAAAGAATGACAAAACTGAATCGACTTGTGGATCAATAAACCAGATTTCTATTATTTGTAGTTTAGTAGGAACAATCATTAGAATGACATTGGCAGAGCCCTTCTTCTAGTCTTAAACCTTTTTCCTAAAATCTAAAAAATTTCAATGGCTCATCTGAAATTTTAAGCAGGTGTGAATGTACCATATAGTGGAGACCAGTTACAGTACATAGAGAAATTGCCTGAAACCCAGACAGCCTGTAGACTCTATGCCAATGTTCATATAAGTTGTACAGGCCAGACATGGTAGCTCAACACTCTATTAAATGACTTAAAATAATCTTTACACTTTTTTGCGCACTATTTTTGCATTTGAGGACTTAAGGGAATGACCTGCACTTTTAGATGGAAGAATCAGAAATGTTGCTTGAATTAAACAGAGGAGACATTTATTTTGATAGTCATACACTTCTACAGGAGAGAGGGAAACTGGCAGCTGATAAAAGCAGGGGGAAAAAAAGACAGGGTATTGTACTTCTCATGCTGAGAAAATGTCAAGTGACACTCCCTAAACCAAATTTCACATAAAATTAGAATGAAAGCACAGAAAACAAGCTCAAGAAGATCAAAAGATGCATATGATGAGTGCTCAAGGGTGCAGAATACTATTTTGTGTGACTCCCCCCCAAATAAAGTAAATACATTTACAGTAAAATACAACCTAAAATGTACATAGCTCAGATTCAAACCTTTAATATTTCTCAAACCTCAAATATTTAATATTACACCCAGGTTGCTAAAGAAAAAGAAAGATAAGAAAATGCAAACAGGAACTATGCACATCATTAAATTGCCCAATAAGTCTGCTTTTCCCTCATCTTCTGAATCCAATTCTTTTACAAAACAGGATAAGGAACAATATAGTTTAGTACTGTACTTGCAAACACTTCCAGGGTCAATCTAATGCAGGTTAGTGTTCACAGATTTATCACTAATAAGAAAATGACAAAAGCAAAAACTAAGAGTTTTGACATTGCTTTCTCAATATTTTTAGAGTGCATTGTATAATTGATTTCTTCTTTTTTAAGTGACTTTGCATTTGTTTTTAAAAACAAACCTTTAACATTACAGTTCACTTCTTTGGTGTCATGCCCAGTACACCTAGAGGGCGCTCTACTTCTGTCCTGTTCCTAGTTCCCTGTGATTATTCATATCTTTCTGGTGTGTTTTGTTGTGTACGCTATTTACTTCCTGTTTCTGCTCTGCTCCTTGCTCAGAATTGAGGTTCAGATGCTCTGAGACCCACCCAGCACCAGGTCACTCCTGTCCATGGCCTGAGGGCATAGGTTTCTATACAGCATTTCCTGAACAGCTGAGCCCGGGCTAACCCCCGTCTTGCTGCTATGCATAGGGTCTTTTTCGCTCTCCTGCCATTCTACGGTTCATCCCTTCCGACATCTGTGACAGAATGCTGAGCCTACTCTAGACCTGCGAGTGTTTTTTTTCTTTTTGTTTCCTGGCTTTTGGATTTTTTTTCTTTACTCCTGGTTCTGGGCTTCCATGCCCCCTGCTCTTCCCTATCTGTTGTGGGTTATTTCTTTTACGTGTTGTTTGTTCCCCTGTTCCATCAGGGTTTATATTTGTTGCGTGTTTTGCCTCTGTCCCGGGCTCCCATGCCCACTGCTGCTTCCATGTTCCGGGCTCCCACGCTCCCTGGTCTCCCTGGCTCTGGGCTCCCATGCCCTCTGGTCTGGGCTTTCATGCCTTTATGTGTGGTTTGTTCCCCTGTTCCATCAGGGTTTATTTTCGTTATTTATGATTTTTTGCTTGTTCAGTCTGTTTTTTTGTCTTGCTCCTCTGGAGCCCAGTCTGGCCCCCCTTCCTCTACTCAGTAAAGGATTTTTACCCCGAAGGAGGGGGTAGCTTTCAGCCGTGGACTCCCGGAGGTTTCCTTTCAGTTAAATTACGTTTTTCCTCCTCCCAGTGCTCTGCAGCTCTTTTTTGGTCATCAGGAGCCACCCTTGAAGGGGGGAGGGGGGGTACTGTTATGCCCAGTACACCTAGAGGGCACTCTGCTTCTGTCCTGTTCCTAGTTCCCTGTGATTATTCATGTCTTTCTGGCGTGTCTTGTTGTGTAGGCTATTTACTTCCTGTTTCTGCTCTGCTCCTCGCTCAGAATTGAGGTTCGGATGTCCTGAGACCCGCCCAGCACCAGGTCACTCCTGTCATAGGTTTCTATACAACATTTCCTGAACAGCTGAGCCCAGGCTAACCCCTGTCTCGCTGCTATGCATAGGGTCTTTTTTGCTCTCCTGCCATTCCACGGTTCGTCCTTTCCGACATCTGTGATATTTAGAGCATACTACTGAGTCCCTTTACGAGTGGTTAACGTCGCTGCTTCTCAGCACTGGGGCCTGAGGACCTGGGGTGTTGTCTGTATGGAGTTTGTATGTTCAGCCCTTGTTCATGTGTGTTTCCTCCATAAACTCTGGTTTTCTCCCACAGTCCAAAGACATACAGTACCGGTGGGTTAATTGGCTTCTGGGAAAATTGTCCCCGGTGTTAATGTGTGCATGTCTTTGTCTCTGTCTGCCCAGCAATGGACTGGCATCTCATCCAGGGTGTACCCCGGCTTGTGTTTGTTGTTTGTTGTATTTGTTTGTTGTACCCCTGCAGCCCTGAATTGGACGAAGCAGTTAGAAAATGGATAGATGGTTATGAAAATAAAGAATATGTTATAAACAAAAAAACTAGGCAAGTCATTTTCTTGGATACTGCCCAGAGTTCATTTCCCCTTCAGAACCTTTATAATATTTAAAGCAAATTCTGAAAGCCTGCCTTTTTCTATGTGGTCTGACATAGCCCCAGTCTGTGGGGTATAGCATACAACTTCTTATGTCCTGTGACTAGGCGTCAGCCTCTGAGCCTTTCCTTCAGATTGAACTGACAAGAAGATGGAAATCTTTTAGATATGAAGAATATACAGCCTCTCCAGAATACTGGTGTGATGGAAGGCTAAATATCGACACCTGAAGGCTCCAAATAGGAACTGTTTGGCTCCTCATCCCTTATCTAATTTTACGTAATCAAAAACTCTTCCTTTTTCTTCTCTGGAGATGGGTGGCAAATCCTTATATAGCCTTCTCCCAGAGGTTCAAAATCCACATCCATAAAGAGAGTTCCTGAAGGATTTTCCACAGTGTTAAGCGTAGGCACAGTAAGCAAACAAGACCTTAAGGGATTCATTTCCTTTGCTTTGGTAAGATCACTATGTGCTTCCACTGTTGTATAAAATGTATTTACTGTTATATGTACAAAGTTTTGACTGTTTTACTCTGTTTCTATTTCTTATTTTTCTAAGTATTCATGTCTTATCTGGATTTCTATGCAGGTTTACAAGTTCAGTGTTGTCTAATTGTGAATGACAACAGCAAATTTATTTAGAAGAATGCCAATGTCAGTCCCTGCTCCTTAATTATATTGAGAACCAATGCAATTTGTAAAAGCAAAATAATTATTTCTAAATTCTTCAGGTGACGAGCGACCGTATATAGAAATGCTTTCTATTTCTTTTGAGTTTTGTATATCCTATTATAATTTTGAATTGGAAATTTAAGTTTTAAAAACTCAATAATGTGCTGTGTTTTAATTATAAGCATTGTTCAGTCTTCACTTGATAACCTAAGAAGGAGGAATTAAAATGTGGAAGACATAATAAATGATAATTATTGTACAATTTATAGTACATGGATGGCCACTTTCTGAACAGTGCATTCAAAAGATCCCATTATAGCATTCCCACCAAATGCACTGATTTAATAAGTATACCGCTGTACTGGAATATTTGGCAATCTATACCCCAAAACATGCTGTGTGTACCAAAGGTATACTTTGATACCTGTTTTATGTATTTTTTAAAACATTGAGACATTTTTCTTTCATGTTGAACGTGATATAGGTATGCAAAAGACGAAAACAGTGCTTGAGTTTGGTGGTATATATATATATTTATTGGACATTGTAAGACTAAGCTTTTGTTCTTAGCCTTAGTATTTTCTTTAACTGCATATGCATTTAACTGTCATGCATCTTTTAATAGTAATGTCATAAAAGCATTTATGTGAACTGCATTCGATTACAATTTGTTTAGTTAAATATATCATTTTAGAGTTTGTCCTCTACTTGTTGTGAGTTTGGCTGGTTGTCTAACGTGAAAGTACAGATGATGCTCATAGATACAATCCAGTGACCACAAGGTTACATGCTTTGCAGGGAATAATGGCTTTCACTTGCTAAGATCATAAAAGTGCTACATAAATTATTGTTTTTTTGTGTGAACCATACTAGAAATACATAATAATTTGGAGCAAAAATTAAACAAAGTTTCTATAGCTCTTTTCAAAGCTTTTTGTATAGCTAAAGATAACCTAAACCTTTGCTTAGATCTTTTGTTGCTGCTGCTCTGGAATCAAAACATATTATTTAGGTCTCTGGGTTGGCATTGCACTATGGTTGATTTGCAAGCTTTTTTTAAATAGCCCTCTCACCAAAAAACACTGAGCTGATGGTATTGTTACAGGTCACTGGTTATTGCTGTGGTATTTTCTGAACTCCTTTAACTCCTTAGAGAGAAATACTTTATTGTAAGAAATTGTAAGAAATACAATTATAACTGCAAAGCACTAATCCAAGTTACAGTATCTAGGACTGCAGGGTTACATTTGTCAAATTTGCATTCTAGTCCTGCCCTCTGTAGTTTTCATTTTCAAGTTCAAGTTTATTGTCATTATACTCATATACAGGTATATGGTATAACGAAATGCTATTTAGCTAGCTCTCGGACATAAGTAGTACAAGAAAAAAACAACAACAACAACAATACAATTGTATAACAAAAGAAAGACAGAGACAACAGGCAGTGTACAAAAAACAACAGACGATGTGCAAAAACAGCAACAGGCAATGTGCAAAAAAAAACAACAACAGGCAATGTGCAAAAAAAACAACAACAGGCAACGTGCAAAACAACAAAAAGGTAACAGGTTATGTGCAAAAATATGCATCAACAGAATGAAATAAAGGGATAGAAATTATGGGGAGTAAGCTTTTGACATGTATGGTAGAGGTAGATTTTCAATGTGTGTTTGGGTTTTTGGTAAGAAAGAAGGCACTGTGAGGTTCAGATCATAGGTGAGAGGTGCGGTGAGAGTGAGAGTGAGAGAGGCTGGGAATTTAACAGTTTGATAGTGCGGGGGTAAAAACTCTCTCTGAGTCTGGTAGTCCGGGCCCGAATGCTCCGGTACCAATTTCCAGATGGTAGCAGATCATAAAGTCTGTAGCTGGGGTGTGTGGGGTCTTTGACGATGCTTAGAGCTTTCCTCAAGCACCGTCTGTCATAAATGTCCTGGATAGATGGGAGGGCAACCCCAGTGATGGACTGGGCAGTTTTCACCACCTGCTGTAGGGTGGATACCTTTTTTTTTGGATACCTAACAGACTTTTTTGGATACCTATCAGACTTGTGCATCAGTGAATTTCATTACAAAGCAATCTATGCACAAGATTTTATTGCATGTTGTCACTTTTAGTCTCTCAAGTATGGAGTATGTCAACCAAGGATCCTTAATGGCCAACTGACTTCCTTCCTTAAATGATAAAAATATGAATCCAGATGTTTTGTATATAATGTAACATGCAAAATAAGTGTTCTGGATCACCAGAGAAAAGGATTTTCAAGGCCAATGTGTCTATATTTAGTGACCAATGTAAACAGTTGTGATAGGCTGGTGTCCCATCCAGGATGTATCCTACTTGTCAGGATGCGATCCAGCTCCCTGTGGCCTTGAATTGGGAAAGGAGGCTAGAAAATGGACGAATGGATGTTAACAGTGCAACCCCATCTTTTCACTTCTTGAAAACATTTGACTTCTATTAATATGGCACAGTGGTTAGCATTGATGCCTCCCAGTGCTGAGGTCCTTAGTTCAATTGCTGGGGTGCTATCACAGTGGAATTTTTATGTTCTCTCTGAATTTGTTTGGGCTTTCCACTAGATGATCCGATTTCCTCCCACAGTCCAAAGACATACTGGTAGGTTGATTGGTTTCTGGGAAAACTGGCTCTGGTGTGTGAGTGTCTGTGTTTGTGACTGTGTGCCCTGCAATGAACTGGAGTGGTCCTGCCCAGAGTGTGTCCTGCCTTGCACCCATTGCAGGTTAGGCTCTGGCTTCTCTGTGACCATGTACTGGATAAAGTGGTAGGAAAACGTATGGATGTGCCTGTATTTAGTGACAAATGTAAACAGTACAATCTTGTAACAGTTCATTTTTTTAAAACATTTGGCTTTTAGAAATATGGTTATGATGGGCAGCTGTCTTGCAGCACTGTGGTTGTTTCCTCTGCAGTTTACAATGGAGGTGTCAGTCAATGAAGCCCCCCTGACTATTTCTTCACATGTTGACTGGACAGAGTAATACATTAGAGAAGAGGTGTAGTCACTGAGTCTGCTGGCCTGTGTCTCTGGGTTTGACTATAAGTCACGTTAAGGACTTCCCAAAAACTTGATCTGTTGCACAGCAGTTTTCTCCCACATGTCAAGAAGATGGAAATCTGATGGGTGTGAAAACTACATGACCTCTCTAGAGTGTGCATTTGTTGGAGGGTAAAATATCTACACCCGAGGGTTCCAAATATGAACTGTTTGCCCCCTGAAAACATTCTGGCAATTGGCTTCTGAGAAAACTGGCCCTGGTGTGCATGTATGTGTATACTTGTGTCCTGTATGCTCTGGCAATCCTGGGTGCTGGTTGCTTGCCAGGTTGGGCTCTGGCTTCGTCACAACCAAATGCCAAAAGCATTTGATCAATATCCAAAATACAGTCAACTCAAGAATTATTGGCACCCTTCAATTGAGACCACAGGTTTTCAATAGGATTCAAGTCCAGAGACTGAAATGGCCATTGCAAAACATTGATTTTGTTTTCCCACAACCATTTCTATGTTGATTTTGATGTATTTTTGGGGTCATTGTCTTGTTGAAAGGTCCATCTACGGCCAAGTCAACCTCCTGGTAGAGGCAGCCAGGTTGTGGGCTAAAATATCCTGGTTCTTAGTGGAATTCAATATGCCTTTGATCTTAACAAGAGCCCTTGGACCTCTAACAGCAAACAGTCCCAAAGCATCAATGATCCACCATCATATTTTACTGTGGTTAACAGGCGCTTTTCCTTGTATGCAGTCCTCTTTTGTTGCTTTTTCTAAAAGCATGCATAGAGTGATAA
The DNA here is from genome assembly GCF_040954835.1 of Lepisosteus oculatus. Classification (NCBI taxonomy): domain Eukaryota; kingdom Metazoa; phylum Chordata; class Actinopteri; order Semionotiformes; family Lepisosteidae; genus Lepisosteus; species Lepisosteus oculatus. Next base: position 2,767,167 of record NC_090713.1, read on the forward strand.
GTTACTTAGTATACTGTATATTAAACCAAACTGGGGATATGTATTATGATTTGAATTTTGAAAGTTTTATGACTTGTAAGTAAAACAAATAAGCTAATAAGCAGTGATTATTAATTCAATTGTTCATTATATTTGCTGTGCAGTAGCATGATGATCTTGTCATCACAGAACTCTGTGGTGAAGGATTCCATAATGTGTGAGGCAGGAGAAAACAAGAAACCCATTAAACATAATATTCAATAATGATGCAACTGGGAGCACCAAGTGCCATCTTGTATTAAAATATATGTAAAATATATAAAATCACAGGCTAACCTATTGATATGCCATTTCTGAGAAAATCAACTGATTCTGTTACAGCCTGAGGGAATGCTATTGGAAAGGAGCTGGACATGGTTTGAACAGCTCAACTGAAAGGGCTGTTTAGCATAATCATTTCTAATGCTTTAGTATTTCTATTGCTTTAGCTTATAGTACTGTTTGTTTTGACAGCTACACAAGTTTGAGAAAAAATAATATTATCTGTATAATATAATAATATTATCTGTATCTGGATATCTGGATATGGCCAGTTTATTTATCATCTACAAATATGTATATATGTATGGGGTTGTCACACGTAGGTAGAGCTTTGACACATTCTTGAAGTCCAATACATATTTTTCCTCTAGTTCCTGAAATGTATATTGTGATTTATGTGTCTATGTACAGTATATATGGTAGGTCTGTATGTATACAGCGTAAGAGCAACTCACCAAGTCAAATTCCTTGTAAGTGGAAACTTGGACAATAAAGTGATATATCTATCTACAAATCAAAACTCTCCACCAAACAACTGTTTTATTAAAAAAAATACAACATTTACTGGAACATAACTTCTCATTTAATTCCATTATCAAATTAAGTTACCCACCCTTTTACATCTACAGCTGTTAACATCCCAATGGTTCCTTAAGTTTATTGATTTAGTCTTGTCATCTTTCTAATTTATTTTGGTCCAATTCTTTATGTTGGTGGCCTGTTCTTCGTGCTTAACATTTTAAAATGGTTCTCCATTTCACTTTTCTAGATGTTGCTGATTGGACTGCAATTCTTCTGCTATAAACTATGACACATTCCTCCTACTCAGACTCAACCTCCTCCTTCAACAACAGCAAGATCAATGCTTCAGGCAATATATGGGAACCGTTTGATGGATGTGAGGAAATGCCTGCTGGTCTTCTATTTGACTTAGGAGTGCAGATTTTCAATGTTTTTCTGGGTATACCAGCCAACATAATGGTCATGTGGCTTTTACTGAAACACAAAAATGAATCCTCCACTTCAGATATCTTCATTTTTAACCTCGCTGTTCTAGATGGACTTTTTGGCTGCATGATCCCTCTGGGCCTAATTAATATATATGTGCTTCAAAGCAATGATGCCAAGGCTGCTCAGAGGTTTGCCTATGGTATAAAAGATATGGGAAGTCCCCTGTTTCTTTCCTGTATCTGTTTAGACCGGTACATAGCTGTGCTGCACCCCATTGCTTTCACAGGCCTCAAAGATCACAAATACAGAGCAGGCCTGTCAGTGGTGGTGCTGGCCATCACGTTAGCCTACTCCATCACCAAGGCTTTCAAAGGGACTGAGATTGAGAACTTTGACAAGATATTTACTGCCAGCATCCTGGCTTCCTTTGCATTCATGATCTTCTGTAACATCTCCATCCTGTGGGCACTGAAGCGATCTGGACCAGGGAAAGATGAGATGCACCCCATGAAGAAGAAGGCCTTCAAGATAGTTCTTTCTATTCTGGCTACTATAGTGTTTAATTACCTCCCACCTGTAGCTCTTTTTCCATTCCAGAAGTATTATGATGCCAGTGCATTTACATGCTACATCGTGCCTGTAGTCTTCTCCTTCGTCAACATCAGCAGCAGCACTCAGCCCTTACTTTACTTGTCCAGAGTGGAGAACAAGCTGCCTTGTTTGTTACACTCAAACAGTAAGATGTGTTGTTCAGCTCAGTCACTCTGCCAACAGCTGCAGCCATCTAGAATGCGCAAGTTGTCAGTTAGTATGCCGTAGGAAACATTGTGGCACGCCTAATATTGCAGAGCCACAATGTTTTTAATTGTTTTGAATAATATGATGTAGGACTGCATTACTTCTCTATAAAACTGTGAAGTGTGCCAGGACTCTTTGCCACCACAATTCTATACAATACTGTCACAATACCATATAACACTAATATCCTCACACTTATTATTTTTAAGTAACTTAAATTATACTGAATTATTAGTAATAGAAAACAGAGATAATCTGATTTCATATTTTGATAAAAAGCTTATTATATACATACTGGCTTTAAACCACACAGTATCATACTACCTGTATATTTAAAAGCAAATAGACACGTATTTCTGTGTGTCAATTTCAGAGTAGTGATATCAATGACTGTCAGGCATGAACTTTGTAGTAAATTGCATTGTAGCTAATACAAGTGTGCACTATATTTAGATCAGTATATTTAATGTGTTAATATAACATTTTGTCATTGAGGTACTGTACAGTGTGCTCCAAAAAATGCAATATAATTATGCATTTATATATTATATAATTATAACAATTACTGCAAAACAGTGGTGTAAGTAATGACATCTAGGAGAAGACAGTATGAAAGAATGGTGAAAATCAGTACTATTCTATAGCTCATGTACTGGGGATATTATTTAATGTGAATTGTTTGTGGCATGTCTGTAAATGTTCACTTTATGTTCAGGTATTTTGTTCAGGGTGAGGTGGATACTTTGCATTTGAGTACCAGTTTTTTCTGTTTTGTGAATAGTACAATTAAATGCTTCCAATAATGTAATCACAAGAGTTGTTGTTTAATCTTAAAAAAGGAAAATTTGCAAATAATTACATATTTTAACTTTTACTACATTTATTTTTAATATTATTTAATATCTAATTGATATTTAAAATGAACAAACATGTCACTATACTGTAGTATACATATTATTTATTAATGTATGTTATTATTAGAAGGGTTTTTTTTTGCTAAAGAAACTACAATTTGAACAAAATGGTTGGAAATTGACTCAGGCATGCCATGTGGTAAGTGAGTTTCTTAGAGCTGCTGGATCAGCCTATGAAAATTCACACCACCCATATTCCATATTCCCATATTCCCCCAGGGCAATGGCATGGTGGAGTGTCTCTAGTCATGGAGGCACATCAAAAAGAATGAAAATGCAGTTTACCTTGTTCGTCCCGTCCTAGCTGGCAGGTCAGCCATACAGTGCTCCCGTGCCTGCACCCCAATCCTGCTAATGTTAGGTCAGAAGCTGGCTTTAGTCAGTACCCCAAATGTCCCTTACAGCATAGCTCAGGGAGGACCAAGAAAAGGCTCATGAATACAGAGCCAAGTGAGCCCAAGCAGTAGGTGAGAGATACTCAAGAAACTACCCACGTGAAGCCCAGAGGCACCCCTGTTCAGCCACAGGAGAAATTGTGGGTATACAGACCAAAGAGAGCTAAAGACTGCAGTCCAAAACTTGACACTAAGTGGGTTGCCTCCACTGCTGTTGAGAGGGTGAGTGAAACCAGCTACAGTGTCCTTTTGCACATCCGGGGCTGTCAAGCCATCCTTGATCAGACCTGTATGCCCCCTTACCAGGGGAGGGTTTGCTCACGCAGCTGTGCCCCAGAATTCTTTCACCCTGCTGCCCAGGCCCCTGATGTGGAGAGAGAAGCCGCATTCTTTTCTCTTCCCAGTCCTCAGCACCCTGTCTGCACTGCTTCCCCAGCGCCCTGACCATGTCTGCAGACAGAAGAGTGATACAGTGCTACTGGCACTTTGAAGTCACCCTCAGGTCAGAGGGAGCTGAGGGGGAGCAGTGGAGTGGTCCACCTTTGGAAGTAGTCTCTCTGGGAGCTTCTGAACCCTGACCCATTTCCCCTCACACAGCCAAACTGAGCAGTTGCAACTGTTAATCACTCTCCCCTCTCTTGCCTCCAACTTCTCTCCTAGTCCTCTGTCGGTCAGTGTCAGGCCTGTGTACCAATAAAAGGGCCATAAACTAGTGAGCTCCAGTTACTGTCTCCTGGTTCTCCTACTATACCACTGCCTCTGCAGGAGAACTTCCAAGACTTCATTAGAGTCCTGTTTTCTTTCTTCTTCCTATCACATGATAGCATGAAGATTTAACCATTCTTACTGTATGTATCACATTGGGGGATTTTCGTTTCAGTAATGGGGTTAACAATGATTTTAGGGACAGCTGTAAAAATCTGAATTAAATGCAAAATATGTATAGAAATACGTAAAGAATAAAATGTACATTTTGCCCATAATCATTTTTATATAATGATACAATATGCAATGTTAAACATAATGTAATACATTTTGTTAATACCATAATATACATAGGCTACAAGAGGCATGCATTATTTACTATATTGATAGTTTGTACTGATGAATTTATTGTAAAATAATAAAATAATTTCACTGGATAGTTTGTAACAGCTTGCTGATTTCTAATATTTTGTTCCAATATTGGTTAATGTTCTGTAAATGTACCACAATAACAGAACCACCATGGCTCTAAAGCCATATACTGTATATACAGTATAGTGAAAAAGAAACGGATGTGTACTATACCATTAATAAAGAGGCCAGACTAACATAAAAGATGTGGGTTGTCATTTGAATGACTTTCTCATTGTTGCATGTACAGTATATTATTTCAAGGAATCATTTAACTTGGCAACTCGTTTTGACATCACGTTGCTCAGTCTAACCGAAAATGTTGTGTACAGTATGTGTTAATGTAGTTGGCTCACTCTCCAAAATTAAAAACTTCATTATGTGCTTGGTGAGGTATACACTTCATGTTCCCTTAAAAACTATTTTAGAAATGTAAAATAAATAATGTCACTGATAAAATTCAAAAGTAGTGATACCAACATCATCCCATCCCAACTGCATTCATCAGCTCCACCTCAGCCCCAGTGCTGTCTTGTTCACTGTGCAGAGGCAGTGTTGACATGGGTCCTGTGCACATGGCCAGCAGGAGAAGACATTTGCGTTCAGGTGATACTTCCCAGCACGGTGCTCCACTGTAATGTCAAGGACCAGCAGTACCTCCAGGTAACGCACCACCTGAACCCTGGTGCTCTTTGAAACTGAGCAGCCAGTGTAAAGAAGGTCATTATGGAGGGTGAAAGCCTGGACACAGAGGTAGGTGCAAAAACGACACATAGCTTTTACCACAGCTAGGAGCGCATGAGGTGTAACACAGTAGTTCTTCTCAGCATGGCTGAGAGCTTAGCTGAAGTAGGCCACCACTTGCTAATACTCCTCCAATGCCATCATCGCTGGGTTCAGTGTCTAAGATGAAAAGGAGCTCTGGGTCAGGGTAGGCCAACACTAGCGATTTTGTAAGGGCAGCTCACAGCTGTTCAAAAGCAAATTGACAATCCTTGTCCCAATGGAAACAAGCTCCTTTGAGTGTGAGACAAATAAGGTGTGGTGCAACATCTGCAAATTTAGGGACAAAATCATGGTAATAGGAGGGCAACCCAATGAAACTCCTAAGATCCTTAACTGACTTCAGGCCAGGAGTTCACTATGGCCAACTTTTCAGGGTCTGCCCAATGACGTGCCCCAGGAAATGAGGCTCTTGCTGCAAAAAATAGCCTTTCTTTACAAAACCTTTCTTAAATTGTTCAGGGTCCCAGAGAATAAGGGTGCATGCACCTGTAGGTCGTCCAGGTACACCACACACTCTGACCTGGGCATGTCACTTAGAACCTTTTCCAACAGCTGTTCAAAAGTGGGTGGGGCATTGCACAGTCCTAAAGACACGGCAGTATATCGTAACAGTCTCTGACCTACAGTATGGAGAAGGTCTGTCCTCTGTGGCTACCTCACCTTGCGATTAGCTGCTGTGCAAGTCCAAAGAGCTGAATAAGCGGACCCTGAGACATAATCCAGTGCCTCATCAGGGTGAGGCCAGGGGATAATAGTCCTTCTTGGTGCCATTGATGAGCCATCTGTAATATGCACATACTGTACCCGCAGTGAACCATCTTTCTTTTGGATCAAGACAGTAGGGGCAGACCAAGGACTGTCAGAGGGCTCGATCACACCTACTGCAGACATACGCCAGATTGCTTCCACTGCCTGTGCTGAACAAGGTTTGTATGCTGTTTTCCTCGATTGCAACAAACACATCTGCATTCCCTCTTAGTAGAGGCCTTAGCTGTTCTTTTTCAGTCCCCCTTTGCTGCACTGGTGCTGGACACGGCTCCTGGACATAAGTTGGAGATGGTCAGACCAGTGTCCAAGAGGGCTGACAAAGCAATGCCTGCTATGGTGCACTGTGCCATCAGCACAGGGACCCCCACAGATCCTTCCAACCTATTCAACCTATTCAACCTATTCCAACCTATTCAGGTCTTTGGTTAATTGAAGGTGAAATGTGATGGAACAGTAGACCCCTGCTTAAGCTATCCTGCTGGTGTTTTTCCAGCATCTGTAATGTTTCCTTCTTTGGTGGGTCTGCCCGGCATACTGCCCAGCTGTCTGCATCTCCCCTTTTGAATTGGTCCGTGAACAACGGATGTCTGGGTCACCAGCATCTGTGGACAATACATTTCCTCTCCTTGGATGAGCTGCTCTCCCAGGATGGGCTCCACATGCTCTGCTGTGGCCAGAGCCCTCCCCAGAGTCATGGAACCAGCTAAACCCACATCCCGCTTAGGTGCTGGAGGGGTCAGTTTCTGTACAAAGTAGTTCAGAGCTAGCTGGTCCATAGTCTCACTTGTCCATCCAGGGAAAGCTCTCTTCACTAATAGATGGATGTCTTCTTTTTGTTGGTCTGTCTTAGCCAGACACTGCCCAGCAAATGCAGTGGCCTTACGTCTGCCAAAGCACATTTCCACTGCTCCCTTTAAGCTCCTCCAAGTCCCCCTTCCCCCTCTACTGCATTGCCTAGATAACTAGTCTGTTGCTTTGGATCCAAACTACTCACTCTGGCTCTCAGATCCCAGACATTTACTTGCACACTTCTCATTCTATTATCCCATCAACTGACCTCAGTTTGGTCCCTGCTGAAGAACGGCTGTATGTGGAATGAACTGCTGGGAGGGAGGCCGTTCCCATTGGGTGAGGCAGGAATTGGTAATCCTCCTGGGGTGCAGGGCATCGTCGGTAAGAGGGCATCTCCAGAGCTGCCTCCGGTGGGATCCACTGACTGATGCTGGTTGCTCCAAGGGGCTCCAGGCATTGGGCTGCAGACAAGGTTCTGGAAGGTCATCTAGACCTGTTTCCTAATTCCTTGGAGCTTTGCATCTCAGAGGAGACGGGTCCAGGGCTCATCCAGCTGGCCTTGGTGAGCTGCCTCCATCTGCGCTGGGCTCCAGGTGAGGCTGTCTTGACTCTGATCCCTCACAGCTAGTCATTCCCAGGAGAAAAGTCCAGGCATCTTCCAATGTGAGTTTTTATCTGAAATACCAGTTTGCTGTTTATTGTTTATAGTATGAATCTGTGATGTTCATATTCAAAGTAGATTCCTTTAATTGTGTCAGAAAATTAACCAGCAATCCTATTCTTGGCATTTTTTCAGTGCAGTATAGCCATATGGACTTAATCATTAAAATTTTGAAATCTCTTCACATCATGCAAGAATACAATTGAGAGGATTTTACAGAATTTTTTTACAGCAATTTTACAGAAAATGGGATAAAAGGGAAGAAGTAAAGGCTGGCCCAATGAGGCCATTTGTGTAGCTGTTAAGGAATAGTAGTTGAAGAGGACTGTGTTAAATATTGCTATTGGAAATAATGTTTGTGATATTTGTTTCAGAATGAGCTTCAGAGCTGGTCTCCAATGGAAGGAGTATTGCATGTAAGGGATTTCTACATGTCTACATGTCTCTATTTTTTCTAAAGCATTGCTATCGAAATGTGGTCATAAAAAATAACGACCTTTAACAATTAACACCTAAAATCAAGCATGAGTAGGAATGATATGAGGGAGGGACAGGAGTGGTTTCCTGAGACGTCAGCCAGGTCCTCATAAAATTCCAAGGTGCTGCATTTACAAAGATCACAAATTGTGTCTGGTTTTAATACTTCCATATTATATATTAATTTCAATATTGCTGTGAATTTTCAAAGTGAAATTGATGCTAACATGCAGGACCATCTGATTGGAAACCAAACTTCATTGGCAAATATTTTGTGGAAGCAGTAAGTGGTAAGTCTTAAGTATTTCTTCAGTAAGAAGATAATGATTGCAAAATATTTATCACTGTATTGCATCCATGTAATCGGTCCTCATTATGAGTATTTTCCTATTCGTTATGACATTACTTGTATTTTAATTTTTGCTGTAAAGTGGATTCTGTGTAGGATTGTTTTCTAAATACTTACAGTATCTTATGTAACATATCTACCGGGTGGTTCTATGGCTAAGAATCTCTGCCTGTGGCTGGAAGGTTGCCTGTTTGTATCCCACAGCCAGCAGAGGAATCCTACTCTGTTAGGCCCCTGAGCAAGCTCCTTAACCCCAACTACTCCAGGGGTGCTGTATAAATGGCTGACCCTGCCCTCTGTCCCCAAGCGTCTCTCCCTATCTGTGTGTCTCATGTAGGGGAAGTTGGGGTAATTCCTAATACGAGAAATTGTATGTGGCTAATAAAGTGATCCTCTCTTAAATAGAAGCAAATCCTTGGATTTTGAAAAGGGAGCACTGCTTATTGTTGCAAATAACACATTCAGAAAGCTCTGGTCATCTATTCTTACAGAGAATGAACAGGTGACCTCTGTCTACGAAGCTGTGGCTGCATATCTTACATTAACTATTTACTTCCACACAACCATGAAAGAGCTGGAGATCTGTGAAACGCAAAACTTTGCGCAGGCATATATCTACAGCAATATTTATGCTGTTGTTTCTTTAAAATGAAAGCAACCAATTTTCCAGCCCCAATTCAAGTTTTAATAAGCTTTTAGCAAGTTATTACACTTCAGTATTTCCAGGTGTTTACCATTGATTTTTGCGTTCAAACAAATATGTAAAAAATACAACACAAATTATGGCTATTGTGAATATGATTCTTACAGAATGAAAAAAAACACATAAATAAAAATTAAATTAGGTAATCCCCAAACATCAGGAAAAACGATAACCAAAATTCAAAGAAACAGCACATAAAGTTAAAGAGATGCTTCAGCTAAAGCCAAACTGACACACTCTTCTCTCACAAACCCATATGATATTAAATATGGGTATTCAAGGAGCACATTGGTGCAGTGGTTAGCATTGCTGTCTCACAGTGCCAGGGCCCAGGGTTCAGTTCCAGACATGAAGAGTTAGTATGTTCTCTTGTTTGGGTTTCATCCCATAGTGCAAAGATAGTCCGCTAGGTTAAATCGAGGAAGATTGGCCCCGGTGTGAGTGTATGTTTGTTTGTGTCTGTGCCCTGTGATGGACTGGCATCCTGTGCAGGGTGTATCCTGCTTTGCATCTGTTGCTTGCTGGGATAAGCTCCGGCTCACCTGCAACCCTGAATTGGAAAAGGTGATTAGAGAATGGATAGGATTCCAGACCGACAAGTAACATCATAAAACATACTTGCATAGATAAAATTGTCCAATAGTTCTGCTTTTCCTTCCCTTACTGAATATAATTCTAATAACACAATAGCACCCAGTAGCTGTCAGTATTCATATTGATGCTGTCTATACGCTATGTCTTCTTGTTAGGAAATGATGAGTCAGTGAGGTCAAAACTGTTTCCTTGCTTTACAGTCACACAAATTGTATTTCTAATCATGACCTTAATACGCATGATAAAAATAATTTAGAATGTTTTATTTTGGGTAAATCAAATGTATACATTTGGACAAAAAACACACTTTAGCATAACACAGAGCTTTCTAGTGACATTAAGTATTGGGAAACATCTTAAACTTTTCAGTGTGTTATGTCATACAAATGACAGACGTCCAGGTGTCTGTGTAGGAAGAGCCCTTTATTACATATGCATATGGGAGTCTAACTCTCTTGCAAGCCAGACTCGAAAATAAATAACTAAAGATGGTCTTTTATACCCTGGAACAAACAAGCTAAAATGACACTCCCCCTAATAGTAATACAGAAATATGTCTATATATGGATTTACTGTACATCACATAAAGTTCATGCAAAGATTAGTGAAGCAAACTGTTACCACACCGCCCATAAAACTGTGTCTCAATGAGTTTACCTAGTGACATGACATACAGCTCAAATGTACAAGTAAGCATAATTTCCCTGTATAAATGTTTGAGCAAAAAGTTTATAATAAACATGTAGAATAAGCATCTTATATCTTAGATCATGTCTCTTGGCCTATTGACAGAGACAGGTTCCACTTTATGTTCTGGCATAAAGCCAACGTTAGACCACACATATTTTGTTCCTTCAAGTGTAAGAGTAAGTACTTATCCAGTAATTTTCTGACCGCTTTATTCAATACAGGATTGAAGTCAGGGGGCACAGCCTAGAATGGCAAGCAAAAGACATAAAGCAGGGAACCTCCTGAATGGAATGCCAGTTCAGCACAGGACACACACAGCCACAGACATGTACACACTTACAAAATGACCATCAGTCTCAGCCTCACCCACTGACATCTTTCTTTTTTTGAGGGCTAAAGACATGGGCAGGTTACCTTTTCATTTCCCCTTAAATATATATATATAAAGTAATTCTGAAAGCTTGCAGTTTTTCAAATGCAGATTGATTTAGCCAATCTGTAAATGGGTATACCACACACCTTCCCATGTATGAGAAATACTATGTAAGAGAAAAACATGTTTTTGTCAGCCTCTGAGCCCGTCCTTGTCATTGAACAGCCAAGAAGATGAAAATCTGTTAGATGTGAAGAATATACAGCCTCTCCAGAGTGCCGGTGTGATGGAAGGCTAAATATCGACACCTGAAGGCTCCACATAGGAACTGCTTGGCCCCTCATCTCTCGTCTAATTTTATGTCATCAAATCCCTTCCTTTTTATCCTCTGGAGAGGGGTGGCAAATCCTTATATAGCCTTCTCCCAGAGGTTCAAAATCCACATCCATAAAGAGAGTTCCTGAAGGATTTTCCACAGTGTTAAGCGTAGCCACAGTAAGCAAACAAGACCTTAAGGGATTCATTTCCTTTGCTTTGGTAAGATCACTATGTGCTTCCACTGTTGTATAAAATGTATTTACTGTTATATGTACAAAGTTTTGACTGTTTTACTCTGTTTCTATTTCTTATTTTTCTAAGTATTCATGTCTTATCTGGATTTCTATGCAGGTTTACAAGTATTCAGTGTTGTCTAATTGTGAATGACAACAGCAGGTTTATTTAGAAGAACGCCAATGTCAGTCCCTGCTCCTTATTTAAATTGAGAACCAATGCAACTTGTAAAACCAAAATAATTATTTCTGAAATCATGACTGAGGAATGTCAATTTCTATACAGTAAAACTGGAGTGTAGTTTTAATAATCTATACTATACAGTACTTTTAATAATTAATGTAGTATACAGTAGTTTTAATAGCCGGAATGGACCAGGGGAACAGCATTCCATGTGATGGTGGAAAATTCTTTAAATAGAAAGAGACTGCATATTGAAAGGTATACAGAAATTATTTTATATAAACATTCTTTTCTATGTATTTTGATTTTTATAAATCCTATTTTAATTTTGAATTGGCAGTTGAATTGGCAGGTTCCTCACTGAAAGGTTAACAGCCATTTTAGAGGCAATTAAGAGCAATTCTGTGTTTTCTAACAAATTCAATTTGTCAGCCTTCAAAGATATCTTTGTTAGAAAAAATGCAAATACGATAATGTTCTGTATATTTGAATTATATACACTGAACAATTTCTCATTTGATAACCTAAGAAGGAGGGCTTAAGTTGTTGGAATCATATAGTAATTTGTGGCCACTTCCTGAAAAGTTCAATGAAATGACTTCATTATTGCAAACCAACATTGCAAACCAACCAAATGTACTGATCTAATAAGCACACTGCGGAACTGGGGAATATATACCCTAATATTTAATATATACTTTTTTAAAAAATATTAAAGTTTTTTAATATAATATAGCCATACAAAAGATATTTATCAACAGTCGTTGGTGGTACTGTACTGTATTTCAGACCTTGTTAGATTTGAAGTGTTTTTTCTTAGTCTCAGTAGTTTTTAAAATTGCATATTGGAGCTAGAAACCAGTATTCTATGTGTGTGAAGATATGTGACATCATACTTTCTAGGAAAATTCAATTGTTATCAGTCAGAACCATTTTCCAGTAGTAATGACAGGAGGGAATTTGTGCCATTCATTTGAACTGCAGTCGGTCACAATTTCTGCCCATTTTAGTTAATCATATTAGTTTGTTCTTCACCTGTCTTAGGTTTGGCAGGTTGTCATCACATGTAAAATTATAGATTGTTCTCGTAGTCGTTATCCAAAAAGCACAAGGTAAAATTCTTTGTCACATGAAAGTGAAAATAGCTTTTGGTTGATAAAGCCATTTAATTATTGCTTCATAAATTGTTGTTTTTCTTTTGCAAACCAAATTTTAGATGCAAAAGTATATAAACAAAGGACAAAAGCTAACCTAAAGTGTTGTCCTGATATTTTGCTTCTTCTCTGATCTGAAGTCATAATGCATTTATTATTTCTCTGGATTGGCACATCAGTGCACTGTGGTGAATTGAGACATGTTAAAGACTCCCACGTTCTTTTTTTCACCAACCAAAAAAAAACACATGCTGCTGATGATATTGTAAAAGGCCACTGATTATTGCTGAGGTACTTTCTAGAGTCCTTTAACTATCCTTTAAGCTCATTGATTTCTTCTTCTCATCTTTCTTGGGTTCTTTTGGTCCAGTTCTTTATGTCATTGGTCTGTTCTTGCTATACATTTTAAATGCTTCTCTGTTTCACTTTTCTAGATTTTGCTGAATAGGGTGTGATTCCTTCACTGTAAGCCAAAATGGATTCTTCCTACTCAAACTCAACTTTCCCATTCAACAACAGCAAAATCAATGTCTTGCAGAAGCCATGGACACCATTTGATGGATGTGATGAAATGCCTGCTGGTGTTCTGTTTGACTTAGGGGTGCAGGTTTTTAATGTGGTTTTGGGTCTACCAGCCAACATTATGGTCATGTAGCTTTTACTGAGAAACACAGGTGAATCCTCCACCTCAGACATCTTCATTTTTAACCTTGCTATTCTGGATGGCTTTTTTGGCTGCATGGTCCCTCTGAGCCTAGTTAATTTATATGTGCTTCATAGCAAAGATGCCAAGTTCGCTCAGAAGTTTGCCTATGGTGTGAAGGACATGGGGGGTCCCCTGTTTCTCTCCTGTATCTGTTTAGACCGGTATGTAGCAGTGCTGCATCCCATCACTTTCACAGGTCTCAAAGACCACAAATACAGAGCAGCCTGCTCAGTGGTGGTGCTGGCCATCACGTTAGCCTATGCCATTGCCAAGGCCATTGGGGGGATTGAGAACTTTGAGAAGATATTCACTGTCAGTATCCTCACTGCCTTTGCCTTCATGGTCTTCTGTAACATCTCCATCCTGTGGGCTCTGAAGAGATCTGGACCAGGGAAAGATGAGATGCACCCCATGAAGAAGAAGGCTTTCAAGATGGTTCTGTCCATCCTGGCTATTATAGTGTTTAATTATCTCCCACCTGTAGCTCTTTTCCCATTCCAGCAGTATTATGCTGTTGCTGTATTTACATGCTACATCCAGCCCTTCGCATTCTCCTTCATCAACATCAGCAGCAGCACTCAGCCCTTACTCTACCTGTCCAGACTGGAGAAGGTGCCTTGTTTGCCAAACTCAAGCAGTAAGATGTGTTGTTCAGCCAAGTCCCTCTGTTTGCAAAGTTAAATTTTCATATGTCAGAAACATTGTATTACAAATGTGTATTGTCGTATGACAAACAGGGTCCTCCCAGATGAATACTGAGGTTTGGCAAAGTTTATACCCTCACTGAGGAGATCTGACCACAAACAAATCCCCAATGTGGAATTCCCATCAGTGACTTGATGTGTCTACAATCCAGATACATTTTTGCAATGGCTTAGCCACTGTGAAGAGCTTTCTTTTAAGTGTAAAATTTTGTTTACACTAAATATGTTTTTGTTCCATTGTATATTTTTATTGTCTGTGGGTGCCTAGACCTGTTTTGTGTGCATATCAATGCAACTTTTACTGTGATTACAGAGAGTGTCTCGTAATGGAATGAATGACATACTTTGCTTTTTGCGCAAACAGTTTAGAAGGTGGAGTGAACAAATTCTGTTACAACCACAGAACTGTTTTGCAAACCCCTAGTCAATCTTCCCAAACAGCAGTAAGGTGTTACATGCAGAATGGTACAGTACAGTGCCTTAGTTTTACACAATTATAAATCAAAACAAATAATCTGTGATTTACAGAGTTAAGTCTGTATAGAAATAAGAACTCAATGCACAAATTGTAAAATGTTTCATAAACTAATTTAGGTAATACTTATTCTAAACTGAATGGCCAGTTTAGAGTCATTTGCTTCTCTTTAATCTCTGCGTCAACAGAACATTGCCAGGAATAAGTGGCACTTTGATGGTGGTCAAAACTCTATAAAAAGGAGTGATTGATGTGAATTGATGTGTTCTTGGTCTTTACTCTGTTTCTGTCTATATTTTTTTCCTTGAGAGGCTTGCCATAGAAAGACAAACCCCCAGTCTTCCATATGTATTACATATCTGCTGATGTGTGACTCTGTTTTACATTTGTATACCATTGTGCTTGTACAGATTTAATAAATTCCAATCAAATGAGGATTTTACTGTGTTGTGCCTTTTCATTTCCTGTCCTAGTAATGGTTCTCAAACAATCTTTTGTTCCCTCACAAGAGTATAAGAAACGTCACTACAAGATTTGACCCATCTTGTTGCTGTTGTTGCTAGAAGCCTCTACTGACACTTGAATGCTCAAAAGAAATAGGCTAATAAGAAATAAACCCATATGACCAGATTATTTGCAGCAGACACCTACAAATCACTGTGTAAAAAAGTAGGATTGTTCATTCCACAGTGCAAAAAAAACCCTTGGGTTCCACTTGTATCCTCAGGGTCTTGCTTCATTTTCACTCCTGCAGTTTTGCAGTTGGATTTGCCAGTAGTTTTAACGATTCTGGTCTATCCTGATGTCCTGTTGACCTTCATTGCTCCCTTACTATTTTCCGGTGAGGATATTGGTGCCCAGACGAGCTCCAGTGTTCCTGCATCAGCACCTTCAATCTCCATGTGGAAGGAGCTCATCAGGGCCATCACTATGGAGATCAGGCCGGGCTTATCAGCCTCGTTCAGAACTACATACACTATTTAAGCCTTTCTCAGGACTCTGAAATTGAGTCACCTAACTAGAGTGTGTGTTTGTTTTATGTTTCAGGGCTTCCAGGAGTTAATCACAGTTTTTCCCATTCTCAAATAGGAGCCTTCCGGTTCCCATTTGCAGACGCTATCACTGCTAATTACCAATCATCCCCTCCTGTTTCCATCCCAAAACTGCCTGCCGTCCTCCTTTCTGCTTCCTTATTACTGCATTGTCATCATCCTTCCTCCTAATAAACTCTGTAATCTTCACAACTAATCGGACTCTGAGAACATTTACTTTGCAATGCCCCTTTTCTCATCTACGGCCCAGCGTAACAGAATGTCAGGGCCCCAAAACATCGGAACCCAGCGGCTGAAGACAACTGGACCCAGGACCATGGAGATGACACCTCAGGAATCTGATCCAGGATGTCCTACTTAATACACCTCGTACCCTGTCTCCTGCCTCCTCCATGGACACTATACCCTCTGATTCTTTCCCTGTGCCCTTCCAGATACCAATCGAGCCCCAGTCCCAGGCTCTAGGTCAGCATGGTTATGTCATTCTTCATTTCCTAATTACTTGAACCTCATCACCAGAAGAAAGCCTTTAAGATTTCCATCAGAGTTCTCTTATGCTTTGCCCCAGGTGTATTCCCTTCCATGCAGGGAGCACCTTAAGTATTTAACGCATTGATGAATCCACAAAATAATAACACTGAAGTAAAGAAAATATCCTGAAGGAAGATTTTGCTATCTCTTTGGTAAGACCATGGTGCACCTACACTGTTGTTCTATGCTACAGATGTGTATTATTATCCTTAATGTAACACTGTGTGATCATTATAGTTGGTTAATCAGTATGGTTTTAATGTGTGTCTTGTTTGATGTTGCTTTTCAAAGATGTAGCTTAATAGGGGTGTTATACAGTAGATATTTAAAACAGTGCACAGCATCTATGATTTGGGCAGCTAAAGTTTTCTTAATTCAAAACTTTTGGATTGCTATGATTCTCTGTACTTGAAGTCTATTCTCTGGTTTTCTCCTATAGTCCATAGATACTCTATCTATGTTAATCATTTTATCAAAATTGACCTTGTATATGAGTGTGCGTGTGTGTGTGTCCTGTGATGGATCTACATTCCCTTCAGGGTGTAATCCTACCCTGTGACCTGTGATTCTGAGGTGTTGATTACTGTAACCCTCTACCAAGAATAAGGTGCTTTCTGATTATGAGTGTATAGGCTATTATCAAATCAGCAACAAAATGAAACAAACTACTCAGTAGAAAATTCTGAAATAGTATTACACTAATTTTGCTGCCATAAATATTCCAATGGATATATTCCATGTTCTTAAGAAATATCAATGTTATGCAAAGCAGTGTTTTGGACAAAACGTCAACAGTGAGGAAAATAAAATGTGATGGGGTAGGTACTTAAATGTCTGTACATTTGTCAGGGGTGACCCGCTAAGGAAACTGGAGGATGGTCCCTATGCGGTACCTAAGGAGCAAAACGAGAGGCGAAGTCCGAGTCGGGTTCCGAGGTCCGTGAGGAAAAAAGGCAAGAGAGAGGGTATCCAAACCAGAGAAGGGCTAGGCTGAGGTCAAAGTCGAGTAGGCAAATCCAAAAGTTGGAAAGAGGAGAACAACAAGTGGGTTTCCAAGTCCGAGGGGGCAAGACAGTTGGCGAAGTCGAGGTGAGAGCTCCGAGGTAGGCAACGAGGAATCAGAAGGCAAAAGCGGAACAAAAGCAAGGCAGGTGAACTTAAGTACAACCAACACCAGGCGATGAGCAGAGGTCCGTTGATTGAGGAAGTGTCGTGGTTGGCTGATTTTCAGGGACAGTGTCATTTAGCCTAAGTGCTCAGGGCTGGAGTGAAATTAGTGCAGGTGCGTTTATGTGTGGGAATGCGGTGAGTAGAAGGCATGACAACATTAAAGCAGGAGTATTAGAAACATGATACAAGCAATACAGACAAATGAATTGGTTTGCAATTCAAATGTAGTTGGAAGTTGGAAGAGGAGTAGCAATGAACCCAGATTTAAACTTAACTTTTCTGGCTGAAAAGAACTACAATCTTCCTGCCCCACTCTTTATGAGAAAGAGATCTGCTGCAGGGGCAGTAATTAATCTAGAAACATGGTATTTATATGTGGGCAGGTAGAAGTGGGCAAGATTAAGGTTAGACCTCCTCCTGAACTCTACATCTTCATAAAAATGTCAAAAATCTATGTGGGTCAAACTTAAAATCATAGGGCGCAATGTTAAGAGGATGTGACAGCCCACCAATTTCAGATGTTAATTATAATGCAGTCTCAAAGGGTAATATCATTAAAGCAAGGTTGTTCAGTTTTGGTTGTGGAGCGGGCACTGTGTCTGCGGGTTTTCCTTTCAGGTTAGCTATTAAAGGGTTCGATCAGGGTGATTATTGGGTAAACAGGACCAGATTTTCAGATTCTCAGTGCTGCTTCTTTTGTCATGGATAGGAGATCCGTAGATGCAGAAACTGCTTTAGCTTTGTAGCAGACTATGCCGACTAGCACATATAATGTGTCAAATATGACACTTGCTCTTCTGTCTCAAGGTCTTTTTATCTTCCAGACCCCACAGTGTACCCTCAGACCAGCAACAGACATTAGTATTAAGTGCCCTTTCTATTTTCTAGTGATCACAACATTCATCACTACCCAAAACCAAAACATCCATAACACAAAATTTAACTCCAGTAGGTTCGAGAGTCCATTTTGGTAATATGGAAAGGGCACTAGAAAGTCCTTATTGTCCTATGCAACACAATTACATTAATATATACAAAAATAATCTATTTGTTGGTAGTGGAATGTGTTACTAGGAGAAGAACAGCCACAATGAAGAAGGATGCAGCCATGTCCACGCTTGTCTATTCAGTATCAGCTCTCCAGGTCCTTTGTTCTTTTCCCCTAGGAAAAGAAAGTCCCAGCATAGTACCTCAGTTCTGTCATCAGTCTCTCATTTGGTCTACAGTCACCCTCTCCTGAGGTCTATCTAGAATATATCAGCCAGGTAGGCTAATTTTACCAGCCACATTACAAAGCACACTGAACAGATGTGAATTCATTGGCTGAGCCTTGATACAATTCACAACTTTGACAGCAAAGTCTAACACAGATCTTAAAACCTGAGGCATTTTCTCGCGCTTAAAATAGAAAATATGAAAACCCATTTCAGTGCACACAAAAAATTTCCAGGGTCATCTGGCGTACCACCTGGTGGCACTCCGTGTACCACAAGTAGTATGCGTACCACAGTTTGAGAACTACGGGTATAAACAATAAGCTGTTTGAGACCTGTCAATATGCAAATTTAATAATAATAATTAATATTATAATTGCTTACACTTATATAGCACTTTACAGGTAATGGGGACTCCCCTCCACCACCACCAATGAATGATGCAACTGCAGCCATAGTGTGCCAGAATGGTCACCACACATCAGCTATCAGTGGGGAGGAGAGCAGAGTACTGAAGCCAATGGGGATTATTAGGAGGCCATGATTGGTAAGGGCCAATGGGAAATTTAGGCAGGTTACACCCCTACTCATTTCGAGAAACACCCTGGGATTTTTAATGACCACAGAGAGTCAGGACCTTGATTTTATATCTCATTCAAAGGACAGCACCTTTTTACTGTATAGCATTCCCGTCACCATACTGGGGCATTAGACGCACATGGACCATAGGGTGAGCGCCCCCTGCTGGCCCCACTAACACCTCTTCCAGCAGCAACCTTAGTTTTTCCCAGGAGGTCTCCCATCCAGGTACTGACCAGGCTCACACCTGCTTAGCTTCAGTGGGTTACCAGTTGTGAGTTGCAGAGTGATATGTCCAGTTGTCCTGCAGCCCTATCACTTCTTTGTTTCCTTTCCTTCCCCACTTCACCCAAAGTTTAGTCCAAACTGGCTCAGAAACACCACACACTTCTATGTACCAATCCTAAAGGTGTGGTAATTGCATTATGTCTGGGCAACCAGTGTGTTCTTCAATCCTTGCTAATTGTTTCCTGCCTCACTGTCTGTGTTTAAAGACTTTGATTAGCAGGAGGAAACAGACACAAAGGACAAGACAAGCACACCTACAGCGACACAATCCTGGCCACTGTACGCAATCTCTGTTGTCACTCTTAAAGTGACATAAAAAACCTGCAGACACAGCTGCAGAATACCTGCGCAATAACTTGGCTGTTCCAGCAACATATTGCCGTTTTAGCCACTAGAGGTCACTGCAGTATTGATCACTTCCTTCTGTAATTTTCAACCTTCCATTAACTGAAAGAATCATGCTGCTTTATTTGCCTTTTTCCATCACTTCTTCTGTAGGTCACTGACAGTTGCTTGATTTTAAAAGACTGTGAAAGATTAAAAATGCAATAAAGGCTGTTCTATCCAATATTTATATGCTATGTTTTAATATCTCTAGCATATATCACATAGCATATAAAACATATTTATATGCTATGTTTTTAAGGAACAGTCTGATATTAATATTCTGTGAGCCTATATCCATCTATCCATTTTCTAATCTGTTTATTCAGTACAGGGTCACTGGGGAATCCAAACCTTCCCAGCAAGCAACAAGTGCAAGGCAGGATTAACCCAGGACTGGACACCAGTCCATCACGTGGCAAACACAAACACAAACATGCACAAGCTCACACCAGGGCTAGTTTTCCTGCTATAAGTTTGGGTGGAAACTGGAGCTCCCAGAGGAAACCCACATGAACATGTGGAAACCAAACAAACTCCACAACAACCCCAGAAATTGGCAGCAGTACTAACCACCACATCACTGTGCCACCCTTTGCTGAGAAGCAATAAAAATGCAGATTTGTGAATTTATTGATAAAATGCATTTGTGAGTTCTCACATGGACAGTGCTTTGCTTGGTTCAGGTTATTCAGGTGAGAAGTAGAGGAAACAAGCACAGACCATTGGTAGATCTACATTTACCATGACCACCCACAAGGCTTAAATTAACAACAATAAACAACATATACAGTACATGAGCAAACATAAGTTATATTCAGTAAATATTTATAAACTTATAAAAATATGAGACACTATATATTAAAAGTTTTGATATATATTATGCTGTTTTAGTGCATTTCTCAGTAATTTCATGTATGTTTTTCATTCAGTGTTTTTTATTTATATTGTTTTATTTTAAAATAACATTTCTGCTTCATTTGACTTCACTTCCTCTGCAAGCAATGCGTATTACATTTATTATAGAACCATAAACATTAATGTACAGTATCGTCTTTTCCCTACTCCCCTCAAAACATCACTAGATGTTTTGAGGGGACATCTCATCTAAATCATCTTATTCTGTAAATTCCGTTTAGAGAAAGAAAGCTTAGGCATCGCTAAAACGCTTGATAGTTCACGGATAATTTTTATTTGAAGAATACCATTGCAGCAGACAAGGTATACTTTACATTCACTTTACAATCACAATCTCTTAAGCCTTCAGCTGTCACTAGCTGCTACGAAAAACCAAATGAGATCTTAAACTGAGAACACTGCACCCCTTTTCCTTTGCAGAGTTGGCCGTGAAAGAAAGACTGAGAAAGCAAATTGCAGGCGTTGTAATTAACTATCCAGAGGGTGCTGCTAATGGAAAAGCAAAAAGGGCAGCTACAGAAAAAAAACATATTTTTTTAGCTTTTAATTCTAAACAAAATTTAAGAATATTTTTGCTGAATTTTCAGAAATTATTACAGTACATAGTGTTTAACAGAGACGTGCAAATCTACTTTTCTAGCTAGGGCACAATTATTCAAACTAGTCTTGATTTTGATTTAAATAGTGATTCTATTCATTTATAATGCAATATACTATATATATATTTATTATTAAATTTAGTTAAATATTGAACATACTCTGATTTTTAAAAGTAATAAAGTGTCGATGTAGTATTATGGATTATATTATAATGAAGAGAGTCTTCATCTAGGAGTAGCCTGCTAATGACAGTAAATGCTCACCTGTTCTTGTTTCTATTGATGGCTGCTTTTTTGTTTAGGTCCCCCTGACCAGAGTAAGATGAAACACATCTGGTTAGAACTGGGTAATTCAAAATCATTTCACTTATATACTTTGAATTGAAACTGATCTGTTAACTGGTAAGTGCAAGATATTTAAAGAAGGCCCCTTCATTATTTAATATACATGTATATTTCAGGAATATAGATTCTGTCTTGTTTGAAAGAGCTCCTTAGCACATGTGGTTTGAGAAATGAAAATGTTCAGATTTTGTTAAACAAATTCAGAATTTTAACAGGGTTGTGTTTTCAGCTGTTGCTCCCTACACACATACTAGGATATATTAGGTTATTAGGAACAAGTAAAGGTTTATTCCATGCTGAAAAGAGAAGAGAGGTTGTGTTTCTTTTCTTCTCTTTTCAGCACATAATAAACCTTTACTTGTTCGTTTGCAGCCTTTGCATGCTGACGAAGCTACCTACTTGAACTATATTAGGCTGATACTGAAATCAGTATATTCTATGTGCTTTGATATAATTATCAATATCAAGTTATACATTATAAGTGCTTTACCCTCTATTACTTAGCTTTAAAGTGTTCCTAGGAGCAGTCTACAATATAGTCTTGTCTTTTGTCTGTAAGCCTCTAATTTTTTTTTATATTTTTATACACAAAGCATCACAAAACATTTATTTTATAGTGGATATAATGATAGTTTGAAACAATGGACCTCTATTCCGCCTTTTCCGATTGGATGTTGTGAAAACCAAACCTAAATCCCCTCTGGACAAAAAGGGGTACCTTCCCTAAATGTCCTGCCCATGATTTATAAGTTTCAAGTCTGTGCAGAAGACTCATGCAGGACTGAACGCATTGACAGTCAACACAAGAAGAACACCAGAAAAATCAATCTTGAATGAAAACACTGCATGTGGTTTGGTAAGATCACTGTGCGCTTAAAATACAATTGCTGCAGTTTCATATTTATGCAACATATGAGTTTGGTCCATGATCACTATAATATCATTGGATAACTAACTCACTAATTATTAGTGCATTAAGCATGTAAAAATGTAAGCTGTTTCAGTCAACAAGAGCACTAAAATTAGTGGATAAATGCAATGAAGAATATATTATATAACTAAATAGCCTAGTCATTTTTTTAGAAATTTTTTTTCTTGGTTTTATAAAATCTTTTTTCTATCTTCTTCACTAGTGTATTATGGAGACAGTTTTTTTTCAAGTTTTCATTAATTACTTAATTGATAAAATTGTGATATAAATGTCTTTTTTATTTTTGAGTTTGTGTCATATTTTGTAGGCTACGAAATAACCAAAATGGTAAGGAATGTCTCCAGAAAAGCTTTATGTTTAGCATTTAATTTTTCAATGAATATGGTTTTTCTACTGATATTAAATTACATACAGACTGAACATTATTCCTGACAGATGGGGTAATTTTTCAGTCAGGCAGATAGAACATGCTTTCAAAATGCTTTCAAGCAATTTGATGTTATTCTTCTGAGACAACTAGAAAAATAATTGGCATGTATCAGCAGTTCAGTTCACACAAACAAAATTCGGCCTTTCATACAGTAGGTACAAGAAACACTATTCAAAAACCATTATAATTCAAATACTGTATCCTCATCTCACCCCTTTAATTCCTTCTTTTTGACTTTTTAACCAGTATGCTTATTAGGAAATGTTATGATGACTTCATAACATTCATTATGAAAACTTCTACAAGTGTTAATGAAAGACTGAACAATTATAATTATTAACAATTATAGGGGGTGATGAGTTTTCTGTCACCATGTTTTGAGGAAATCTGGAGCCCCAGTATTGTTGGATAAAGTAATACAATGTATGAAATCACCTGTAGTCAGTTTTGTTATTTTTTACATATTTGTGCAGCCTGCTAAAATAATTCTGCAGTGCAATATATTTTAATAATCCAATTGTGTTGCCGCTTGGAGCAGTCTGTCTATTGCTACAATATAAATTTAACTTTATTTATGCTTAAATAAGAGTCATCAAGCAAAATATTTACACTGCTGAAGTTTCTGTATATGACAAAAAATAATATATGTTTATAAACAAATACTAAAGATAATTATTAGTGAAGTTCCTTTCTTATTGGGTTATTTGCATTCCACAAAAGATGACAAAAATAATAATGTTTTAGCTCCTTACTGGCTGTAACTCAAGGATGTTGTACAGTACATAGAGTTGTGCATTTATTTTGTTGCTGTTTTTTTCAGGATATTTTTTTTTCGTAGTTACTTTATGTTGCTCAAAATGTTTCCAGCTTAACTTGATTACACTCTGGTTAATTAAAATGATTTATATTGTAACGCTTACGGCCGACAAGCACTGTGTAAAGAGCCGGCGTACCAGAGCAGGTGACGTCACCGCCCTTCCCTGTGATAGCAGGACTACAGCTACTGGGCTGTAAAGAGATCTCTCTTTAGCTCACGGGGCTGGGTCGCTGCAGAGAGACGCGGGAGTCCCGGGTTCGAGCCTCCAGTCGGGATGGGGCCGACCAGATGCGGCAAGGGCGCCCGCCTGAGCCCCCGTTGCGTTACAATATATACTGTATATTTATTTTAAAGTTAGCTTTGTTGTTGAACTGTTTATTGGTTGCCAGCTGAAGAGTTTTGTTTATCAACATCATTTCTGCCTTTCAAAATGGGTGATTATTTTAACAAATTCTTTTCAGTGAGCACCAACTCTTGGAGTACTTTTTAAATGTTGGAAATAACAGGGTTATATCAAAAGAAAATATATATACTATACTATATATATAAGTATTATCTGCAGACCCAGATTATGATATAGCAAAACATTTTGTTTAAGAGATTATTGTAACCTAAAACATTATCACCAAAGCACCGTTAATGCAATAATGCTTTGGACATCAGAATGCATGTGTGTCTTTTGTAACATCAGCCAGCAATTCCAGTGATGAAAAAAACTGTTTAAAATCTTTCTTTTTTTAATGTGTTTCTAAAGCCAAGGTAAGAAAATGTATTATTATTCTGTGTACAATACAGCACCATAAAAGGAAAGTGGATACAGTGCCTTGCGAAAGTATTCGGCCCCCTTGAACTTTTCAACCTTTTGCCACATTTCAGGCTTCAAACATAAAGATATAAATTTTTTATTTTATGTGAAGAATCACCAACAAGTGGGACACAATTGTGAAGTGGAACGAAATCTATTGGATTTTTTAAACTTTTTTAACTAATAAAAAAATGAAAAGTGGGGCGTGCAAAATTATTCGGCCCCCTTGCGTTAATACTTTGTAGAGCCACCTTTTGCTGCGATTACAGCTGCAAGTCGCTTGGGGTATGTCTCTATCAGTTTTGCACATCGAGACACTGAAATTCTTGCCCATTCTTCCTTGCAAAACAGCTCGAGCTCAGTGAGGTTGGATGGAGAGCGTTTGTGAACAGCAGTTTTCAGCTCTTTCCACAGATTCTCGATTGGATTCAGGTCTGGACTTTGACTTGGCCATTCAAACACCTGGATACGTTTATTTGTGAACCATTCCTTTGTAGATTTTGCTGTATGTTTGGGATCATTGTCTTGTTGGAAGATAAATCTCCGTCCCAGTTTCAGGTCTTTTGCAGACTCCAACAGGTTTTCATCCAGAATGGTCCTGTATTTGGCTGCATCCATCTTCCCCTCAATTTTAACCATCTTCCCTGTCCCTGCTGAAGAAAAGCAGGCCCAAAACCATGATGCTGCCACCACCATGTTTGACAGTGGGGATGGTGTGTTGAGGGTGATGAGCTGTGTTGCTTTTACGCCAAACATATCGTTTTGCATTGTGCCCAAAAAGTTCGATTTTGGTTTCATCCGACCAGAGCACCTTCTTCCACATGTTTGGGGTGTCTCCCAGGTGGCTTGTGGCAAACTTTAGACGAGACTTTTTATGGATATCTTTGAGAAATGGCTTTCTTCTTGCCACTCTTCCATAAAGGCCAGATTTGTGCAGTGTAAGACTGATTGTTGTCCTATGGACAGACTCTCCCGCCTCAGCTGTAGTTCTCTGCAGTTCATCCAGAGTGATCATGGGCCTCTTGGCTGCATCTCTGATCAGTCTTCTCCTTGTCTGAGCTGAAAGTTTAGAGGGACGGCCAGGTCTTGGTAGATTTGCAGTGGTCTGATACTCCTTCCATTTCAAGATGATCGCTTGCACAGTGCTCCTTGGGATGTTTGAAGCTTGGGAAATCTTTTTGTATCCAAATCCGGCTTTAAACTTCTCCACAACAGTATTACGGACCTGCCTGGTGTGTTCCTTGGTCTTCATGATGCTCTCTGCGCTTTCAACAGAACCTTGAGACTATCACAGAGCAGGTGCATTTATACAGAGACTTGATTACACACAGGTGGATTCTATTTATGACCATCAGTCATTTAGGACAACATTGGATCATTCAGAGATCCTCGCTGAACTTCTGGAGTGAGTTTGCTGCACTGAAAGTAAAGGGGCCGAATAATTTTGCACGCCCCACTTTTCATTTTTTTATTAGTTAAAAAAGTTTCAAAAATCCAATAGATTTCGTTCCA
This sequence comes from Lepisosteus oculatus, assembly GCF_040954835.1. Classification (NCBI taxonomy): domain Eukaryota; kingdom Metazoa; phylum Chordata; class Actinopteri; order Semionotiformes; family Lepisosteidae; genus Lepisosteus; species Lepisosteus oculatus. The sequence continues at coordinate 2,793,183 of NC_090713.1, forward strand.
CTTCACAATTGTGTCCCACTTGTTGGTGATTCTTCACATAAAATAAAAAATTTATATCTTTATGTTTGAAGCCTGAAATGTGGCAAAAGGTTGAAAAGTTCAAGGGGGCCGAATACTTTCGCAAGGCACTGTATGTAAGTCTGTATAATGTAGTTACTGTATATGGTGCCTCTTAAAGTTAAGCCAATCCATAACATCAGTGTGAAGTTTTATTAATCTACATCTGGTATCGATTTAATTCAGTGACTGATACGTTGTCCTGTAAATATCATGAACCCCACTGCAAACCATGTTCATCCTCTGCAAGCAGCAAGGACAGTGGGAATAAAACACTGCTTTTTAAAATATTTTTAGTCCCACCCCAATCATCACACTTCATCTGGGGGTCATTCATCATTGTCATCAATGGTCATTGCTTGCCTGTTCAAGAGAAAGTCCATTTGACATTTGATTTGCCTTCCTGATAATGATCATCAATTAATGCATGAAGACTAAAAGCTTCCAGTTTTTGTGCAAAAACATTAACCATATGCTTTGTCTCTCTGCTTTCTACAGACCACAATGGATACTTTGTATGCAAACACAACCTTCCTGCCCAACTACAATGTACCCAATGCTACTGCAAAGCCTTGGACTCCTTATGATGGCTGTGAAGAAAGAGTTGCTGGTATTTTATTTGATCTAGCTGTACAAATTTTCAATGTGTTTTTGGGTCTACCTGCTAATGTGATGATTCTGTGGTTTATACTGAGAAAAAAAAGTGAATCCTCCACTTCCGATATCTTCATATTTAACCTGGCTGTACTAGATGGCTTCTTTGGCTGTATGGTCCCTATTGATCTGGTTAACATGTTTTTGCTTAATAACAAGGACATCTGGTACATCTTAATGTTCACCTATGGTATAAAAGACATGGGGGGGCCCTTGTTTCTCTCCTGTGTCTGTTTAGACCGGTACGTAGCTGTGCTGCATCCCATCACTTTCACAGGCCTCAAAGATCACAAATACAGAGCAGCCTGCTCAGTGGTGGTGCTGGTCATCACGTTAGCCTATGCCATCGCCAAAGCCATTGGGGGGATTGAGAACTTTGAGAAGGTATTCACTGTCAGTATCCTCACTGCCTTTGCCTTCATGGTCTTCTGTAACATCTCCATCCTGTGGGCTCTGAAGAGATCTGGACCAGGGAAAGACGAGATGCACCCCATGAAGAAGAAGGCCTTCAAGATGGTTCTGTCCATCCTGGCTATTATAGTATTTAATTATCTCCCACCTGTAGCTCTTTTCCCATTCCAGCAATATTATTCTGTCGATGTGTTTAAGTGCTACATCCAGCCCTTTGCCTTCTCCTTCATCAACATCAGCAGCAGCACTCAGCCCTTACTCTACCTGTCCAGAGTGAAGAAGATACATTGTTTTCCAAGCTTAAGCAGTAAGATGTGCAGCTCAGCAAAGAGACCCAGTGCAGAAAGCTAGAGTTTCCTATAAAAGAAACAGTATATTTGGATTTCAGATCAGCAAAGGATTTCCCATCTCAATCCCACCCACCAAACCCTTATACCTGCTGAATTTTGTAGTAACCCTTGCAATTCTGAACAACAGTAAAAAAAGCAATATCCTAGGGCAGTGCCTTGCTGCTGTTTTGTTTTCTGGTTTTTACTCCAGCTAGGTTTTTAATTGCAAGCAGATCGATTTCCAAATTCTATTTTAGTTTATTTTTTTAATGATGCTAATTTAAAACACTGTCAGAGTGCTTGATACATTATCATTCCATTCTATATTATGCCTGTGCATTGGAAATTGATAACCAATTAAGAGATGTTTAATCAGAAATAAGAGTTTAAATTATTAATTAGGAAGCTGAGCAGAGACTATGTTAAGTTCCGTATGCTGACATTGTTGTAAGTAATGTTTTTTAGCTAGGGTATTTCTGAAATACCCTATAAAGCCTCTATACAGAATACACAAAGATATAACAATCAGTAATTGGAACAGTTGCAAATATAATTCATAGAAACTGCAAACTATGTGGAGGAGCAACAATTACAAAATTATTTTGTACTGATTGAAAAATAATCTGTTACACTTCCAAAATAAATTAGTTGCACATTCATGTTACAACAGACCTCAATGAAATGGAATGAAGATATATTTTTGTCTTCAGGCTACAAAATATACCATTGAAAAAGAAAAGGGAGCTGCTTTTTATTTTAGGACGTGTCACACAAAAAAAAACGAATAAAAAAAGAAATGTTACCAGTGGAAGGAAAATATGATATTGTGTCAAATTGTACCTTAATACTTAATAAAATGTATTTTATGATACAGTAACTCCAGACAGCCTACCCTGCTTTAATTTATAATGTTACACATGCCTGCTGTACATTTTCTGTACCTGCAGTATAACAACAAATAAAGTATATTAAAGGTTTAGATTCAGAGAATAGTTATATCTGCAACCACAAAATAATTACTAACATCTGTGTTTGTCTATTTTATATTTGTGACTTTAGAACCACATTCTTCAGTGAATTGCAGGATTAATTTACAGATGAAGGACTTAGTGTAACTGAAACACTCCTTTGAGTCAACAATTAATCTAGGAACTCAACATGATGGGCAGGAACAGTGAAACTTTTATCAAACTTTCAGTTAGTACCTCTGAGCCAGAATTAATATCTAAACAAATACAGTGGTGTGAAAAAGTGTTTGCCCCCTTCCTGATTTCTTATTTTTTTGCATGTTTGTCACACTGAAATGTTTCAGATCATCAAACAAATTGAAATATTAGACAAAGATAACACAAGTAAACACAAAATGCAGTTTTTAAATGAAGGTTTTTATTATTAAGCGGAAAAAAATCCAAACCTACATGGCCCTGTGTAAAAAAGTGATTGCCCCCCCTGTTAAAACATAAATCAACTGTGGTTTATCACATCTTTTGAAAGCTGAGTTCAATTTCTCTAGACACACCCAGGCCTGATTACTGCCACACCTGTTCTCAATCAAGCAATCACTTAAATAGGACCTGCCTGACAAAGTGAAGTAGACCAAAAGATCCTCAAAAGGTAGACATCATGCTGTGATCCAAAGAAATTCAGGAACGAATGAGAAACAGAGTAATTGAGATTTATCAGTCTTGAAAAGGTTATAAAGCCATTTCTAAAGCTTTGGGACTCCAGTGAACCACAGTGAGAGCCATTATCCACAAATGGCGAAAACATGGAACAGTGGTGAACCTTCCCAGGAGTGGCCGGCCGACCAAAATTACCCCAAGATCGCAGCGACGACTCATCCAAGAGGTCACAAAAAACCCCACAACAACATCCAAGGAACTGCAGGCTTCACTTGCCTCAGTTAAGGTCAGTGTTCATGACTCCACCATAAGAAAGAGACTGGGCAAAAATGTCCTGCATGGCAGAGTTCCAAGATGAAAACCGCTGCTGAGCAAAAAGAACATAAAGGCTCGTCTCAGTTTTGCCAGAAAACATCTTGATGATCCCCAAGACTTTTGGGAAAATACTCTGTGGACTGACGAGACAAAAGTTGAACTTTTTGGAAGGTGTGTGTCCCATTACATCTGGCTTAAAAGTAACACAGCATTTCAGAAAAGGAACATCATACCAACAGTATAATATGGTGGTGGTAGTGTGATGGTCTGGGGCTGTTTTGCTGCTTCAGGACCTGGAAGACTTGCTGTGGTAAATGAAACCATGAATTCTGCTGTCTGCCAAAAAATCCTGAAGGAGAGTGTCCGGCCATCTGTTCGTGACCTCAGGCTGAAGCACACCTGGGTTCTGCAGCAGGACAATGATCCAAAACACACCAGCAAGTCCACCTCCGAATGGCTTAAGAAAAACAAAATGAAGACTTTGGAGTGGCCTAGTCAAAGTCCTGACCTGAATCCAATTGAGATGTTGTGGCATGACCTTAAAAAAGCGGTTAAGGCTCGAAAACCCTCCAATGTGGCTGAATTACAACAATTCTCCAAAGATAAGTGGGCCAAAATTCCTCCACAGTGCTGTAAAAGACTCATTGCCAGTTATCGCAAACGCTTGACTGCAGTTGTTGCTGCTAAAGTGGCCAAACCAGTTATTAGGTTTAGTGGGCAATCACTTTTTCACACAGGGCCATGTAGGTTTGGATTTTTTTTCCACTTAATAAAAACCTTCATTTAAAAACTGCATTTTGTGTTTACTTGTGTTATCTTTGTCTAATATTTCAATTTGTTTGATGATCTGAAACGTTTCAGTGTGACAAACATGCAAAAAAATAAGAAATCAGGAAGGGGGCAAACACTTTTTCACACCACTGTAACTGTGGAAAAACTATTTACTGTAGGACAAGTGTTGCAGTATAAATGACATACATACTGTAGGTTGTTAATAGATGTACCTGGGCTGATTCTTACATACAACTGTGACATTGTTGGAATGAAATTGCAGTTCTTTGTATTTACAGTATATTGCTCTATTGCTCTTTTCATCTTAAAGGATCCCAAAGTGCTTTACACCTGCACCCTGTACACAAAGGATTTAATAGATCAAGCACACAAGTGAAAATTAGGGGGTAGCACTGTGGTGCAGGGGTTAGCCTTGCAGTTTCATAGCACAGGGGCCCTGCATTCAATTCCAGAGCTGGGGTGCTATCTGCCTGGGGTTTGTATGTTCTCCTTGGGTCTCTTCCCACATTCCAAAACGTGACAGCGTGTTTGAGTCTGCGTGCGCCCTGCACTGTTCTGATAATGTAGTTCTCCCCATTTTAATTAATAATTTTAAAAAAGGTTAATCCATCCATTTTCTCACTATTGTATCCAATTCAGGGTCACAGAGGAGCTGAGAGTCAGAGCCTAACCCAGCAATCAACGAGCACAAGGCAGGATACACCCTGGAAAAACACAGAAGTAGTATAAACCGACACCTTTCGGCAAACTTTTGACAGGTACCACGCCCACTTTTTCCAGCCAATGGGAGTCAGCGGTGGGTGGATGTCCCGCCCCCTTGCCAGCCAATGGCGTGCTGTTATGTGTGCATGTCCCGCCCCCTCCGGAGCCAATGGTGTGTCCTTAAGGATCGGAACCCCTGCCTTCCCCTCAGGCCAGTCGGTCTGGTGCCTCAGGGTCCCAAAGCCCCAAGGCGGTGCATCCTTTGCTTTAGGTGTGTGAAAGTGTGTATTGGTTTGGAAGGGGACCATGTCTGCAGCGGGGTTGAGTGCGCTCTATTATAACCCTAGGGAATCGGGTAGTTACGGCGGCGCGGGGAGTCTGTTGAGGGCCGCGAGATCCCGGGGTGTGAGTGGCGCCAGCCGCGGCCAGGTGGCCGGGGTACTTATACGCTGCACAAGCCGTGTCTCAAAAGCATCAGGCTTGTACACACACACACACACACACACACACACACACACACACACACACACACACACACACACACACACACACACACACACACACACTGACTGCGCGAAGTCTCACGGAAATAGCTCGCAGGACAAACACCATGTGAAATGTGAACCGCTTTATTTCAACCGTGGGTTTTCAGACACAGAAACAGCGCAGCATCACTTTTTACACAAGTTTCAGACTCCAGTTTGCAAGTATGTGAAATGTGAACTGCTTTATTTCAACAGTGGGGGTTTCAAACACAGAAACATCGCAGTACACACGCGTTACCGGCTCCTGTTTGCATTCAACAATTAAATGTTGGCGCGGAAAATTAGTTCGGTACGCGTAACCACCACCCCAACATTGCTGAGAAACATTGAGGCATCTGAAAAAGCATTCTTAACCCCCTTCCGCTCCCCGTCTAAAGCCAAGCGAACCACACTGGGCGATCCGATCTAGCAGAGCAAAAAAATTTGCCTGCCTAATCAGCGGGATGCTGTTACCACAGTTCCTGTGCAAAACACGCTGTGTTTTGGAATACACACTGTAGAACCCCTCAGGCTTCCGTTTCTGAACTGAAAACATCAGATCTGCAATAATTTCACTCAAGTTCTTGACATACACATCTATCCCTTTAACAAATTTAAGGACATTAGCATTCGACTCTTTGTTTTGCATATCAAGCTTTTTAGAGAGAAGTGTAAAGCACTCTTAGTAAGAATTCAGACATATACATTCAAAATTCTTCATTCTTTGGACGATGGCACACCCGGGTTTGTAAAACAGAGTGAAAGCTGTATTCACATTTTACATAGATCTTTTTTTTTTCCGTTTGTAAAAATAAGAATAGTGTTTCTTTTGCAGCGCATCAAAAGTCACGTGTACTAATTTTTCATCCAGCTGTTCAAGTATGGTGTGTACATGCTCGTATGGGGAGCGGTCATCAATTATGTTTTTCAGCAACTGTTTTATGCAGTTGGTGTACGAACCCAGACACCTGGCGGTGTACAGAACAGCCGATAAAATTCGGGCTTAACTGAGAGACTTATACATTTCTAAAGCGGCAAACATCACATCTTCAAACCCATCTGTGTAGCCAACAGACAGGCATGTGTGACCCCGCTGCCCGGGATGGTCAATCAAACAGGCCGCGCAGTCATCAACCAGGACCCCCTTTAAACAGTGTTTGAAGATGCAATAAACTACTGCTTTCACAATCTGGGCCATAACATCGGGCTCATTAGGGACATCGTTAGCTAAACCTGGTTGGGCATCAGCTTTATTAACATTTGGCCGAACACACAAGCATAGACACAAAACATTCAGTTGTGCTGGTAGTCTGAAGATTGACCCGTCAACCTCCTCTTTATTCTATAAAAGGAAAAAGAAAAGGAAGGCTTAACAAAATAGACATGCTTTGTACCTAAAATATTGAGCATTTAACGCACTTTTGAGCTAAGGTTTTTCATTAATATTTACCATTTGTAGAGAGGTATCATCGCTAGCACCCAGCAGTTCTTCAATATCTGGTACCCCATCTGAGCTCACACACCCGCCGCTGTCACATGGCGCAGAGGGCGGGGTCGGGTTTTGCTAAAAAGAAGACCAAGTATTAAAATGACATACGCTAAGCGCAGATACAATAATTCCACGTTCAGAAAAAATATTTTAGCCGCATACCTCTTCACTACCTCTTCACGCAGCGGATCCCGATGTTTCTCCACACAAAGAAGCCATCTTCGCAGCTCCCAACAACGGGCGGTGTCTGACAGCTCCAGGGACGCGCTGCTACCCTGTCAAGCCAGAGCGTTTAAGAATATGCGCCAATGGTAACCACGCCTACATAACACAAGACATTTTTCAATTGGTTGTGTGGCTTTAGAACATTGTTTTATTGAGAGCGAAAAGTATTCACTTATCAGTTTATATGTTTTAAACTTTAAAAGTATTAACACACAACGCAAACACAAATGATGTGTTTGCCCAGAAAATAAATTTTAAACACGTGGGGTTGGTCTTAAAGTTTTTAAAATAATGTAATAAGACACAGCTTATTTTTAATAACACATTCGCGACAGCTTTTTTTGAAAGTTTGAAATAAATTTCCACACACCGCAAGCGTAAAAGTCTTAACAGGCAACAAACGATGGGGTGTTGTTCTTTATACTTTAACGGGTTGATCTTAAAGTTTTAAAATCACGTATTAGAGATATTTTGGAGACGTGAGGTGGTGGAGGGGTCACGGTACTTAAAAGCTCTGGAATGCAGAGTGGAGTGGGGGGGCTAAAATCGACCTCAGCGTGAAAGTTTATAAACATTTTATATTCATGTAAAGTTTTCTAATTTATAATCACATGTATTTCACCAAAAATGTTCTTAACATCGCATTGCGAAAAAATAAACCTTCAAAACGTCAAGCTTGGTTTGTGAACATGTCGCTATAAAGAATAGATACATTTTCTTATAGCGATACCGTTAATAAAAAACATTTTGCTTAATAATATTCTTAGCTCTCTGTTGGTGAATCAAACACAGACACCAAAGCACATTTTCACCACGTTTTAACTGCTATGAAATTTAGACACCGTTGTATGTGTTAAAATAATATAGATTTAACATTATAACGGTCGCTGACGCTGACACTGACCAAAGCCAGACGTGTCAAGCCTTACAGAGCCACACAGAAGTTCTCACCGATGACAGCCTCCGATTAGTGGTGACGATAGTTTGGAATATGCAGGGGGGTGCCCGCCGAAGATTTAAATCCGTTCTGTACAACCGGGTAATTGCTCAGAAAAAAGCGTACCTTTTCAACTTACAGATGCAGCCATTCAAAGTGCGTGTTACAGACACGTACCGCAGGTGGCGTCGCGCAGTGTGACGCAAGATGACGCGCGGCACCGCAGTACGTTGACCGTCAGGGGCACTCGTGGTCCGTTGGTCTGTCGTAGAAAGACTTACAGTAAACGTCTTTGCTGTGCCCGTTGTAGATATTGAATTTTACCACTGAAGGGAAATCTTAGTAGCTGAGCATAAAAAGAATAGGAGCATACTGTAACGCGTGTGAAGGCCATAAACGATATTAATTTTGGAACATAAACATACAGTATATGGCTGGTCTTGGTACTTTAAAGAAAAAATACACACCAGTATTCCATTTCTCCCTAAACATTTTAAGCATCGAAGTCTTTAACTAAAGAGATACCGGAGTCAACAAGCATACTTTTAGTATTTGATTAAAAGGGAATATAATATTGAATCAGGTATATATTTTATGAAAGCAAGATTGCTCAGCTGGACAAAAGTACACAACCTACCTTTATCAGAAATATTTATGCATCAAAGCCTTTACCGAAGATATTACTAATAGTATTAATAATGAATGACATTGGACAAGCTGTATACTCAAAGTATAATTTCTTTAGCACATTTGTACAAGCACTTGGAATCTGTCCAAGCCATACTTTGTCAGGCATTTTGTTTTACTTCAACGGGCATAAAAACTCCCTTGCTTTTAACAGGGCGTTTCATAATTTCTAACTATGATTTAACATGCGACACTTATCATTCAACTAGAGCTCAAAATAGGAAAAATACACACCGTTTCCATTTCTCCCTAAACATTTCAAGCATCGAAGTATTTAACTAGCATGTGAAATAGCGTGTGAAAAAGTGGTAGTTTTAATCTTTTCTGCTAATATAATATGGAATCGCGTATCTAAAGAATTTAATAACGTTATGATTATATTTGTGTACTGCGACAGGGCTGTGTAGGGCTGTTTCGCCTCTCTCTTCATGCGATTTCCCCTGTAGCCTACTGGTCTACGTGCCCGCTTACCAACTCACGGGTTGTGTGTTCAACATTTCTTCGAAAAAATAGAATAGCGATATTATGGACAATCAATTGACTTTTATATTTCAAAATATCACAACATGATCGATTCTAAGTCATTTTTGATAACAATGAATAGTCACCTTCTTCCCTTCTGACAACGGTCCCTGCTTCTATTGTGTGTGTGTGTAATAGAGTAAATTTTTATAGAGAAATGGAGGCTGGACAGTATGCGATACAATATAAACATTTATATTGATTTAAATCGTGTTTTGATTTAAATCGTAAACGCGTGTTTAATTATATGTGTTTTTATGCAACATAAAATGATACAGTATCTCTGTCTTCTAGGTATCTTAATAAACTTTCAGCATAGCTTTCTACCCGTTTAGATTTATATTTCTTGGGATTTTGGGATCAAACGTGGAAGGATTAGATTGTAATCGTTTTTTTTTTCAAATACGTTTTAGAAAAGTGTAATCTATACCTGCCCAGACTGTACGCCTTCCTAAACCCCACCTTTCACTAGTGTCCTGCCCTTCCCTGCGCACCCCAGCCGGGTGCTCTTCGGCCTGTGCCCGGGACGAATGTATATTTTGATATTTACACCCGGCTCGGCACCGAGGGAGCGTCTGCATTTTTAAAATTAGTCAAGCAATATGAAGCATCTCCTTTTACTTTTAAGTCCCTTAAATACATTGAGCACAGCTTTCTCACCACTTAAGATAACTTTTTTGATACCATCCTTACACAAAGCAGAAACTTTCCGATGACATACGGTACAAGTGGAAAGATTACAGATTACAGAATTAATCGTCTTTAATTTTGTTACGTTATACGTTTTAGAAACGTTTCATCTAAACAAACACCACAAAACTATTCTCGATTGTATTTCTGAATGTTATGTTACACCTACAGTAGTTCACTGCTTTAAATACATCGAATTAAGAATGTTAGGTGTAGCACTTTAGATCTTTTTTTCTGAACCAGGGAAAATCTGATCATGTTCCTCTATAACAATAATTATTCATTCAGCAGAGAGTGAGAGGGACATCCAGCAGAGAGAGACACACACACCGGTTTCCATTGACAAAAAGTAATTGTTTTTTCTACATTTTTTTTACATGTTTTGTTTGTGGACAGACTAGGAAGAACACAAAACAGCCTGTTAATAAAATTGTTACAATTTTGTTCGGTCAGTTCTTCCTCCCAGAATTTATAGATCGCATCGATCAGTTCCTGCTTTGTGACGGGCTTAGCGGTTTTCTGAACATAGTCTTTCAACGAATGCCAAACCATCTCTATCGGATTTAGATCTGGGGATTCGGCTGGAGTTTTCATCCAGTTCACTCCTTCAGCTACAAGCCTCGCCCTTGCTGCTGTGTGTTTTGGATCGTTGTCTTGAAAGAGACGGTGCCTTGATCCAAACTGCTCCCTGATATATGGGGCAGCATGCTGTGCGACCACGACTTCCTCGAAGAATTCACGGTCCATAATTCCTTCGAAAATAAGAAGTGGTCCCGGGCCTCTTCTAGATATACCCCCCCAGACGTGAACCTTCAGTGGATGCTTGGGCTTTGGCTTGTCCACATATCTCCCCTTTTTGCAAAATGCCATTGTTGAAAACTGTTCCAGAGCCACTGTTGTTTCGTCGGTGAAAAGTACATCCTGAAATGCCTCCCCCTGTTTAATCCATTGGAGCGCTTGCTTGAGTCTTTCCTCTTTGTTTTTTAGCCTTATCATGGGGCATGTGTTGGTTTTTCTGTATCTCCATCCAAGCCTCCTGCGTACTCTTCTTATCGATGTTGGGCTAACGGTTGCACCGAGGTCAGCCCATAGCCGTCTTTGGACTTGCATCACCGGTAGCTCATCATTTTCATCAGTCAGTTTGTCGATAGCTCGCACAATAGGACTTGAAAAAAAAGAGATCAACAGTTAGTTTTAAAAATAATGTGCGTAGTTGTATTTACATGCAAGAAAGATATTTTTAGAAATTTATTTACCTTTGAATCGTCCTCGGTTTAGATTCTCTTTGCCTCCTCTCCCCTTTATAATGCCGTCTCACTGTGCTCACAGAAACGAAGATGTCCATCGAAGCCAACTGCTATACAATGTCCTGTGTTGACTTCCCGTTTCTTTTCATCTTCATTATTTGGTGTGAGAGAGTCTTCGTGATTTTGGCCATTGTCCGTCTCCTTACCAAAGCGATACAGTGGTGCAGCTTGAATTCTGTACCTATATACTGTATGGTATGGTACAGATAAAACTTACACCATACCAATGAGCTAATACCAGGGAAAGACACTCCTATTTTATTTAAAACACAATACGCCAGGAAATGTGTCTGATGCATTAGCAAGTTAAAACAATTGGGTCGAAAACCTGGGCGTAACACCATTTCCTTTTTCTGATCACTCGCTTTCTGGATACACGTCTCACCTGTCCTGTTCTTTGTTTTCCTGGTTTGCTGATTATGCCTGCTGCGGTCCACTCCTACCCTCACACCTAAAGAAGACTATTTTAAATTTCTTGGCGCAGTTCATTGTGCAATTAACCCTTGTATGTGCTGTCCGCGCTCAAAATGCAATTTAGAGCTTTCTGGCAAGAGGAGACACCCAAATCAATGTAACATGCCACAGTTTGTGCATGAACAGGGTTATACTGCCTATTCCCTTTGATACCCGATTAAAAAAAAAATGTTTTGAATCCCCGGCGGAACCGGGCATCCATATGAATCAAGCAACAGGTTTATTCCATGCTGAAAAAAAGAAGAAAGAAAACACATTCCATAAGAATTGACTGAGCTCCGCTCTGTACCACGCAATGATCCCCCTGGAGTCTCTGCCCCAGGTTATTTGGGGTTTTAGACAGAGGGTAAAAAACTATCTGGCTTGACCTCCCCCTCCCTGGGTATTGTCTGTTTTTTGTTAACAAGGCTCGCCAGCTAATGTGAATCGAAACCTGTCTTTCTAGCTTTTAAAGTTGTGCGATGTGTAAGCCACAATTCAAATAGAGAAAAAGAGAGCTGACTGACAAGATTTAAGATGTGGCTGTCAATGTTGGATTAAAAAAAACACATTGCCCGACGTTTGTTGCATTGCTTGAAAAATAACTTTATTTCGAGAGACTGGATAAGTAGTTCAAGTGTTTTTTCTGAACTTCCTGAAAAACAACTAATAATTTAACTATATGTGCAAACGTTTTATGATATGTCGCTGTTGTGAATGTCTGTGGGCATGTGCTGGCTGGACAGGAGGCTGTACTGTACACAGAGAGCTTAGAAGACAAAGATATCAATTTATTTTAGTCAAAAATTTATATATCACCTTTAAAAGTGGTATCTCAAAGCAAAGTAAATACCCGACACTGATTGAACCCATCTGTCATGCTAATAAAACACCTTGAATTGAATTGAATTGAATTGAATTGAATTGAGGGGGGGGGCGCGTGAGATAACCAGGACTTAAGGCAAATAAGATACACTCCACAGGCATTCACAACAGCAACATATGAAACGTTTGCACATATAGTTAAGTTATTACTTGGTTTTCAAAGTGCAATGAAATACAATATTGTTGTTGTTGCTGTTCTTGTTGTTTTTATCCTGTAAAGCGTTTTGAGAAGCCACCTTTAAAGGCGATATATACTGTAAAAGCGCTGATTCTTATGGAATGTGTTCCGCCGGGGATTCAAATTTTTTTTTTTAATCGCGTATCTAAGGAAATCTCAGTATAACTTTGTTCATGAACAAACAGTGGCATGTTACATTATTATTAGTTTTTTTTATTTCGAGAGACTGGATAAGTAGTTCAAGTGTTTTTTTTTAACTTCCTGAAAAACATCTAATAATTTAACTATATGAGCAAACGTTTTATGATATGTCGCTGTTGTGATTGTCTGTGGACATGTGCTGGCTGGACAGGATGCTCTACTGTACACAGAGAGGGACAGGAGGAGGGGACAAGCCGATACATACTCTTAGAATTTGATTAATAGGGAATATAATACAAAAATATAGTACTAAAAATAAGATACACTCTACAGACATTCACAACGGCGACTGTCAGAAGATAGGACACAGCGGCTCAGGCACCCGCTGAATGGAAAAGGGGCACTTTAACGTTCTGTATGGCTAATACTAATATTCAATACTTTAATATCCTTTTCTGTATGTTTAACAATAGTGGGTACTGGCCTACTTCGTCCCTGCTCCCGTTGTTAGGTGTTAATGTGTTGTTAAGTGTGAATTTGTACCTGTTTCCCTGAGGTCTGGCTTTTTTTCTGGAAAACCATAACTCTGGTCTTGTTCAGTTTGACTGTCGGTGCCCAGGTCTGACAGTGCTGCTCCAGCAGTGCCAGGTTCTGGCGCAGCCTCTGTTCTGTGGGCGACAGCGGGACCAGGTCGTCTGCACAGAGCAGGAACTCGATTTCCATAATTAATGCAGATCAGTAAATCAAGGGACAAAACAATTATTGCGCCCGGGTCCTCAATGGGCTTTGACGTGCTAATGCATTGGTTTAACAGTCCGGGTGTGGCAAGCCTCTAATGTCTCCCGACTTCGGCAAAAGGCACCCGCCTTTCATTGGAAGACAATGAACATTCTAGCCGTACATGTGAATATAGCATAAATACACCAAGGGATTGGGTGAGCTCCCGTCACAAAAAAAAACTGCGAACCTGCACTACAGCGACCACAGTACAGTATGGAGACCAAGACCTTTTACGGGAAGATACGGGGTGCTTCTGCCGCCCCAGCTTCCAAAGAGCGAAGGGTAAGCAAATACACCAGACTTCATCTGAAATACGCGATTACAGCGCATATTACAAGGTATTATTGCCGTTTTGAATTTTAAATTCAATTATAATTATTTCTTCGTAGCCTGTTCTTCAAGAAAACACCGCACGGGCGAAACGATTTTCGAAATCTACCACCAGGACAGTAAAAAAGAAAGCAGTAAGACGGAGAAAAAGAAAAGTTTATTTTGACGTCTGTTCCGCAACCGATGAATACTACTGTGTGACTTTATTTCTTACATGAATTATGTTATTTTGCCACAGGCCGTGGGTCTCCTGTTCACAGAGCGGAATTCACAGACGCCAGTGAGACGAATAATTCTCCGAGATATCCAACTGCTACCCATCACTCAGGAGATGGGGGGGGGGGGGGTTGTACTTGCAGTGCATCGGCATAGACGGGAAAGCAAGAGCCGACCGCTACGCCGCCCTCGTGTTTCGAAATCTTGTGACTTTTGAAATTTACTGGGGGTGGACCACGTCTGTAAATTTCGATGGGTCCAGAGGCAAAAGTGCCTTGCCTTGCAATCTCCGGGAAACCATTAGTCGCATGGTGAGTCAGAGATTCTCAACCCTTACTTCGTGCGACAGGAAAAGAATTCGTGATCAGATCAACGAAATGCTTTGTACAAGGAGGCGCTCTTTTCCTCTAGTCTAACAGTCTGTCCACAAACAAAACATTCCTGTAAGACAAGAGAAATTGAAAAAAAAAACAATTTTGTCAATGAAAACCGGTGTGTGTGTCTCTCTCTGCTGGATGTCCCTCTCACTCTCTGCTGAATGAATAAAAGCATTTTATTAAAAACGCGTTTGCGTTTGTCTGGTATTTACTTTGGTCCCTTTTAACTGTTTTTCGATCTACTGTATTGCTTTGAGATGCCACTTTTAAAGGTGATATGAAAAATAAAGTTTTTTATTATTGTTATAGAGGAACATGATCAGATTTTCCCTGGTTCAGATAAAAAGATCTAAAGTACTACACCTAACATTCTTAATTCGATGTATTTAAAGCAGTGAACTACTGTAGGTGTAACATAACATTCAGAAATACAATCGAGAATAGTTTTGTGGTGTTTGTTTAGATGAAACGTTCCTTAAACGTATAACGTAACAAAATTAAAGACGATTAAAATCTGTAATCTTTCCACTTGTACCGTATGTCATCGGAAAGTTTCTGCTTTGTGTAAGGATGGTATCAAAAAAGTCATCTTAAGTGGTGAGAAAGCTGTGCTCAATGTATTTAAGGGACTTAAAAGTAAAAGGAGATGCTTCATATTGCTTGACTAATTTTAAAAACTAAGTTATAAATGCAGACGCTCCCTCGGTGCCGAGCTGGGTGTAAATATCAAAATATACATTCGTCCCGGGCACAGGCCGAAGAGCACCCGGCTGGGGTGCGCGGGGAAGGGCAGGACACTAGTGAAAGGCGGGGTTTAGGAAGGCGTACAGTCTGGGCAGGTATAGATTACACTTTTCTAAAACGTATTTGAAAAAAAAAACGATTACAATCTAATCCTTCCACGTTTGATCCCAAAATCCCAAGAAATATAAATCTAAACGGGTAGAAAGCTATGCTGAAAGTTTTTTAAGATACCTAGAAGACAGAGATACTGTATCATTTTATGTTGCATTAGCCTGATTATGATTAAAAAAACACATATAATTAAACACGCGTTTGCGATTTAAATCAAAACACGATTTAAATCAATATAAATGTTTATATTGTATCACATACTGTCCAGCCTCCATTTCTCTATAAAAATTTACTCTATTACACACACACACAATAGAAGCAGGGACCGTTGTCAGAAGGGAAGAAGGTGACTATTCATTGTTATCAAAAATGACTTAGAATCGATCATGTTGTGATATTTTGAAATATAAAAGTCAATTGATTGTCCATAATATCGCTATTCTATTTTTTCGAAGAAATGTTGAACACACAACCCGTGAGTTGGTAAGCGGGCACGTAGACCAGTAGGCTACAGGGAAAATCGCATGAAGAGAGAGGCGAAACAGCCCTACACAGCCCTGTCGCAGTACACAAATATAATCATAACGTTATTAAATTCTTTAGATACGCGATTCCATATTATATTAGCAGAAAAGATTAAAACTACCACTTTTTCACACGCTATTTCACATGCTAGTTAAATACTTCGATGCTTGAAATGTTTAGGGAGAAATGGAAACGGTGTGTATTTTTCCTTAAAAGTACCGATTCCTGGAATCTGAATGGCTGACACCCTTCTGAAGTGGTTCCATAAAATCTGGTATACGGAAAAGAAAGCATTGATAAAAAAGCCTGGATTCTCATGTATCTCATACAAGTATCTTTTAATACAGTCTTTGCTGTGCTCTTGAGGATCCTTGTGATATTTTGAGCAGTAGTTGAATGATAAGTGTCACATTTTAAATCATTTTCGTAGTTAGAAATTATGAAATGCCCTGTCAAAAGCAAGGGAGTTTTTATGCCCGTTGAAGTAAAACAAAATGCCTGACAAAGTATGGCTTGGACAGATTCCAAGTGCTTGTACAAATGTGCTAAAGAAATTATACTTTGAGTATACAGCTTGTCCAAAGTCATTCATTATTAATACTATTAGTAATATCTTCGGTAAAGGCTTTGATGCATAAATATTTCTGATAAAGGTAGGTTGTGTACTTTTGTCCAGCTGAGCAATCTTGCTTTCATAAAATATACCAACATTTTAAGGACTGATGATTAACATGCTGTAATACACAGTTCAAAATTAAAAGCTCAAATGCTGTACATGAGAGCATTTAACAAGCTCCCCCTGGCGGTTTAACAAGGTGACGTCAAATGACGTTGATTAACCGCATGATACTGCGTGATACCACGTGATACCACGTGATACCGCGACACGCCCACGCCCACGTATGCCGCGAAATACCCCACCCATTTTGAATGGCTGCATCTGCACATTACACGGCCGTAATCTGTGTTTCGCCGGGAGTGTGTACGGTTTGTTGAATGAAGGTTGTACCGATGAGGAAATGTTACAGGGCGCTAAACGAATGCACAAAGATTTGGGTTTTCCATAGAATAGGAAAATTAGTTTGACAGACATTACCGCTTTTGAAAAACATTTAAAGGTGGTCATTAAAATTTTGTACCATAACCAGGCTGATTGGAAATATTTTTCAACGGGGTCCACACCACTAAATTCTAAAATACTTTTTGTTCTACTGCATGAAGAGCATTTTTACGGGGTTTTAAATATTAAAGCTTTTGTGGGGGCGGCGTATTTTTGCACTAACTGCCATGCGGCGTATAGCCACAAGAACGCACATGCCTGTGTTAAAGCTTGTAAAACCTGTTTAGATCCCCAGTGTTGCGAAATAGATGCAGAAATTCAGAATTGTCCGGCCTGTAAGGTCATCTACATCAAACTGCATCTGAAAGGGAAACAGGAAGCTTCAGGGTTTCCAGAGTGGTGTACAGATGCCGCGAAACAACAAAGATATATCAGCAAATATTATGAAAAAGAGGGTGTCCGGCTGGACCCCGGCAACATTAAAAAGAATCCGACCAAAAGACAGCTTTCAATAATTGCCTTGAACAGTTTGTGGGGCAAGTGTGGGCAAAGAGACAATTTACCACAGACCACCATTGTGAGAAACCCCGATGAATTGTTCAGGTACTTATTTACGCCATATCATGAGGTGTCAGCCTGCGAGTTTATCGATGAAAACACAGCCTGTGTTACGTGGAAACACACTAAACACCACTATACAGGCCATTCAAACACTAACATTTTCATCGCTAGCTTTACAACCGCCTATGCCTGCTTGGAGTTATACAATCTGCTAAATGCTTTGCAAGGCCGCTGTCTGTACCATGACACAGATTCAGTTATCTTTGTGAGCCGGGAGGGTGAGTGGAATCCGGGGCTGGGTGACTATTTGGGTGAGCTGACCAGCGAAATCGATGCTGGACAACACATCACCGAGGTTGTGTCAACAGGACCCAAGTCGTACGGGTACAAGCTGTCTTGCGGGAAAGCCTGTTTAAAGGTGAAAGGCATTACGCTCAATGTGAACAATTGTGAAAAAGTTAACTTTGAGAGTCTGCGGGACTTGGTTTTTGACTATGGCGTTAACCCTTATGCAGAGTGCCGGGAATTTAAACACATTTCTATTCAACAGCCGATGATCGTGCGTGTTAAAAAGGTTTGGCGCATTGAGACCCGGTCCTTAAAGAAAACCCAGAAGGTGGTGTTCGACAAGCGGGTGCTGCAAGAAAATTTGATATCGTTCCCCTACGGATATTAACACGATGGATGTCAGGTTAAAACACCCTTTTTCATGCATTTTGTCCGGACCCTCGAATTGCGGTAAAAGTTATTTTATAAAACAACTCTTGGAGAACGGTGATACCGTTATGACTCGTAAACCCAAAAACGTAGTCTGGTGTTACAGCTGCTGGCAACCTCTATACGCTGAGCTGCTTGTGAAATTTCCATACATTCAGTTTATAGAAGGACTACCGATGTCGTTTTCCGACGACCAGCTACTGCCGCCGGGTAGAGTAAATTTGATTATAGTTGATGATTTGATGGAGTCTGCATGTGAAAATAATGAGATAGAAAAAGCTTTTACCAAATACATATACCACCGAAACCTCAGCATCATGTATATCGTCCAAATTGTGTTTTGTCAAGGCCAGAAAAGTAGAACCATAGCGTTAAATACAAAGTACATGGTGCTGTTTAAAAACCCTAGAGATAAACTACAGATTGAAACCCTGTCCTGGCAGATGTACCCCGGTAAAGCCAAATTTGTTTTGGAAGTGTTCGATGACGCTACTAAAAAACCTTTCGGTTACTTGTTGGTGGATCTAAATGCCGATACCCCAGATGACTATCGCTTGGGAACAGGTCTTTTCCCCCCAGATGTACCCACAGCTTATGTATTTAAAATATCTAAAAGTCGGTGATCTCACAACCACAGACTCAGTCGAAAAAACACGTTAGGGGCGCTGTCATGTCTTCATATGTTCAGAGCAACCTGACTTTCTTACATTTTCTGGTAAAAGCCACCCCCAATCAGCGAAAAGCTATTCTCAGTGGGGCTACAAATGATCTTGTACAGGCCATAGCTGAAATCGCCTTGAATACCTTGAAAGGGAACATACCATTATCTGCTAAGCAGTTTGGGACCCTGAAGAGAAAGCGCAAGCTTATAAAGACTTTGAGTCGGAAGGGTCTTTCTCTTAAAAGAAAGAGACTCTTGGTGAACCAGTCCGGCGGTTTTATCGGGACCCTGTTGAGTATTGCAGTACCATTGATTATGGGGCTTCTACAACATCAATAATGGAGCACGCTGAAAAAATGTACCTGGTACCTCAGAAACAGCTCGATCGACTCCAAGAGCAGTCTGGGTTTGAAAGCGATGTAAGAAAAATAACAACCCGTCGGTTGGATGATGAAATGAGAGACATTCTTCAGAACTCGCATCTGGCCGAACATGAAAAAGTGAAATTGTACAGTAACGGTATTTGACATAAGTACGCCAGGAGACTTCCGAAAAGGGGACTTTAACTGTTGTACTACCGGAAAATGCACCCTCCGAGCTATCACGCACGTTAGTACAACCGCCGTCATCGAGTGACGCTGACTTTGGGTATATTTTGGACAGCGTGTCTCAGCAGTTCCTGAAAAATGCCGAGCTATTGTTAAAGACCATGGCCCACAATGAACCATTAATAGCCTGGAATGAAAAAGGGGAATTTGTGTACAAGGGGGCACCCGTTGAGGGCTGTCACATAATTGATCTTCTCAGGGCTCTCACGCAGCAGCAAGCAGTTGCGGTCGGTAAGAAGCCAAAAGGTTGGGATGTGTTCATGGAGGCTATGGCAGAAATCAACGTGCCGGGCACCTTGCTAGCCAACGCTGGTAACCGAGAGCTTCTTGAAAAACTCAAGGCTGCCCTGCTGGGGTGTGCAGCATCGGTCAAAACTTTAAAACAACAGGTAGAGTTGTCGACGGTCGACCCGGTCTCTAAGATAACGGCTGAAAGGAGACGATCATTAATACCTAGACCCACATGGTTGTCTTTGTAACATTTTTTCTCTGGATATGTGTGTTTGTGATAAATGACTTGAAATGTATATTAAAAAGCGTGAGCAATATAGTTAAAAATGTTTGTAATAAAATGGCTTGGATGTAACATGTATTAAAAAAAGCTTGAGCGCTATAACAGCGAATGTATAATAAAAATATTGTATTGATTTTAATTCATGTTTTGTGTTCTTTTTTTAATAATAACCACACAGACGACAAAATGGTTCGATTTCATTTTTTATTTTATTATTACCGTCGATTAACATTTATGACATGTTTTAAATTGTCGTAAACACCCATATAATTGAACATTCGTATTTTCAAATGGCTTAAAAGGGTACAGGGGTCTCCATCTCACACGATATTGGTTTTTCAGAAACATTTCCACCATGCGGTCATTCTGGATTGCATTCGTAGAATAAAGTTCTAAAATGTTTCTAAAAGATAAACCTATACATCTATGGTATAGAAAAAAGACCCAATGTAGACCACAGGTCACCACAAAAGAATCTTGCAATTGTCTGTTGTTGTAAAATATGGAATTAGCATTTCTGTTTAAGAAATCAATAATGTTCTTGGGAAAGAAAAAAGGCTTTGGGTGAAAATTCTGCTCCCTCATCATCGGGTAAGTAAATAGCAAGCCAGTGTTCACCAGGGCGGTCGTGTGGGTGAGTATTAACTATTAAACTCAGCGGGCGCTGCGCCAGTCTCTCGCGCGGTAGAGCACCACTGGGGAACACGCCTAGAAAATTGTCTCTGGCGTAGCGGTTTCAGGTTAGAATGTCTTTCAGCTGTTTGGTGTTCATCTTTATGTGCAGGTTGTATGGCCTCCTGTGCTTTTTAGCTGAAGTCATAAATGACTTGACATCTCATATCAACCTCTATCACATTGTCGAACAGCGCGTACACTCATTTTGATAAGTGAATAATGCCCTGTGCACTCGTTGTCGGGGCTGAGGTTGAAAGCGAAAAATGTGTAACCGCGCACGTACTCCTCGCGGTCCACCAGAAGTGGTTTGTCTTTCAGACGCTTCCTGTATGTTTCCACCAGATTAAAATATTCACGGACGCAATGTCCATTCTGGAAGTCTGGTTGAAGCGGTTTAGTGGGGATTTGTTCACCGTCTGCGTAGAGAGCCAGAAAGTTAACGTTGTAGTGTTTA
The DNA here is from genome assembly GCF_040954835.1 of Lepisosteus oculatus. Classification (NCBI taxonomy): domain Eukaryota; kingdom Metazoa; phylum Chordata; class Actinopteri; order Semionotiformes; family Lepisosteidae; genus Lepisosteus; species Lepisosteus oculatus. The sequence continues at coordinate 2,814,436 of NC_090713.1, forward strand.
AAATTGAAGGAGTTTTGTGTAAAACTGCTGCTGAATGCCGTGTTGTCCACAAACCCAAAATTACCACTTTGGGTAACTGCCCGAGAAAGAGGTTTTCTTGGTTACACACACGGCTCCCTGCAGGCAGACTGAAGACTTTCATCTGTACGCGGTCTATGGGGTATTTAGTGTTGGCCATCAGGAGTGTTTCAGCATGTCCCAGTCTGACCCCAGTCTGACTCTTTTCACAAACAAAGATGCAGAGAGTACGCTCCGTTTGTGTTCTCCGACGTTGTTCATTAAGCAGAAAGCATCTCTGTTGCGCATGAGTTTTATTTTCAGGTCTACGCCATTCAGTAGTAGTTTGTCCTGAAAAAACAGGTCTGCGTGAATGTGACCCAGGAGCTCCGGTTTTCGGCTTTGCGTCGTGTATGATGCTCTTTTTCGGAACCCCTGATTGGGACCATCCAAAATTGTGGACTCATGTTGCCCGGCTGTGTCTTTGTAAAAGAGCCCTGTTGAATACTGCATCTTCAGCGTCTCTTCACTGTAGTTCAGGACAGACTCTATAAAGGCTCTGTAAGGATAGCAGTTGTTGCTCTGGCTGATCAATCGGTCTCCTACGGTAATGTCAACCTGGCTGAAGATGGCTGTGATGAGGCAATTCACCAGACTCACACGGACTGCCACATCGATGTCCCGACCGTCTGCTTCCGTTATTTTACAGGTCAAATAGAGCAGCGTGTTGTTTAAATCTAAATAATCTTCTCCGTTGCCTGTTAGCAGAACTCCAGAGGTGCGTTTTCCGTTAGGGCCGTGAGGGGTGGAACTTCTATGTAAAAGCTTTTCTCGATGCTTGTTTGGGTAGGCGCTAATTGAAATATGTCCAACTCCGACTTGGCGCATTCTGCCGACCCACCGTGAACAAAAGCCATATTTAATATAGGTCTCGTTTCGTGTCTCGTTGATTGTGGTGTGTCACGCCCTTCTTGGTCAACCTGAAGCTTTTATGAGTTGACTGTCTGCGCTTAGCCGTTCTTTTATCAAGTTTCGGAGGCCCCCGACGGTGAGATGATGACGTCTGTCTTTTTCTCTTGACACCCCTGCGGATGTATGCTAGACCTGAACCTTCCTGCTGATGTGCAGCCACCTTAGACATGACAGTGCTTGTTACGCTGCCGACCACGTCTTTGGCGATGTTTTTAGCCGCTGATGCCATGTGCGGCTTAGCAAACCCGCGTTTCAGAAAAGGCACGGCTTTTCTAAATAGTGCTCTGAAAATACCCCCGATACCTGCGCCGTACTGAACCGGTAGCCCTGAAAATCCTGGTAATCCATAACCAGCCTGTTGTTTGTAGTAGTGTGTATACAAAGAAGGATTCATGCAGGCTGATTTAAGATGTTTTCTTTTGATAAGGAACAAGCTCCCAGACGGGGATGCACTTAGCTAAGCCTGGCTATCATGATCAATGGTCATCCATTGGCACCTATCAGTCTAGGGAGTGCCGAATGGACATCTGGACTGCATTCCTAAGTGTCAAGAGTAAGTGACTTATATCTCATCTTGACCAACCAATCAGGGACTGGCAGGGCGTGGTAATACCACGTGGGTCTCCAATGCCCGCCAAACTCTCAACCAATCAGCACACATCTGGGTCTTGGTCAAAAAGGGAGCGCAAGCTCAGATCGGGGCTCTCCTTGGCCATTTTCGCGCATCCTCAGAGACAATCACGTGACAACTGCTGTTGTCTGCAAAAGGACTTGGACTTTGTTCTAAGCGCGAGGCCGAGGATCCCGTACGTACTCAGAATTCTACCAACGTGAATGCTCTGCTTGATCAACGGCAGCCTACAGTTGGACCCTCGTCGACAACCTGAATAGCTTATTCAGAAGCAGCGCTGGACCGGGAACGAACCAGCTTCTTCCCAGGCAAAAGAGTGACTTGTGAGGACTCGCGGTCACACTCTGTGCATAGAGACTTTCTTCTAGCCAGCCGGACTGCTGGTGGATCCCCTCGCCGCAGTGAGATTTCTCCGCCCGTCCTACTCCGAGCTGCACCTTGACTGGTTGGCCGGTAGCCAGAGGACGCCGACACAACGCCCATTGGACAACCGCTGCAACAGGGGCTGCAACAGAGCCTGTCAGCTGGTTTGGTGTTCGTGCCGGGAGATTCCAAATCCATACACAGTGGATAAGTAAACCCCATGTTCTACATTGCGTCTCAAGAATTCAATTGTACCTCAACACAAGTTGTTATCAATTTAATTCATGAGTAATGTATTTACTTCCGAGTTTAGAGTAATAGTGGGTAATAACACTGATAAGCGATTTGGTAACCGAACGATATATATTGACATATATTCTCTGTTGTGTATCTCTTTGTGTTTGCATCTCTTCGAGATTATATACAGTACCTTGTATATTGATAACCCTCACAGTAAGGTCTGCCGCTCGTATCCAGGCAGACTAGTATACAGTGGTGTGAAAAAGTGTTTGCCCCCTTCCTGATTTCTTATTTTTTTGCATGTTTGTCACACTGAAATGTTTCAGATCATCAAACAAATTGAAATATTAGACAAAGAGAACACAAGTAAACACAAAATGCAGTTTTTAAATGAAGGTTTTTATTATTAAGTGGAAAAAAAATCCAAACCTGTGTAAAAATGTGATTGCCCCCCCTGTTAAAACATAAATCAACTGTGGTTTATCACATCTTTGGAAAGCTGAGTTCAATTTCTCTAGACACACCCAGGCCTGATTACTGCCACACCTGTTCTCAATCAAGAAATCACTTAAATAGGACCTGCTTGACAAAGTGAAGTAGACCAAAAGATCCTCAAAAGGTAGACATCATGCTGTGATCCAAAGAAATTCAGGACCAAATGAGAAACAGAGTAATGGAGATTTATCAGTCTGGAAAAGGTTATAAAGCCATTTCTAAAGCTTTGGGACTCCAGTGAACTACAGTGAGAGCTATTATCCACAAATGGCGAAAACATGGAACAGTGGTGAACCTTCCCAGGAGTGGCCGGCCGACCAAAATTACCCCAAGAGCGCAGCGACGACTCATCCAAGAGGTCACAAAAAACCCCACAACAACATCCAAGGAACTGCAGGCTTCACTTGCCTCAGTTAAGGTCAGTGTTCATGACTCCATCATAAGAAAGAGACTGGGCAAAAATGTCCTGCATGGCAGAGTTCCAAGATGAAAACCGCTGCTGAGCAAAAAGAACATAAAGGCTCGTCTCAGTTTTGCCAGAAAACATCTTGATGATCCCCAAGACTTTTGGGAAAATACTCTGTGGACTGACAAGACAAAAGTTGAACTTTTTGGAAGGTGTGTGTCCCATTACATCTGACATAAAAGTAACACAGCATTTAATAAAAGGAACATCATACCAACAGTATAATATGGTGGTGGTAGTGTGATGGTCTGGGGCTGTTTTGCTGCTTCAGGACCTGGAAGACTTGCTGTGGTAAATGGAACCATGAATTCTGCTGTCTGCCAAAAAATCCTGAAGGAGAATGTCCGGCCATCTGTTCGTGACCTCAGGCTGAAGCGCACCTGGGTTCTGCAGCAGGACAATGATCCAAAACACATCAGCAAGTCCACCTCTGAATGGCTTAAGAAAAACAAAATGAAGACTTTGGAGTGGCCTAGTAAAAGTTCTGACCTGAATCCGATTGAGATGTTGTGGCATGACCTTAAAAAAGCGGTTAAGGCTCGAAAACCCTCCAATGTGGCTGAATTACAACAATTCTCCAAAGATGAGTGGGCCAAAATTCCTCCACAGCGCTGTAAAAGACTTATTGCCAGTTATCGCAAACGCTTGATTGCAGTTGTTGCTGCTAAGGGTGGCCCAACCAGTTTTTAGGTTTAGGGGGCAATCACTTTTTCATACAGGGCCATGTAGGTTTGGATTTTTTTTTCCCTTAATAATAAAAACCTTCATTTAAAAACTGCATTTTGTGTTTACTTGTGTTCTCTTTGTCTAATATTTCAATTTGTTTGATGATCTGAAACATTTCAGTATGACAAACATGCAACAAAATAAGAAATCAGGAAAGGGGCAAACACTTTTTCACACCACTGTATCTTTGGTGCACAATTAATATTAATAAATGTATCTCGTGTATTGAACCCGTGTGTGTGCGTTGTTAGTTGTTCTGACGATTGATTTTCTAAAAGCTACAACGAACAACCTCGTGATTACTGTTACAATTAATAATTGTCTCAGTAAACCCATCAAACCACTACAATAGGATCTAACTATACTACTGAACTGAGAGTGTAACAATTACTCGCAATGGAACAATTACTGGTAAAGCATGGAGGGTGGCATTAAGGGACAGGTTAGTATTTTGCCTCATAGTGCTGAGGCCCTAGGTTCAGTTTTGGACCTGGGTTTTTTAGATCCTCTCCGTGAGATTTATTGGATTAGGGTTAGGGTTAGGGATATTTGGCCTTTAATATGAGTACATGTTTGCATTTGTGTCTGTCTGCCCTGTAATAGACTGCCTTGTGCCTGTTGCTTACTGGGATAGGCTCCATCTCTCTAGCGACTAGATGGCTAGATGTTAGGAGACCAGCCCTGAGCTCCATTTCTGTTGCCTTGTTATGTGAGCTGCCCCGTTGTCCCCCAGTGTCTTATCATGTATATAACACCTTTATTTCCTGTCTTGTTTTCAAAACAAAAACATGTCTATTAAAATACCAATCCAAACACATTTCTCTCAGCTTTAACGTTCAGTCCAATTTTTTAAATGTATTAATATTTGTAAGTGTACTAATATGTTTTCTAATTATTTTAAGCAAACCGTAAACAGTGTACAAGATTCCTCATGGTCTCTCAGGTTTACAGCAAGTAATCATTAACTGCTTTATTTGCAGCAACTATTATTTGCCTTCTTGAGTCTCCAATTGTTGTTTGAGATTACACAGTGAGAATGTCTATACAATATTTTGATTATAATAATAATTATTATAATAATTGCTTACACTTATATAGCCCTTTTCTGGACAATCCGCTCAAATCAAAATGTCAATTTCTTATTCTGTCTTTTTCATTAATATGTGATTTTCTCAATTCTGGAGAGCACGGACTCTGCAGAATGTTTTTATTGAGTATCACCAGCTGTGGATTTTCGATTGAATTGTTCAACCCATCTTCTGTGCCCAGACTGGATTAAATCAAAAGCCCTCCCTAACACTTCTCTAGAGATCGATGGGCAGGTCTGTCCCAAAGCCATGCCCTAGTTGTTTAAAGTTCACATTCATACGGAGGACTCCTTTAGGATTTAACAGGAGTCCTCCTCCGTGGAGTGCAACAGAATAACATCAAGCCAACCTAAATCTGAATACAAACGTTGCTGTAGCCTTGGTAAGACTATTGCATGCTTACAGTGTGCTCAGATTTTCTATTCCGCATTGGTGTAAATGCTGGTTTTCTTTATTAATAAACTGTTGACGGGTGCTGAGGTGCTTTTCTATTGCTTTCTACATATCTAATGATATATGTTGTACTTATAATATTTTGGAAGATATACCATTGTTCAAACGTATCTTCTTTTGTATTATTCTGTTGGAATACAGCTTAAGATAACCCAAATATTGCAAATTAGACATCTTTGACTACAAACATTTTTTTACAAACAGAACTTTAAACAAAGTTTAAACATTTGTCTGTTTTCTCTTGGCTCCATAAAATTCTCATTTATTTTAACTTAGGAAGTTTTTTTTTTGCTATGTGTTACTGACCTCTAATGGATTTGAAAAACATTTTTTTTAAAACAGTAATATAAGATGTAAGGCTTTTTCTTAAAGTTTCATTCTGAATTATATAGACTGTGAGTGTAAATGTATTGCTCTTGAGAGATTCAATACAATTTTACATTAGTGAAATAAAATGGCTATTCTTCCAAATTTGTTTCAAGGAAACATTGTAAGCATTGTAACAAGAGAAAAAGGGTTGTTGTGAAACAGGTAATATATGTTTTTAAAAAGAAAACAAGCTCAATGTGATAGGTTCAGTCTCAACCTGATGATCTGCTTATTTTTACAAATATTACTTTAATGTGGGTGGCAGACTGAGAGACATGCAAGTGTACAATCATTCAGTGTCTGGTATAAATTAGTAATTGGCATTTCTGAGCAGTTTCATCTGCTTTTATGATAAATATGAAAGCAATACAGTGTAAGCACCATTTTAATCAGTACTTAAGCACAGCAGAAAACGAAGGAAGCTACCATTTAGGTAAACAGGGATAGGAGTCTTTAGGTAAAGCAGCTTTGTGATGCTCACTGTTTTAACATTGTTGTTCTCTTATCTTTAATAAACAGAATTTTTTTATTTGTTAAAGATGAAAATAACATTGTTTTACTATATTTTAGAAGACATTCTTCCATTCTATATCAAAAAGCTGCTGTTCTGGTGAGTGTTGCAGCCACGCAGAGCCCATCCTGGAAGCACAAGACACAGGGTGGGAGAACAACTCCTCCCTCACTTTGTCCCCATGGTCCAGGGCAAAACCACACATGTGAGAACTTGCAGACTCCAGACAGAAGGGAAGGCACTCCAGTTCAGAATCAATTCAGCCCATCAATCTTCTTTTGTAGTTAGTAGCTAATTGATTCAAGGACCTCATCCATCCATTTCTCGAAGCAAGCCAGGGTATCGACTTCTACAGTATGGCTGTGCGGCGTGTTCCACGCTCCCATAACCCTTTGGGTGAAAAGGAAGTTTCTTGTAATTTGTAGCTTCTTGTCCACATAGTTGTTTTGTGTTATTTTGTTTGTGTTTCACTGTTCATTCTGAAGTCCACTGAGTTGACATTGTCCAAATCTCTTGTATTATTTTTTGTTTCAGACTAAGAAAAAACAAAGTTCCTTCCATCTGTCGGTTTAGGACATTCTCTCAAGATATCTTATTTCTAACATAGGGATTAAACTGTAAACAGTATTCAGTAAGGTCTTTCTAGTTCATTGTACAATTTCAGCACAATGACCTGCGATTTCAATTATGTCTATCCTAATATTTTGTTTGCCTTTTTCACTGTTTCCCAGCATTGTTTAGAAATTTAAAATGCTTCAGCATAAGCACCTTAGTCTTTTTTTCATGAACTGTTTCCAGTTTCCTATCTATTCTTTCTTTTTCCTACCTGCATATAATATTCTCCACTTGTCTGCATTAAATATATTTTAGAACCTATTTTAGAGGTCTATATTTTAGACCTCAGGTGTCTTGAGTTTCCTCTAAATCTTTTTGAATTTAGTTTGCTATGAACTGTTACTCAAGTTCTATGTATGTATATTAAAATAGGCTACAATGCAGTAAAACAGATGCTGTTATTACTAGTAATTTCAATAGTCCAGTGCTTTTAAAAGAAAGCAACAGGAAAACCTTTTTCCAACAAGTTTTGAATTCTCAATAAGTATTATTGTGTCATTTCTTTCAGCAGCGTGCATTTCGTCATCCTTAAATTCCTAGCTACATTGACTATGGTTTTCTTACAATTTAGGCAGTTTGAAACCAAATATTTATTTAATATTTGGCAAAATTCCAGAAAACTGCAGAGTGAGTAAACAATAAGTCCACAAATTTTAAATCTTACAATAGACAGTGTCTCTGTTAATCTCTGTACTGAGGGCGGTGTTGAGCTGTTCTTTCTACCAAGTCCATTCAATAGAACTGGGATTAGGTGAGTGTTCAAGCCAGGGGGGCTAATGAAAGTTTATTTCATGCTACCACAAGTCAACCCTACAATCTCCACCAGAGATCCAATTCATTTAACACAGTATAATACATTCAAGAATCAGATGCTTTGTGAATGTTTATTGAGCAATTTAGGTATAATAGATTTTGGCTTAACCTGCTGGGTAAAGGAGCAGCCCCCTGGCCATAGAAAAAGGCAGTTTGGGATCCCTGTACAGAGAGAGGAGTTTGCAGGGGCAGCTGCAAAAGTGGAGATGAAGTGGAGGATAATTGCAGGAGACAAAATGTGGGAAAAAAGAGGCGCTTGCATGAGAGATGCGTGTATAGCTGTATATAATGATTAGGGTTTATCACATCTGGGTGAAATGAACTTGTTTGTCATTAATCCCCTGAACTTCAGTTAAGAAGTCCATTTAAATGGAATAATATTAATATTTGGACTATTTTTTAAACTCATATTTTGACTATTTTTCCATAGATCTTATTAGAGTCTAATTATGCATTTACAATTTAACCAAAATTCCCAAATACATGTGTTTATAGTATGCCTGTCTTCTGGGGGCATATGCTACTGTAATATAAGTAAATAGTTATGTCCTTTTTGTGTCTAAAACTGTTGCACAACCAGATGTTCTTTGTTTCCTCTATAGATCATGATGGATGCCTTTGACTCAAACTCAACTTTTCTGCTCAACCACAGCAAACCGAATGACTCAGTTAGGCCATGGACACCTTTTGATGGATGTGAAGAGAGACCTGCTGGTATTTTCTTTGACTTAACTGCTCAGATTTTCAATGTCATCTTGGGTCTGCCAGCCAATGTAACAGTTCTTTGGCTCATACTGAGAAAAACAGGAGAATCCTCCACTTCAGACATCTTCATATTTAACCTTGCAGTCATGGATGGCTTCTTTGGCTGCATGGTCCCTCTTGACATTGTTAATGTATTTCTTCTCAATAATAAAGATGTCTGGTATGCCCAGAAATTTGCTTATGGGGTGAAGGACATGGGGGGTCCCCTGTTTCTCTCCTGTATCTGTTTAGACCGGTATGTAGCTGTGCTGCATCCCATCACTTTCACAGGCCTCAAAGATCACAAATACAGAGCAGCCTGCTCAGTGGTGGTGCTGGCCATCACGTTAGCATACGCCATCGCCAAGGCCATTGGGGGGATTGAGAACTTTGAGAAGATATTCACTGTCAGTATCCTCACTGCCTTTGCCTTCATGTTATTCTGTAACATCTCCATCCTGTGGGCACTGAAGAGATCTGGACCAGGGAAAGACGAGATGCACCCCATGAAGAAGAAGGCCTTCAAGATGGTTCTGTCCATCCTGGCTATTATAGTATTTAATTATCTCCCACCTGTAGCTCTTTTCCCTTTCCAGCAATATTATTCTGTCGATGTGTTTAAGTGCTACATCCAGCCCTTTGCCTTCTCCTTCGTCAACATCAGCAGCAGCACTCAGCCCTTACTCTACCTGTCCAGAGTGGAGAACACTAAGCTGTGTTCTTCAACGAGGACCAACAGTATGGGAAGTTAAGGTTCTCTTCAAGGGAAATTGTACAGCATAGTGGGAATGAAATCAATTATACTGTTGTTCCGCAAATGGAGGACTTTCTGGTCAAAATGTAGTCCACCAAATCGTATCTTCTCATGGTCAATTTTACACACTAGCCAGGGGCCCTAAAACCCACCAATGACTCTCTGAGATTTCAGTATGACTCATCTTGACTTTAGAGTGTATATTTCTTCCAGTAATGTTCAAAGCTTCACTATGTATTTGTCAGTTTTAAAATACTTTTATTGGTTTTGAGGTTATAGTTGTTCTTGCCTTGTGTCCGTGTTTCCATGTGTCTGTGTATTTCAAACTTTTACAGTATCCCATGCACCTACTGTAGGAGAATTGAGTTAAAACTAATCAATTCAAATTAAATTATAGACAAACTGAAAATAACATTTTGCTCTAGCTGCACTCAGGGTTACAACTGCCTGCTGGGGATTTGTCTTTTGGCAAATTGAGGCTGAAAGCATGATTTTTCTAAATTAAAAATCGAGATAGAAATAGAAGCCTATTAAATAATTTTAAAAGAGAGTTATTCAGCTATTGCATGAGCCATAATGGTACAACTAACCACACAATATTCACTAGAGTCCATGAAACAAAATAATTCAGTATTTTGGTAATTTTTCTAATAGCGATGAAATTAACTGATGCATATAAAGGGATATTGTACTTAATAGTTTGGTGTTCACTGACCTGGCGAGGAAGCGCCGAATGTCAGTGCTGTCACAACCCCCTCACCTGTGAGGAATGAACAAGTTAGGCTGCAGCAAGTATGAAGTTGAGAAGGTTGGTAGATCAGTATACACAGATTTGATTTATATGTAGGAGAGCTGACCTTTGAAATAAGCATGTAAATGCTTCTCAAATGTCTTTTAAACAAAACCATAAACAGACAAAAATTAGAAACATTAACTCTAAAACATAAATTATATGTTATGCATTGTGCAGAGCATGTGGCTTTTTTGTGCAACTGAAATTGTTATTAATGTGTGGTCAGGATTCTCCCAATTGCTTTTCTGTGGCTCTCTAATTTATGTTTACATCAGCTCTCCAGAGCATCATATAAAAATGTTTTGGTTTAGCAGTGATAATGCAGCTGGCATTTCAATGACTTTAAAAAAATCAGTCTCATTACAGTTTTACTGTATTTGTACAAAATGTGCAATTTGTTATGTTTTATTGCTTATTAAAATAACATGTTAAAACCTACCCGTGAATTTAGTTTCTGACAATACTAAATTAGGAATAATGCTTTTTTTATTACAGGTATTGACAGTGTGAGTTGAAGTTCCTTGCTATACAAATCTCAGATCTAAACATGACTTCAGCTTTGAGGTATTCCTTCTGCTTTTAGAGAATGAATTTTGCAGAATCAGGTCACTCCCCATTCAGACACTCTTGCTTCTGCTATGTCCAAGAAGCCCCCACTGACCAATGATTTTATATTCTCCCCTCTCTGCCCAAGAGTTGAATGAGGGGCAGGAATCTCTGGGTGCTCACACAGGGTAAACAGACATAAATACAATGACCATGTGTCACAGTGCACTGTCCCTCTTTCCTTGTTGCTCTGTTTTTCTGTTCTCTGTCCCTGTTTCAAGTGTGATTCCAGCTAAGCACCCCACACGTCTGATGTGTCACCTCATTTGGTGTGGTAATTGATGAGCGTTTAGGCAAAAAGTGTATCACTCAATCTGTGAATACTGTTGTCACTTGAAAGACAGGATGACTTGGAAATGGAAAAAAACCCAAAAGAGAACAAAAAACCCGAAGCCTTTATTTAAAATCAGTTGACATAAAATCTCTGTCGTACTCCTACATTTGTGACCATGGCTTGCATCAGCAAATTACCTTAAAATTATGTTAAAAACATAACATTCTGTTTGACAAACCTGGCCTAACTTAAATAAAAGCATGTGTTATTTACTATGAAAAAAAATTAAATTGGATGAATCGTACAAATTGTTTTGACCCAGTCAGATTCAAAGTGCAGGCAATATTACAGTTTCAGTCACCTATCTCTGTGTGGTTCATTATTTCTCTACCAGTGTTGTGATCTCTTTGCCTGTTAATTTTGCAGAAGGACTGCCATTACAGTACCTTTTGCACTCCTGCATTTCATTGCAAAGGCTAGTGACGCACTATGTACAATCAAAGATGTATTCAAACCACATAAAATGAGAACCATCTGATTTGATGGAAAAACACAGGGAGACAAACAGCACAATGCAGGCAAATACCCACCTTTTACTCCCTCTTAACACTTAGCCACCTAATGTGAGAAATATTCGTTAAACGTTTTGCTTGAAAAAGCATTATGTGGGTGGGTGTTATACGAGGAATACGTGTACTATGTCTGCCAGCCTGCTCGGAGTGTCCTTGGCCCAGGCTACTGTACCTAGCCACTTCAAGACAACCAACGTCATGACAGTAACAAAAAAAAATCCTGGCAACCCACATGCCTGAACGACTATCGCCCTATTGCTCTCACCGCCATCATAATGAAGTGCTTTGAAAACCTACTTATTCCACACATTAAAGCCAGCATTCCAAAAACACTTGATCCTTTCCAGTTTGCCTATCGCACAAACCGCTACACGGAGGATGCAATCTCTATAGCTTTACACACCACACTAACCCACCTGGATAAAAGGAACACCTATAAAAGAATGCTGTTCATTGACTTTAGCTCAGCATTTAACACCATCATACCCATTAAACTTGCTACCAAACTTAGGGCTCTAGGTCTAGAAACCACCCTCTGTAGCTGGATCCTAGACTTCCTTATCAGCAGATCCCAGACTGTTAGGATTAGCAACCTCACCTCCATCACACTCACCCTTAACACCGGTGCCCCTCAAGGCTGTGTGCTCAGCCCACTGCTTAACTCCCTGTTCACCCACAACTGTACTGCTAAGTTCAGCACAAACACCATCATCAAATATGCTGACGATACCACAGTTGTGGGTCTGATCACTGACAATGATAAGACTGCCTACAGGGAGGAGATAAAACAACTTGCAGACTGGTGCCGAACCAACAACCTATGTCTCAATGTCAGCAAAACCAAAGAGCTGATCGTTGACTTCAGGAGACAAGGAAAAGTCCACTCCCCCGTCTACATCGAAGGGTCAGCGGTGGAGATGGTGAATAACTTCAAATTCCTAGGTGTTCACATCTCTAAGGACCTCACATGGGCTCTCAACACCTCCAGTCTCATTAAGAAGGCACAACAGTGGCTGTACTTCCTGAGAATGCTGAAGAAAATATGCCTGCATCCACGGATCCTCACCAACTTCTACAGATATAGGAGGAGAGCATACTGACCAGCTGCATCACAGTCTGGTTCAGCAACTGCACCACATCCAACCGTAAGGCACTGCAGCAGGTGGTCAAAATTATCCAACACATCATCGGCAGTGCCTTACCATCCATCCAGGAAATCTACAACACCAGGAGTTTGAAAAAAGCCACCAAAATTATGTCTGACCCACTCACCCCAGTCATAACTTGTTTGTCCCCCTACCATCTGGTAGAAGGTTCCAGACGCTCCAGTCGCACACAACTAGACTCCAAAATACCTTTTTCCCAGAGCCATCAAGCTGGTGATGCCCCCACACCCTCCCATCATACTATGATCTCTCCTAACTTCTTCTTGTACCCACAATGACTGTACTCCAACACCACTACATACACGACAACTGAATGTAAGCTGAAATTGTACTTAAAACTGTACTGGTTGTACTATTTATCAATCACCGGATTATTTTTGCACTGTTTTTGTCCTGTTTGTATAGTTTTCTCTGTTTGCATATTTGCACAGCTTTTGATGATTTTGCACTGGCACCACACTGTTGTTTACACTGTTATTGTTATTGTATTACTGTCTATTGTCTTGTCTTCTGTTCTATTTATATACTGCACCTGAGAGACTAATGAGAAACACTTTTCACTATACTATGCACCCGTGTAAGTATAATGACAAATAAAGTTGAATTAAATTGAATAATAGGATCTTTAAAAAAGATTGGTCCAGGACAGACATACCACACCAGAGGCATAGCCAGGAATTGATTTTTGGGTGGGCCTGTGCAAAAGTGGGTGGCCTGGGCTCTAACTGACCATCCTGCCAGCATAGGGGCACCCCTCCAATTTACAATCCAATCCTCAATCAAACAGTAAAATTAGTGGAATCTTATATACTGTATATACACACTGTACTGCCTCTCTCACACACACAGGTTAAGCAGCAATTACCTACAGTAGGCTGCCGAACGTTACTGTGCCACGTCGGACACACACACAAAAATAATCAGTGCCTACCTCTGTTGTGAGGTTTTGGCCTTCTAGTCGGGGCTTGGAATTGAATATGGCTATAATCTCGTCACTGTCTAGAAATCTGGCAAATTTCCATTCAAATGACAACTAATTTGTAAAGGTGTCTCATATGAGGACTTTGTCTTTAGCTAAAGAAAAGCTGCAAGAGCTCATTTTCACTTGTTGCTAGTAACAGTTCTAAGTATTCCGTATGCCTGCTTTTAGATTGTTCAATAGTTTTACAAGTTACTCTGAAGTTAATATTTTATTGCAAAACACAATGAACACAACACAAAACGTAAGAATCGAAATCCGTCCGAAATATTGTATTTAAAATACCACGCAGGGTTTACCTTGCCTTTAAATATTCAGTGGACTTTAGCATAACATACCAGAAGAACGTGCACACACATATGGAATTCAAAAGTTGGAGTAAATGCATCACCCCAAGGGTAATATCGAGTGAGGCTCAATGAGAATAAAAACTGCAAAGGTATTAAAATATTAAGTTCTGAAGATCTTGTTTGATCCTTCATGATGCTTTTAAACTTGTATGAAAGACACGAAATTAGTATTCTATGTTCGATGCCAAAAGACACCTAATTTGGAAATTTGTGACTTACTCCCCACAAGACTTAACACTGAATTGGTATAGTCACATTACAGTGCTAAGCAACTCATCGTACCCTTAATTGCAAGAATGGTCTGCTAATAAAAGCGTCAAATACATACTTTGGATGTATTTTAGCTCCATAAACATCGTTCACTTAAAAATACTGCAGGGCGTTTAGAGGTGATATGGATAGTTATCTGTAAAACGCACACTCCCATCTATCTATCAATATAATCTTAATGTTATTCATGCATACCAAAACTTGTCATTTGTTTACAGGAGAGATTTTAAAACCTCTTCGTGCTTAACTCCTGCAGGTCAAGCATGTATTGAGCTGCTACAAGCAAATGAGTGCACAGCCACTTGCATTCCCAAAACACTTGTATTTGGGAAGCCAGGCTGTACTCCTTAAAACCCAAGATGCCTGTAGCATCTCATGTGTCTTATTTGTTTCGGGACTGGTCTGGTCATCTACACGCGGCTTTTTGAAAAATGTAGATATATGCATTTGTTTCGCCATGTTGGCTAATAAACCAAAAACCTAGCACTAGATCCAGTAGCTCTACAAATGTCTGACGACAACGATAGCCAATTAGGCTACAGCTACGCACGCAGCACCCCACTGCATTTACATAATTGTCTTATTGGTCACAAAAGATACAGCGAGCCATTAGCAAAAATCAAACACGTAAAATTAAAAAGCAAATCATAAATAATGCAAACAACAAAAAAAATCGTATATTACTTTGGACTTATTGGGTAGGCTTAGGCTCAATCAGGGTTGGCCTAATCAACACAGTTATAAAATTGAAAAACACCAGCACAATTTATTCATAGTGCAGGAAATGAGAAAACGCACGCAAAAGATATGGAAGATATTAAATGAAATATGGGGGGCATAACAGCTATAAGTCAATCAGACACAGCTGTACCTAATCGCCATCATTATGTCACTAGAGGTCAGAAAAAAATAAAACACACAATAATAGTAACAAATGTGGTGGAGCATTAGCATGAAATGTAGTAGAATATGCAAGAAGCAGACACAGATACCAAGTACATTGCTTTTCTGAAGAAGAAGGTTTTGAGTCTGGGTTTGAAAATGTCCAGGGAAGGTGACTCTCTGATATCCTTGGGGATAGAATTCCAGGGCTTGGGGGACAAACAGGAGACCATAATCAGAAGAACAAAGGTTGCAAGGTGGGGATTAGGAATGTAATAGGTCAGTCAGGTACTGAGGTGACAAGCCAAGTACAGCCTTATAGGTAAACATTAAGATTTTAAAGTTGACATGATCCAAGTGCAAGGACTCCAGGACAGGTTACCCAGACGAGGTGAGATGATGCCCTGGGTGGCTTGATGACATCCTTGGATCATTTAGTTACTAACTACCAAAAGAGATAGATGAGCCACATAGCTTCCCCATGCTTGGAACCTCCCTTATATTTCTTAAATAAGTGATAGGCTTGGAGTATCTGTTGTGTAAACTTGTATGAAGCATTCATTTATTTGCTTTATACACTTCTATTATTCTTTTTTATCTTTTGGACTATTTAATCCCAATTCAATATTCTCTTTCTCTTTTAGAACCAGAAAGATGTTTCTCAGGAAAACAAGCACAAATGTTACAATTCTGAACTTGCAGAGAAAAGTAATATTTCAAAACCTAATGCAACCACAAAAAAGCTGAATGTGCTGCAAACTGTAGATTTCTGTTGTTTACAGTAAGGTTGTAAAGCAAAAGTCCACAATGGTACACTGACACCACATTAGTATTACAATGCCAGATTAATAATAATTAAATATTAGGATCATTTTCATCTTGTCAAATACATTACCCTAAGTTAAAAAAGAGTTGTTGTTTTTTACCAATTTCTATCATAAAAAAGGTTTCCTTAACTATAAATTAATGCTGGAAATAAATTAGGGAGATCATTTCTTGCTACTTTTCACACCTGCTTCAGACAGGCATGAAGATCTACAGGCAGGCAAGATCTTGATGACCAGTTGATCCTGTATGTTCTGTAGTACTGCAGGTAATGTAAAGCTTATCTTCTGATCACAAGGTATTCATTCTACAGACTTGAAAAATTGACCCCACTCATTACCTTGAGTCCTAGACTTGAATACACAAAAGCAACTTGCATGCAGCCTTGCATGGCTCTGTTATATGATGTTGGAGGTGACCAATTTGGAGAAGACCGTTTGTCAAGTGACAATTTAAAAATCACATAGCTGAGGCTTCTGGGACAGAGAACCTGTGAGGTACTTTGACTCTTGGGCCAAAGAGCTTTTTGAGAACAGAATGAGAGAGGAACTGTTTGGGAAGCCAGTAAGCAGATAAATTGCTAGATTTGCACAGGGAATGACTCAAGCACATCAAAGTTTATGTTTTGTTTTTGTGTTTGTCTTTGTTTTCCCTGCTCTGTACAATATGTTGTGTAAAATATAGAGTTCTAACTTTGTACCTTACTCTTGTGCTTGTGTGCATTGTCCTGAGACCTACCTACTGAGACCTACCTACTGGGGTACTAAGAGCACCCCAATTTCTGGGTGTGTCAAAACAGACACCTCTGTTCAAGAACAAAACAATTTCATACTTCTAACTTTCCTTGTCCTTTCAAGACACTGGTTAATCTGGTCAATCTTGCCTAAACCCTTTGTTCTCAATATCACAAGGTGATGAATAGTGCTCTAAATATTGCATTTGCAATTTTCAGGTTCCCCTGATTTAAATTACTCACTTGTTTAACTGTGTAGCCACGCCCTCAGTAGGCCTTTAATTTGCTCACACCCTTGTCAAGACGAGAATAGGTTCTCGAAGTGACGGCACACCCATCATTGATGGAAGGAAAAAAAGCGGATGTGTGGGCATTTCAACAAAGGAGGAAAACAAGCAGGTTTCAGCAATTAGCTGTGGTTCTTAAGGGAGGGTTCCAGAGCCCATGACATTGTATTCTGACAATAACACCTGGTTGACTTTGGCTCTAACAAAGGGAAAAAAGACCAGTTACAAGACAAATACTTTTTAAATTTAAATGTAACCAGAATAAAAAAGGAATGTGTATTTGTTGCCACCCAGTGTGAGATATACATTTTAGCAGGTTATTCAAAAATGACAGTGCAGTGATTAGAGATGGGGGGTTACACTATCTTTTAAGTCTTAAAACCTTTTTCAAGTTTAGCTTGAAAGCTTATGGGACACAGGTTACATAATAAAAAAATCACAGGTAATAGTAACTGACTGATTTGAATCAAATGTTAATCAGCCTTTAATACTACAGTGAGCAGGTTTTTACTCACTGATGATTATAAGGTACCTACTGTACAAGACCTGGTGGACTGTCAATCTCCAGGAAACAGACTGAATCTCATTGCATTTCAACCTACTGAAATAACTAATGTGCAACACATTACATTTCACCATTTAATCAGCAAAAAAAAGTATAAAAAGTGTCATACAAGTTGTAGTTGTGTTAGAAAGTAGTCACTGTAGTAAGTAGGAAGTAAAAATCACATGACATAGAATAAGTCTTTTGCAAGAACATGGAATAGTTACAAGCAAGAGCAGACTAATCAGCACATATGGCCCTTTTGGTAGTTGGTAGATAAATGAGCCAAGCTCCCACTCCAGAGTAGCATTGTTCATTATACTGGGATAACCTTTTATATTTTACAATGCAGCATCCATCTTATTGGCTGCAACAGTCTTTTGTGAACTGCTACAGTAAATTTTGAATTAGGTTTGAAAAACGCATTGATCATCCCTTAATGAGCCTAACTCTCCACTATCTCTGATTTATGTACTGTACAGTATATATTCAGGAGTGTGTTTTTTACAGTATCTGCCTTTGTGAAGTAGCCCTACAAACAGCAGGAGCCCAGTCCTGCTGAAATAGTGCCTGCAGCAAAAAAGATGGTGCTTTCTTTCATGCTGTTGTGCTTTTAGTGTATAAAATGTGCGTTACTCCTGGGTTCGATGTTATGGACCAATATTTTTCCTATTAAAATGTTTTTTTCCTCTTTTTACACCTCTTACTGTACATTTTCTATGTTAAGTAGTTTTTAGGAGACACTTGGAGAATGGATATTTTCCAGTACTTTCAACCTTTATACTGTTTTAGCACTCACTGTATTCATGGAGCACAAGTCTCTCTCTTCTGGAACTGCTTTTTGAAATAAAACCTTAAATAATTTATGTGGTAAGACATTAAATTAATAAATGATTATTTGAATATCTATTTTTAATGCGTCTCCATATTTAAATTATTATGTGATACATATATTTCGGATTATACCAGCTGTTTTTATTAGGCATCACTGTACATAAAAATAATTAACATAACCGAAAACCTTATTATGTTTAAGCTTCTTTTCACATTATTTTTCTATTCTGCTATACCGTAAGTACTCTATATACAGGTATCTTTTCTTCTTTGTGTGTAGGGTACAAGCTGCTGTAAGCACACAGCTGGCCCACTGACTATACCAGGGAATGGCATTTACTGGGGGACCTGAGAGATAAAATGGACAGGAATAACCCCTCGAACCACGAATGACATATAGTGAGATGTATAAGCATGATGTGGGGCAGTACATTATGTGAAAATGCAGGGAATAAAATAAGCCCAAAAAGTTCTCAAAGTGTTTGTTATTGGAAAGTTATCATTAATTTGTTAACAGAACCTATCCAGTATAAGTACTGTACAAAGTGAAAGGGGCAGTAATTGGATTTTTCCATCAGGAAAGGTTCATCCAAAAGGTTCATGAGCATTATGTATAAAATTTTGTGATTACAAGTTATATGTGAGATAAAATAAGGACTTGTGTGCATGTGCTTGTGAAGATTTTCTGTAACATTGATTGTTATTAGTTATCTAGTGCAATATCACGTTGAACCTTCAGAGAAAAAAATAAGTTGAAATTGAGCTTAATTTCAAGAGGCCGGGTGCCATGTGACTAGGGTTCAAAACAATGCATCACAAAACAATGTATAAAACCAGTATAGTAAATCTAAGCACTGTCATTTTAGATGCAGCTTCATTTACTTTAGGTTGCTATTTTTATGTCGTCATCCATGAATGCAAAACCAAAGGGCGTGGGAGTTCCTGCCTTGACAGGTTTTCCACGTTCAAATCTTGCTCTTCACAAGTTCAACATCAGAATTACAGTATTTGACTGTGAGAACAAGGAGGGACATTTCAAGAGTTGGGTTCTGCAGCATTCATGGACGACCTCTGTGAGTTCTGCTATTTTCTAATTCTGATTTGTAATACTCTCATTATTGTTTTTCAATATGAATGTCATGGTTTTGCTTTCAAAGTCTTTTTTTCTGCTTAAATCCAAGAACCTAAAATTTTACTAAATCTTCTTTCAGCTGATTCCTGGTTTTCGATCCTATTTTCTCACATTCCCTGTGAAATATTTTAATCAATGACTTATTACGTTATCTTTATTGGTCTTAAAAAAAGGGTTATACGTATGAAATATCTGCAACATGTTTTTTTACTGTAGGATAATATATAAAAGAGCAAAAGAGAGGTTCTAGTTTGAATCAGTGAGTCAGTTCACTCACACCACTGTGACACTCATTGTATACAAAGGGACTCCATTCATATATGAAGTTATGCAGCTGTCACCGCTCCTCTCAGGGTATGTCACGGAAACATACAATTACCTTTTCTGTTCCAAATCCATTGCTTCCACTTGTCTGTGTGTGAGAGCTGTCTGTACCCCAGTAATTTAATATGCTCTACAGTCTAGGGCAGTGTACGCCAATGGTTTTCAAATTATTGCTCTATGCCTAATTAACTGTGCATGTCTGGGAATCTATTTCTGGTCAGACATAGCACAATATTATGAACTACTACCAAATATCACAGTGGCCTGCTCCAGAACTGGTCACGAGGTGTTTCAAATATTTGCAGCTGGATCATATCTGCTGTAATTCTCCTGGCTGAGTAGTCTTCACCTGAGTTACTGTAACAGTAAAGAAAAACTGTGTGTGCACCTGAACTGCGTGGTTCACTAATATCCAATCAATCTGGGGAACGATCATCCCAAGGAAGGCAATGGAAGCCTGCCTAGATCTCCTTAAACCGGCCACACAATTCAGAGAGAAAGTCTTTTCATTTGATTTAGATTTCCATAAAATCTTTGCTAAATATTTTGACTGCTTATGAGACTGATGGAAAATATGTTGGGATCTCATTTTTAAAATTGTTGGATCTCAGTTTGCATTTATGCGAATTCCATTATTTTTGGGTCACTTTAATATTATTATCTATTTAAAAGTTCTCAAAGTGAAGGTGAAACTCTTATTTTTTTATTAATTGTCCTATTTAATCCTCTGGATATCACTTCCCTTTGTCATTTAATCTGACAGCTACAGTGATCAGTAAGTAGCAACAGGTTTAAGGCAAAACACCACTGCACCTCTGATCCCCTATAATGGAAACTTGCCTATTGTTGCTAATGTTTTGACAAATTAGGAGACTACCAAAATATTATATAGTGTGTCATTAATTTATCTTGCATAAAAGATTACAAAGCCTAGGTTTAATGTTACTAAAGTTGGGCATGTGATGAGAGATTAAAGAATGGCTTTAGTATTTATCAGTTAATGCATACGTTGTAGTGGGAATTTCCTATTATGAGTAGGACTTTTATTATTCTATTTCTTACATGATCACCACCAATCCTCTGTATTATTAATTAGTTTGTCTTGAAATTTATCACAGAAGACCTAAGTTTGGGTCAAGTTTACTTCAAGAAAAGACGGATGACTTTTGCCATTTTTAAAACAGTTTCAGTTTTGAAAGTGTCACAACACCCACATCATAGGTCAGCAGCCATTTCACCCTGCAGATCACAACTGGCAACCCAGTGAAGCTCAGATGGTGTGATCCTGGCGAGTACCTGGATGGGAGACCTCCTTGGAGGTGTTACTAGAGCCAGTAGGGGGTGCTCACCTTGCAGTCTTTGTGGGTCCTAATGCCCCAGTATAGTGATGGAGAGACTATACTGTAAAAAGATGTTGTCTTTCAGATGAGATGTAAAACTGAGGACTTGACGTGGTCATTAAAAATCCCAGGGCATTTCTCGAAAAGTGTAGAAGTGTTACTACGGTGATCTAGCCAAATTTCCCATCGGCCTTTAATAATCTTCATCTATGAACTGGCTTCATCTCTCTGCTCTCCACCCCACTTAGAGCTGGTGTGTGGGAAGTGGACTGGCACACTATAGCTGCTGTCACATTATCCAGGTGGGGCTGCACACTGGTGGTGGAGGGGAGTCCCCATTATTTGTAAAGTACTTCGAATGGAGTGTCCAGAAAAGTGCTATACAAGTGTAAGGAATTATTATTAATATTATTATTATCCTTGAAGTGCAGGGGTGTAAGATGGTATTGAAATGAGCAAACATATGCCAGATAGGATGCTTATGTGGAAGTTCTCTATATTATTCAATCTCAAAACTGGAGTAATTGCCTTTTGTACTTCTCCTACAGGCCAGGGGCTCCCAGATAGCCAACCTGGGGCTCCTGATGTGATAAGCCATCTCCCAGAGCTGAGACTTGTGCTCCTTGGCAGAGCTGGGGCTGGGAAGAGTACAGCAGGAAACACTATCTTGGGAAGAGAGGAATTTCAGACAGACAGAATAACAACTTTAAGCACAAAAAGTGAAGGCGTTGTGGCTGGAAGGCAGATCACTCTGGTCGATACACCCGGCTGGGATGGGACTCTTCGGCTAGACACCCCAAAAAAGGTTAAACAGGAGATCGAGCTCAGTGCATCTCTCTGCTTCCTGGGGCCCCATGCGTTGCTCCTGGTGATTCCCCTCGACAGTCCAACTGAGAAAGCTGCTGCAAAAGAACTGAGTGAGATTTTCTACCAGAATGCCTGGTGGCACACCATGCTGCTGTTCACTTGCAAGGAGTCCCTGGAGGGCAGAACGATTGAGGAGCTCATCGAGTCAGCGGGAGAGGAGCTCCACCAGCTGCTGAAGAAGTGTGGGGACAGGTACCACGTCCTTTGTACTAAGAACAGGACGAATCCTATGCAGATAGAAAAACTGTTAGAAAAGAGTGAAAAATTGGCAACAGAAAACAACGGGGTCTACATCAAGAATGAGATCCTGACAGAACAGGGTGAGAAAGTGAGTGAGCAGAAAGACTGTATACAAAAGAAGAATGAAGTGCAAAACTGGGGTGCAGGACACAAACTGGAGCAAGGTTTTAAGGAGAAACATGAAAGGAGAAGGAATCCAAAGACCAGAAGTGAAGTGGACAGCCCAGAAGTGGAACGGCCGCAGAAGCAGAAGCCCAGGGAAGAAGAGCTGGTGATGAAGGAAGGAAACAGGAATAGAAAGGTGAACCTCCCAAACCCAAAAGACGAAGTGGAACTAGGAAAAGAGCCCGAGGGAAAACCCAACTCAGACTCCACACCAAGTATGTTTGCTTTATTTTCTTATATAACAACTGTAACAGATTCCCCCTTGAGGATAGTGTAGGAAGGGGAGCTGCGGAGAAATTCAAAACAACAGTACATGGATAGACACAAAACACTCTATAATGTCACAGTGAAAACAAACTTCTACAGATCCTCTTAAATTAATTATAAATAAAAACAGAAAATAAGTGCTTGCATAAGTACTCACCCCTCCTTTACTATGGCACACCTACAGATGCAGCCATTCAAAATGCACGGTACAAACCCGCGGTACGGTAAACTACCCACAAGCCACCGCAGGGCACCGCGGTAAGTGATTGGCTGGCAAAAATGACCGACAGGGGCACTCGTGGTGCATTGGTTGGTAGTGAAAAGATTTAATCATTTAATCTCTTTACTGTGCACATTTTAATCCGCTTAGTATTGAATATTTATATGGAATTTTACCACTATAGGGAAATGTTAGTAGCTGAGCATAAAAAGAAGAGGAGCATAACACATCTGAAGGTCATAAACGATATTAATTTAGGAACATAAACATTACTGTATGTAAACTGTACTGTGTATGGCTGGTCTTGGTAGTTTAAAGAAAAAATACACACCAGTCTTCCATTTCTCCCTAAACATTTTAAGCATGAAAGTTTTATTAAACGGTACCCAAATATGCGATTGCTGTATAGAATGAATTTTAATTAAAAAAATTATTTAACACGAAAATTAAGCTGTTTACATCTTCCGCCTGAGAACAGTCACCCGTTGCTACCCAACGCAGAAACACAGCCACTAACTAGTGTAGCGGCGAGGCTTAATAATAAGGCAGAACTAAGTGTTTCTGAGCTTCCCAAATGAGGCCCCATTTCTCTGTTCATCTCTGTGGTGCAGCCACAGACAGACTATTCATGCAGGGTGATTTAAGGTCCTAGGACAGCTCCCAAAGGGGGATGCACTTAGCTAAGCCTGGCTATCATGATCAATGGTCATCCATTGGCGCCTATCTGTCTAGGGAGTGCCAGTTGGACATCTGGACTGCATTACTAAGTGTCAGGAGTAAGCGACTGATATCTCACCTTGATCAACCAATCAGGGACTGGTAGGGCCGAGTAACCCACGTGGGACTCTGATGCCCATGGAACTTTCAGCCAATCAACGAGCTGAAGTTCCTCCAGGTAAAAACAGGCAACACAGAGAGCCTGTGAGATTCAGTGAGATTCAGTAAGATTCAGTAAGATTCAGGAGGAGGATTCAGGAGAATTCTGTGGACTTTTCTAAAGGGAATTCAAAGGAGAATTCCAGGGCAGGACGGCCCAGGAGCAGAAGGCTCCCAAGGGCAGGACATTCTCGCAGCGCGCCTCCTGACCATCCTGAGACTCAGCCCGGACAACCACGGAACGGCCAGTGTGTCCGAGTGCCAGAACTTTCCTTTGTTCGAAGAGTCTAGAGCGGAGGTTGCCAGAGAGTAACCAGAGGATCCACCCGAGGTTAGCAACAGCAGCAGGCCTCATGAACAGGTCAGAACTGTGGACAGCTGAATCACTATTCAGAACTAGCTCTTCATCAGGAACGAACCGGTCCTCTTTCTGACTTGCTGGGACCCACAGTCATCTTTTCTCCTGTGCACAAACTTTGCTAGTTAAAGCCAACAGTGAGCATCAGCAGCGCACCGTCGCAACTGTTTCTTTGTGCCCGCAGGAAGATCTGAATCCCCAGAAATTGGATGAGTATTCAACTTCAATGCATTACAGCTCGAGAATTCAATTGTTATCCGAACCAGTTGATATCAATTTAATTCCTAAGAGTTATGTACTTGTTTTGAGTATCTAATGTAGAAGTTATAACCAAGTTCATTTATGAAACGGTCTTAATGAATGATATACTGAACGTATGTCCTCTTGATATGTGTAACTCTTTGTAACTGACTGAATATACCTTTTGTATTCTGATAACCCTCTCGATAAGATCTGTTAGGTTTACATGTATATTTTATGTATTAATAAATGTATCCTCGTGTATTAGTACCTGTGTGTGTGCGTTGTTTGAGTTATGTCGCATGGTTGGACTCTAAAGCCATCAAAAGAAACGACTTTGTGATTTACTGCTACAATTAATAATTGTCTCAGTAAATGCCCAAACCCTACAGAACTGGTGCCTTCAGAGAGCCACTACATTTAATTTTGCTACGGCTAGAATTACATATTTGGCGTCCCTGTGCCGGTTTTCTTACACTAGCAAAGAGGGGACATTAGCTAGCCAATATGATAAAGAAATAAATTATTATTTTGTTTATTTCTTTTGCACATTTACTTGCACATTTCCATCGATTGTACAAGCACTTGGAAACTGTCCAATTCCTAGTTCATCAGGCATTTTCTTTTACGCTGCGGGCATTCTCCCGGTCTGGCGCCGGTCTGTGTCTTTTAGGATATAATGCCAGCGATTTTTTGTTAAATTTGGGTTTCCAATAACGCCGCAGCAAACTCTTATTTTTATGTCCACTATAACAGACAATCTCCTTTGCTTTTAACCGAGTGTTTAATAATTTCCTAAAATGAAAATTATTTACTTTATTTCCCTCACGGGATCAATAAAAGTATCTATCATCTATCTAAACTATCGGACAGAATACTTGGGTATCCCTATACCAGAGATTATGGTAGGGCTTCAGAATGGTGATTGGCTGACACCATCTGACACCCCTCTGATTGGAGAAAAAAGACGTGCTGGTCTGCTATACATACTGTACCAGGAAGAGTATTTATTTCGATTCAAAACGTGTATTTTAAAAGTTTAATTAAGAAGTAAAAACCTTACAGCGTACACAGCTTTCTAAACTGATCAGGAGGAAGAAAAATCACCTGTGTTTTGTGCATAAAAAGTGGTTATTAACTATCGAAACCTGTTTTATTTATTTTATTTTTATTTAGATTAAGAGTTCCTGTCACCCCCATTCCCATTTAAATCACAAACCCGTGTTTAATTAAATGTCTTTTAACGTAAATCGATATATTTGTCTTATGCATAATAATGTTCACCACTCTGTCCAGCAAATTAATAATAAACTTGATTTTATATAGCGTTTTAAACGAATAAGTAATTGGATTGCTCATAAACCTAATCACTTATTCTACATAAACTCAGCGTAATTGCTCTCTGAAAATGCTTTTTCTTTTTATTTAGGCTCAGATGCTCGCTCACCTGCGTCTGAAGAGTGGCTTCTAAACTGTGAAAACATGTGTCTGTCTTTCTGTAGGGGGAAGGGAATCTGATCTGCAAGTCCCTTTGGCTACAAAAGTAAAAAGAAGGCGCTCGCTCTCTCTCTCTCTTTTTATTTACATCCAATAATCAAAAATGACTCAATAAACATAATAACCATATTAACGACCAACCAACAAAAACAACCATATAAACATAATACCAACCAAAAACATAGATAACAACCACAATACAAAATCAAATATATCAAACCATTAAACTCTCTCAAATTCCTCCAATTATCATAATCCCGCCAATTATGCAAAACCAAACCCTCCTCCCATCCCAGTTTATCCTCTTTATCATAAACAAAATCCACCTCAATTTTCAACATAAAGCATTACACAAAATCAATACCTCAACACTCCATACTCAACAACGATAATTCACAAACAGCCAGAACATGTAACTCCACATTCCCAAATAGACCTCATTTCAATAGCCCCTTATGCAAAACCAACATCCCTCCCCTGTTCTCTCTCTCCGCTGGCATTTGTAATCATTTTTATTTTAAAATAAATTTTAGCAAAGTCATGTATTTTAAAAATCTTAAGATTTCTATATTCATGTCTTTATTTAGTGGTTTCATTAGTGACAAAGGCTAAACTTTCTTGGAAAAATGTATTTTATGTAAACCATGTTTGCTATTAATTCATTTAGGGCTAGAATATGTTCATTGTCTTCCAATGAAAGAAGGGTTCCTTTCGCCGTAGCCGGGTTGACATTAGAAGCTTGCCACGCCTGGACTTTTACACCAACGCATTAGCATGTTAAAGCTATTTCATTGAGGAGCCTAGCTTTCTTAACTAGTAAGTACTGTACTTACTGGGTTTTTGAGGGGCGGAGGTGTCTTTCTATGGAAATCTCGCCCCCTTCTACTTTGAAAATACCTGTGAAACTGGTTTAATTTGTCACAGCCAGCACTCCCGCAGAGAGGGGGGTTGTACTTGCAGTGTATCGGTATACAGTAGATGGGAAAGCCAGAGCCGACCGCTACGCCGCCCACGTGTTATGCTCTTCGTCTAAGCCGGAACACATCATTATATCACATTTTGTATTTCTTAAAAAAAAATCGTTTGCCCAGCCTAACAGTATTAGTATTGTTGTTATTGTTTTTATCCTGTAAAGCGCTTTGAGGAGCCACCTTTAAAGGCGCCATATACAATAAAGTTCATTATTATTACTATTGTTAATTTGCTGGACAGAGAGGTGAACATTATTACACAGAAGACCGCGATTTACATTGCATTGTGCATTGTGCTCCTGTAATACAGTTTTAAATAATTAAAAGTCTAAACAGTATCAGCTTTATTTATGGGTTTTAAATAAAGGCGATTTAAACGCGATTTAAATCAATATAAATTTTTATATTGTAACGCATAGGTGACTATTCATTGTTATTAAAATGACTTAAATTCGATCATGTTGTGATATTTAGAAATATAAATTTGTTTGGTGCAAGTGAAGTTTTATTTAATCTCTGAGCCAGGGAAACGTTTTATTTTTTTAAAGAAATGTATGTTTAAAAAAGAAGTCATGGTTCCAGCTGGATTCAAACACGCAACGTGTGATGTAGGAGTCAGGAACCTAACCCACAGCGCCACTGGCAAGGTCACATGGGAGGTGTTGAAAAAGCCCTACAAACATTATCAACAGACATCATACAGCGTGTACAATTCTTGTGTTGCGGTACATGAATATAATTATATCGTTATTAATTTCTTTAGATACGCAATTCCATATTATATTTCCTTTTAATCAAATTCTAAAAATAGTGCTTGTTGACTCCGGTATCACGTTAGTTAAAGACTTCGATGCTTAAAATGTTTAGGGAGAAATGGAATACTGGTGTGTATTTTTTCTTTAAAGTACTGAGACCAGCCATATACTGTATGTTTATGTTCCAAAATTAATATCGTTTATGGCCTTCACACGTGTTACAGTATGCTCCTATTCTTTTATGCTCAGCTACTAAGATTTCCCTTCAGTGGTAAAATTCCATATAAATATTCAATACTTAAACGGGCACAGTAAAGACATTAAATATCCATATACATACTGTATACAGTACAGTTTGCATACAGTAATATGTTTATGTTCCTAAATCAATCTCTTTTATGAGCATGTGAAAGGCATGGTGAATCAGAGATTCTCAAAAATTACTGTACTTTGCATGATTGGAAACAAATGCGTGATTGCGAAATGCTGTGGTGTTACTTTTACAAAGACGGTCAATGAAAAAAAGAATGGGGACCAGGGCAATACTTTGAGTTTACAACTTGTCCAAGGTCATTCATTATTAATACTATTAGTAATATCTTCGTTAAAGACTTTGATGGCGACAGCTCAAACATGAGAGGTTGAGCTTTATTAGCTCCACCTTGCGGAAATTCCGGATACTATTATTTTGCTCGCGGTACTAAAGGAGAATTTACGGTAACTCGCGGTAGACTGCGTAAAGCGCACCGCAAAATAATGCGGTATCGCCCACTTGTTTTGAATGGCTGCATCTGTAAATAGGCTCTGGTGCAACCAAATGGCTTCAGAAGTCACATAATTTGTTGTATGGAGTGCATCTGCATGCATTTAGGGTGTTCACAGTTCAGGATAAATATGCCTATCTCTGGGAGGTCCCACAATTGATTAGTACAGCTCCCAACAAAAACGACTAAACTAAATCCGGGATAGGGATGTTGAAAAACCCCAATCAGGTGAAAAAATATTTTCAGGGCATTACATATCCCCAAAGCACAGTAAAGTCCATTTAAATGGATGACCAAGAAGCCGGTGAAAGTTGTAAAGGAATGTCTTTCATGGCTGAGATGGGAAAAACGGCAAATGACAATGGCTTCACAAATTTGATCATGGGAGAGGCAAAAAACACTTGTTATAACACAAAAATAACAGTAAACCTCATCCAGAGAACACCTACTGAGAAGGATGGCGGTGGCTGTTTCATTTTATGGGGAAGCTCCACTGCATCAGGGCCTGGAAGACGTGTGAAGATAGAAGGAAAAATGGATGCAAGAAAGTACAGAGAACTCCTGGAAGAAAACCTGCTGCAGTCTGCAAGAGGCATGAGCCTTGGGAGAAGGCTCATCTTCCAGTAGGATAATGACCCAAAACATATGACTACAACCACACTGGAGTGGTTTAAAAGGTTCATGTTCTAGAGTGGCCCAGTCAAAGCCTGGACCTTACTTCAATCAAGAGTCTGTGTCAGGAGTTGAAAATGGCTGTTTACCAACTTTTCCCATCCAACCTGAGGGGTTTTGAGCAATATTGCAAAGAAGAATTTGCAAAGAAAAATTGCAGTTGTTGCAAATTGTGCAAAGCTAGTAAAAACTTATCCAAGAAGACTCATGGCTACAATTTCTGCCAAACAAGCCTCTACCAACTATAAGCTCAAAGAATACTTACTGTATGCAATCAGTAATTTTACATTTTATATTTATAATTAATTTAGAAAGATCTGAAGAATTTTGCTTTGACTTTGACATCATAGAGTATTTTCTTTCAATCGTTGGCAAAAATCCCTAGTTTTAAATATATTTTGATTCCCTATTCTAACACAATAAAATGTAAAAAAGTCCAAGAGGGGTGAATACTTTTTGAGAGCCCCTGTATCCCAGGCACTGTTGCAATGCTGCCATCTTCTAGTCATGACTTGTCCACTCTGCCACAGTTCCCTTCTCTTCTCACAAAGTAAGCTTACAGTAATTTGTGTTTGCTTTCTTGCAACAACCCTTTGTCAGAGTTACCTTTGCATAACAAATGGATTTCTGTATACAGTAAGTAGATGTAAATACAGTGCATAAAATAAATTCTGCTTCTTAACTGTTTTTTAGAGCCCATGACTAAAGGACAGAGACTTGTTCCAGGTGACCTGGAAGCATCTGATCTGCCTGGACTGAGGCTGGTGCTGCTGGGATTGACTGGGTCTGGAAAGAGTGGAGTGGGAAACACCATCTTGGGGCAGGAGGAATTTACAAGTATGTCTCCAGCTAGCAGTTCTGCAGGCAAAAAGGAGTGTGAGATTAGAAAAGGACAAGTGTTCGGCAGGCAAGTAGCAGTGATAAATATGCCGGACTGGTTTTCCACCGAGTTTTCACTGGATGAAATCCAAAGTCAGATCGAAAGCTACGTCAGCTTGTCTGAGCCGGGCTCCTATGCACTTCTTCTAGTGGTACCGCTGGACCAGCCTGTGGGGAATGGGAGGAGGACAGGAGATGCCATCCAAGAAGTTTTTGGAGAACAGTCTGTGAGGTTCACCCTGGTTCTTTTTACACACGGGGATGTGCTGAAAGAGAAGATGTCAGAAAGGATGTTGGAATGCAAGGACAGAGAGGTGACAACACTTCAACGGGCAGGACAAGAAAGAGAAACAAATCAGAGAGAGAGGCAAGACAGTTTACAAACACAGGATACTGAACGCACACATGCAGTAAAAAAATCAAGTAAGTTAATCAACACCTATCAAACAACAGTGCAGGTGACTGACACAGATGCAACAGAAGAAGAGGTTGGATGCTGTCGAGTCACATAGCCATAGATGTTTTAATTGAATGTATTGGTAATGACTTTGTTACATTTAATTTACAGAACAGCACACACAGCTTTTACTGGGTAAAACATGTTTTATGGTAATAACATCTCTTTATCAAGCTTATCACTGTGCTGCACAGTGCCATTACTCTAGACATTCCCACTGATGCAGGCACCCTGCAGTATAGCAGCTATAAGACAGCAGTCAGTTACACAAGCTAATCACAATACTGGCATAATGATTAACAACACATAACTGACCTCTACAGGACACAGAGCTGTTGCTGCAAGGCTTTGGTGGGGACAGTAAAGCAGAAGATTTGGAGATGTGCTGAGTGCTTGTGGACCTGCATCACTCCTCCTGTTGATACTGACCTGATACTGATACTTAAATGAAGTAGTTAGAAAATGGATGAATGTATCATTTTATTTTTTTTCCTCCTGTTCCGCTTTGTAAAATTGCAGCAGGTAAGGTAGAGATGAGGAACTGGACTGTGTGATGCACTACTGTCCAAAATAGGATAGGGTTCCTAGCGATTTTCTAGGAGAAAAAAAAAGTCTTGATACAGTAAATTTAGAACGACCTAAAACTCACTGACAGGCATTCAGACAGTGTTCATTCGACTGAAGTTTCAATTACTTAAATCATATGCAAATTGATTGCACAATCACTGCTGAATGCATATTTGAAATATAATCGTTTGGACTTTCTGACTGTCTACTGTACTGTATGTCTACATTATGTTTGCATTGGTTCTTTCAAATGTATCCCCTGTTTTCATGATAACAATAAAACAGTGATGCATGCGAAAATAAACTTAAAAACATTTGAAAATCAGAGGAGGCCATTTGGCCCATCTTGGGTGTTTGGAGAGATGGATTTACAAAACTGGCTGCATCTAGAATATTCTATTTATTTACATATCTATATATTTACAACTGTTTCTGTCAAGAAGTGCTGACTGATCTTATACAATTGCATTCATACCATTGAGCTATACAAGTCACTTAGATTACTTCAGTAAAATACCCTACTGAGTATTAATGGATGGAAAGGTCATTTGTTTTCAATAAAAGCATCAGCCAAACTGATGATAATGGTGATTGATAAAAAATACTCTCATCATGCCCAGGCTTGCACAAATTGAAAGATACTGTATGCCTGTTTGCTGGCAATGAGACAAACAGTATTTAAATATGTAGTAAAATGTATTGGCATAGAGGGACACACAGTAAATCATCATTGTATCAAATGTGTACACTTCAATAATACTTCATCCATTATACTTTGTATTTAGACAATATAATATGAAGAAATAAAGTAAAAATCAATTACCTGTAGTTACAGGCACTCAATCAGGTAACAGTTTGTAAATTTTATTGCTATGCTTTACAAAGATTTTCAACCAGGTTATGAATAGTGAATACTAAAACAAAGTCAAAACACTAGGGTAGCACATTCTCTTTACAGATTTCACTTCAAACCTCTGACAATCAAACAACAGATTCCTATAAGCATCAACCTTCTCCTCATGTACAATACAGCTTTGCATCAGAACGCTCACAGGCTGAAGAAACAAGAAGACAAAGTTGCAGAAAACACCCCACTAACACACTATAAAATATTACTTCTTGAAACATCATGTGCTGTCAGCTCTTAATTGGAAGCTAAGGAGAATAAAAACTATAACTTCCTTCCATGAAACTACAACTGAACTGAACTGACTCATTTACACATTATGAATTCATAATTTGTTGATCTATTGGCCCCTGGGTGGGGCCAATGAGTTTTTCATTGCTAAAGTACCTTGCCGTGCTGGGGTCCCGAGTTCAATTTGTGAGGTGTGGTCTGCTTGCAGTTTGTACGTTCTCCCCATGTTTGCAAGGGTGCTCAGGTTTCCTCCCACAATCCAAAGGCAGGTGGGTTGGCTTCTGGGAAAACTGGCCATGGTAGGAGTGTGTGCACACATTTGCACCTGTTGCTTACTGGGTTAGGCTCTGGCTCCCTTTTGTCTTGGATAAAGGGGTTCGAAAATGGTCCGATTGATGTCTTGGCCCCTAGTTATGAATGTAATTCCCACTAGTCAACACAAAAATGCTGAGCTGTTAAACAATGCAGTCAATGAAAACTGTCATCAAATGCAGTGTTGTCATTTGTGGCAAGGTAATAACTATCCCTTTTAAACTTTGGTTTTAAAAGAAGGACCGCCTGCGGCGATGACCGCGAAGCGCAAGAGCCCAGCGGCGGTGTCCCGCCGTCGGCCTCGCACCGCGCTGGGGGCGACCCCAGCGCCTTCCGGCTACAACCTCAGATCAGACGAGACGACCCACTGAATTTAAGCATATTACTAAGCGGAGGAAAATAAACTAACCAGGATTCCCTCAGTAATGGCGAGTGAAGAGGGAAGAGCCCAGCGCCGAATTCCCGCCCGTCCGGCGGGCGCGGGAAATGTGGCGTACGGAAGACCGCCTCTCCCGGCATCGACCAGGGGCTTGAGTCCTTCTGATCGAGGCTCAACCCGTGGACGGTGTGAGGCAGGTAACGGCCCCCGTCACGCTGGGGTCCGGTCTTCTCGGAGTCAGGTTTTTTGTGAATGCAGCCCAAAGTGGGTGGTAAACTCCATCTAAGGCTAAATACCGGCACGAGACCATTAGCCGACAAGTACCATAAGGGAAAGTTGAAAAGAACTTTGAAGAGAGAGTTCGAGAGGGCGTGAAACTGCGGAGAGGTAAACGGGTGGGGTCTGCGCAGTCCACCCAGAGGATTCAACCCGATGGGTTCCGGTCAACCGTCCCGGGACCAGCAGATCCCCCAGCTGGACCGCTTCCTGGCCGGGCTGGGCCCCCGCCAGGCGCATTTCCTCCGCGGCGGTGCGCCGCGACTGGCTCCAGGTCGGCTTGGAAGGGCCTGGGGGAAAGTTGGCCTGCCGCCCTGGTGGCGGGCATTACAGCCCCCCTAGCCACGACCCCGCTGCATCCCGGGGCCGTGGAACAATGACCACCGATGAGTACCACCTGATGAGGTGCATGAGTACTTCAAAAGAAAGTGGGAGGTCAGAGGAGCCTTTGGCGGACTGGGCAGATTCACCCCTTCTGGAATGGCCGGCAATGGACCACTCGTTCAAATTATCTCACCACAGGAGGTAGTTGAAAATCTCTGCCAGGTAAAGAACGCTACCGCCACAGGACCTGAGAGGATCAGCAAATGGGTGATTGCTGAGAAGTATCCAAATGGCGAGATGTTGGCATCAGTCTTCAATTCATGGCTGGTCTCGGGAGTCGTGCCAAAGGCTTTTAAGCAGGGTCGTACAATACTACTACCTAAATCAATGGACGAGAGAGCCTTGATGGATGTTAGTAACTGGAGACCAATTACCATCAGTTCATTGATCTTAAGGCTCTTTTCCAGGATTTTAACAAGAAGGTTAACGAGGGCATTTCCGTTAAATCCTAGACAGAGGGGATTCATCGTCGCCCCTGGGTGTTCTGAAAATGTAAAGGTGCTGTAAGACCTACTCCAACACTGCAAAAAAGAGCGCAACCAACTTGCAGTGGTATTTATTGACTTTGCTAAAGCCTTCGACTCCATCTCTCATGAACACATCCTGTGGGTTCTTAGGCAGAGAAATGTAGACCAGCATATGATTGGAATAATCCAGAATTCCTATGAGGACTGCACAACTAAAGTCGAGGTCAATGGAGCGCAAACTCCCGAGATCGAGATAAAGGTGGGCGTGAACCAAGGGGATCCTCTGTCCCCTTTGCTATTTAATCTAGCGCTGGACCCCCTCATCCATGCACTGGAAATGCTTGGGTGTGGCTACAAGGTGGGTTTGGCCCATCTGACAACCCTGGCATTTGCAGATGATCTGGCGCTGGTCAGCAGCTCATGGGAGGGAATGGTATCCTTGAAGCCTTCTGCAGGCTCTCGGGTCTGCAGGTGCAAGTGTGCAAGTGCCATGGCTTCATGATCAAGCCCACCAAGGACTCATTTACTATCAATGATGCCCCGGCCTGGAGGATCGGGGAAATGGAGATACCCAAAATAGGGCTGTTAGAGGTGGAGAAGTATTTGGGTTGTGAGTTAATTCTTAGAGGGGTGTGGTGAGGCCTACCGTGGTTGAGCAGATGCATGAATGGGTGGAGAGAAACGGGAAGGCGCCACTGAAGCCTCGGCAGAAAGTGGTGGTCCTGAATTCCTTTACTGTGCCGCGGTTGATCTATGTGCTGGATCACTGTGAGTGTCTGGGAACCACTCTTGTGGCACTCGATGGAATCATCAGAAAGGCCATTAAGGCGTGGTTGCACCTTCCGGCCTCAATTTGTAATGGCATTCTGTACTCACGTTACAGAGATGGCGGGCTGGGCGTCTTGAAACTGGAAAGCCTGATTCATCAATCCAAGCACGTCGGCTGCACCAACTCTCCAACTCTGTGGATGAGGTGATGAGAACAGTGGTGTTAGCCTCTGGGACGGAAAATTAATTCCAGAGACTATGGGCAAAAGCAGGAGAAGCGGATGTAGGAAGGCCGAGGTTAACCCCTGAGGAAGGGGTAGTAGCAACTCCTGCTGAAAGAGTTAGGTGTCCAGTACCATGTGACTGGAGGCGTGAGGAAGCTACCAGATGGGGGGCGTTACCTGTGCAGGGAGTGGGGTCGCATTTTTTCCGGGGTGATGTGGTCAACAATGCGTGGATCGTGAGGTCTGGAGGATTTCGTGAATGCCATTTCATTGCTGCCCTTCAGCTGCGGGCGAATGTATACCCTATGAGGGAATGTCTAACCAGGGGCATTCCAGATGGTCTGAAAACCTGCAGAGGGTGCCATCTGGTGGTTGAATCATGCTCACATATCTTGGGGCAATGCCTGGCAGTACAGGGGGCTAGGATTGCTCGACACAACAAGGTGTGCGCCCTACTTGCCCTCGAGTCCGAGCAGTATGGATGGGAAGTTCACAAATAGCCGCACCTCAGGGATGGGAGAGGGGAACTGAGGAAGCCGGACCTAGTGATGGTTAAGGGCGAGACTGCTATGGTTATCGATGTGACCGTAAGATTTGAGTACGACTTTGGCTCATTGGATAGAGCAAGGAGGGAAAAAATCTGTCACTATAGTCCACTGGAGGTTTTTGATCCTTCGATGTCAGCTCTTCCTATCATTGTAAAGCAGAATCCAACCAAGCGTTGGATTGTTCACTCACTAATAGGGAACGTGAGCTGGGTTTAGACCGTCGTGAGACAGGTTAGTTTTACCCTACTGATGATGTGTCGTTGTAATAGTAATCCTGCTCAGTACGAGAGGAACCGCAGGTTCAGACATTTGGTGCGTGTGCTTGGCTGAGGAGCCAATGGTGCGAAGCTACCATCTGTGGGATTATGACTGAACGCCTCTTAGTCAGAAACCCGCCTAAATGCAACGATACCCTTGCGCCACGGAACTCCGGTTGGGCTCAGATAGCAGGCTGCCCGACCGGCAAGGAGCGGCGTTCGTGTCGGGGCTGGGGTTCGGTCTGACTAGCAGCCGCCCCCTCCCATCACCGCATCGCACGTGGGGAACTCAGTGCTAAATCATTCCCAGACGACCTAATTCTGGGTCAGGGTGTCGTATGAAGCAGAGCAGCCACCTCGCTGTGATCTATTAAGTTAGCTCCGAATCCATCGTGGTAATAATAGTATTTCCTATATACAGATGCAGCCATTCAAAGTACGCGGCACAGCTACGTACCGCAGGTAATGGGCTACGGCCTCGCACATCGTGATGCAAAATACCGTGGTACTTGATTGGTTGACCGACAGGGGCACTTGTGGTGTGTTGGTCGATCATAGAAAGATTTAAATGTCTTTACTGTGCTTGTTTTAGTATTGAATATTTATATGGAATTTTACCACTGAAGGGAAATCTTAGTAGCTGAGCATAAAAAGAATAGGAGCATACTGTAACACATGTGAAGGCCATAAATGATATAAATTTTGTAACATAAACATACAGTATTACAGTATATGGCTGGTCTCGGTACTTTAAAGAAAAAATACACACCAGTATTCCATTTCTCCCTAAACATTTTAAGCATCGAAGTCTTTAACTGACGTGATACCGGAGTCAACAAGCATACTTTTAGAATTTGATTAAAAGGAAATATAATATGGAATCGCGTATCTAAAGAAATTAATAACGATATAATTATATTCATGTACCGCAACACAAGAATTGTACACGCTGTATGATGTCTGTTGATAATGTTTGTAGGGCTTTTTCAACACTCCTCATGTCACCTTGCCAGTGGCGCTGTGGGTTAGGTTCCTGACTCCTACATCACAGGTTGTGTGTTCAAATCCAGCTGGAGCCATGACTTTTTTTTTAAACAAACATTTCTTTGAAAAAAATAAAACTTTTCCCTGGGTCAGAGATTAAATAAAACTTCACTCGCACCAAACAAATTTATATTTCTAAATATCACAACATGAACGAATTTAAGTTATTTTAATAACAATGAATAGTCACCTATGCATTACAATATAAACATTTATATTGATTTAGATCGCGTTTTGATTTGAATCACAAACGCGTGTTTAAATATATGTGTTTTTTGATTCACAATCAGACAAATGCATACAAACATAAACTGATATCTTTGTCTTCTAAGTATCTTAATAAACTTTCAGCATAGCTTTCTCCCCATTTAGATTTATTTTTCTTGGGATCAAACATGGAAAGATTAGATTGCAATTGTTTTTATTTTCTATCTATACTAAAAAGCTGTACACCACCTGCTATAAAGATACATATTGTAATACTTTCGGGTTCGGATAGGACGGAAACAAGAACTCAGACTTGCCGAGTTAAAGCAAGCTAAAGCCTTTATTTTTCTTCTCCGTCACCACCTGCCAGCCCGGCTCTCCCACAGGGAACTATTTACAAGGAAAACGGATACCTGGCACAGTTGTTAGTATGCTTTTTGTTTTGTTTCTTTTTCATAAATACAACAGTAGTACCTGATGTCTCAGTGGCTTTCAAAATTAATTTATGCATGCAAACCTGTGAACTGGCCTGTGATACTGGCCATGTAATTCCCTGTATTGTGGAATAATAGTTTATTTTAAAGGATAGAGAAAGCACAGAAAACAGGCAGTTAGATTGATCAGATTAGTATGAAAAGCCATTTAACAAAGAGGGAATGAGAAGAGTGACAAACTAGTATACTTTAGATCTTTTTTTTCTGAACCAGGGAAAATCTGATCATGTTTCTCTATAACAATAATGCAAAACTTTATTTTATATATCACCTTTAAAAGTGGCATCTCAAAGCAATACAGTAGATGGAAAAACAGTTAAAAGGACCACAGATTACAAAGTAAATACCCAGTAAAACACGTTTTTAATAAAATGCTTTTATTCATTCAGCAGAGAGAGAGAGAGACATCCAGCAGAGAGAGACACACACACCGGTTTTCATTGACAAAAAGTAATTGTTTTTTTTACATTCCTCTTGTCTAACAAGAATGTTTTGTGGACAGACTGTGCCCCGGTGGGCCTTTACTGAAGATATTACTCATATTATTAATAATGAATGACCTTGGACAAGCTGTAAACTCAAAGTATTACGCTGGTCCACATTATTTGTAACCGTCATTTTAAATGAAAATACTTTATTTTTTCATCGACAAAAAGTAACAACACAGCAGTTCATTGATCTAACTAACAAGGACAGGACATTAGCTAGCCAATATGACAAAGGAATAAATTCCTTTTTTTGTTTATTTCTTTAGCACATTTATTTGAACATTTCCATCGATTGTACAAGCACTGAAAAACTGTCCAATCCCTAGTTCGTCGGGCATTTTCTTTTAGTATAACAGTCATAAAATCTCCCTTGCTTTTAACAGAGTGTTTCATAATTTCCAACAACGAAAATTATTTAAACTGCGACACTTATCATTCAACCAGAGCTCAAAATATCACAAGGATCCTCAAGAGCACAACAAAGACTATTTTAAAAGATACTTTTACCAGATACATAAGAATCCAAACTTTTTTATCTATGTTTTTAAAATTTATCACACAGTAACAAGTCAAATTTCAGGGGCGTCCGTATACCAGAGATTATGGTACCGCTTCAGAAGGGTGTCAGCCAGTCAGATTCCAGGACCGGAATTATCTGTTTTATAATCGAGAATATGTAAGCACATATCTAAATAAATTAATCATGACATTAATTTAAGGATCTACATTTCTAAATCTATGTATCTATATAGCTGGTAGTATTACTGTATTTCACTTTCTTTGTAAACACGTTTTGTTAACACCCGAATCGCAGGTGGATTCTGTTTTTTGGTCTGTTATGATCTGTAGCTCAAATCCTGCTTAACTTAAAATTAGACACGAGAAGAGTATTATTGGACAATGTTGTGAGGCTCCGGCGGAATTTCTCTGTAAACTGAAGAGTTATAGAGGAGACAACTTGTGTATCGCTTCTTTTGACACTTGTTGAAAAAAACATTCCAATGTTAATGCGACACGGAAGATAATGTGGTGTATTGGTCGTTAGTGAAAAGATTTAATCATTTAATCTCTTTACTGTGCACATTTTAATCCTCTTAGTATTGAATATTTATATGGAATTTTACCACTAAAGGGAAATTTTAGTAGCTAAGCATAAAACGCAGAGGAGCATAACGAAGGTCATGAAGGTTATAAACAGTTTTAATTTAGGAACATAAACATATTGTAACGCTTACGGCCGACAGGTACTGTGTAAGAGCCGGCGTACCAGAGCAGGTGATGTCACCGCCCTTCCCTGTGATAGCAGGACTACAGCTACTGGGCTGTAGAGAGATTTCTCTTTGGCTCACCGGGCTGGGTCGCTGCAGAGTGATGCGGGAGTTCCGGGTTTGAGCCCCGGACGGTGCGGGGCCGACCTAATGCGGCAAGGGCGCCCACCTGAGCCCCCGTTGCGTTACAATATTATGTAAATTGTATGCTGCTGTTATTGGTATTTTAAAGAAAAAATACACACCAATACTCAATTTCTCCTAAAGTATATTGACATTTTTTATTTTTTATATGTCAAAATAACACGTTCGTACTGTATGTACAGCACACAGTGGTACCGCAGGTTGAACTGTAGGGCGCAAATCCACCCGAACCCAAAAGCCCAACATATTAATGTGCATTCGCCTGACGCTGCGCGGTTTTCATCACTCTCTGCGGGAGTAGTTTTTAATTCAGTTTGAATTATAACTGTACGTACTGTCTTCGTATTTGGTCAGGGCTTTAAAGAGAGGGAGCGCCAAAATTTTTCGGTGCCGTCGTCTGCACTTTAAAGGTACTCCTGTCGCGGAAGAATTTGACCTCGGAACGTTCACCCAGCGTAATTATTGTTTCATTGCACTTTGACAGATTGTCTTTAAATCAATTGTTGTCAGAATATCCCCACCTCCAAACAAGAACAAAATTGCAACAATTTTATTAACTGGCTGTTTCAGTAACCTAAAGTATATATCTAAAGTAATACTTTAACAATATATGTAAATGTTTTAAGATATGTTTATGTTGTGAATGTCTGTAGATTGCATCTTATTTTTAGTTTTTGTTTTGTTTCACATTAATTTTATAAGGGAATCTTGATTCAAATATTATTATTTTTTTACAATCTGGTAATGCCAGACAGAATTCACATTCGCTGCAGCCAAATGGCCTTGCAGATCAGATACTGTATCAAGGAACAAAACAATTATCGCGCCCGGCTCCTCAATGGAATCGCTTTAACATGCTAATGCATTGGTGTAACACTCTGTGTCTACAGTACATTGTGAACAAACTGGTTTCACAGGTATTATCAACCCCCCACCAATGTTGTTTCATCGGTTGTTATCCTGTAAAGCGCTTTGAGGAGCCACCTTTAAAGGCGCTATATAAAATAAAGTTTATTATTATGTCAGGTGCATTCTTTTGTAAAATAATAAGTAGAGCTTTGGGCTTATTAGTGTGCTCCACATACAGCAACCCAATGTAAATACATTTTGTCTCCACGTACAAGTAAACACTGCTCTGTGTGCAAATGCAAATCTCTGGATACTCGTCTCACCTGCCCTGTTTTCTTTGTTTTTTTGTTATTTGCTGATTATGCCTGCTGCGATCCACATCTGCCCTCACACCTAAAGAAGACTATTTTAAATTTCTTTGTGCGGTCCATAGTGCACTTAACCCTTGCTAATACATTTGCGTTTTTTTCAAAGTATGTGCTGTCCTTTGACAAAACAAGGCTCGCCAGATAATGTGAATCGAAACCTGTTTTTCTAACTTTTAAAGTTGTGTGATGTGTAAGCAGGAACACATCATTATATCTTACATATGAAAAATACATACTATAGCTCCCAAACAAATGCAAATGTGTTTTTAATAAAATGCTTTTATTCACTCATAATCTGACAATTTCAGGAAGACTAAGGAAGTTGTCATCTGTTGTTGAAGCTCTGTGACTTTGAGACCACTTGTTATCCCAAGTTGTTTGAATTGCCACAATTCAAATAGAGAAAAAAGAGCTGACTGACAAGATTTAAGATGTGGCTGTCAATGTTGGATTAAAAAAAACACATTGCCCGACGTTTGTTGCATTGCTTGAAAATTAACTTTATTTCGAGAGACTGGATAAGTAATTCAAGTGTTTTTTTAACTTCGTGAAAAACAAGTAATAATTTAACAATATGTGCAAAAGTTTTATGATATGTCGCTGTTGTGAATGTCTGTGGAGTGTATCTTATTTGCCTGTCCTGGCTGGTGGAGCTCATCCAGCTGTGTCTGGATATCTCGGTCAAATATTCGGCTAGTGTGTATTGTCTGTTTAGGGTTCTGTAGCATTCCACACGGCTGTGCTGCTTGTTCCCCCCTCCCACCCCTCTCTCTTTACAGTAGAGCCTCCTGTACTGGCTGGACAGGAGGCTCTACAGTACACAGAGAGGGGTGGGAGGGGGGAACAAGCTGCACAGCCATGTGGTTGAAGCTGATACCCTGGATTCTCTCCAGACACAGCTGTATGGGCTCTACCATCCAGGACAGGAGGCTCTACTGTACACAGAGAGGGGCGGGATGGGGGGACAAGCCAATACATAATCTTAAAGTTTGATTAGTAGGGAATGTAATACAAAAATATAGTACTAAAAATAAGATACACTCTACAGACATTCACAACAGCGACTGTCAGAAGATAGGACACAGTGGCTCAGACACGCGCTGAATGGAAAGGGGCACTTTAATGTTCTGTACGGCTAATATTAAAGCCAATACTTTAATATTCTTTTCTGTATGTTTAACAATAGTGGGTACTGGCCTAATTCGGCCCTGCACCCATTGTTAGGTGTTAATGTGTTGTTGTTAAGTGTGAATTTGTACCCGTTTCCCTGAGGTCTGGCTTTTTTTCTGGAAAACCATAACTCTGGTCTTGTCCAGATTGACTGTCAGCGCTATGAATATAGCATAAATACACCAAGGGATTGGGTGAGTTCCCATCACAAAAAAAAAACTGCGAGCCTGCACTACAGCGACCACAGTACAGTATGGAGACTAAGACCTTTTACGGGAAGAGATGAGGTGCTTCTGCACCCCCAGCTTCCAAAGAGCGAAGGGTAAGCAAATACAGCAGGTTTCATCTGAAATATGCGATTATAGCGCATATTACAAGGTATTATTGCCGTTTTGAATTTTACATTCAATTATAAATATTTCTTCATAGCCTGTTCTTCAGGAACACACCGCACGGGCGAAACGATCTTCGAAATCTACCACCAGGACAGTAAAAAAGAATGCGGTAAGATGGCAAAATGCAAGCCTTCTTCAGGTGTGAGGGTCTTCTGCTCAGAATTATATGCTAAATGGAATGTAGGCTCTGAATGGGTTCAATTATGATTTGGGCTTGAGTGACTAAGGTCACTGCCTTTCATCTAAAATCTTGCTTGAATCCTTCTAAACTAAAAATTAGACTCGAGATGAAATTTCTCTTTTTTAATTTCTCTTTTTTTCTTGGAAAAACATCTGACCCACTGCAATCTAGGCACAGAAGGATTAAAAGAAGCTAGACAGGCAGGGGGAAGAGTGAGTTCTAAATAAAGAGGTATCCAGGTAACAGTGAAGGTAACAGCCGCAGACGTGGCCTACTTAGCCCTCCAGGGTTACCCTACTCTCCCGGAGGAGGCCCACCGGGAGATAGCACTCCAGGCGTTCCACCTGCTGCAACCAGTCCAACCCCAGGATACAGTCCTCACGGACTGGGGCAAGGTAGAAGGGGTGTTTAACCCTCGAAGCTCCAAATTGCACGGTGAGCGCCCTGGGGGTCCGGCTGCCTTGGTGCC
Source organism: Lepisosteus oculatus (assembly GCF_040954835.1). Classification (NCBI taxonomy): domain Eukaryota; kingdom Metazoa; phylum Chordata; class Actinopteri; order Semionotiformes; family Lepisosteidae; genus Lepisosteus; species Lepisosteus oculatus. The sequence goes on from NC_090713.1 coordinate 2,857,209, forward strand.
CGGCAGGACACCAGGCCGCAGCAGGATGATGGTCGAACCGGTGTCGATGAGGGCCTGGCAGGGTCTACCCTCGGTGAGGCAGGGAAGGAATAAGCCAACTCTTCCCACAGCAGGTGGGGTGAAGCACTCCTTCTTGCTTAGAATAGCAATATTATGGACAATCAATTGACAATAAATATAGAAAAGCACATATTAAATTTGGGAAATTTGGTTTCAAAAGTCCTCATATCAACGATGTCTATACTGTTTGCAGGGTATTACATGGCCAGTATCACAGGCCAGTTCACAGGTTTGCATGCATAAATTAATTTTGAAAGCCACTGAGACATCAGGTACTACTGTTGTATTTATGAAAAAGAAACAAAACAAAAAGCATACTAACAACTGTGCCAGGTATCCGTTTTCCTTGTAAATAGTTCCCTGCGGCTGGCAGGTGGTGACGGAGAAGAAAAATAAAGGTTTTAACTTGCTTTAACTCCGCAAGTCTGAGTTCTTGTTTCCGTCCTATCTGAACCCGAAAGTATTACAATATATATCTTTATAGCAGGTGGTGTACAGCTTTTTAGTATAGATAGAAAATAAAAACAATTACAATCTAATCTTTCCACGTTTGATCCCAAGAAAAATAAATCTAAACGGGGAGAAAGCTATGCTGAAAGTTTATTAAGATAATTAGAAGACAAAGATATCAGTTTATGTTGCATTTGTCTGATTGTGAATCAAAAAAACATTTATTTAAACACGCGTTTGCAATTTAAATCAAAACGCGATTTAAATCAATATAAATGTTTATATTGTAATGCATAGGTGACTATTCATTGTTATTAAAATGACTTAAATTCGATCATGTTGTGATATTTAGACATATAAATTTGTTTGGTGCGAGTGAAATTTTATTTAATCTCTGAGCCAGGGAAACGAAATGTTTGTTTAAAAAAAAAAGTCATGGCTCTAGCTGGATTCAAACACGCAATGTGTGATAGAGGAGTCAGGAATCTAACCCACAGCGCCACATGAGATGTGTTGAAAAAGCCCTACAAACATTATCAACAGACATCGTACAGCGTGTACAATTCTTGTGTTGCGGTACATGAATATAATTATATCGTTATTAATTTCTTTATATACGCAATTCCATATTATATTTGCTTTTAATCAAATTCTAAAAGTATGCTTGTTGACTCCGGTATCACGTTAGTTAAAGACTTCGATGCTTAAAATGTTTAGGGAGAAATGGAATACTGGTGTGTATTTTTTCTTTAAAGTACCGAGACCAGCCATATACTGTATGTTTATGTTCCAAAATTAATATCGTTTATGGCCTTACAGGCCATAAACGATAACACGCGTTACAGTATGCTCCTATTCTTTTTATGCTCAGGTACTAAGATTTCCCTTCAGTGGTAAAATTCCATATAAATATTCAATACTTAAACGGGCACAGTAAAGACATTAAATATACATATACATACTGTATACAGTACAGTTTGCATACAGTAATATGTTTATGTTCCTAAATCAATCTCTTTTATAAGCACGTGAAAGGCATGGTGAATCGGAGATTCTCAAAAATTACTGTACTTTGCATGATTGGAAACAAATGCATGATTGCGAAATGCTGTGGTGTTACTTTTACAAAGACGGTCAATGAAAAAAAGAATGTGGACCAGGGCAATACTTTGAGTTTACAGCTTGTCCAAGGTCATTCATTCTTAATAGTATTAGTAATATCTTCGGTAAAGACGTTGATGGTGACAGCTCAAACATGAGAGGTTGAGCTTTATTAGCTCCACCTTGCGGAAATTCAGGATACTATTATTTTAGTTGTGGTACCACGTGGTTTATATGAGGTACCAAACGAGAATTTACGGTAACTCGCGGTAGGCTGCGTCAAGCGCACCGCAAAATAATGCGGTATCGCCTGCTCGTTTTGAATGGCTGCATCTATAATGTGGTGTTCTTTAAATCTATTTGTTACTGTGGTATTTTACACTAAGGGCTTTTTGGGGGGGGAGTAACCAGAACAAACATTTTGCATTGAAATGCACCTGAGCCATTTTTGGTTTCCTCGCCCTTCTGAAAATGTCAGGAAGTGACAACATGCTTCCCCATCACAGGAATGGTTCAAGGCTTATATAAAAATATTTGTGTCAAGTCAACTCCTAGTCTTCTCTAATCAAGGTTCAGTTCCTTGAACCCATTAGTGGATGAAACTAGCTTTGGACCTCTGCAATTTCTATATTGGATGGTTTTAGTTCAGTCTGTGGCTTCCAGTTGAAGGTGGTTATGTCAGCCACCACCTGTGTTTATCTGTAATGAAGACCATAAATAAAACCCTTGGAATATATTCCAAAATGACCACTTGAAATATTGGAATGTGAAAACGAACTGTGTACACTCACCAAGTATGGTATCCAACCTTATCTTCATCTGCTCTCCCCCGGTTGTTATTTTTTGTTATGGAATACGTTGGATATTTCTTCACATCTTCACAGTGAGAATGATTGGCCTCTTATTTTTTGGCATGTTTTTGGTTTTGAGATTAGATTTTTCTGTAAAATGGTAAATCATTAGTATGCAAACTTTACATATCTCCTTCAGGGAATGGTCTTAGATAAGAGATTGTCAAGTTTCTTAACATATACATTTTTTGTGGTGTGTTTAGTCCACTAATTTGCTGCTCAATGTTTTTAAAACAGTGGGTAGGGTTTTAGGTTCAATTGTGGTCTATTGCATTATTGCGGATGGACCGGTGTTATTAATATGATAGTTATATATATAAAAAGTTTAATTGTTGTGAAAACAAATTTAATAGATGATTTAAAAACTGTTGGTTATCACGATGTGAATTTTACTTGTAAGTTGTAACCACACTGAAACACTACATACGTACTGTAGGGGTCTGAAATTTTGTAAACAGGTTTATCAATCTACTGTACTCCAGCTGTTTCTTAAAGAAAGCTAAAGTATACATATCAACATGATAATTAACCATATAATTATATTTACACAATACTGTAGAGGCTACCATTGCCCTTGGGACATTCAGCAGGGAAACACCCTGTCCTAGAAAACCACAAGTTTCAGAGGGAGGAGAAAGTAAATTTGATTCTCCTGTAATTTTAGGGTGTAACCACTATTCCAAGGTTTCGTAAAATGGGAAAATTCATGGTGAAAATCATTAGAAATTGTATCTATATGATACAGATGCAGCCATTCAAAGTGAGCGGTACAGACACGTACCGCAGGTAAGATAACACGGGGTACCGCGGTGCGTGATTGGTTGACCGACAGGGGCACTCGTGGTCCGTTGGTCTGTCGTAGAAAGACTTACTGTAAACGTCTTTACTGTGCCCGTTGTAGATATTGAATTTTACCACTGAAGGGAAATCTTAGTAGCTGAGCATAAAAAAATAAGAGCATACTGTAACGCGTGTGAAGGCCATAAACGATATTAATTTTGGAACATAAACATACAGTATATGGCCGGTCTCGGTACTTTAAAGAAAACATACACGAAACATGGTTTCATTATGACCAGAATCGGTCTTGAGATATTTTTAACTTGATTTACAGTATTTGAGAGGTATGTCTTAACACCGATACTACAGTGCTTAAGTACTGCTCACGTATATGTTTCTAGGTTTATATTATGCATTTCATACGGTCAAATTACTTTTGAGCAACTAATAAGAAGCGCGAAACGGTATGCGTTTTAGTTTCGTTTTGTGCTGGGACCCGTGAATTGATTAGAGATATCAAGTACATACAAGTCATTTTTTAAATGTTGTAGTTCGTCTTGAAAAAATGTTACGAGTACATCATCTATCAACAATTACACAGGTTCTGTTTCCATATTGTGGATTTTGGTTACGTAATATTATTTTCTAGATTTCACGTTGTGAATATGATGGGATGTCTGATGGGATGTTTCTAAAAATCCATCCTCTGTAAAACGTCTTCTCTAGTTGTCCTGCATATGTATTCGCTAATGAAGCTGTGTGTTCTGAGCCTGGATCTCTACATTTCTGTATGAACCAGCTTAGAGGGCTAAAGACAGCTTGTGTTTAAATTGAGTGTAAGGCAATTTATGCTTCTAAAGTCATGGTCAGCATTTATTTTTGTACTGTGCTGTAAACTTGTTCTGTGCCAAGTCACATTATTTTATAGCGTTTTTATAGCGTTATCAAATACGGTGTTACTGTAGTTTCCTGACTCCCATGTCACATGGTCTGTGATTGAAACCTGTAAAACCGGTTTAATTCGTCACAGCCAGCACTCTTCAGGTGTGAGGGTCTTCTGCTCAGAATGAAACGCTAAAATGTTTGTGTATATTCTAATGGTAGTGGGGGCAGGGTGTGTGGGAACAGGTTTGGTTGAAATTGCATTGGAGATCTATGTTCTTCACACCTGAAACATTTTCTCTGAAAGCATTTTCTTCGCAGTTTAACCGATCTTGTTACAGCATGTTACAGTTTACTATTATTAACCATATTAATTTTAAGTGCTTAATGTAAAATCTTGTAAAAATATATTTTCATTGTTCAAATATACATTAAGTCTGACTATCATATAATAAGTTAAATACAAAACTAAAGAAAAAATAGGGTTCAATATAATTCAAAATATTTTGCTAACAATGTTAACTGTTTATAAATAATAAAATGTATTGACTAAGGAGTAGGATGGCACAGTTGTTAGTATGTTTTTCGTTTTGTTTCTTTTTCATAAAAACAATAGTAGTACCTGATGTCTCAGTGGCTTTCAAAATTAAATTATGCATGCAAACCTGTGAACTAGAAAGATAACTAAGGTATTGAAGAAAGATGTGAAGACGGGGGTTTGAATTTAATCTTTTCTGTAGGGGGTTTAGACTTCCAAGTCACAAGCAGGGGTTTATGGCAGGAAAGGGGGTTAACTGATAAGGATTGCAGATGCCAGCTAGGAACCCCCCTGGGTGTAATGTTAAACTGACCATTTGCCCAGAACATCATAAACTGGCCAAATACCATGAACCCCCCTCTTTACCATCAGACCGAGTGACGTCAGAAACGGAGAAGAAAACTGTATATAACCCAAAAGTTTGTAACAGTACGTTGAACAATACTTCGGTTTTGTTGTTTCTTGCGGGAAACAAGACTTCGGCTTTATTGTTCCTTGCATGCAATAAACTCATCTGTTTCACTTCATCTCGGGATCAAGAACCTTATTTCTTCTGTTACAACAAATTTGGCGTAGTCGGCGGATGCTCCAGAAGGCGCAGAACTTCCCATCGGCAGGAGAGACGGTCACCGCGCACATAACTAAGAGGTAAGGACTCCTCTTTTATTTAAAAGTCCCGACTCTCTCTGACCGATTGGGAAATCTCTGCTCCCTGCGAGAATCGCCCGAGATGACGGAGTAAACGTGAGTTTCTGAATTCCTCTGGCCCGGGGAAGGCACCGGTGTATGTAATGGGTTGTTTGCTGTAAGCCCAGAATTTGGTCTGGCAGGGGTTCCGCGGTATTGTGTACAGGCGTTCGAAGCTGGTGTATGCCTTAATTGCGCGTGGAGTTTTGAACGGGTTTTGGACCCTTACCGTGAAGTCAGGACTGGTGTGGGTCTTAATTGCACCCGGAGTTCTGAAGCTCAGAACTGGTTTGGGTCTTAATTGCACCCGGAGTTCTGAGGCTCTGAATCGGTGTGGGCCTTAATTGCGCCCGGGGTTCTAAAGCAAGTGGTGCATTAAATGCACGTAGTTCAGGACTGGTGTGGGTCTTAGTTGCACCCGGAGTTCTGAAGGTCAGAACTGGTGTGGGTCTTAATTGCACCCGGAGTTCTGTGGCTCGGGATCGGTGTGGGCCTTAATTGCGCCCGGGGTTCTGGAGCTGAGTGGTGCATTAAATGCACGTATAATCCAGGATTGGTGTGGGCTTTAATTACGCCCGGGGTCCTGAGATTAGCTACGCCTTGATCGTGCACAGATTGGCGTGGCGTGGTTTTTTTTTTTTGTTTTAAAGGAAACAGGAGTAGAAGAGATATATGTATGTATGTTTTTGGTGTTTTCCTTGTTTGTGAAATACATATACACACGCACGACACTAACATAAACACACCTCATAATAAAAGAGCAAAGCATTAAGTAGCAGGATTTGGGGGACCCGAGAATCGCCCTTATTGAGCTCAGTGCGTAAGTCCACCCCGGGGCAAAAGCAGCGATGCTGGCGTTCTGGGGATGGTGAATTACTGATCAAGAAAGGGGGTTTTCGAGGTCTCGTTTCTTACCTGTGAACAGTGCGGTGTAAATCCTCTCTAAAGTCTCTGAGAGGTATTTAGATCCGGAGGTAACAGACGCCCTTGGCTGAATGAGTGCAGTAATGCACAGGTTTTTCAAGTGAAAACATCCCCCTACTGAATGAGCTGTTACCTCACACACGACAAAAGTAAATCTTAAAGAGACCGAACATGTGCGCTAACTGATGGTTTGAGAAAGTGGTGGAAGGGTCCGTTTAAATATCGGAAAAGTGTAAGTTGACGGAAAAGAAGGAGAAAAATATGGAAAAAGCTGAGTTTGTCAGAGGGAATTTGGGGCGAAGACGCCTGTAAAGAAAGCATATATGAGTATTGATTGGCAAAAGCACAAGCATGTAGCTCCCACCCTGGTGCACGGCCGGCACCAGTGGTGGCAGATACATGACGAAAAAGAAAGAAATTGGGATGTGACTTAAAAGTGTGTTTACGGGGAAAATAAAAACCCGGAAAAAAATATACTTTACTCACTACGAAAGAGTAAAGGAAAAAAGCTAGAAGAAGCAGTACAGGAGAATGAGAAACTAAAGAAGGAATTAACTCCTGATCACGCTGCACTGGTTAATGTGCTGCAGCCGGCGACTAAGTTATGTCCTGCTCTCCCACAGGGGAACAAACAGGCAGGAAACGAAAATAATTGGGATCAATTCCCTCAGTGGCCATATGGAGAAGGGGGGTCTGATTGGGATAACACTTGGTATGGGTGTGATAAAAACGGATCAGGGTCTCCCCTGTTAGAGGGAGGGCGCCCGCAGATCTGTACTCTCACTCGAAGTGGGAAAGGACTTGATGTAGCAGGGGCTGGCGCCGTTGATGACAGTGCCACTCTAACACTGTCTCGCCCCCCGTCGAGGGGATCTGCAATCGCACCTACCTTCCCTGATTTCCCCCATACGATCAAATCCAAAACCGTAAGATATTGACCGGTGGGCTAAAGTACCGCACCCGAAATTAGAAATGCAGCGAACCTGGAGTGCGCTTCAGGAATTAAAAGGATTCATGTAAAAGTAAAACAAGAATACAGCACATTGTATTACGAAGAGAAAAATATATTCTCGATGTGTATGTGTGTTTTATGAATTTGTGTGCCGGCATGTATGTGTGTAACTGTGAGTTTTGGTCTACTAAATGACGGTGTGAGTGTGTTTAGCCAGCGGGACTGGCTAGAGACGTAACTAAAGAGACTTGACGAAAATCAACTTAAGGAGATTGGAAAATATAAGAGCGTCTGAAACGTATAAGTACAGTACAGGTGGACGTAAAAGTAGTTAAACAGTTTTTGTATTATTATAAATTATTATAAATTGTAATTTATACAATTAGTTGCAATAATGGAAACAATTTGGTTTTATTCGAATGTCTCGAAACCAGACATGCTGAAACGCTGTAGGTTTAGAATCGAGACTGGGGAGAATAACGTCTTGTGAGAAAATCTGTTTACCTAACGATTAGATCCTGTAAATCCCTTGTAGCCTCCCTAAGTCTGTCCCAGTCCAGTGGATAAAAATGTACTGTTAATGGAGTGTTGGTTTCTCTGTTAGGGGATACTGGAGCACTACTGTCCTGCTTGTTTCACTCCTCTGTTCAACAGTGTACTATAGAGCAATGTATATGGGAAGATGGCAGGAGGCCACAGGAGTATTGGGACAGCAAGTTTTACTTGCCGAGTACCAGATTTTAATGGGTGGTTTTATTCCAGATCTATTGGGTTGGAATATTATGCATTACAAAGAATGACTATGCAGAACAGGGTATCACGTGGCTTCCACTGGCTGTGATCACTCAGTATGTTGATGGTATTCTGAGTGCTTCCCCTGACGAGGAAACCCACAAGTCTGAGTTGCTTCAGCCTTTTGTGTCTAGCATTGTGGAATTTTAACAGGGCCTGGGTAATATGTTTTTTACAGGGTGAGCACAACTCTTAACAGATCTGCTTAAGGGGGGAGTGCAGTACAAGGACAAGATTGCCTTGGTTCCTGCAGCAAAAGCCGCCTTTAATAATTTGAAACAAGTTCTCTTACAGGTGCTGAGACTGGGGTTTCCTCGGATGGATCAACCATTCCTTTGTATTATTGCAACTTGCTGACAGAGGCCACCCAAGGAGCCCGCGAGCAGGTCCTGGAGGCGTGGGGACCACCACCTGAAGGAGGGCACAACCTCATCCCAGGAGAGTGGGTGTGGATCAGGAAATTTCCTTCACAGGTTCTCCAGCCCAGGTGGGACGGACCCTACCAGATCCTGTTGACAACCGAGTCTGCGGTTCGAGTGGAAGGAAAAGATCGCTGGATCCACGCGCCACACTGCCGACGAGCCTCATCCCCATTTACAGACTCAGAATGAAATCATTTCTGTTTATAACAATAATTGTTGCTGTAGGACTATGTTCCGCAGGAATTAATGATCATCTCTCCCACAAAGGAGAACATGGAATTAATTCCTTTTTAGGCCTCTCCTATCTGACAGCTAAGAAAACCAACCAAAGTGCCTGCTGGGTGTGTGCCGCATTACCCAAATATGTACAGGGAGGACTTCCTATGGGAGCCATTCCTTGGCGTCTCGAGGAAGTCATAGGCATGATCATTTGGAGGGATAATTTAGGAGATTTTAATATGACAAACTATGGGGGTTGCCATAACACAACTTTAACCTGCACAACATTACAATATCTACAGGAGCGAGGCTTAGAGCCCACGAGTTTCACAGGCTCTTACGCTCCTAAATATAACAGAAGCCATACACCACCATACCTGACTCTAAATAAGGAACGTGAGGGAAACATATGTTTTCAGCACACTAATGGTCTGCACTTGGTTGGATGGAGTCGTTGCCAACTTACCATTGCTGCAAATATATCCACCTCTACCTTCCAAATTCCAGGATGGGATCGGCACACCCCACAATTCGGTATAAGTTTCTTATTTTCAGAGGCATGGGGAGCGCCAAATGGAACATATTTCATTTGTGGAAAACGAGCCTACCCATGGTTGCCAGCCCAGTGGTCTGGCTCATGTTATTTAGGATATGTGGTTCCTCATATCCGTGTTCAAACCCACACCCCCTTCGGACCTAACCACAGACCACAAAGAAAATTGGCTGATTGGGAATATTATTTAGGTATAATATTTCCACAAGCCGGCATGAACTTTCTGAGTCGAGAGTTAATTCAAATGGCTTCGACTTTAGAAGAATTAGCAAATTCTACCTCATCTAGTCTGAAGGCTGTTAATGATGAGATGGTAGCCCTCAGAACAGTGGCCATGCAGAACCGACTAGCTTTAGATTATGTACTGGCGGCCCAAGGAGGAACTTGTGCAGTAATTGGCACTGAATGCTGCACATATATCCCTGATAATTCTGAGCACATCTCAGATCTGGCCCAACACATTTACAATGAGGGACAGAAATATCAGGACTATTATACTGAAAATTGGGGAATTGGATCTTGGGTAAAGTCTGTGTTTGGGGCCTGGGGCGGAATTTTGTACAGTGTTTATTTGTAGGAATAGTAGTGTTTATATGTATAATTGTAATCATCACGTGCACAAAAACATGTATCACATCTTGCCATAACCGTGGAACGAACAATGTCATGGCAATACATACCTGTTCGCCAAGAAAGGAAAGATCTGCCCTGACATTGTATGTATAAAAATAGGCGACACTGACGTATGCCATATTTTATAAGGGGGGAATGAAGAAAGATGTGAAGACGGGGGTTTGAATTTAATCTTTTCTGTAGGGGGTTTAGACTTCCAAGTCACAAGCAGGGGTTTATGGCAGGAAAGGGGGTTAACTGATAAGGATTGCAGATGCCAGCTAGGAACCCCCCTGGGTGTAATGTTAAACTGACCATTTGCCCAGAACATCATAAACTGGCCAAATACCATGAACCCCCCTCTTTACCATCAGACCGAGTGACGTCAGAAACGGAGAAGAAAACTGTATATAACCCAAAAGTTTGTAACAGTACGTTGAACAATACTTCGGTTTTGTTGTTTCTTGCGGGAAACAAGACTTCGGCTTTATTGTTCCTTGCATGCAATAAACTCATCTGTTTCACTTCATCTCGGGATCAAGAACCTTATTTCTTCTGTTACAACAGTATCCATCCATTATATTCCATAATATCCATGAAATATATGGCGCTGAAATATGTGTGACGCAGTGGTGGCCTGACACGGTGAGGTGCCCTGGCAGCTGTATGATGCAGTGGTGGCCTGGCACGGTGAGGTGCGCTGGCAGCTGTGTGATGTGACGCAGTGGTGGCCTGGCACGGTGAAGTGCGCTGGCAGCTGTGTGGTGTGACGCAGTGGTGGCCTGGTACGGTGAGGTGCGCTGGCAGCTGTGTGGTGTGACGCAGTGGTGGCCTGGTACGGTGAGGTGCGCTGGCAGCTGTGTGGTGTGACGCAGTGGTGGCCTGACACTGTGAGGTGCCCTGGCAGCTGTGTGGTGTGACGCAGTGGTGGCCGGGCACGGTGAGGTGCGCTGGCAGGTGGGTGATGCAGTGGTGGCCGGGCACCGTGAGGTGCGCTGGCAGCTGTGTGGTGTGACGCAGTGGTGGCCGGGCACCGTGAGGTGCGCTGGCAGCTGTGTGGTGTGACGCAGTGGTGGCCTGGCACGGTGAGGTGCGCTGGCAGCTATGTGGTGTGACGCAGTGGTGGCCTGGTACGGTGAGGTGCGCTGGCAGCTGTGTGGTGTGACGCTGTGGTGGCCTGGCACGGTGAGGTGCGCTGGCAGCTGTGTGATGCAGTGGTGGCCGGGCACGGTGAGGTGCGCTGACAGCTGTGTGGTGTGGCGCAGTTGTGGCCTGGCACGGTGAAGTGTGTGGTCAGTACCCGACCACCACTGCATCACACAGCTGCCAGCGCACCTCACCGTGCCAGGCCACCACTGCATCACATAGCTGCAAGCGCACCTCACCGTGCCAGGCCACCACTGCGTCACATCACACAGCTGCCAGCGTACCTCATCGTACCAGGCCACCACTGCGTCACACCACACAGCTGCCAGCGCACCTCACCGTACCAGGCCACCACTGCGTCACACCACACAGCTGCCAGCGCACCTCACCGTGCCAGGCCACCACTGCGTCACACCACACAGCTGCCAGCGCACCTCACGGTGCCCGGCCACCACTGCGTCACACCACACAGCTGCCAGCGCACCTCACCGTACCAGGCCACCACTGCGTCACACCACACAGCTGCCAGCGCACCTCACCGTACCAGGCCACCACTGCGTCACACCACACAGCTGCCAGCGCACCTCACCGTGCCAGGCCACCACTGCGTCACACCACACAGCTGCCAGCGCACCTCACCGTGCCAGGCCACCACTGCGTCACACCACACAGCTGCCAGCGCACCTCACGGTGCCAGGCCACCACTGCATCACCCACCTGCCAGCGCACCTCACCGTGCCCGGCCACCACTGCGTCACACCACACAGCTGCCAGGGCACCTCACAGTGTCAGGCCACCACTGCGTCACACCACACAGCTGCCAGCGCACCTCACCGTACCAGGCCACCACTGCGTCACACCACACAGCTGCCAGCGCACCTCACCGTACCAGGCCACCACTGCGTCACACCACACAGCTGCCAGCGCACTTCACCGTGCCAGGCCACCACTGCGTCACATCACACAGCTGCCAGCGCACCTCACCGTGCCAGGCCACCACTGCATCATACAGCTGCCAGGGCACCTCACCGTGTCAGGCCACCACTGCGTCACACATATTTCAGCGCCATATATTTCATGGATATTATGGAATATAATGGATGGATACCTTAGTTATCTTTCTAGTTCACAGGTTTGCATGCATAATTTAATTTTGAAAGCCACTGAGACATCAGGTACTACTGTTGTATTTATGAAAAAGAAACAAAACGAAAAACATACTAACAACTGTGCCATCCTACTCCTTAGTTAATACATTTTATTATTCATAAACAGTTAACATTGTTAGCAAAATATTTTGAATTATATTGAACCCTATTTTTTCTTTAGTTTTGTATTTAACTTATTATATGATAGTCAGACTTAATGTATATTTGAACAATGAAAATATATTTTTACAAGATTTTACATTAAGCACTTAAAATTAATATGGTTAATAATAGTAAACTGTAACATGCTGTAACAAGATCGGTTAAACTGCGAAGAAAATGCTTTCAGAGAAAATGTTTCAGGTGTGAAGAACATAGATCTCCAATGCAATTTCAACCAAACCTGTTCCCACACACCCTGCCCCCACTACCATTAGAATATACACAAACATTTTAGCGTTTCATTCTGAGCAGAAGACCCTCACACCTGAAGAGTGCTGGCTGTGACGAATTAAACCGGTTTTACAGGTTTCAATCACAGACCATGTGACATGGGAGTCAGGAAACTACAGTAACACCGTATTTGATAACGCTAAAAAAACGCTATAAAATATTGTGACTTGGCACAGAACAAGTTTACAGCACAGTACAAAAATAAATGCTGACCATGACTTTAGAAGCATAAATTGCCTTACACTCAATTTAAACACAAGCTGTCTTTAGCCCTCTAAGCTGGTTCATACAGAAATGTAGAGATCCAGGCTCAGAACACACAGCTTCATTAGCGAATACATATGCAGGACAACTAGAGAAGACGTTTTACAGAGGATGGATTTTTAGAAACATCCCATCAGACATCCCATCATATTCACAACGTGAAATCTAGAAAATAATATTACGTAACCAAAATCCGCAATATGGAAACAGAACCCGTGTAATTGTTGATAGATGATGTACTTGTAACATTTTTTCAAGACGAACTACAACATTTAAAAAATGACTTGTATGTACTTGATATCTCTAATCAATTCACGGGTCCCAGCACAAAACAAAACTAAAACGCATACCATTTCGCGCTTCTTATTAGTTGCTCAAAAGTAATTTGACAGTATGAAATGCATAATATAAACCTAGAAACATATACGTGAGCAGTACTTAAGCACTGTAGTATCGGTGTTAAGACATACCTCTCAAATACTGTAAATCAAGTTAAAAATATCTCAAGACCGATTCTGGTCATAATGAAACCATGTTTCGTGTATGTTTTCTTTAAAGTACCGAGACCAGCCATATACTGTATGTTTATGTTCCAAAATTAATATCGTTTATGGCCTTCACACGCGTTACAGTATGCTCCTATTTTTTTATGCTCAGCTACTAAGATTTCCCTTCAGTGGTAAAATTAGATATGAATATTCAATACTTAAACGGGCACAGTTAAGACATTAAATATACATATACATACTGTATACAGTACAGTTTGCATACGGTAATATGTTTGTTACGCGATTAAAAAATAAATAAATAAAAATGAAAAGTCCAGCACCAGCTGGATTCGAACACACAACCTGCCAGTTGGTAGTCACACACCTAGACCAGTAGGCTACAAGACAGTTCACATGAACAGGCAGGCGAAACAGCCCTACACAGCCCTGCCGCAGTACACGGATATAATCATACCGTTATTAAATTCTTGAGATACGCGATTCCATATTATATTCCCTTTTAATCAAATTCTAAAAGTATGCTTGTTGACTCCGGTATCACGTTAGTTAAAGACTTTGAAGCTTACAATGTTTAGGGAGAAATGGAATACCGGTGTGTATTTTTCCAAGTATACAGCTTGTCCAAAGTCATCCATTATTAATACTATTAGTAATATCTTCAGTAAAGGCTTTGATGCATAAATATTTCTGATAAAGGTAGGTTGTGTACTTTTGTCCAACTGAGCAATCTTGCTTTCATAAAATATACCAAAATTTTAATGACTGATGATTAACATGCTGTAATACACAGTTCAAAATTAAAGGCTCAAATGCTGTAAATGAGAGGTTAAGCTCCCCCTGGCAGTTTTACAAGGCGACGCCGAATAGTTTCCGGCAGAGCGTCAAATGATACGTGACACCACGTGATACCGCGTGACACCACGACACGCCCACCGGGGTATGCCGCGAAATACCTCACCCATTTTGAATGGCTGCATCTGTATAAATGCGGCAGGCCAGTCTTTCAGAAGACTTATCAGCTGACTGGTATGCGAGCTGGGCTACAAACAAGACTGAAGACTGAACGGAACAAACATCCTTTACCAACCATTTTTTCTCGTCAATGTCCGATCCCTCGACAACAAACTTGATGATCTCAGACTGAGACTCTCCACACAATGAAAAATTAAAAAATGCTGCGCTTTTATTTTCCCTGAAACATGGCTAACATGTGCAGATACACCTAGATGGGTTTTCTGAGTCCGGTAAAACCAGGGGTGGGGGAGTGTGCATATTACTTACTCGGCGATACACCTAGATGGGTTTTCTGCCTTCCGCATGGACAGAACTACAGAGTCCGGTAAAACCAGGGGTGGGGGAGTGTCCATTTTTATTAACAACATGTGGTGCAACAATGTATCTACCATCACAAAATACTGCTCACCTGCTTTGGAATTTTAAATGATCAAGTGCTGCCCCTTTTATCTGCCGAGGGAATTTACAACTGTTATTATCACTGCCGTCCACATCCCCCCTGATGCTAATGGCAAAGAAGCACTGCCATAAACAAACAGGAATCTGCACATCCCAACGCAACCTTTATCGTCGCGTGTGACTTGAATTAAAAAAATCTCAACTCGGTTCTCCCAAAATACCATTAGCATGTCTCCTTCCCAACAAGAGGAGAAAACACTCTGGACCACATTTACACCAAGATTTAGAATGCTTATAAAGCAGTACCCATCCCCCACTGTGGAAACTCTGACCACATCACCCTGTTTCTCCTCCCGGCATACAGACAGCTTTACAGGCGAGTGAAACCAGTGGTCAGAACAATGAAAGTGTGGCCTGAAGGACCTGAATCACTCATGCAGAACTGTTTTGAATGCACTGACTGGAGTGTGTTTAAAGAGGCTGCCACACAGGGATCATACACCGACATACAGGAATATGCATCATCAGGCACTAGCTACATCAGGAAATGTGCTGATGATTTTACACTCACAAAAGAAATAAGAACTTTAAATAACCTAGAACCATGAATGAACAGTGAGGTTCGCATCCTAATCAAAGCAAGGGATGCAACATTCAAATCGGGAAATAAATCAGAACTAAGGTCAGCCAGGATCAATCTAAACAATGGTATTAAACATGCAAAAAACACACTCAAACAGGAATTAGAGGAACACTTCACCACTAATGACCCAAGGTACATGTGGCAAGGTGTACAGGCCCTCATAGACTACAAGAGGAAGAACATCTGTGCATCTGCCCATGATGCCTCCCTGCCTAACGAGCTCAATGCCTTCTATGCTCGGTTTGAAGCCAGCAACACAGAACCAGTCCACAGAGTTACACCCTCCGCAGCTGACCAGGGGCTCTTGCTGTCTGCAGATGAAGTGAGGAGATCTCTACTAAAAGTGAACACACGCAAGGCTGAAGGACCTGACGGCATACCCAGTCACGTCCTCAGAGCCAGCGCCAATCAAATGGTGGGTGTATTCACAGACATTTTCAACATGTCTCTGGCCAAAGCCGTAGTCCCCACCTGCTTCAAGACAACCACCATCATCCCAATACCGAAGAAAACCACAGTGACATGTCTTAATGACTACCGACCAGTGGCACTAACACCCGTCATCATGAAGTGCTTTGAGATGCTGGTCATGAAGCACATTAAGGACACCATTCCAAACACAGTGGATCCATACCAATTTGCCTACCGGCCCAACAGATCCACAGATGACGCAATCTCCATTGCCATACACACTACCCTATTCCATCTGGATAAAAAGAACACATACGCAAGACTACTATTCATCGACTTCAGCTCAGCTTTTAACACTATCATTCCAGAGAAACTAGTCAAGAAACTCAGTGCGCTGGGTCTCAACATCACCCTCTGCAACTGGATTTGGGACTTTCTGGCAGGCAGACCTCAGGCTGTCAGGCTTGGAAACCACACCTCCGGCACACTAACTCTGAACACTGGGGTCCCCCAGGGTTGTGTGCTTAGTCCATTACTCTACTCCCTCTACACCCATGACTGTAAGGCCAAACATAACACCAACTCCATCATCAAGTTTGCCGATGATACCACAGTTGTAGGTCTGATCACAGACAGTGACGAGAGGGCCTACAAGGAGGAGTTCAATCTCCTTACAACGTGGTGTGAAGACAACAACCTCACCCTCAACGTCAGCAAAACCAAGGAGCTGATCTTTGATTTCAGAAAACTGCAAAACGGACATGCCCCTATCCGCATCAACAGGACTGAAGTGGAAAGGGTCAGTAACTTCAAATTCCTTGTTGTCCATATCACCGAGGACCTCACATGGTCTCTCAACGCCACCTGTCTGATCAAGAAAGCGCAATAGCGCCTGTACTTCTTAAGACGGTTAAAGAAGGCTAAGATATGTCCCCAGATCCTCACTAACTTTTACAGATGCACTTCAGAAAGCACACTGACAGGTTGCATCACAGTGTGGTATGGCAACTGCAGTATTGCTGACCGCAAAGCCCTACAGCGGGTGGTGAAAACTGCCCAGTCCATCACTGGGGTTGCCCTCCCATCCATACAGGACATTTATGACAGACGGTTCTTGAGGAAAGCTCTAAGCATCATCAAAGACCCTACACACCCCAGCTACAAACTGCATGACCCTCTACCATCTGGAAAATGGTACAGGAGCATTCGGGCCCGGACTACCAGACTCAGAGACAGTTTTTACCCTTGCATTATCAAACTATTAAACTCCCAGCCTCTCTCACCTACGATCTGAACCTCACAGTGCCTTCTCTCTCACCAAAAACTCAGACACACATTGAAATCTACTCCTACCTCACATGTCAAGAAGCTCACTCCCCATAATTTTCTATCCTTTATTTCATTCTGTTGATGTATGATTTTTGCACATCTGATGTTGTTTTGCACATTACCTGTTACCTGTTGTTGTTTTGCACACTGCCTGTTGTCTTTGTCTTTCTTTTCTTATACAATTGTATTGTTTTTTGTACTACTTATCGTCTGAGAGCTAGCTAAATAGCATTTCGTTATACCATATACCTGTATGTGAGTACAATGACAAACTTGAACTTGAACCTGCCGCCTAAGCCCTTTAACACCTCTTTTACTGGTAACTAGTCTCACTAGGGAATTACTTACTTGAAGAGTGTAGATATCACAGTGTCATATGGGAATTATTTATTAATAATGGGAGGCCCTATCCTATTCCTGCGATTAAAATAGTTATTTCTTGAAGGGTCAAAGTCATAGAAATCTGGCTCTGGGCTGGGGTCATTGCTCCTGACCAGGCTTAAGAGAATTTTGAACAGACCCCTGATGTTTTATATGGATCTCAGAAATAGCTGAAAGGCAGAATAACATCAAGAACAGCCACTGGGCCATACGTAGAATGCCCCCATTAAATCCCCATTCAAGGTAATATGAGTGGACTCAGGGCACTGTGAGAAATAAATCTTGTGTGTCTCCTTCAGTTTCTCCAGAGGTGGTAATTTTAATTATAATTAAGCTTCTCAAACCTTCACTGTACTGTACAGATGCACCCATTTGAGTTTTCGGTCTTGTTTCCCATCTCCAATGGAGGGTAAGTAGACATTTTCTCCTAGATAAACTACTACCCTCTTATAGGACTAGTGAAGCCCCTTGCAAGGAAAAAGTGCCTTATACCCATTGCATAGTGAAACAATTCCTGTGAAAGAATATTAAATATCAAAACTTGAGAAGAACAACATCAGTAATACTGATAAAAGTAACAATGTATTGTAAAGATACAAAGCCATGCATGGAAAAAAAGATAAGAATAAGTTTGATTCTCCTGCAGCATTGAGAAAAACCACAAGAACACTGGTCAGTCTGAATTTATGGCATGCAATAAGGGACAGAGCACAGCAGGTGCAGATGACAAAGTTCAAGAAATAAAAGAAAATCTTGAGGACTTATTAAAAAAAATATGGAAAATTATATCTGCATAGTATAAGATGAAAAGGTTAAAAGATAAGAGTATGTTGATTCTTGTAAAGAGTATGTAGATATTTAATATTAGTAAAAATTAATAAGTACATGGAACTAGAGAATCTGGGTACATAGGACTATGAAGAAATGAAAAAAATAGAGAAAAGAATTATAAGAATTATTAATACTGCTTGCTGTCCCATTATAACTTCAACAGGCTCAGGAGGAAAAGAAGTAGGCAATATAAGACCTAGGCAGTCCTTACTCACATTTCTTAATAGTAAAGGAATTAAAAGCATAACATAGCCTGACTCCTAGCCTGTTATCCAATTGTCACTCCAAATAACAATAGCAAACAAGTTGGGGGGGGGGGGGATTGAAAAACTGATGTTATTCTGCCAGGCAGATTGTCTACAGCACCCCTGGGTAAACTACGGCCCGCAGGTCAGATCAAGCCTGCCAGGCAGTTTTAACCAGCCCTTGAGGTAAAAAATAAATTAGACAATATACACCATTTTCCAACTTGTTCGCTATTTTTTTTTTTACATTTCATTATTCTTGCTGCTAGTTGGCACACAAATGCAATACCAATTCATTTTGGGGGGGAATTAGTGTGTTGGAGAAATATTTCCCTGGTTCCTTTTAAATGACAGTCAGGAGTCCATCTAGGACATTGTCCATCTTTGCACATGATAGCAAAACACAGAGATGCTCAGAATATCTTTCTCAAAGTAATCAAACCACAACAGTCTTTAAATATTTTTCTGTTATCTATCACACTTTCCTATGCTTACACGATTAGCAGTGTTCCAAAATCACACACAACCTCCTACCTCCGTATTCGCTAAATTAAAGTTCTTTTGATACAATCTGTTACTTAGGGTCGTAGCACACATCCCTATACAATGGTATAGAATTAAATAGTAGCCCTTGTGCCCAATCCAGTTAAAAATATCCAACTTGTAAAACATTGCATTCTCTGAAAGAAAAGTGTGTACACATTTCACAGAGACCCTCTCAACAAGTGGGTGCATCGTACTGCGAGGGAACCTGCGTCAAAATGAGCAGATTGAAGACGGGGAAAGTTGACAGTGAATGCAGAGTGTTCAACAAAGAATGGACTGAAAAATTCTTTTTCACAGACGTTGGAACAAAGGCCATATGTTTAATTGGTGAGGTAAGTCTTGCAGTGTTCAAAGAATACAATCTCAGTCATAATTTTTCTACCAAACATGCTAACTATGCTAGCAATCTGTCTTGCAAAGAGTAGGAGTGGGCTAATAGAGCTTCCAAACTAGCCGCTAGTTTACAGGCTCAGCAAAATATATTTGTCTGCCCTTCTACCACCCAAGAGGCCAGCACAAAGGCAAGCTACCTGCCTGCATATAAAATTGCTAAACAAAGCAAGCTGCTCTCTGAAGGGGAGCTTTTGAAGGAGTGTATGATAGAAACCTCAGGTATTCTTTGTCCAGAGAGCAAGAACAAATTTGAGAAAATAAGTTTATCATGCAAAACAGTTACCCATCGGGTTGAGGTAATTGTTGAATACTTAGCTTGCGAGTTGAACAAGAAATGGAGAACTTCAAGTTTTATTCAATTGCATTGGATGAAAGTACCGATATAAAAGACACTGCAGATTCTAATTTTTGTCAGGGGAATTAATGACAGTTTCGAAATTACGGAGGAACTTTTATCAATGGAGTCAATTAAAGGAACAACGAAGGGCTCGGACTTGAATGACAAAGGTGTCTGGTTGTATTGACCGAATGAAGCTACTGTGGAGCAAATTAGGAAATATTATCACATACTGATCTCCACATCTAACCGGAAAAATTGCTGGACTACTGAAGAGAATACAGGACAAAGTGAAAGAAAATGACCCTGAAGCGGAGGTGATATTTCTCCACTGCATCATTCATCAGGACGCCCTGTGCAAAAACATGTTGGGCCTTGATCATGTCATGAAAGCTGTTGTGAAACTTGTGAACTTCATATGTGTGAGGAGACTTAATCTTCAGTTCATTCAGTTTCTTGAAGATATTGGCGCAGTTCACCATGACTTACTCTATCAAAAGCTTGGGGAAAGTATTCAAGTGAGAGTGGGAGATCGACCTGGGGAAAGCCGCGGATTTCCCCAAACTCAGAGATTCAGACTGGCTTTTCGTTCGCTGTGGACATTTACGCTCACTTGAATGAGCTTAACGCAAAACTGCAAAGATAAGGTGTTTTTGATCCAGAACTGAGGTGAGTTTCCTTAAAAAGATTAATCTTAGAGACTAACGAGCAACTTTACGATTTACATAGTCACGTATACCCCTCTTAATCTGTAATTTAACGAGCAAGTATAAAGTACTTCGTTAAATCAGTCCCTGAAGTCGTTTAGCAAAAAGCATTATAAGTCAATTGTTTTTCAATCGAATGACAATACTTTGATTATATGGTGTCAGTTTTGGTCTTTCAGTGTGATTAAATAAGGCTGTGAAAAGTAATAAGAAGTAAACATGACATAATTTAATGACAAATTAAGCGAAACCGTACAAATAGGCACAAAATCGGACAAACAAAAAAAAATGACACATACAAGGCGTAAAAGAAAGCCGCATTTTTCTAAGGAAGAGCTTGCTCTTCTTTTAGATGAAATTGACAACAGAGCGTTATTGTTGAAGAAGGCACGCGGCAACCTGTCCAACACTGAGAAGAGAGTTAAGTGGAATGAAATAGCCGAGAGAATGAGTGCCTGCACATCCCAACCTCGGTCAAGCTCTGATGTGCGAAAAAAATGGCAAGACTTGAAAAAGAAGAGAGGGAGAATTGAGGAGAGAGAAGACCAAGACTGGAGGCGAGCAGATGACAACATTGCCCCTTTCCCTAGAGGAGGAAAGAGCCCTGGCAATCCTCGGGCCTGTTGCTGCAGAGGGAATATCTGGAGGGATAGGTGTCTGTGGGAATGAGTTTCCATCATCACCACCCCACGCTTCCTCACCCCAGCATTCATCCCCCTGTTCCAGTGAAGATTCCACCCCTGGGCCATCTCAGACAGGCACCAGTCGACAGCCACCTCCTGAACCACAGTCACAGGTCAATGACCTGTGCCTGTAGTCAAAAGCTAATAGCTTGAAAGGGAGAGTCTGCAACTAAAAAGAGAAAAGCTCAAACTACAGCTTCTGGAGCAGCGAAAAAGCCACCACACAGAGCTAATGGAACACAAGAAAAGAAAACTTGATGTGATGGTGAAACAGCTAGCTGTGTCGGAGGTACAGTATGACCGGCCCTCTATTACGGTACCAATAATACTCTGCCTTCTGAACAGGGTGAGTTACAGTGAACATGTCTGGACTATTCTCTATTTGCAACCTAATGTATATATTCATTACTTTCTTTTCATGCACTCAGACACCGCCTGGAGGCAATTTGTAACTTGTTTATACATGTATATATATTAAATGTATATTATGTTAAATAAATTCAATTACAGTATGTATTAAGAATTTCCACACTCTGCCGCTAAGGTTGGCGCAAGAGGTAGCACTTAGTGATTAACGAGTGGGTCGGGAAGCATGTAGATTACGAAGGATTTAATGTGCTACTTTAGTTACGATAGGTTTTGGGAAACACTCGTAAATTAATGTTCGATCTTAAGATCGAGTTTATGATGTTCTTAGCGCTTACCCCTGTACTTGAATGTGAATGCATTCAGAGCTGAGCTCACATTGTTCTCAAAACAGATGATCAGCCACTGCCACCAGATGGCACATGCGGCAGGCTGATAGGTAAGAAACCTAATGGCTTTTCTGTAAGTGTGTGATTTGTTAATTTTCCCTTTTTCGTTGTTTGTAATGCCATGGCTGTATGTACAGGTAGTTGTAAGTGTCCTTTTTACCTTATTTGTTTTTTCTTTGCAAACATGCCCTCCTCTTTAGCAAAAACATTTTGAAAAAAGAAAGCCTTTTATATTTCTTTCAGATCTTTTCATAATTGCAAGCAAGGCAAGGGTCTTTTGAGTGCGTGCAGGACATCGTCTAGGTGTGCCTGCTAGATTTCAGAGCTGAAAGAACAGGAGGCGAGATGAGATTGATACTGATCAAAAGAACTGAGTGGCTGTGTTCACAGGATGAAGAACACTCTTTACAGGAGATTGCTTGGAACCACTATCCACTGTTTTCTTTGGGTTGCAATGCCGATAGCTACAGCGTGACCAGCCAATTGCGCTAGCACATCAGGCTCTACTCACCGGGGAGAAGCCATCAGTTCCGGAGGAGGAAACACTGAGGCTGTAGGGCTGGTACGATGCAAAGTGTGAAGAGAAGGAGATTTAAGCCCCATCTTCCTTCAATCATTATGGGAAATGCAAGGTCCCAAGCAAACAAGATGGACGAGCTGGGAGCATTGGTTAGGTGTCAGAGGGAGTATAGAGAATTCAGTATCATGTATTTCATTGAGTTGTGGCTGCAGGAACATATTCTGGACTCAAATGTTACCATCGGTGGCTTTCAGGTGGCTTTCAGACGGTGCGGGCGGACAGAAACACCACCGAGAGCAGTAAGAGGAAGGGAGGGGGGCTCGCGGTGCTTGTCAACGACAGATGGTGTAATCCTGTACATATTCACATTATGGAGCGCTTCTATAGCCCGGACATTGAGCTGATTGCCATCGAACTGCGCCCGTACTATTGTATCTACTGCAGAAGTTTACATGCACCATCTTTGTTATTGTTTACATTCTGCCTGTGGCAAACACAGAGGCAGCGTGTGACGTCATACAAACAGTCGCAGCCAGGCTACAAACGCAACACCCTAGAGCTTTCATGGCTATTTCATGGGATTTTAATCACGTTTCTATTTCCACCATTCTGCCTACTTTCCACCAGATTATTAAGTGCCCAACCAGAGATAATAAAACACTGGACTTACAGTATTATATGCCAATGCTAAGGACGCATATAGATCCACTGCCCTTCCCCCCTCGGCAGAAAAGATCACAACCTTGTCTTGCTTACACCACTATACAAGCCTATTGTCCAGCACCAACCTGCGACCATTTGGGCTGTGAGGAGATGGTCTCAAGAGGCTATGGAGGATCTACATGGTGCTCTGGAAGTTACCAACTGGGATGTTCTGTGTGAACCGCATGGTGGACTGTGTCACTGACTACATTAACGTTTGCATAGACAACACCAATCCCACCAAAGGAGTATAATGTGTTCCCAATTACAAATCCTGGTTCACCAGTGACCTGAAGGCTCTTCTGAATGATAAGAAGAGAGCCTTTAGCTTTAGGAGAGGGGGATGGGTGGAGGTCAAGTGTGTACAAAGGGAACTAAAGCAGAAGTAAAGGGAGAGCAAGGATGCCTACAGGCGGAAGGTAGACAAGCTGCAAAGGAATAGGGTGAAGGGTGTATGGAGCAGCATAAGAGAGAGAGAGAGAGAGAGAGAGAGAGAGAGAGAGAGAGAGAGAGAGAGAGAGACAGTCAATCTGGACAAGACCAGAGTTATGGTTTTCCAGAAGAAAGCCAGACCTCAGGGAAACAGATACAAATTCACACTTAACAACACGTTGGGGCACTCATCCAGCTACACATATCTCGGTCTCACCATCAGCTCTTCCAGGAGTTTTGACCGGGCAGTGAAGGCACTGAGGGAGAAGGCACTCAGGGCTTTCTACGCAATAAGAAGGAGGCTCTTCAACATCAACCCACCAACAAGAATCTGGCTCCAAATATTTGAAAGTGTAATCTAACCCATTGCCCTATACGGCAGTGAAGTGTGGGGTCCCCTCACAGACCAGGATTACACCCAATGGGACAAACACCCCACAGAAACTCTGCACATGGAGATCTGTAGAAACATCCTCCGTGTGCAGAGAAAAACTCCTAACAACTGGTGCAGGGCTGAATTAGGCCAGTACCCACTATTGATAAACATACAGAAAAGAATATTAAAGTATTGGCTACACCTAAAAAACAGCAACCAAAATTCCTACCACTACAAAGCCCTGCTGAGCCAAGAGCTGAGCCCAAAACAGAGCCCCCTGAGCCAGCTGGTCCTAAGGTCACTGACATGAGCCACACCGACACTAACCAGCCTCAGGACAGCACTGCTAGAGCACCACAACCCAGACTCAACCACATCACAGCACAGATCAAACAGCAATATCTCACACACTGGGACACACACACACACAAATACAACATAAACTGGAATGCTACAGAACCCTAAACAGACAATACACACTAGCTGAATCTTTGACCAAAATAAAAAATAACAAACAGAAACAGACCCTGACAAAGTACAGGCTCAGTGACCACAGCCTGGCCGTAGAAACTGGGCGACACAGGCAGACCTGGCTGCCCAGAGAGGACAGGCTGTGCTCCCACTGCCAGCGGGGAGAAACAGAGACAGAGGTGCACTTCCTACTGCACTGTGACAGATACTCTGGGATTAGAGAAACATTCTTCCCGAAATTCAGAAATCTAATCCCAGAGTTCCCACACCTGCCAGAGTCACAACAGGTCCCAATCCTACTGGGAGAGGGAGGAGGGAACTCAGTTGATCTGGCAGCCCAGTATGTGATCTCCTGTCACAGCCTGAGGAACAGTGAGTCTGTCTCCCAGGAATGCTCCAGCCGCCTACAGTATATGTCAATATTTTATAATATGTCTTTGTTGTAAATGTCTGTAACATGTCTGTAGATTTTATATTACTTCAATTTTTTTTTTATTCCATGTTAATTCTATTATTTTTATCTGCTTTGGCAACACTGATTGTACCCATCGGTCATGCTAATAAAGCACCTTGAATCGAATTGAATCGTGAGAGAGAGAGAGATCGATCACTGGCTTCAAACAGACGGGAAACTGAAGATGGCCCTGAACCACTCTATTACAACCTCCAGTTCTTTAATAGGTTGGATTCAGGGCCCTCTGTAGCTCACCACCCATCCCCCCAAGTTCCCTAACCCTTTCCAGCCACGCCACAGAGATAAGAAAGAGAAATGGGGCCTTATTTAGGAAAGCACAGTAACACTTAACTATGTTTTATCAATAAGCATTATCACAACACCACCCATCCCCCCACAGCCATATGATCCTTAAGTGACTGCCCTACACCTTCTCCATCCTCCCACAACCATGGCCGCCTACAGCTACAATCCCCAACAGCTAATCACTTCCACCTCCCCCATTAACACCTGCAGCACTGACAGGGCTATGAGCGCCATCCCCCAGGCCAGGCTGACCATCACGGCCGACTATGTAAAGAGGGAATTGAAGAGGCCACAGGGTAAGGCCACAAGACCAGATGACGTCTGTCCCAAAGTTTAGAAGGCTTGTGCTGATCAGCTGAGCAGAGTGCTCCAGCGCCTGTTCAACCTGTGCCTGTGCTTGTAGAGAGTCCCTGTCCTCTGGAAGACATCATGCCTGGTCCCGGTACCAAAGAAAGGGCGCCCCTCTGTCCTCAAGGACTACAGACCAGTTCAGCTGACTTCTCATGTCATGAAGACACTGGAGAGGCTGGTCTTGTCCCACCTGAGATCCCTGGTCAGTTCATCACTGGACAGTTCGTCTATCAGCCCAATGTTGGTGTGGAGGATGCAATCATCTACATGCTGCAAAAGGCCTACTCACACCTGGACAAGGCTGGCAACACTGTGAGGATTATGTTTTATGACTTCTCCAGTGCCTTCAATACTATCTAGCTCTCACTGCTGGGGAGGAAGCTGGAGGAGATGCAAGTGGGTGCCTCCATGATCTCATGGATCACCGACTATCTGACAGGCAGACCACAGTTTGTGAGGCTGCAGAACTCTGTGTCTGAACAGGCAGTGAGTAA
The DNA here is from genome assembly GCF_040954835.1 of Lepisosteus oculatus. Lineage (NCBI taxonomy): Eukaryota > Metazoa > Chordata > Actinopteri > Semionotiformes > Lepisosteidae > Lepisosteus > Lepisosteus oculatus. The sequence goes on from NC_090713.1 coordinate 2,883,332, forward strand.
CACAGGGGCTCCTCAGGGGATAGTTCTTTCTCCGTTCCTCTTCACCCACTATACTTTGGACTTGAAATACAACTCAAAGTTGTGCCACCTGCAGAAGTTGCATGACTGCAATTGTGGGATTTATCAAGGGTGGGCAGGAGAAAGAGTATAGAGGACTGGTCAGCAGCTTTGTGGAGTGGTGTGGGGAGAACCACCTGTAATTGAATGTAACAAAGACAAAGGAGCTGGTGATAGATTTCAAAAGCAAAAGGGTCCAACCTACTCCTGTCTACATCTATGGGAGTGGTGTGGAGATAGTGGACTCATACAAGTACCTGGGAGTGCACATCAATGATAGACTGGAATGGTCTAAGAACATCAAGGCCATCTACATGAACGGTCAGAGCCAACTTCACATCTTGAGGAGGCTCAGGTCCTTCAACGTGTGTAGTAAGATGCTCCATATGTTCTATCAGTCGGTTGTGGCAAGCACCATTTTCTACATGGTGGTATGCTGGAGCTCTGGGATTAGAGTAGGGGATGCTAAAGCACATCAGAAGAGCAAGATTTGTCATTGGGTCTGACCTGGACCCCCTGGAGGTAGTGGCTGAGAGATGAATGGAAACTAGAGGCCATCATGGACAATGTCTCCCATCTCCTCTATGAGATGTTTGTGAAAATGAAGAGCACGTTCAGCAATAGGCTGATCCAACCACGGTGTGACAGGGAGTGCCACAGAAGGTCATTCTTGCCTCCTGCCATAAGACTGTACAACTCATTCACTTTGTGTCTGTTTGTGCAACTCTTCTTAGTGCACTTCTCACTGACTCTATTGTATTGTATCATTTCGTTACACTGTGCTAAGCTGATGTTGCACTGTAATTTCCCTCACGGGATCAATAAAGTATCTATAACCCGGCGCAACCCATATTTGGGCCTGGGTGCAAGTAAATACAAAAGCCATCCCAGCTTCCTTCTCCCTCCACAGAGCAAGAGAGCAGAATTTAAATGGGCAACGGGCTACCATTTTGAACTTGATACTTAGTAACTACTTATTTAAAAGTGTACTACTTAACGCATCGCAGCAAACTTAGCGATGATATCACTAAAATCTACCTGTCTCGTGGTGCTGTTCCCTATAGACAGAAAAGCCAGATCCGACAGTCTTTCCTGTGACATGGTGGACCTTAGATGAGTTTTGATCAATTTCAGTTTGTTAAACGAGCATTCAGCACTGGTGACAGCAACTGGAATTAACAATACTTGACATTTTATCACTGTGTTTGGAAACACAGATTTCATATCTTTGTTAACTAAATACTGCAGTACCCCAGAAGGTGTGTTGACTTCATTGGGGAGCAGATGAGAAACTAAAAACAGGGCAACTTTGTTGCAGGCTTTAGTTGAATTATCTGCATTATTTTATGTCAAACAAAATGCCTAAAAGATGGATGGATTCGGCCAAGAAAGAAAAACGTTTATGTGTCTCACTGATGACAGTGTCTAGAAAGCGACTGATAAAGTTCTTTAAACTTTTCCTCTCTAATTGTCTTTTCTGTTTTTTGCATTTCTCGATACCCGACTTACATTTCTGGATCGCTTTCATGTTGCACACTAACATACTGTACATGTACCACACAGCCATGTTTTCCAATAGATCATCGTGTTTTATTTTAAAATATGCCACACTAATATTGCTATTGGATAATACACCAAAAATAAGCTGTTATTTTAATGACGTTAGCAACAGGCCCCCCTTAGATCTGGGCCTGGGTGCAGAAGCACCCATTGCTGCACCCCCCATAACGCCAGCCCCGATTACAACAATCATTTGACGGCCCATCTACAGTACCACATCGGCCCACTGGGGGGCCACAGCCCACAGGTTGAAAACCACTGGTCTAGTCCATTTGTGATCTTCACTACAGCTCCCTTTTGACACTTGTTCCTGTTACCCTTCGCCACATTCCATTGACAGTCATGTATTTAACTGCTACAAAGATCAGGACTGAACTGAAAGCATCTTTAAAAGCTACTTCATCAAACTGGTCTCTTGGACACACCACCCTGTGTGAAGGTTTCTCAGAAGCAAGACCGAGTATCCCACTGGTGGAAATAGTGTGAATTTAAGGTAGACCTTGCAGCACGCTTTGTTTAAAGCCTTTATTTTAAATAATTGCAACAAAAGGTAAAATGTAGTTGTCAGCTCAGATCACTTAAGTCCACAGATGGACCCTGGCTAGATCTCAAAGAACTCAGTTTTGGCTTAACTTTAGCTGGGAAATGTACAGTATGGCCTAACATTCTCTTCCAAATTTACTGATGCGACACCGAATTCCTACAGGAGCTGTCAGAGGAGGCAAGTGGATATACTATTTCCTTATCATCGTTGCACCTTTGAAAAAGTTAACTTGTGGTAAAGCAAACAAATTCCTGAACCTTTTCATCTGAGGATGGAGGCAGATGACATGCAACATTTGTATCATAGTGAAGAAAGATAAGATGGGAAGAAGGGGTTAACCGATTTCTTTCTGCACAAAGACTTCTTGTGACAAGACATTCCAGGCTTTGAGGTATGGCAGGGATGTGAGTTAACTGATAAGATATTCCAGAAGCAAGCTAGAGATGCAACATGAAACCAACCATTAAAAGGTGGTCAAGGTCTGGGAAATGTCCAAACACCGGTGACCTCCCCCCATTACCATGATAATTTGCTATATAAACCAGAAGTTTTGTACCTGCATCTCGAACAATACTTTGATCTTACTGTTCCTTGCATGCAATAAATGCAGTTTAAATTTCATCTCGGGATCCAGAACTTTTGTCTGTTACAACAATAGTGAGTCATGATATTATTCTGGAAAGCAGATGCTCATTCATTTTTCCCCAAATTCCTTCTCCTGCATTTACCACAGCAGAGGATGACTTTTTGCGTTTTGACTTGTTCTCACTAAATCTTACAGCTGAAGACACAGCTCTTAAAAAAACTGGACCACCTGTGCTTAACTGAAACCTGGCACAGACAAAAGGATTAGTCCCTCCTGGGTATGGTTTGTTTGATCTTCCGGTCTCTCAGGCAGAGGCATCATTGTTATTTACAACCTTTTTTACAAGGTAAGTCCTATTACTATACTGTACCTCCTCCCTCTTCTTTTGAGGGCCTTGTTTTAAATGTCTCTATCCCCCAATCTATTATCTTTACCGCAGTTTATAGACCACCCACACCCAGCAAAGCCTTCTTAGGTGAGTTTGCTGATTTACTCTAATTTTTATGCCTAAAGTTTAAAAGGTATCCTTATTCTAGGGGACTTTAACATACACATTGACTAAAGGTCTTCCAGTCTGGCTAAAGACTTCCTTTCTCTATTGGAATGTTTTGATCTTACTCAGTTTGTTTGTACCCCTACGCATAACAAGGACACACCCTAGATTTAATTATTGCAAATGACTCTGGTCTCCCACTGCTCTTCCCTTGATCTAGGCCTCTGACCACTTAGCTATTCTTTTCAATCTGGAATTACCCATTTCCAACACTTCCCCCTCATGCTCTGTAAATTTCTGCAACTGGCGATCAATTGATCACCCAAGGCTTGTAAATTCTGTTCTGTCATCCTTATCTCGTTTCTCTTCCTCCGACCCTCTAGAGGACAAAATACAGTTACTTGACAGTGCTCTTTCATCTACCCTTGACACCTTTGCTCCTTTAAAAACTCAAACCATCTCCTTTTCTCACCCCGCCCTCAGTACAACGACAATCTGCAATCTATGAAGGCAGCCACTCGCAAACCTAAAAGTAAGTGGTGTCTCTGGCCTAAAATGTACATTATCAGGCTTGGAGAGATTACTTATCTGAATATAAGGTTACAATAGAGTCTGCTAGATCCACCTACTTCTCTCACATTATTGAAAAATCACCATAGCAACCCCAGACATCTTTTCTCCACCATCAATAGACTGCTGAAAACAAACTGCCCCACCAGATTACCTGCCTCATCACAACTTGGCAACACATTCTTAGATTTCTTTAGCTCCAAGATCGATAATATCCGGCATCACATTCTCTCCACTACGCATATCATTTCCATACCTCCTCCCTCCTTATCCATCTTTTCTGGTTTCCTTCTCTCCAGCTTCTCTCGTCTTGATTTACCATCCCTCAATAAACTAGTTACACATATGGAACCCACCACATCTATTTTAGATCCCATTCCCACCACTTTATTTCACTCGTTTCTCTTCTCTGTCCCATTGTCCTCAATATTATCAATGAATCCTTGAGCACTGACACAGTACCCAACGATCCTCAAAACTGCTGCCATTACCCCCATGCCAAAAAAGCCTAACATTGCTCTCAACAATATTAACAATTTTCGCCCCATCTCAAACGTACTCTTTCTTGCATAAATTCTAGAATGAGCTGTTATATTCCAGTTACATAACCACCTCCTGACAAAAAATCTTTTCGAACCCCTCCAATCTGGCTTCTGTCAACTTCACAGCACAGAAACCGCCCTGGTCAAAGTCACTAACGATCTTCTAATAGCTTCTGATTCTGGTTCTCTTTCTATACTCATCCTTGTTAATCTCAGTGCTGCTTTTGACACTGTTGACCATGACATCTTACTTTCTCATCTTGAGACGGTGTTTGGAGTTTCTGACACTGCTCGAATTGACTACTGTAATTCCGTGTGTATTTTAAAATCCTCATGCTCGCTTATAAGTCTCTGCATGGCTTGGCACCTCAGTACCTGACTGAACTATTACCGCCCTACTCCCTACCTCGCAACCTTCACTCTTCTAATTCTGGTCTCCTAACTGTCCCCCAAGCCTGTCTACATTGTATGGGTGACAGGGCCTTCTCCTGTTATGCCCCCAAGCTCTGGAACTCTCTCCCAAAGGATAGCAGAGAGTCATCTGCTCTAAACTACTTCAAATCTAGACTCAAAACCTTTTTTAGAAGAGCCTTTACTTAACTGGTTCTATTCTTTACCCCTCTGGTCCTACTCTACTTGGTATCACCATCCACGGTCTCCTCTGTGTATTGTAATTGTGTATTTATTATTGTCGTCATTCTGTAAAGCACTTTGAGAAGCCCCCTTTAAAAGGTGCTATATAAAAATGTTTATTATTACTGCTACAATTAATTAATTGTCCCAGTAAATTCACATTTTTCATATTGTGTTGCGTATGTGAACTGCGGTAGTTAGTTTGATGTTTGAAATTCATTTTGGCACAGCAATAGTGTTTTCACGAAACCTCTTAGTTATGAAAACACTTGCATTGTGCATAAAATGATTTGTGAATGTTTTCACAGCCTTCACTTTGTAGTTTTTATGCCTTTGATTGCCCAAATATTCTGTTGCCAATATCTTTGAAAAGGAAACACAAAGCTCCAAACTAAATGCATTTTAAACATTTTCACAACTTAGCAGTCAGCTAGTTGTCTTTATAATCCTTAGCTTTTTGATTTATGCACAATTACACGCCAACTGGAACACTGTATGACCGGTGTGTACGTTTTTCTCACATTGTGAACATATTGTTCAATAGGTGTTCATGTGAACCACTTGACCACAGGAAGCAGAACAGCAAAAAGACCAATGCAAAGTAGTCTCCAATTACCCAGCCTGTAAGCACAGGGATAAAGCTTTGTTTTATAAACTCTTTATGTCCCATTTTCATTCAGGTAAAGGTCAATCACATATGCAATACTGCTGACAGCAGAAAACATCCTCTTCTGTACTCAACAGCTTTTTAAATACAGAACCCATAATGTTCAAACCAAATGTTTTACACAGATGGCTTTTGACAGTTTTGCTTTGTGAAACTTTGTTTCTTGAGGATTTTTTTGAATATGGCACCATAGGCAATGCACTGGGATGGGGGTGCTCCTCACAAGTCAATAGCTTTTGCACAACCACAGTCACAATGCTAAAAGCAAGTGTTTCATACACTAGGCATGCCCTTTGACCTTTCACAGTCATGCAAGTGAATTTTTCCCTCCAGTTATGTTCTGGTCAAATTTGACCAAATTTACCATTTTCTTATGGTTTCTTTCATTTGATTGCCATAAGGCCTGATGACTTTCTGTAGTCTAGGTATTTGAACACATGAAATTAATAACTAGTTTCACTGAATTTGAGGTGGTTAATACAGATGTACAAAATTGTAAATGTTACCAGTCAGATCCTGGCGACCATAGGAAATGAATGGGTGAGACTATAATACAAAACTCAATTCACACACATACCAACAGAGAAAACTGACTATGGTGGGGACAGTCTGAAGAAACAAGCCCGTGCCCCCCCGCCTCCACTTCTGGCAACAAAAGATAAGGCTCAATTCTTTTGAATTCAAGCACCGGGGAGGACAAGAGGCCCAAGGTAATCCTGGATTACAACCGCAACAAAGGGGGAGTTGACAACCTTGACAAGGTTTTTTACTTTTTTGTATTTTGTGAATTTACTTGTTTTATGTAAACAGAAATGTGTAGCATTTTTGTATAAGATGTGAAATGTCACTTCTATATTTTTAGTGTTATACGAGTTGGTTGTTTGTTTTATTGCAGGTTATGGGCACATGCACTTGTAAGCAAATGACAACCTGGTGGTCCATGGTGGTGTTCTATAACTTTTTAGACATCTCTGCCTACAATACCTTTGTGGTGTGGACAGAAGTCAACCCAGCCTGGAACGAGGGGACTTCCTACAAAAAGAGGCTCTTCCTGGAAGAGTTAGGGAGAGCTCTGGTGACTCCGCTTATTCAAAGATGCCAGCACCTTCCCCACACACTGCCTCTGCCAGTTTGGTGAGGGATGTACAGGAAGCAAGCCCTACCTCCCCAGCAGCTGCCCCCGAGGTGCTGGCTCTGTGCCCCAAGCGAAGTAAAGACCAACATCAGTAAATATCATGTAGTAAATACATTTGCAAGGCACACGCCATCATTACCACACACTACCACTCATGTGCATGAGCACACACAAACAGGACTGTTCATTTTATCTTGTGAATATATGAGGTTTTCAAAATAAATGGTCATTTGAACAAAGTTTGTTTACTCTACAGTAATGTCTGTTCTTTGTAGATAAGATTGTATGGTCAGTTTTGACTGGAAATAAAAACTATGTAATTGTGGCACCATTGCAAAATTTGTTGGCTAAACTTTGACACATACCAGTCTTTGATAATCACTCAACATTTTTATAGCCAGGACCAGAAGAAAACACAAATTGTGCTTATTTTACTCAAAACGAGCAGTATAACTTCAGGTTAATGAGGTCTACAGTATATGCCATAAGTTAAAAAAAGAAGTGCAGGTCTTGTGATGACTAGGAATGAAGTTGATTAAAAGGTGTAACATTAGGCGATAATATACGTTTTATAATTATTTTATAAACAATTAATGGGCCGCACAATTTTGGTCGTGAACATCAAAAATAGAAAGCGTCTTTTACACAGCTGGTTTTATGATTTTTGAATATGGCACCTATTGGCAGGCAAAACACAGGGATGGGGGTGCCCTTCATGAGGGAATGACTTTTACACCATAACACTCACAATGCTGTAACCATGTGTTCTGATGGTCATGCGAATATGTGAATCTTTAATATTTTTTGTTCAAGCAAATCAATTGTGAAATTCTTTTCTGACATTTCAACATGTACTACCATAAGAGTACAGCACATTGAAAAAGACTAAAGCTGGGCCCTGCTTCACAGTGTTTTTGAAATCTTCAGGAAACGCTCTTTACATAGATTTACATACGTCTGCCAGGAGAACTAAAGAACACAGAGCTTCAGACTGCAAAGAAGGCACATCAAAGGCAAAGGATGCACAAATTCGAGCCACAAATTGACGTTAAGACCTGGTTTGGAATTGTCAAGCATTCAATCTTTCGGCAAAGGGGGAAACTGAGACCAGCAGAGTTTATTAGGAAAATGCCAATGCCTGGACAGAAAACATGTACTCCAGAATGCACTTCTCAACAAGGTTTTGATGGCACCCTTGAGCACCACTAAAAAGCATCTGGAAATACACAGGAACAGTGGGCAAAGAGTACCAGATGTAGGCAAATTAACAAAATATAAATTCTACACTACTGAAAGTTCCAATCCCCCCCAAAAAGAAAAAAAAAGATAAAACTAGATCCTAGAAATATTGAAAGAAGTGGAACAACGCAAGATGACAACTCACGCAAGCACATCAGGGGAAAGCAGTAACTCCAGAATGTGAAAAATAGCAGCATGAAGAAAGAAAAGTATCGCCCAAGGAATTTTCCATGCTCCCTACAGGCAGGGACAAAGTGATCACACCACACCGCGATGATCGCCCCATTTCAAGTTATAAGAGAGAAAACAGATTTCAGAAAGTAGGTATGATTGTATTTTTACAATTTTTCAAATGCCATTGGCAAATGTTTCAATAAAACAAACGTAAGTATGGAGAATTTCTGAACCACTGTGTTCTTGGTTGTATCTAACTTTTTATACTTGACAATAGGATGAACTCTCAATTTTCATTCTGTTAGCTGCAGTGATCTCTTGCGTTTGTTTCTGGCTTGATACATTTTTTTTAATGTTCATACCCTTTGGAAAAATCAATCCTAGTGAATTCAGTTTTGCCATCCAAACAGTGCTGAGTGTCTCGGACACTCAGTTTGTCTCTGAAGCCAGACGAGTGGCTCATTGTTGAAATAAGATAACAGCTTGATTGCATGTACAGTACTTTTCAAGGTTTCTGAGCATTTCTATAATTAAATGTGTGTGAGAAATTGCATCTTTTTCCAATTGTGTTTGCTTTTTCCATCAGACCATTGAGTGTTACTTTCAAGCAATGAAAAAATTCATGGACTGGGGAAAAAGGTTTTCCAAATAAACCATTACACAGCTGGTGTTATCACGATTGGAAAAAGAGAGCTCATAGCTAGACAATGTTAGTCCAAGTATATAAAACATGCATTTTGATGGATTACATTAGTGAGGGGCAAACATTATCTTACGCAAACAGATAAGTTGTATCAATAAAGCAACAAGGAGACCTACAAGTAATCAAAACAGCTCACAACTCTGCCCATGGTGCTGCATTAAAAAAAATAACTTCATAGTTATTTGTCAGATCAACTTTGACAACCCACTTCCAATTCAGCTTGACGTTGTCTTCTGGCTCCCACGAGTGGGAGATACACCCCGGATGGGACACCAATCCATTGCAGGGCAGGCACAAACAGACCACAGCCAATTTTCCCAGAAGCTAACTAGCTCTTTGGACTATGGGAGGAAACACATGTGAACATACAAAATCCATGCACATAGCATTTCAGATCCAGTACTGAACCCAGGGCGCCAATGCTAACCACCTTGTCACCATACTGCCCCATTGGTACAGTATCTGCACTTCATTTCCATTTAACAGTAGTTCAAAAGATAGAAAGCATTTTTTTTATTTCTAATTTTTCAGATGTTCCATATTTACTTCACAAAGTTACACAATGTGATCCCAACCACAGCAGCTTCTGAATGAAGAAAGTTTAATTTCATCAGCAGGAGAGCCATTTCAGAAGACTGCACACAAAGTAAACCGAATATTAACTCTAGTGGGACTCTGGTGGTCTGTGGCTTGGAAACAATGTAAATGCTTGTGTTTTGTAGGTATCACCACCAGCCAGGAGTGCATTTGAGCAGCTCCAAAGGAGCAAACAGATGGACAGAAGAGCATTGCCACTGATTATCTAGCCCACTTGAATGTTACAGAAGTGAAACACTACAGGATGCCAATACATGACATCTACTCAACCATTGAAATAATTGAAGGCTTTGCAGTAGAAGGACCTCAGTGTCACCATTATCTTAAAATTATGCAAGCATCTGAACATATTACTCAAGCTAATTTTGCATTAGAATCGCTAAGCTGCGTTAACTATTATACATAGGGAACAAGAGGGTATTAAAGCCAAGGAATTTTGAACAGTCTACCGTTCTAGTGTTGGTGATGGTGTTGCTTCATACAATGGACTCATTTTCTGTACCAATGTTTAAAAACCCTGGAGTGGTTTAGAGCACCACTTCATATGCCATTTCTATTTCCACACTTTGTGTATGAATGGTCTCTCCAACTGCTTCCAAACACCAGATCTGTTTTGGGGTTTGAGTGTAAAGAAGTTGCATACATTTCATTTTAATGAGTTTTGTAAACTCCTCTTTGGAGCTTGAGATCTGACCATCAGACACTGGAGGGGAGATTCCCACAGAATTGTTCAGACAGCCATTGTGAAACCTGTTTTCAGCTCAAACACAATCACCCTTGGTCTGCAAAGCTGTAACCAGCCCCTCCACATCACCAAAGCTTCCCAAAAAATCTTTAGGAACATATAAATATAAACAGAGGAATTAGCTGAGTAAAATAACTCTTTGTGGCTTGGACAGGTCTGCACCAAACTAGCCCCCTGTGGCTTGAAAAAAAAGGCCTTCAGTCTGGAAGTTATAAAACCGAACTTGGGGACTTGTGGGACAAGGAATTTGTGAAATGACGCTGTAACATATGAGGGGAGTTTCCCCCCATTGCTTCAATAACAAAATGTTTCATGATTCACATATCTATCCTCTGACCACTTTCAAGTGATCCATTGATGTAAGCAGTAGTCCACATCTAAGGTGTCGAGGCCTTAAAGCAGTCTTCATTTACATATACACATTATAATCATTTCAACAGTTAGCCACATGCAAGTATGTGATTCAGACAAGGGTTGCAGTTTTGGGTCATGTCAGGGAAGTGAGTGGAGAATGCAGATGGCATAGAAAATTTTGTATCTTAAGTAAAATATCCAAGCAATCATACAGGTTCTCCAGTTCTTAAATTTGTGATCTTCACTAAAGCCCCTTGTAGTTATCTAGAGAACCAGTGTTTGCCAGTTATCACAGCCGAAGTCCAGGAATGATCTGAAAGCCACTTGGCAAAACAGCCTCTCGCCCAATCCCCCCTGACCTCATCTCATGGTTTCTTAGAAGCAAGACCAAGTATTCCACTGAAGTAAGCACCCTGAAGTCAATATGTTCAAGCCTTAATTTAGATCTTGTAAACCACTACAGATATCAATTGTGGAAATCACAGCAATCTTAACATGTAGGATTTTCTTGTATGTGGGACAGCAACTATAATCATAAAAGAACCTGGCAGCTCAACTGAAACAAGGCGCACCCTTGAAGTGTGCGAGAAGGATCAAAAGTTTGACTTTAAATAAACTGGTCCTATCATGCATGCTTCTCCAAATGGTAATTAGGAGGGGTGGCTTAAAGTTAGTTATCACTGCCGAAATCCAGGAATGATCAGCCTCTGGCCTAATCCACACTAACCTCATCTCATGGTTTCTTAGAAGCATGACCAATTAGGTAACAGTAATTAAGAGGGGTGGTTCTCAAGTCTTAAAGAGGCTTTTGAACTATGGAAAACAGAGAAAACTACTGTCAGTCCGATTTCCATAAGACCTCTAGGTGACAGAATATACATCATTTCAAATGTTTACTGAACTGCATTGCGACTTCTTACATCTGTACAATTTGTTCTTCAGATTACACCTTTACAAGGTCCTTTATGTTAGTCAAAAGTATTTTAACAAACCAGAACTCATTTTGAGCAATTCATGCAGAAACTTAAGTTTATACACACTTGTAAGTATTGAGTAGACAGCAGTAGCTAGGGCTCTGGACTGGAGTTCACAACCATTTTACATAGAACCATTGAGGCTCAGCTCTTTTAACTTGGATACCTGCATTTCTGAAAGTTAATATTGTGATATTAAATAACATCCTGCTGACAGGGGAATCCTAGAGTCTCAGCTGGCTCACAATGCAGGAACAGGGATATGAGATTTACTATTTAGCCTAAACATTGATTTGCTTCCCCCCGTGCAGCTAAAACACAAGAAGGCTCACAGTCTCAGCCATGTGAAAAGTTCCTTATTATTAAAACTGCTGTACTCCTTAGGGTATGAATAAAGATAGTAGAACTTTCTATAGTCTTGGAACAGAACAGAAAAGCATCAATCTACTGTTTACAGCATATTATGAAGCAAAAAAAAAGCCTAGCCAGCTCACTTCCTACTTAAATCAACAGAACTCACAGATCAGCAGAGCTTTAAATATTTTGTATGCTTCTTCTGATCTGTGTTTTTTTTAATAGTTAACCCCCGACTTGCTTTGAAAAAGATTATAGCTTAAACATTGCTTGTTATCCACTACCTAACAGAAAAAAAGACTTATGAACAAGTAACATGAAACAATCCACAGACACCCCATTGCAATTGTACATTAAATTAGCTCAAGCCATATTTACTTCCTATGCACACAGCAGGTTACATTAATTAAGTTATACTTTTAAGTGTAAAACAAGCTATAAAACAGCATACAGGATATTTCTGCAAACCTCTAATTCGTGAAAACTGCTGTTGAGACAAAGGGCTGCCTTTAATTAATACTTGTTTCTTCCCTACAAAAAGAAACAAAATCCCTAAACACCATTGTTTTTATTTTTAGGGTTTTTCCCTACTATTTACTCTTGAGTCTCAAACTATAGTAGCACTAAGTCTTGGAGCAGGCCTTATATACCCATAGAGGGGAAGGCCCTACACGTTTTCACGTGAAATTACTGGGTTAAATTGGTTTGCTTCTACTGGGACATTTGTCTCCCTCTGGTGGCTAGAATTGGAACAGCGCCTGTTTATACAATTGGCTTTCTATGAAGCTAGAACTTTTTCATTTTGTGCTTCGAAATGCAGTACATAATTGTAAATGAATGTATTACAAAACGTATAACCTTCAGTAGGTGATAATAACATCCTACATCTTTTTTCTCACAATACTTTCATTTTAATTTTGTTGTTTATTATGTAATGCTTTGCATTGATTTATGTAATATAATTTCAGCCATATCTGCAGTATCAAAAGCACATACAAATATTTTAATATCAATAAAAAAGCAAGCTCTCAACTAGTGTGCTACAGTTTCAAAAAGTCTAAGAAAATTACTTTGTCTTTAAAATATGTGTTCCCCAATGCAGAACAGCAATTAGGCACATTTGTTTCAGGGTAAATGTGAAGGAGACAATTTTGATAACAATGACTATTTTCATGTTTTTTTAAGTATTGAACATGTTAAATTACTGATGAATAATGAATAGAGGGTGATTTGCAGAATTTGGTAAATGATTATTATCTTCCTGTTACCTCTAATACAGTTATACAGTTTCGTGATGAATGGAACCAAACAAAGCTCTCAACTAATGTGTTGTATTTCCAGAAAATTCAAAGAAAATTACTTAATTAATCTGTGAAGGAGCAGCAATTCTGCACATTTGTATCAGAGTAAATGTGAAAGAGACAATTTTGATTATTAAGGGCTCTTTCAATAAAATATTGAAAATGTTACATTTCTGACTTCTTCAAGAATAGAAGGTGATTTGTAGGAGATATTGTCTTCCTTTGAACAATAGACTCAGGTCTAATAAAAATATTTTCATAACATAAGGCAAAGAATTCCAGGAAGTGGAATTTCTAAACGTGGTACATGGTAAACATTTTTATTCATTTTAAATGATCAACAACAGGACAAAGCAAGAAGACAGCAGTTTAACAGAATAAAGAAGGTGGTAAATTAAGGAATGTGGTTATACAGAACTATTACTGGCAATGTACAGATGCAGCCATTCAAAACGCGTGAGGTACACCACGGTACCATCCAGTGGGCGTGTCGCACCCTAACGCGGCATGACGCAGTATCACGCGTCATATGACGTCATATCCGGAATCACCGTGTAAAACCTCCAGGAGGTGCCAATAAAGCTTAACCTCTCATGTACAGCATTTGAGCTTTTAAATTTAAACTGTGTATTACAGCATGTTAATCATCAGTCAATTAAAAGTTGGTATATTTTATGAAAGCATTATTGCTCAGTTGGGCAAAAGTGCACAACCTACCTTTATCATAAATATTTTAATTATGCAGAAATATTTTATGCATCAAAGCCTTTACCGAAGATATTACTAATAGTATTAATAATGAATGACCTTGGACAAGCATTACGCTTTTCCACATTATTTGTAATCGTCATTTTAAATGAAAATACTTTATTTTTTCATCGACAAAAAGTAACACCACAGCATTTCGTTGATCTAACTAACAAGGATGGGACATAAGCTAGACAATAGGATAAAGGAATAACTTACTTTTTTTGTTTATTTCATTAGCACATTTATTTGAACATTTCCATCGATTGTACAAGCACTGAAAAACTGTCCAATCTCTAGTTCGTCGGGCATTTTCTTTTAGTATAACAGACATAAAAACTCCTTTGCTTTAATCATTCAACCAGAGCTAAAAAAATCACATGGATCCTCAAGAGCACACCAAAGACTGTATTAAAAGATACTTGTATCAGATACATTAGAATCCAAGCTTTTTTATCTACGCTTTCTTATCTACGCTAAGAATTAGTCTTTAAAATTTATCACACAGTAAAAAGTCAAATTTCAGGGGCGTCCATATACCAGAGATTATGGTACCGCTTCAGAACTGTGCCAGCTAGTCGGATTCCAGGACCAGAATTATCTGTTTTATAATCGAGAATATGTAATCACGTATCTAAAGAAATTAATAATGATATTAATTTAAGGATCTAAATATCTAAATATATGTATCTATATAGCTGGTAGTATTACTGTATTTCACTTTCTTTGTAAACACGTTTTGTTAACACCTGAATTGCAGGTGGATTCTGTTTTTTGGTCTGTTATGGTCTGTAGCTCAAATCCTGCTTAACTAAAAATTAGACACAAGAAGAGTATTATTGGACAATGTTGTGAGGCTCCGGCGGAATTTCTCTGTAAACTGAAGAGTTATAGAGGAGACAGGTTGTGTATCGCTTCTTTTGATACTTGTAAAAAAAACAATCCAATGTTAATGCGACACGGAAGATAATGTGGTGTATTGGTCATTAGTGAAAAGATTTTATCATTTAATCTCTTTACTGTGCACATTTTAATCTGCTTAGTATTGAATATTTATATGGAATTTTACCACTAAAGGGAAATTTTAGTAGTTAAGCATAAAATGCAGAGGAGCATAACGAAGATCATAAAGGTCATAAACGATATTAATTTAGGAACATAAACATAGTATGTAAACTGTATGTTGCTGTTATTGGTATTTTAAAGAAAAATACACACCAATACTCAATTTCTCCTACAGTATATTGACATTTTTTATATTTCAAAATAACACGTTCGTACTGTACTGTATGTACAGTACCCAGCGGTACCGCAGGTTGAACTGTAGGGCGCAAATCCACCTGAACCCAAAAGCCCAACATATTAATGTGCATTCGCCTGGCGCTGCGCGGTTTTCATCACTCTCTGCAGGAGTGCTGGCTGTGACGAATTAAACCGGTTTCACAGGTATTTTCAAAGTAGAAGGCATTTCCAGCGAAAGACACCTCCCCCCCCCTCCAAAACTCATTTTTTTTTGCTTACAGTACTAGTACTTAAGTACAGTACTTACGGTAGTACTTCTCGCTTTAAGAAAGCTAGGTGTTAGCATAAACTGTTAGTAATCAATAATATTAAATTTAGCACTGTTACAAATTGTGCTAATAATAAATTCTATTCTACTCTGAGAATCTAGGGGGGAGGAAGAATGCCTGTGGTCTTTTCACTGGTAAACTTGTGTCAAACTGTCAACAAAAACCAGCTGTCAAAAAAAAGTTTTTTTTTTAAAGTCAATTGTTTGTCCATAATATTGCTATTTTGATATTGCTAATTGCTATTGCTACTGAGTCTCTGTGTAATGTAAATACATTTTGTCTCCAAATCCACCACCACTTGTTTGAATCATAGCCCTGCCAAACGATGCAAATTCCGCTGCAATGGTTGTGTGCAGGAATTATTCAGTATGGCATCTCCATGTTCAAGTAAACACTGCTCTGTGTGCAATGCAAATGCATTTAAAAAAAGTTTTTTTTTAAAAAAAGCCACCTTTAAAGGCTCTATGTAAAATAAAGTTTATTATTATTTATAATATCGATGATATTCTTCCTCCTAGGACTTGTAAAATTGTTGTTGTTATTGTTGTTATCCCGTAAAGCACTTTGAGAAGCATACTGTCCAGCATATTGTATTTCATTGCACTTTGACAGATCGTCTTATAATCACTTGTTGTTAGAATATCCCCCAAGAGGACATTCCCCCCAAGAGGATATAGATGATATCCCCCAAGAGGTATCCAGGTAACAGTGAAACGGGCATACAGTCTGGGAAGATCGCCCATTTTCAATGTAAATAGTTCCCTGGTTACGCACCCCTTGGTGTCTCTCTCTCTCTCTGTCTCTCTCTCTGTCTTTCTCTGTCTGTCTCTCTCGTCTGTCTCTCTCTCTTGGTCCTGCGTTCTTGGCGGGCTTGTCTTGTGTCTCTCTCTCGTCTGGGCGCGGGAGTGCTGCTGGCGGGTGATGACAGAGAAGAAATAAAGCGCAGTTTTCAACTCCTCAACGAACCCAAATTTATTACATTGGTGTCAGAGCAAGAGGATGGACAGTGAACGGCCGATGATGTCGGAGTCAGAGAAGCTCTGATTCCCCCAGCAGTTGAGTGACCCCCTAAAGTGCCTTTTGGGGGCGAGCAGCAGCCGCCAGGGGCCGGGATGCCATACTGAATAATTCCTGCACACAACCATTGCAGCGGAATTTGCATTGTTTGGCAAGCTATGATTCATACAAGTGGTGGTGGATTTGGAGACAAAATGTATTTACATTGGGTTGCTGTAAGTGGAGCACTAATAAGCCCAAAGCTCTACTTATTATTTTAAGAGAATGCACCTGATAAGCTGGACAGTATACTTCTCAAAGCGCAACAACAATAACAACAACAATTTACAAGTTCTGACAGGAAAAATATGATCAATATTAAAAATAATAATAATAATAATAATAATAATAATAATAAACTTTATTTTATATAGCACCTTTAAAGGTGGCTCCTCAAAGCGCTTTACAGAATAACAACTGATGAAACAACAGTGGCTGGGAGTTGAAAATTCCTGTGAAACCGGTTTGTTTAAAATGTACTGTAGACACAGAGTGTTACACCAATGCATTAGCATGTTAAAGCGATTCCATTGATGAGCCAGGCACGATAATTGTTTTGTTCCTTGATATCTGATCTGCAAGGCCATTTGGCTGCAGCGAATGTGAATTCTGTCTGAAAAAATAAAAGTATTTTAATCAAGATTCCCTTATAAAATTAACGTGAAACAAAACAAAAATAATAATTATAATAAGATACAATCTACAGATATTCACAACATAAACATATCTTAAAACATTTACATATATTGTTAAATTATTACTTTAAATATATACTTTAAGTTACTGAAACAGCGAGTTATTTTGTTCTTGTTTGGAGGTGGGGATATTCTGAAAACAATTGATTTAAAGACTCTGTCAAAGTGCAATGAAATACAATATTACGGGGGTACCTTTAAAGTGGAGATGACGAAAATAAAGTTTATTATTAATTTGCTGGACAGAGAGGTGAACATTATTATGCAGACAAAGATAACAATTTACATTGCATTGCCAGATTGTGAATCAATAAAAATATTAAATTAAACACGGATGTGCGATTTATAGTGGACATAAAAACAAGAGTTTGCTGCGGCGTTATTGGAAACACAATTTTAACACAAATCGCCGGCATTATACCCTAGAAGACACAGAAAGAAAATGCAGATGAACTAGGGATTGGACAGTTTCCAAGTGCTTGTACAATCGATGGAAATGTTCGAATAAATGTGCAAAAGAAATTAAAAACATCATTTATTCCTTTATCATATTGGCTAGCTAATGTCCTCTCTTTGCTAGTTACCCGTGGCTGTGTTTCTGCGTTGCGTAGCATCGAGTGACTATATTCTCAGGCGGAGGAACGTAAACAGGTTAATTTTCGTGTTAAATATTTTTTTTAATTAAAATTCAATCTATACAGCAATCGCATATGTGGGCACCGTTTCATAAAACTTTGATGCTTATATTGTTTAGGGAGAAATTGAAGACTGCTGTGTATTTTTTCTTTAAACTACCAAGACCAGCCATATACAGTACAGTTTACATACAGTAATATGTTTATGTTCCTAAATTAATATCGTTTTTGACCTTCAGATGTGTTATGCTCCTCTTCTTTTTATGCTCAGCTACTAAAATTTCCCTTTAGTGGTAAAATTCCATATAAATATTCAATACTAAGCGGATTAAAACGTGAACAGTAAAGAGATTAAATGATTAAATCTTTTCACTACCGACCAATGCACCACGAGTGCCCCTGTCGGTCATTTTGGCCAGCCAATCACTTACTGCGGTAGACTACGGTGGCTTGTGGGTAGTTGCCCGCAGTACGGGTTTGTACCGTGCATTTTGAATGGCTGCATCTGTATTAATCTCCCATATTCTACAAAAGACTTTTCTTGTAGAATATGGGAGATTAACTCTTTGCCAGCACCTGTATTACAGGATGAAATGATCTGCGACAGGGGGAAGGATTTGGACAAAACATGCTGCTTTATAAAAACAGATCATGTTTATAATAAAGAGCTGATTATTAACAGTCCTTATGCAAGAAAAGAAAGTATTCAGTCAATATTGTATATACTGTGTGTATGATTTACACAATACTGTTATACAATTGATCATAAAGAAACATTGGACTATACTAGCTATTGATCCAGAACTGATTTTATTAGTATCCTCTTTTCAAATATAGTGTAGCGGCAAGGCTTATTAAAAATACAGGAATTAAGTTTGCTGCTCCCTTGCCAGTCTCTCTCTCCCTCATCTCAGTGGTGCTGGATATAGAGAGGCCATTCCATTTGGTTCACGTTAAAGGTGTTTTTCTATCTGATAGAGTTTCCTGATAAGAAACAGCTCCCAAAGCTGAGACTCACCAGCCACCCTAATAAATGGTCATCTCTGGCGCCTTACTGTCTGGGAGATTCCAAGGGACAGTCTTATCCCAAGATTTACAACCCTAAAGTCAGAGTGCATTGTTACTCATCATCAGCCAATCAGGAACTGGTAGGGCAGGTTAACCGCACGTGGGTCTCAGATGCCCATGAAACTTTCAACCAATGAACAACCGTAGTTCCTCCAGGTAAAACAGGCAGCACAGGGCTTCCTTGGTGCGCCTCCTGGACATTCTCGACTCAGCGCCTCCTGTACATCCTCAGCCTCAGCTCAGACCACCACATAACGGCCAGTGTGTCCGAGTGCCAGGACTTTCCTTTGTTCTAAGAGTCGAGAACAGAGGTCGCCAGCGCGTAACCAAAGGATCCACCCGAGGTTAGCCCAGCAGCAAGCCTCGTGAACCCACCGCGAAAGCTCACCTGATCATCGGGTGAGTTTTGGTTGGAACTGTCGATAGCTGATTCTCAGTATTCAGGACTAGCGCTACATTGGGAACGAACCGGTCTTCTTCCCGTCTAAAGAATAGGACTTGCTTGGACCCGCAGTCACTTTCCATGTGCATAAACTCTCACTAGTTCAGCCAGGACTAACTAGCCGGTCTTTAGAGAGCCCACTGCCAGCGCATCGCAGCAGAAATCTCTCCCTCCTTCTCCCCCACTCCACGCCGAACCAGGACTGCCTGGCACCGGGCCAGAGGACGCCAATTGGACGCAGCAACAGCCTGTCTCTTGTGTCCACGGGAGATCTGAATCCACACAGATTGGATGAGTATTCAACATTCTGCATTACAGCTCGAGAATTCAATTATTACCTCAACCTCAGTTGATATCAATTTAATTCCTATTAGTGATGTACTTGCCTTTGAGAATCTAGTGTAGATGGAATCAAAGTTCATTTACGAAACAGTATAAATGAATGGTATACTGAATGTATGTCCCTCTTGGTTTGTAACTCTTCGTGATTGAATATATACCTTTTGTATTCTGCTAACCCTCACTCTTAAGATCTGTTATGTTTATATGCACATTTTATGTATTAATAAATGTATTCTCGTGTATTAGTATCCGTGCGTGTGCGTTGCTGAGTTATCCCGCAAGGTCGGTTTTCTAAAAGCCATCAAAGAATCATTTTGTGACTTACTGCTACGATTAATAATTGTCCCAGTAAATGCACAAAACCCCTACAATAGTAATTTGAGGGAATAACGACTTCATGGTAATTTGATCCATGAGCTGTAAATTGAATTTACTATACAGTAATATTGTTCTTTTGTGTAGTTCAGGCAAAACAAACAACAGCATTCAAATAAATTCAGCTGTGAAATGCCTTCGTGCATTAAAATGGAAAAATCATATGGTTTAAAGCCAGTTCCATTTAAACTGTTCTCTATGTTTGTGTCACTATGTCAGTGGAAATACACACAAGAGAAAGCAATAATAGTCTAAATGCCCTGATCAAATGTATATACATATATTCTGCATTTTAAGTAAACCTCATATGCTTTTTCAATAAAGTAAATTGAAAGGAAACCAATAACTAAATGTGTGGCCTATACCTGTCATATTGACAATATTTAGGCACCTAAGAGGTCTAGACGAGATTTTTAATTCATCATATCCCACTGAAGAAAACAGGTAGTGTGCATAACACACAGATTTCGGTTGTTCAGATTCATCAGCAAACTTGCCCATGTTCAGTGTCTGTATGAAATGCCACCAGGTCAAGCAAAAGGAGACTAGAAAGCCTGCAGAACTGCACAGCTTCTCAAACTGTATGTGCTGGAACAGACAGAACAGAAGAGAAAGTATATATAGTTCTCATTTCCCCTGTTAGCATCACTGAGTCAGGGGAGTGTGAAATGCTTGCCAGTTACATAATCTTGGAATGTGCCTGTGTACACTATTACATGCATCACCGAGTCAGGTTATGTAATTAATGTGCCTGTGAAATATGTACAATGCCAAATAAATTCCACATTTGAAGTACAGGCTGTCTTTTTAAAATGGCCACAGCATAGTGAAGAAAATATTGTGTTTGGTACTTACAGAACCATTGGAATTTTGTTATAAAATTAGGGAGGGGAAAGTGACCGAGTCCAAGATGTTGATATAGAAAATGTTTATGAAGAAGGTGAAATACTGTACCATGTTTTTTTATATTTTAGCTACCACTATCTACTATATATGTACACTATTTTTCTTTATTTATTATTCATACATTAATATTATATTGTTAATGATATACAGAGACATTATACTTCTGTTGTTTTGATTTTTATCTACGAAAAAGTCCCTTTAGTTACAAAATTCTATATTAATATTCCAAGTTAAGTGGATTTAAAGATGATCAACAGTAGGGAAACAGATTACACGACGCAATCGTTTCACTAACAATAGTCCCAATACCATTGCTGTTCTCCAGAAACCACTCATTGTTTCCTTCCACCACAGCAAAGAAACTCTGTTGTCCTTCAGTGGTCTTAAGGACTTGCTGTCCGAAACAAAGTAGTTGATCTGGTTTTGGGTAGGATGGAAGAAGAAGATGCCGGGGCCTTCCTCCACTACTCTCTGAGGAGTCCCTGGTACTGGAGTCCTCTTCTGGGTCCATCACAGCTATCTATTTCTCCCTCAATTCTTCCCTCTCAGATCCTCTTCCAAAGCCTCTTGACTGGGGCTTATGAAGGACCCCTAGCTAGGGTTCAGAACCAGTTTTAGGATGTACAGTACAGTATGGAGGTGACCCATTGATATTGTGGGTGTGAGCAGCGCTAACTTCTTGATCCTCATTAATAAACTTCTGTATGCAGATGGTCAGGTCTAACAATGCATTGTCTTACTGATCAAGGGGAAGCTTGAAGAACAAAAATGAATGCACCAGACCTAAGGAAACACTGGCCATTCTATGACTTAAAGTCAGCTGAGTCCCTGACACCTGTTGCGCACACAGACTTATGTTTTTTTTAATTCTGTGACCCAGATTTGACCCAGATAATAGATATCAGGTATTAGATCAGGTAAGGAAACTCGTTGTGTTTAATGTATTATTACAAAATTCCAGATCACTGGCTCCAGAATTGGCTGCCAATTCAATATGATCACCCACATCCTGAATGTTCAAAATCTCCACGGTTTGAGTTAAATGATGAGAAAGTACTTGCTTTTGTTCCTCATTTTTTTGTTTTTCTTATAATGATAAATTATCACAGGCATCCGTTGCCTGTTTCTGCACCGTAATGTCTCTGTAGCAGACTTTTTTATTGTATTAAGTAGTGGAATTTCACATAAATATTGAATTCTCTTAATATATTCATAGATATATTCATATATGTCAGCTTTGGCTTCATTTTCATATTACAAAATATAATTTTAAACAGTTTTATATAGTTTTCAATAACTTTGAAAAATGAAAAAAATCCCCTCCAGCCATTAGGCTAAAGCAGTTATGTAAGGTTAAATTTATCACCATAATTTTTCTAACACTAAATACATCTTTATGTGTATTTCACTGTTACGTGCTATTTAATATATTGTGTCATTCAGTTTTATATTATTTGTTCATAAAAATGTCTTGACAAATATGACTCCAACTTTACTAGTATTTCTCTAGCACTATGCACAATATTGAAGGACTCACATGCCTCAAAACCAGGTTTATTCATTTCCTGCTGCTCCCTCCTTACATTTGTATCAATATTTTAATGGTAGGTAACAAACACATTTTTTCTTCAATGTGCTGTGACCATTTTCTTCAGAGCTGTTTAAAGAAAGATCAATATGAAAAATATATTAGACATTGATTTTTCAATGGACAAGTCCCACAGAGGGTTAAAGAAACAGAAAAATAATAAATTGCATTACATAAAAACACCTAAATTGCATTGAAAATATACTATTTTTTTCATTATGTTTGCACTATTTTGGAACTTATGAGAACATATTGCAATTCTAATATCCTAAATGGATTTAGGATATTATTGTACTAAGTATCACCTATATTTTGAATTTTCTTAATGTATTTCATTTTTCTGAATGGAATTCATCAATTCCAGCTTTGGGTTATTCATTTTCCTATACACTTTATTAACATTTAAACAGTTTAAATAGTTTAATAAATTGACTAAATTTGCAAAACAAAGAATCACAACTTTACACCTTCCACCCACTAGGCTAAATCAGTGTGAAATGAAATGTATCAGCATAATTGTTCCAACAGTGAAACACACATAAACACGTGTAGAGGTTTGATGGGTTTACTGAGACAATTATTAATTGTAGCAGTAATCACGAGGTGGTTCGTTGTGGCTTTTAGAAAATCAATCGTCAGAACAACTAACAACGCACACACACGGGTTCAATACACGAGATACCTTTATTAATATAAATTGTGCACCAAACATATACTAGTCTGCCTGGATACAAGCGGCAGACCTTACTGTGAGGGTTATCAATATTCAAGGTATATAATCTTGAAGAGATGCAAACACAAAGAGATACACAACAGAGAATATATGTCAATATATATCGTTCGGTTACCAAATCGCTAATCAGTGTTATTACCCACTGTTACTCTAAACTCGGAAGTAAATACATTACTCATGAATTAAATTGATAACAACTTGTGTTGAGGTACAATTGAATTCTCGAGACGCAATGTAGAACATGGGGTTTACTTATCCACTGTCTATGGATTTGGAATTTCCCGGCACGAACACCAAACCAGCTGACAGGCTCTGTTGCAGCCTCTGTTCCAGCGGTTGTCCAATGGGTGCTGTCCCGGCGTCCTCTGGCTACCGGCCAACCAGTCGAGGTGCAGCTCGGAGTAGGACGGGCGGAGGAATCTAACTGCGGCGCGCAGGGCAGACGTTGCTCTGAGGGGATCTACCAGCAGTCTGGCTGGCTAGTAGAAAGTCTCTATGCACAGAGTGTGAACGCGGGTCCTCGCAAGTCACTCTTTTGCCCGGGAAGAAGCTGGTTCGTTCCCGGTCCAGCGCTGCTTCTGACTAAGCTATTCAGGTTGTCGACGAGGGTCCAACTGTAGGCTGCCGTTGATCAAGCGGAGCATTCATGTTGGTAGAATTCTGAGTACGTACGGGATCCTCGGCCTCGCGCTTAGAACAAAGTCCAAGTCCCAGTGCAGACAACAGCAGTTGTCACGTGATTGTCTCTGAGGATGCGCGAAAATGGCCAAGGAGAGCCCCGATCTGAGCTTGCGCTCCCTTTTTGACCAAGACACAGATGTGTGCTGATTGGTTGAGAGTTTGGCGGGCATTGGAGACCCACGTGGTGTTCCCACACCCTGCCAGTCCCTGATTGGTTGATCAAGGTGAGATATGAGTCACTTACACCTGACACTTAGGAATGCAGTCCAGATGTCCATTTGGCACTCCATAGACAGATAGGCGCCAATGGATGACCGTTGATCGTGATAGCCAGGCTTAGCTAAGTGCATCCCCGTTTGGGAGCTGTCCCTTATCAAAAGAAAACATCTTAAATCAGCCTGCATGAATACTTTCTCTGTGGCTGCACCACAGGGATGGAGAGTGAGATGGGGCCTCATTTAGGAAAGCACAGCAACGCTTAATTCTGTCTTATTAACAAGCATTCCTGCTACACATGTATTTATTTAAAGCAAATCAGTAAGGTTTCCTATTACATCTCCTGCTGCATGGAGTTCTGAAGTTCTGTTTCAGAGGTTATTGTTATTCTGTTCCTGTTCCTGTTGGTAGATCCGTCTATAGCTATTGTAGTGGTTAATGTAGAGAGATATCAAATAGTTGATCCATCCATCATCTAAAAACGTCTTCCAATACGGGGTCATGAGGAAGTTGGACTCTATCCCAGCAATGGGCGTAAGGCAAGATATCCTGGAAGAGATTGAAGTAAGATGTGAAGACGGGGTAAATTTTAAGTACTTTCTGCATGAAGATTAGACTTCTATGGCTGGAGTTTATGGCAGGAAGGGGGTTAACTGATAAGGATTCCAGATGCAAGCTAGGAGAACTAGGGAACCCCCTAGAAACTAATCGCTGACCATTTGGCCAAAAAGCTGTAAACTGGTCAAACACTTGACCTCCCCCCTTTACCATAATAATGAATGACGAATCAGAGCATCAAGGAAGGACTATATAAACTTAAGTTTGTACCTGCACTTTGAACAATACTTCGGTTTTGTTGTTTCTTGCGGGAAACAAGATTTCGGCTTTATTGTTCCTTGCATTCAACAAACTCATCTGTTTAACTTCATCTCGGGATCCAGAACCTTATTGTTTCTGTTACTACAAGATGCAAGTACATAGTAAGACACACACACGCCGATACAAAGACAGACACACACTCACACCAGGGCCAATTTTCCCAGGAGCCCAATTAAGTAACCAGTATGTTTTTGGGTATGGCAGGAAACCAGACTGGGAGCACAAATCCACACAAACAGCACCCCAAGTCTGGAATTGGACCTAGGGTCCCAGCATTGCAAGTCACCAATGTTAACCAGTACACCTCCATGCTGCCCAGTTCAGTGTGCTTGAATTACCCCTCAGGGTGTAAGCAAGCTATGTCTATCAGTGTTTAAACTGGATAACTTTTTTTCATAGGGTGACAGATTGGGTGGAGCCAGAGGAATAAAAACAGTGACAGCTGTTTCCTCCTAAGTCATTCTTAAGCACTTGTTGAAGGTGAAGGTTGAGGTGAGTTTTGTCTGTGTGTGTGTCCTGTATTCATTATGTATTTACTTCAAAAGTTGGTTCATGAGGAGAGTTTATGCCTTACAAATCTGATTTTTTTTTCTGTAGTTTCTAATGTTTACACACAGATTGTAAAAGATTGTATGTATATTTTAACACACAAGCTCATATGTTTACCACATATACAATGTGTACACATGAGCTTGTGTGTCCTGATGTACATTCAATGTTATATTGTTCTAATACATAAGGTAAACTAATGTTACACACTAATCAGCTAGGGTTTTTATTATCTTTTCTTTGTGTTATCTGAATATATTGCTAAAACACAAACACCTTGCTAGGTGAGCAAAGTTTCTCTTTCTGTTTTTGTGTTTGTGATTTTACAGTGCCTGGTTAAAAACTTGTGTCTGACATACTGCAGGTTCAGTTCATAGAACTGGCTTTCTGTCATGAAAGACCAGCCTGCTTCTCCACTTGTGACATTTTAGGTTGAGATTTGTTTTTTTTTAATTATCCAAGGCACTCTGGCAAAGAAAGTGGTTGCAGATACACTAGAATTTGAGTCCAAAACATTAACGTAGTACATTTTCTTTTTAACGTTGAAGTTTCCTTTTAATGTTGAACTTATTTTCAGTTCTAGCTTGTAAGAATAATCTGTAATGCTGTCCATATCTGAAGTTTAGAGACTAGACTGTAACAAGAGACATGTATATTTTAAAATTTTAAATATTTCCTGTGTTTATGTCAGCACTACTCAAAAGATGAGTCACTTCTTATACAGTTTGAGTCACCAAAACTAAAGGCTGTAAATCACAATACACACAATACTAAATAGCCTTTAGAGCACAGCCAGTGAATCTACCACATGAAACTGGGTATTACAATACAAATAATTAAATGAAAAAACAGTGGGCACTAAATATATATAATATATATAAAAAATTAATATATAAATAAAAAAAACTAAACAATAACTAATGGTTACATAGTTTCAAAATAACAAATCCACAAATAGATCAACAAAGTATTTTTTTTTTAATTTTAAAAATAATAAAAACAGAAAAACAAATGATTGTAGATCACAAGTGATGTTTTGGTATGTTGCTGAGCATCAGGGATGAACCTGTTCCTTTGCAGTCTATGCATACTGATGCAGTTCCCTGCTTGAACATTTTCCATAAAAAAGATTGCACCGTAGAAAATTGAAGAAAATTGAAGATAAAGCTTGAGAGCTACGAGTGAAAACCTTTTTTAATCTTCCTTTTTATAACTCATTGTCCAGTGAATGTGCTGATGCTGTATTTCAGCCAGGTATAGCCTACCTGTAATGGATACATTGCTTGGTCCGTTGCTTTTAAATCTTTGTTCCTAGCACTGTAGAACACTTGCAACTTGCAAACAATATTGTTTTTTTTCTCTCATTAGATAAAAGAAGGCAGCACACAGCATTGCAGTTTGTTACTATAAAAGGGCAACTTGGATCATAATTAAAAATTATTTAAAAATTAATTTAAAAATATTTAATGGCAGGTCCCCTTATGCTTGACAAAACCTTTCTTTTCTTTGGTATGACCTGCTTTTGCACTTCCCAAGAACTGAAGATATTATTAACTTAATGTAATCAGGTTCTCTTCGAGCTCAGTAAAACTTTCCTGAAATGTTTATGGAAAACATACACTCCTTTTTCCCATCTGGAATAGTCTTGTAGATTAAGCCGACTCAGGGACGCCAAATAATGTAGTGAAAAGTGGCTCTCTGAAGGCACCAGTTCTGTAGGGTTTGGGCATTTACTGAGACAATTATTAGTTGTAGCAGTAAATCACAAAGTTGATTCTTTTGATGGCTTTAGAATCCAACCATGCGACATAACTCAAACAACGCGCACACACAGGTACTAATACACGAGGATACATTTATTAATACATAGAATATGCATATAAACCTAACAGATCTTAGCGAGAGGGTTATCAGAATACAAAAGATATATATTCAATCAGTTACAAAGAGTTACACATATCAAGAGGACATACGTTCAGTATATCATTCATTAAGACCGTTTCGTAAAGTGAACTTGGTTACAACTTCTACATTAGATACTCAAACAAGTACATAACTCTTAGGAATTAAATTGATATCAACTGGTTGGGATAACAATTGAATTCTCGAGCTGTAATGCATTGAAGTTGAATACTCATCCAATCTCTGGGGATTCAGATCTCCTGCGGGCACAAAGGAACAGTTGCAGGCTGTTGCTGTCCAATCCGCGCTCTCTGGCTGTGTGCCAGGCTGTGCTGTGCGGCTTGCGACGGTGCGCTGCTGATGCTCACTGTTGGCTTTAACTAGCAAAGTTTGTGCACAGGAGAAAAGATGACTGTGGGTCCCAGCAAGTCAGGAAGAGGACCGGTTCGTTCCTGATGAAGAGCTAGTTCTGAATAGTAATTCAGTTGTCCACAGTTCCGACCGGTTCACGAGGCCTGCTGCTGGTTACTCTCTGGCAACCTCCACTCTAGACTCTTAGAACAAAGGAAAGTTCTGGCACTCGGACACACTGGCCGTTCCGTGGTTGTCCGGGCTGAGTCTCAGGATGGTCAGGAGGCGCGCTGCGAGAATGTCCTGCCCTTGGGATTCTCCTTTGAATTCCCTTTAGAATTGTTGAATCTGAATCTCAATCTCAATCTCCCAGGCTCTCTGTGTTGCCTGTTTTTACCTGGAGGAACTTTAGCTCATTGATTGGCTGAAAGTTCCATGGGCATCAGAGTCCCACGTGGGTTACTCGGCCCTACCGGTCCCTGATTGGTTGATCAAGGTGAGATATGAGTCACTTACTCCTGACACTTAGTAATGCAGTCCAGATGTCCAACTGGCACTCCCTAGACAGATAGGCGCCAATGGGTGACCATTGATCATGATAGCCAGGCTTAGCTAAGTGCATCCCCCTTTGGGAGCTGTCCTTGGACCTTAAATCACCTTGCATGAATGGTTTCTCTGTGGCTGCACCACAGAGATGAACAGAGAAATGAGGCCTAATTTGGGAAAGCTCAGAAACACTTAATTCTGCCTTATTATTAAGCCTCGCCGCTACATATCCCCCCTTTTTGAAGGTCACGAGGTCCTGAGGCGTTGTTGCCTTCAAAACAAACAGAGTTAAGTGATGTCCCTTGTCATTAGAACATTAATCTTAAATGTCTACATTACTCCTCGAGAATTCATACCAGAACCAGCATTGGGAACAAAGAGGATGAATAACATCTGGAGTATGTATAAACACGGTAGGAGACATTATCTCAGTCTAGGAATTACACATGAGGAAGTTCACTGTCAATATCTGATACCTCTGTAGTAGATATTTGGGGAGAAGTCACTTCCTTTCTTTTGACATGCTACCTTTGACTCATTCATGCTACCCAGAGTACATCTTGATGTGAGACTACATCATTCAGAGTACACTGTCAGTCATGATCCGGCTACTCGACAGTAGTGTTACAATAACAACAGTTCCTGTTCCCAGCCGCCGATAAACCACAACACCTGTGTTGGGTATCTGCTAGGGTGGTTTGGAGGTTTGTTCCATTAAAGCAAACTCAACTACCTGTACCTCTTCAGGGCTTACTGTTTCTTGGATTTCTATCCAATTCAATAGTGTGGCACCTGAAGGCATCCAAGACCTCAAATTTGGTCTTATATTGTCTGGTTCCAGACCGTACAGTGTTAAGTTACCATGCTGTACTATGGCCTCCTCAGGAACTTACAGGAAAACTATTGGTTAGGTAGCTGCATTGTGGTAGCTGTATCATGCCCGTCACAAGTCATAGTGTCAGTTAAATGTGGTGTGCTGACCAGCCATTTACTTCCCACCTGCTCTTCATGGGGTTCATTAACCTCCCTCTGCCCATTAGTAGCTTTACACCCTTCATTGGTGAATCGTTTAGACACAGCCAATGGATAGCTTTGGTAGCCATACCCATCTCAAGATTTGGAACCGAATTCAATCTCGGATTGCCTTCTGGGTGAGCTATGAGCGATGGGGTTAATGTCACACACCCCTCTACTGAGAAGAGTGGAATCAAGTGGGTTGGGATTTGTGCCGTGGTTAGACTGGCTACAGTGGCACTAAACTCCCTTAACAGGTCTTGTGTCAACATTCTGGCCTGTTGCACACAAGCATAAACCCACTGTATAACACCAACAATCATGTCCACTGTTTGGGGAATAAGGTTTAACCCTGTTGCATAGGAAGTTGCCTGTAGGGTTTTCCCTAAGCTTTCCAACTTTTGCTGCTGTTGATACAGTCTGTCACTACCCTCTGGCATCTCTGACACCTGCCTTCTTGGGGCAGTCAGGGTGAGAGTGCCAGTAGCACACAAACCTACCAGAAATAGCAAATGCACAACAGTGGCGGCAGCAATCAGTCCTCCCAAAAGTCTTTTCGGGTGGCTGATCCCAGTCATCTCCTTCTGGGTGACTGTTGCCTTTCTAAGCTGGCGCAGCGTGTACATGGTGTCTTTCTCAGTATGCCATGTGGCATCTTGGGCACCAACATCCTGGAAATCTGGGGAAATCTGACGCAGCGGCTGATGCTGCTCCTCCGTTCACTGCAGGGGGCGGTGCAGCGGTGGAGCATGCCTAACCCTCGGCTGAGTGGTCATCTGGAGCACCTGAGTGATCTGGGATTGTTATCCCATTCTCACTGTTCAGGTCCACCGTGCACACTTCCTGATTGAGGAATCCCTCTATTGGCATGTTTACAATCGTTCGCTGGGCGTGGGTGTAGGACACCTGCTCGCTCCCCCCTTCCCTCGCTAGGGGTTCAGGGAGCTGCCCCAGCACTGGGATAGCTAGTTCACTGTCTTTGAACTCACTATCACTCACCAGGCCCATGTCAGTGCAGGCGGGGATTCTGACACCTCTCTTTGCGATGTCCTGCACTGGCAGGCGGGTGGCTTGACCATCCAGCTCCAGTCTGGGTGAACCACTGTTGGTCAGACTCAGACTGACAGACTGAGCTGGTGGCTGTAAGAAAACCGGCTCGGCTTTCATTCCCTGTCCCTTCTGGGGGACTGGGTGTGTTGGCAACCCTGCCGTTGAGGCAGGACCAATCAGGTCAGTCTCACTCACTACCTGGTAGTTGTGAGAAATAATGTTACCTGCCTGCAGGTTCCCTGGGTCACAGCAGAGGGAATCGGCATCTGGGATCAGGTGTGTCCACAGTGCAGTAGTCTCAGCGTCCAGCTGGACCTCCTGTCTAACCTGTGAATGTTGCACTAGGGGCACCTGGCGGTGGCCCTGTGACAGCTGCTCAAGCAGATCCTCACTAATAGAGGACCTCTCAGGGCTAAGGGTGAGGGCTACATCACCAACCTGCTCTCCTGCCATCTGGATCCCTTCCACCACTGCAGGGTGGTGGTCCTGACCCCTCTTGGGTGCCAGGGTGCACAGGGAAAGCTCCTTTTCATCGCCAGGTGGGGAGATCTGCTCCTCTTTAGGGACGTAAAAGGTGTGTGCTTTACCTGGTGGATCAGGCGGCTGCTTGGAGCACCGCTTCTGTGGCAGGGAGGCTGTTGGAACCTCAGCCGGGACACGACTTCCCTGTATATCTGGGGAACAAGGAAATATTTTTATTTCTTGTCCAGAGGGAACAGAAGGAATCTTCACATAGGCTTCTGTGTTCGGTGGGCACTGTGTGAGCACAGTCTGCCTCTTGGCCCCCCTTTCCTTCTGTACAGAAGGCTTAGGAGCCTTGACCTGTTTCCACACCTTGCCTTTCTGGTGATCCACCAAAGGTTCCTCTCTGAGTCGCATGCCCTTTTCTTTTTCTACCCGTTTGAGCTTGCCGTGTGACATCAAACACCTTTCAACCACAGTGTCAATCAGTGTCTCACTGGGTAACACATATCCCATGGCAGCCTTGAGGTAAAAGCTTCTTGCTTTTCCTCTGCGTTTTACTGCCTGCTCTTTGACTTCAGGGGTGGAGTCAGTCAGATAGACTAAGGGAGGGAGAGGTGGCGGGTCTCCGCCTCCTCCAGTGGAGAGTATCAGCTCATTCATGCTTCCGGCAGCCTTGGGGAGCGGTTGTCCCTGTCCTAATAAAGCTTGTTCAAGCCTGGCCAGGCGGGCGGCTACTGAATCCTTTTGTTCAGCTTTTTCTAGCCCTTTCCCTCCCCCGGTGTTCTCATGGCACTTAGGACGCTGGGTGCGGTCCTGTGTGAGTGCTTTGGAACGGGGCTTAGCCAGCTCAGGAGCCTGTGCTCCTTCGAGCAGGGGGGAATTAACCCTGCTGGCTCTGACGGCGGACGCAGTCGCTTTAGCAACTTTTTGCTCAGAGCGACTTTGGACATCATACTCCCAGGCTTTCTGCACGAATCTCTTGATATCAGTCATTTTCATGGTCTGTGCATCTGTATGCATTAAGATCATCTTTCTGACTGACGGGTGGAGATTCGCAATGAATAAACCCTTGAAATGTGTGTTCTCTTCGCACCCCTCATCATTTCGCCCTGCAAAATAAGTTCGTCTAAGTCTCTCGTAATATTTGCGAGGGGACTCTGCTCTCTCGTGCTTAATGTTAAGAGCGGCGGCTATCGCGACAGTCGGGTCAATAAACGCACTGTATTCTTCGATAAGTGCTTGACAAAGCTGCTCAAAGTCATTACAGACTTTCTTCATCTGCCTAGCCATCCACTCATGTACAGCTCTGCTGGTAGTTTTCCTGACCAGAAACACTTTCTCCTGTTCTGTGGCGTTTGGCAGGTACTGCAGGTTATACCTGAGGTCCTGAATATAACTCTCGATATTATTCTCTGACACTGCGGGGTCAAATCTCTCTATGTCCTTCGCTAGCTCTCTCAGAGAATGGAGGTTTATTCTCCTAGCTTCTCCGCTGACGGAGATATGGAAGAGATCGTGGTCAGACCTGTCGCTGCTAGAGAGAGTGCTTAATAGCGACTCGAATTCAGACCTTTTAGCAACCATCGTTAAACTTAAAGAGTATTACTTTTAAGTACGAAATCACAGTTTTACCACAGAAAACCACAAGATCAAGTATGCAATCAACCCGGTAGATCGCAAAAGATCACAAAACAATCAAGCACTGCTTAAAGAGCAAGGGGAACTTTTTTTCCTTTCGGCTTTCAGCACACTGTATTGTCGTGTATGAAACCCCCGGCGTTTTATATGAATTATTCCGCTTGGTTGACTCATTTCAGTCTTGCCACGCCCGTGCCAGGGACGCCAAATAATGTAGATTAAGCCGACTCAGGGACGCCAAATAATGTAGTGAAAAGTGGCTCTCTGAAGGCACCAGTTCTGTAGGGTTTGGGCATTTACTGAGACAATTATTAGTTGTAGCAGTAAATCACAAAGTTGATTCTTTTGATGGCTTTAGAATCCAACCATGCGACATAACTCAAACAACGCGCACACACAGGTACTAATACACGAGGATACATTTATTAATACATAGAATGTGCATATAAACCTAACAGATCTTAGCGAGAGGGTTATCAGAATACAAAAGATATATATTCAATCAGTTACAAAGAGTTACACATATCAAGAGGACATACGTTCAGTATATCATTCATTAAGACCGTTTCGTAAAGTGAACTTGGTTACAACTTCTACATTAGATACTCAAACAAGTACATAACTCTTAGGAATTAAATTGATATCAACTGGTTGGGATAACAATTGAATTCTCGAGCTGTAATGCATTGAAGTTGAATACTCATCCAATCTCTGGGGATTCAGATCTCCTGCGGGCACAAAGGAACAGTTGCAGGCTGTTGCTGTCCAATCCGCGCTCTCTGGCTGTGTGCCAGGCTGTGCTGTGCGGCTTGCGACGGTGCGCTGCTGATGCTCACTGTTGGCTTTAACTAGCAAAGTTTGTGCACAGGAGAAAAGATGACTGTGGGTCCCAGCAAGTCAGGAAGAGGACCGGTTCGTTCCTGATGAAGAGCTAGTTCTGAATAGTGATTCAGCTTTCCACAGTTCCGACCTGTTCACGAGGCCTGCTGCTGGTTACTCTCTGGCAACCTCCACTCTAGACTCTTAGAACAAAGGAAAGTTCTGGCACTCGGACACACTGGCCGTTCCGTGGTTGTCCGGGCTGAGTCTCAGGATGGTCAGGAGGCGCGCTGCGAGAATGTCCTGCCCTTGGGATTCTCCTTTGAATTCCCTTTAGAATTGTTGAATCTGAATCTGAATCTGAATCTCAATCTCAATCTCCCAGGCTCTCTGTGTTGCCTGTTTTTACCTGGAGGAACTTTAGCTCATTGATTGGCTGAAAGTTCCATGGGCATCAGAGTCCCACGTGGGTTACTCGGCCCTACCGGTCCCTGATTGGTTGATCAAGGTGAGATATGAGTCACTTACTCCTGACACTTAGTAATGCAGTCCAGATGTCCAACTGGCACTCCCTAGACAGATAGGCGCCAATGGGTGACCATTGATCATGATAGCCAGGCTTAGCTAAGTGCATCCCCCTTTGGGAGCTGTCCTTGGACCTTAAATCACCTTGCATGAATGGTTTCTCTGTGGCTGCACCACAGAGATGAACAGAGAAATGAGGCCTAATTTGGGAAAGCTCAGAAACACTTAATTCTGCCTTATTATTAAGCCTCGCCGCTACAGTCTACTGCTTAATAATGTAGCCCAACCAGTATCAGAGCCTTCAAACTTCAGGTCCTTGCAAATCTGCCTTAAAATGTCAATTTGTCCAAAGCAAGCTAGAGCACAGTGACACGGGTGATAATACTGGGGTTCTGCAGATGATCGGCAGGCCATAGTGGCTGCAGATTACTGGATGGCAAACCAAGGCTGACTTGGGTGAATACTTGCATGCTGACACTAGGGGCATCACGGGTAAAGCTTGCTAAAGATGAAGCTCAGATTGTTGGGCTTATAGGGCTTAGCCTGTACTTTGAATGTCACTAAGGCACTAGGATCCTCTTGAAAGTTAAAGTGTATGCACAACTCTCATGTTTGTGGATACCATAACAGGATACAGTAAAGCACTTGAATACTTGCTTTTCCAAAGATGCCCTTGGTTTGTTGAATAACAAATCATGTCTACCCATATTTGTTAAGTGTCAATAAAAACTACAGAGAGAAGGCCTTCTGCCCATGTAAGGAACTCCTCCAGCTATTTCTGGAAGGCTGTCTGAGCAGGAAATCTGAGTATCCTATCCTAAATCTCATATACCCTCCCTGTGTGTTTGTCTGTGTCCTCTGGTTAGTGTTCCGTTTTAACAGTTTGGATTACCACATGTATCCTTATGGGCCTCCCCACTTATGACTGTGAAGCAGTGAAGGCAGGATGGCCTAAAGTGTCTTTCTGCATGAATAATCTAAAATAATATCCTCTGGAAATACCAGGAAAAATTGAAGATATAGGATTATAGTATGAGACTTCAGCCACCATTATATCAGACAGCCTGTGTGTGTCTGTGCAGTACATCTTAAGTGTGATGTCTTATTATGCTGCATCAGGGAGTTCTTCTGAAGTTACAACCACCATTTTCCAATATGAAGACTGCCGACTGGATTCATTTCAAAAGTGGCCTGATGGGACAAACACAGAGCCCCAAATGCTTGCAGAAGCAGGGTTTTTCTACACAGGTAACCTTGTTTTTTTTAAAGAAAAACAACATGACAATCACTAGCAGGAAAGATCTTTCATTATTGTTCATTATTTTTCAAGCAGATCCCACAACAAATAATATTTTACTAATTTGTTTGTCTAATGCTGTTATCCAAAGCACCTTATATTTGCATCATATACAACGAAATTGGAGCCATTCAGGTGAAGTACTTCTTTCAGGGATAGAGCTGGAGTATTTTACTTGGGATTTAAATGGACAATCCTCTTGTTACAAGTCCATAAGACTAGCCACTGCACCACACTACTACTCTTTATATGAGCCATTTATCTCAACAGTATCTTATTACTTTATTTAAGAAGCATTCTGATGTAGTGCCCAACTATCTCATTATTCAGTGCTCATGCAGTACATTTCTTTGAAGTACTATTATATGCAATTGAAGGGTTTCAGGAAAGCAGAGAAATGAGAGATTAAAAGTGTTATGAATGAATAACTCAAGTGAGAAAGCATAAATGAGGACTGTAAGAAACCAGACAGAAGGAACAAGTTTCTTTGAGTATCAAAACATTATTCAGAGAAGCAATGTCAGAGACACTGGAAAATTACAGAACGTGCCTCCTCCCTTAACTAACCCGAGAAACATAGCTGTGGAAAACTTGCAATCTCCTGCGTTGTCTTAAAGTCCTTGTGAAGTGGTCAAGTTTGAGAGCAATTCTACTGAGCCATCATCTCTCCAGGGCGAAAAGCCAGTTGAACTGTCTCTGAAATACTGTAGGTGTAGTATATAAAATAAAACCTGTTCCTGATTCCTGTTGTCCCTTTTACCACTACAGTAATAAGCAAGTTTCGTTATACTGTAGGTATCGCAGATGCCGTCCAGTGTTTCAAATGTGGCATAGTCTTAAGTCACTGGAAGCCAGGTGATGTTCCCTGGGTGGAACATGCCAAACATAATCCTAGGTCAGTACTTTGAACTTATATCATCCTTGAGATATATTCTGAAGACTTCCCTTCCTTCTTCTTAACACATTGGGCACCTAACCTTTGGAAAGGGCCTCACTGTTGTTTAACAGTGTGTTAACAAAGCGGTATGGACATTGTGTTCCTTCGAAAAGAAAAAATACATCTTTTAATCACACAACAATATCAAGTGCTTTGAGAGGTCACCTTTAAAGGTGCTATATAAAATAAAATGTATAATTGTTATCTGCTAGTTATTTTTGCAACTTGCCTTTATCAACTTCACCATTCACTTTTCCCACTTAAGATTTAACTGGGCCAATTTAACTATCCTGAACAGATCTGAAGAAATTATGATTTAAGGAGACCCTGCTGGACTGCTGCCCTCCATAGTTAAAATTAGGAAGCCCTGCTTTGGTGGGGTTCCCTTAACATAAAAACACAAGAACAGC
This sequence comes from Lepisosteus oculatus, assembly GCF_040954835.1. Lineage (NCBI taxonomy): Eukaryota > Metazoa > Chordata > Actinopteri > Semionotiformes > Lepisosteidae > Lepisosteus > Lepisosteus oculatus. The sequence goes on from NC_090713.1 coordinate 2,919,997, forward strand.
AACAAATAGAGGAGGTCATTCAGCACATCCAGGGCATTTGGTAGCTAGTAGTTAATTCATCCAACCTTTCCTTAAAAGAAACCAGGTGATCTGCTTTAACAACTTGTTCGGGCAGCTTCTTCCATATTCCTACCACTCTTTGGGTAAAGACGTGTCTCCAAGATTTCAGCTATTGAGGGAAGGATCTTTTTGAAGCTACTGGTTGAGTAAATTCATGCTACAGTTTGCCAAGTAATATAAACTTTCTCTTTCAATTCCAGTTGTCCTTTAGTCATACCTATGAAAAACAGAACTGAGTCCCCAAAAGATGAAACACCAGTGAATAATGTAAGAGTGAGCCCATCACTGACTTTCTCTAGATAACAGTATTTTGGGTGATTTAAATATTAATGTATTAATGTAATACTTTGGCATTAGGAGCAAGTCTGATCATTAATCACATTATTTGTTATAATATTCTATTATCACATTTCACATATGCACTCTATAATAATGTTCTAAATTAATTTTCTTTATAAAACATTCATGAATACCATTTTTGAGTGACAAACAAATATCTACGGTCCCAACCTGTATTTTACAGCCCCTGCAGTGAATGATTGTCACTGTTCATTGAGTTACAAATATAAATTCTAAACACCAGAGCAGGCTATCAATGTTGCCATGACATAACTTTAGGACAGACAGACATTTGAGTATCAATGAACATTAAATAGGGATGAAGTAGTTCAATTAGGTAACTGCGTCAGCATGCGTGGGCTGCAAACGAACAAGTAATAGGTTTATTCCATACTGAAAAGAGAAGAAAGGAAAAACCCAAAAGGAGGCTCCACAGCCAAAACATTGTGTTTCCTTTCTTCTTTTTTCACCATGGAATAAACTTTTACTTGTTCCTTAAATAAGGATGTGATGTCACTCCTGTGTACCAGGAAGGCTATGCAGCTCCAATTTTGTTCACATACACATGCTTTACAGTACAAGTTAACACCCAACACCTTTTCATTTTTTCAAATAATCTGATGCAGGTCTGCACTACTTTGTAATACCGCCGGGTTGTGCAGTGAATGCTTAGCATGGCATGTCTAACATATTGTACATTAAATCTTATTCTACAAATAAAACTTAAATGGGTATTAACTCATTAGTGCTTTCCTGAACTAGTAATTCTGTACATAACACTAATAGATGTATTTTTACTTTTTAGGATAAATACAGTATCTAGTATGTGTAGAGATATAGTAATTAGAAAACATAATTTTATTTAAAATTTTGATTGTAAAATATATGGAGTTTTTAATGAAAGTTCGGGAGGAATGAAGGCAGCCGCGCTCATTCGACACAGCTGCTGCAATTCTCACTAATCCCGACGTAAGCAACCGGTCTCCATAAATATCAAACGTCACCCTCTCCTCTTCCTCGTTCGTTTTCTGCATGGTTTGTTTTTGCCTAGTTCGAATCCGTGCTCCCTTCTCATGGATCTACAAATCCGCCGCTCCGATGAAGACCTTTTCTGCAGCGCAGGAGACTCTCCTACCCTTCTCGTCCAGTCCACCCCCCACAGCTCCCCTCACCTCCGTCTCATCGCCTCCTTCAGCCGCCGTGCCACATCAGCGCCGCTCATCTCCCAGCCAGTCCTCACAAGATCCAGCTCCTCGTCGAAGACCGCGTTCCGCCGTCGTAGTCCCTCTCTCATTACAAACCCAGCCTTCCCGTTCCTCCACGGCGAAATCTCCAAATAACCCCCGCTTCTCTTGAGGATGTCCCTGCCGCCGCGCTTCATGCACATCGGCTCCCCCTTCTCCTGGATCATCTCTCGCGATTTCCAACCGGACCGTAGCAAGCCTCCAGAGGATACTTCGAAAACATGGCGTCCATTTTAAAAGAAACGCTTCCAAAAAAAAAAAACTTAACCGCAGTCTACACAAGGAAACATCAACTCCCCAGCTTCCCCCCTTCTCCGCTTAATCTAATTTCTGCACTCTCCTGTCTCTACCTCCGGCGTCCAACATGGCTCAAGCTCCGCCAGCTTGGTGCCTTCGGCCCCGGTTTCTTTTCTTTTGGCCCATGCTGCTGTCTCCACGGCCCGAAGGCCAGCTAGTAAACGACCCCCAGCTCAGCTAGCAGGCGGCCCCTTACCCTCCCCCACCCCCTGGCGTCCAAGACGACTCGGCAGCCTCCTCAGTCCTTAACGCAGCCTTCGCTCCTGCTTCAATTCCCAGCAGTCTTCGGCTTCCATATCCCAAGCCACCGAGCTTCAGGCCCCAGATCCGTCAAACCCCTCCTACCACAATCTGCTTTCCGCTCTTCTTCTCTCCTCATCTTCTCCCTTCCCCGGTGTCCAACACGGCATCCGTCATCCCATGCCTTCGGCCCTGGATTCCAATCTCCCCTTTACTAAGGACTTTTTGTCTGAACAGCCGTTCCTCTCCCAGCTCCTCCTAACACACTAAAGTTTAGTCCTCCTCCCATTCCCTTTCCACTCCGGCAGCAAATTCTGAGGTGCGGACGTCAATCTAGCTCACTTTCTCTCTTCCTCCACTTACAACTCCGATTCTAGAACAGTCGACTGCGGCTCGATTTCCATTACTCAAATCTTCTGACCCTCACTCTGCTTCAGTCCTTCGAATTTCCGACTTCTGCTTGGCTTTCAGCATTTTCCACGACATCACGTGCTCCGCCTTTCCCCAACGTCGTCAGGAACTCGACGATTACATGCACAGCATCCCCGATCTATCCGTCCTTTTCGAGGGCTCCCTGTCCTACGATTACCATAAGCAGTTCTTGGCCGAGGCCGCTGCCCGCCTACTCCAACGGAACCAGCGCACCTACTGGGGAGCCCTGGACATTGAGCTTTACTGTCGCACTTTCACTGGTGTCCAAGCTCTTTCCTGCGACTTCTGTTCCTCTTGGACACATTCATCAAATCTTTGCCCAGGTACCGTCCGCAAGCCCAACCTTGACTCCGCCCCTTCTCCCCCACAGCATCTATTCTCCCGCCAGGTCTTCTTCAAACCTTCCCGGTCCAAAGATGTTCGCAGTCGCCCCATCGTGATGATCAGAGGCCAACAAATTCCCAACATCTTCAATTCCTCTACACGTACCTCTCCCCTTCGTCGCTTCCTTCACATTCGCAGCTTCTGCGGCGAAGCTCATGCTCGCTCCACCTTCAGCGTTCCCAAAAGACTACTGGCTTTTCTGTCTACCCCAATTGACATCCCCGCTCTTGTTTTTCGGCCTGCTCCATCACCCCGACCCCTCTTCCACCCACATCTTACTCGACGGCCTTTCCTTCAGATTTTCACCAGGCCCGTGCACACTTCCTTCTTCCTTTGTCTTTTGCAAAAAAAAAAATTTTGCAATCTGCCACCGCCGATCCCCAGTCCGTTGATTCCTTGCTAGCATCCAAAGTCGAGAATGGTTTCACGATTTGCCCACTTGACTCTTCCCCATTCCCTGCATACCACATCAATCCCATTGGTATAGCGGTTCGTCTGGGCGCCTGGCTCGCTAAGGCCAACATCTCCAGTGCCGTTAAAATTATGCCTCCTGACCCAGACCTCTGGCACCTCTTCGGAGTTCATTGGCAGAACAAGTTCTTTGCAGTCCGCCTTACCTTCGGACGTAGGAGTAGCCCAAAAACATTTTCGGTACCTTAGCCAAAGCTCTCGGCTGGATCCCCTCGAATAACTATAAGCTTCCTTTTCTCGTCCACCTTCTCAACGATTTCCTTACCATAGACTTTCCTCACACCCCACTTGCAAGAGCCTCCACCACACTTCTTTCCGTTTTTAGGAAACTAGGGGTACCCCTTGCCATGGACAAAACAACTGGCCCCTCTCATATAATCCAATTCCTCGGGATCACCCTCAATTCCATCAATTTCTCCGCTTCCCTGCCTCGCGACAAAATCGACAGGATCCAGATGTATATTTCTATCTATTCTTCTGCCAAATTTCGCACAAAGAGGGAACTTCTCTCTCCGCTCGGCCACCTCAATTACGCCATGCGTATCATCCCTCAAGGACGGTCTACCTTCTCGACCTCGCCTCTTCCGTGCCCTCTCTTTACCACCACGTAAGCCCTTCAGCCAACTGCAAATCCGAGCCCAGGCTTTGGCAGCTTTTTTTTGGCCAACTCGAATGGCATATCTCTTTTCTACGATGACCTCCTCTCTGACACTGAAGATATCCAGTTTTTCACAGACGCAGCCCCCTCAGTCGGTTTCGGAGGCTATTACAAAGGCCAATGGTTTGCGGCCCCTTGGCCTCCTGATTTCTCTCCAATCCCTCTCGCCAACCAGTCATCAGCCTTGTTAGAAATATTTCCAATTGTCGTTGCTGCTTCTCTTTGGGGCCACAATTGGAAACATAAACCATCCTCATCCATTCGGCCATCCATGCAGTAGTTCATATAATCAACAAAGGAAGGTCTTCGTCCCAATCCATCATGAAATTCCTCTGCCGCCTTAAATGGATTTCTCTCACACATCAATTCATTCGCGTAGCTGCTCACATTCCAGGTCACCTTAATGAGATAGCTGACTCTCTCTCTCGCTTCAGGAACTTGGCACCAGATGCAAGACCGAACCCGTGCACAGTATCTCCCTATTCGGAACTCACGTTCCTCCGAATTATCCTTTCCATCGCTATCTCCAGCCGGCCCAGCAAACTATCGCCCCTTGAACTATCGATTCTTACTGCACTGCCTGAAAGGGCTTCCAATCCTTCCACCTCTCTGCGAACATAAAATTCTGTTCTTTCGACATTCTCACCGCATCATCCTTCGTTCGCTATCGTAGAAACTCACTCAAGGTACGAGCGTCCACCACCAAAGTATACCTGTGCGGCATCCACTCCTTTTCGGCACGATCCGTCCATCCCTTATCCACCCTCGAATCACTCTCCTTAAAGGCTTTTCAGTGGCTTGAAAATCACTTCCGAACCTACGCGCACCACTTACCTCAGACATCCTCGAATCCTGCATCAACGTCGTCCGGTTACCACTCACCCTGGGTCGACCGCCCTCTTGAATCTTTATTCTTGTTAGCCTTCTTTATCTTCCTAAGGTGCTCTGAAATTACCGCTAATTCCACATCCTTCGATCCTTCTCCTCAACCCTGCTTATCCAACATCTCCATCTCATCTTCCGAGACACTGACCTTCTATCTCAAGAAAAGCAAAACCAACCAACTCAGATCTGCCACTCATCTATTATTTCACACTCTGTTCCTACATAAGCCCTTACGAGCCTCTATCCCATTACGCACATCTTCGCACCTCTGCCGGAGCTTTGCCTACTGCCCCTCTGTTCGCAAATGAGAAGGGCCGTATCATGATACCCTCCTAAACAATTCTCCGGGCACTCCTTTAGATCAGGGGCCGCATCCTCCGCCGCTCGCCAAGGCATACCTGAGTATCTCATCAAGCAACTCGGCCGTTGATCCTCCGAGGCTTACCATGCATACATTAAAACTAACCCCGGTATCCTCAAGCAGGCACTTTCTCCCCTCAGCTGAATTGGTCCAATAATCTTTTGTTTTTGTTTTTTCTGCACTGGTGACTGGGGGTCCCGCTTGGTTCTTTTGGGGGTCCTATCCTCCCCGTCCAACGGCCGGGAGGTTGGCCCTCAGCCAAGCGGGTTACGCCAAATCTCCACATCACAATAAATGATTCTAATTTCTCCCAAGCTTTCAGCTGCTGTCATTCCTCGTGAAATAATATTGTATTGTGTTGTCCCTGTTTGGGATGAAACGGAACTTGGCAGACTTCATATGCAATTCATTTTGGACTTGCATCTGCTGTGTTTATTTGCCTGTCCACAGTGGGCCTTCCACTATTTGGCAAGACACATCTCTTCCACAAACGGCAACTGTTACAGGGCCATCAAGCTAATTCAACTCCAAACCTTGTGGGTGTCATTAAAGATAGCTCTCACATGGCAAAATGGTGCTCCTGAGTGAACCAAATTGGTTGCTGGATCACCATTTTTTTCAGACTTCAAACTACCATTTTCTTGCAACTATTGCACCAAATTGCCTGGAAACTTGCAAAGAAACAGGTCTCACTTCGGCTCCAGAAACTTCACATGGTGCATTTTATAGTAGGTCATAGCAAACTTGGCAAAATGTGCCCTGTAACCCTTGATCTCTTCTTTAAAAACTCCATCATTTAAAAGTATCAACCTAATAAATCTGTGAGCTAATGGAGAACTTGTTTAAGAGAACTTGGTCACTTGATCATCATTTTTATTTTCTTTTTTGTTGATGTAACAAAATCTTAAAGAACCAAAAATTTAACACCTGTTGTTTTAGAAAGTGTTTATTCTCTAAACTTGATGGAAATAAATTTTACATTTCAATTTAGTTAACTTAAGTTCATTCACACTAAAAAACTACTTACTTAGAAGCTTTAAACACTGCTTTTGGGTTTTCAAGTTTATTTTTCACACATACGCTATCTCATACTATATATTCTAAAGTTCACAAATGAAGACAAAAAGCCTAAATGCATCAGTGTTACATGGACTTCATTCTTTTTAGGCACAATTCTATGAGGCTGAGAAGATAATAAAGTCTTCTTCTATTTAAGATTCAGATTTCCCGTGTTTTTATAGGGACGAAGCAGGGATGAAGACAATATCATCTCAAATGTTCCCGAAGAAAGGAGCTGTTCATGTACGTACATTTGTAACTCAGAAGAACTCAATCTTTTCTCATAAGTCAGTTAACTATCCAGTACATCTTTGGACTGCGAGAGGAAAACAAACACAGGGAGAGGGTACAAACTCCACACAAGTAGCACCCCAGGAACTGAACCCAGGGCTCCAGCGCTGCGAGGCAACAATGCTAAACACTGCAATTACCAATTACAATATTTTGTAATATTTCATAATTTTATAATATTTTGTTTCTGTCTAAAATAGATTTTTCTGGCTAAAATATCTATTTAACCCAGGTGTTTACCGCAGATCATTAAATAAAAGAGGTAAACTTACAGGTAAAAGGAAGTGTCTGCATTACATTCAGACTTCGGAATTTGCTCAGATAAATGAATTGTCTACTGCTAAATAACACCTCATGTGGGGAAACAGATATGATTTTTCTCATAAAGCATGAGAATACTGAATGTAAAAGGCATTTCAGTTCCACAGGATGTTCGTCCAGTGTTAATGTCTGTAGCAGGTCGCATGGTTCACGTGCCTTTAAAGTATGGATTGACATTTTTTATTGTTGAAAATGGTAGACAAAGATTATTTGGAGTCTTTGTTCACCTTCTTTCATTTTTGTTTTTTCCAGTACCAAGCAGGAATGTGGAGCAAAGAGATTGGATCTCTGAAGCAAGACATTTGTCCTCGTGGTTGAGAAAGGCATATCGTGCCTTAGACTTCAGGAGAATTCCTTCATTTTCCCACACAGCACATGCTGCAGTGGACTTGCATTCTACCTTCGCATGTCTGGCTTTGTCTTTCCAGAACAGGAACAATGAACCAGAGCGAGCAATTTCTCTGCCATCACTACTAAGACAACTTGGTAAAATTACTGTCATCGAAGGAGAAATAGGCAGTGGGAAAACAGCCCTGCTCAGGAAAATCACAATCTTGTGGGCTTCTGGAGGTTGCCCTGTGTTGCAGAGATTCAAGCTGGTATTTTATGTTTCCCTTAAGACTGTGAAGACAGACCAGTCCTTGGCAGAAATGATTGTAGAATCACTGCAAGACTCTAACATGTGTCTCAATGAAGAGTCATTCAGGAAAATGATCTATGGTCTGAGAAACCAAGTTTTGTTCCTGTGGGATGATTACGGCATAACAGGATCGCCTCCAGGTTCTGTCAATGAACTGGTCTTGAAAAATCACATGAGCCAAACTGCTGTTATTGGGGTCCAGATGAACAGAACTGCACAAGTGCGTCGGTGTGCCTCATTGGTTGTTACCGTCAAAACCTTTCCTGTATACAGCACTGTATTTCTTTTGAAGAATCTTTTCTCTCACAACAAGGAGCTGGTGAAGAACTTCTTTATCAACCTGGGCCTTTCACAGGAACTGGAAGGCATTTTTAAAACACCACTTTTTGCCTTAACTCTGTGTGCTCTCTGGGTGCAGGACCCCAGTGCCAATATGGATGAGAGGAAGATTTTTGAAGCATACCTCCATTACACTCTACAAAAGCCAAGGCAGGAGTCTGTTAAGGTGGCAGCTGTCATGTTATCTTGTGGAGACCTTGCCTTAGAGGGTCTTTTTACCAAGCAGTTTGAGTTCACTGAGGAGAGCCTCCGGGATGCAGGGATTGACAGTGGAGACGTTCTTGCTCTGGGGCTGATGAGCAAGTTCACCACTCAAATGCTCTTTCCTGTCTACAAGTTCTTTCACGTTTCCTTTCAAGAGTACCTGGCAGCCAAGCGTCTGAGTGACCACTTTGAATCTGATACTGAGGAGCAGCTGAAAAGAGGCTGGTGCTATCTGGCTCAAATTAACACGTACTTCAAAGTAATGTTTGACTATCAATCCTTTTTGAGCTATGCATGTAGTTTCTCTGCAACAACCACAGAAAAGATTGTCCGCCACTTGTTTTCCGCCTCAGAAAGTCAAGACTTTTTTGAATCCAGGACAGAAAATATGAAACTCTTAGAGAAACATCCACAACATCTACACAATGCACAAATGGTTAGAAAGTTTCTACACACAAGCGCTTCAAGAGAAATTTGGAGGGAACATTTTTTGGAGTTTACAATAAAGATATCTCTTCACAGCAGTTGTTTGCCCAGCTGTGCTCCCCATATCCTCCAATACCTTTCTGGGAAAAGTCTGCAATTTGCAGAAATGGGAGGTGGGAATGCAATAGAAATGTTTTTCAATTTATACCCACAATCCCTTTCTTTGCTGAGTGATGTAGTCATTTTAATTACAGGGTTTGAAAAAACTGATGCAAACCATTTTTTGAAAATTGAAAATGCCCTAAAGTCTCCCTGCCAGCCTTCGGTTGAGGAAGACTATGCTCCAGCTTTCCAGCTACTGAGAGATGTGGCAGAAATGAATATCGCAAATGAACGGAAAATCGATCATATTCAATCAATGAGGCTCTGTCATCTGAGTGAAACCACAGTTAGCACCCTTGTGAGGGTGGGACAGGGACATACTCTCCCTCTACTTAAAATAAAAGTTTCGTACCTGCACAGACTGGCAGATGGAGATCGAGTAAAGTTACAGTGCTTGTTCACTGTTTTTCACAGTGTTGAACTCATTTTGGAAAGTGCTGAAGGTTTCCTGGAGAGTATTCAAGACATAATTGAACAAAATTGGGCTAACTTTAGAAGACTTGCGTTTTCTGGAAGTCACTTAACCAGACAAGAGGAAGATCTTGTGATATCAATGTCATCCCTGGAGCACCTCGATTTATTCTCTAAGAAAACCCCAGGTATGCAAAAGTACTAGTTAATTGTTGCTTTAACATTTGATTGGTTCCATTTCATAGAGTGAGAATTAGTAGATTCTAGATGAATGTTACAAATGAACAGGGTTACAAATGAATTCTGAAAAAAAGGGTTTTGCTTCTTTTGTGATGAGATGCATGTCCTCTGGGAATGTAAAGCCAGCAGCATTAAGGTTATACTGCATGTTGCCTCACAAAATATTTCCATTGACCATTTTGTCTTTATTTTGTCTTCTTTTTGGGGAACCTAGGGTATCTCTTTACAATTACTATTTTAGATGCTGAGGTTATGATGCTATTTATGATGCTTGGCAAAACACAAACACTCCTTTTGTATTTCCTTTGTTATCCAGAAAGTAGCCTTGGAAGTGGCTTTCTGTCTTTTCCCCATTACAACATTAATAGAGTTTTTAAACAGAAGTCTGAGAGACCAAATCCCTCCTCCCAAGCTCCCCTTTCTTGTAATCTTTTCTACACACCTCCCTCCACCCCAACTTCATTTTTTACTGCTGCCTCTCTGGTTTATTCCTCATAAGTGAGCAGGATTTTGGCAAATTTGACTTTTCACGCAGGGCTGTCATCTCTTCAGGCAGGCAAATTAAAGCAAAATAATAAAACTAAAACACAAATCCCTTTTTATTAATTGCCTTATCTCAATTAAAATGTGACCAAGCTATTGGATTATTGTTTGATTGGTTTATTGAAGTTTACATTCTAGGTGACTATACAACACCTAGAATAAAAGCTCTATCCTTTGAAAGCGAATCATAAAAGAATCCTTTTTTTTTCCTGTTGCCAAAGAGCTCTGATCTCTAATAATTGATTTTGGTTTGATGTTGTACAATGCAGGGAGTGGGTGAGTGGCAATCAATATACATTAATGAGACACTTTTTTTGCCTCTAGAGTTTTTGATCTCAAATCTGGACAAGCTATCTCGTCTCAAAGAACTGAAAGTCACAAGTGAGTCAAAAGTACTTGATAGCATATTAGATGGATTCAAACATCTTCAGAATTTGGATGCATTCACTCTTAAACTTTTTGATTCTGAAGATGACACAAGCAAACTTGGTATGTCTGGTTTTTTTATTTCTAACTTTTAAACACATCAGATTCTCTCATTCTTTCATCAGAGCATTCTAAAAAAGTCTTAACAATACTGTGTCCATTGTCACTTACTTTTCATGATAACATGTATCCTTGCAGCTTTATAAGAACTTTTGTGTTCTGCAAAAAAAACATACACACAAGTCCATGGTTTAGAAAAATCTCTGTCACTGCAGAGCTCTTTTATTTTCAAAAAGTTAAACAAAGTGAAATCCAAAATGATTCTCAAAATATTAGTCATCAGCATCCTAGCTGCTTCAATAGCTTGTTGTTGCTTTGTTCACCTTTATACTATAGCTCTTTCATCTTCTCTCAGTCATCTGCTTCTTGTAAGCCTGTGTTGGCTCACTGTCAGAGCTCCAGTGTGTGTTATACTTCTAGTTAGACCTCATGTACTAACTACAGACAAATACTAGCTGATGGTCTATCACATTATTATTAATTTGTAAGCTTATTAGAAGGGAAGCATAGTAGCATGGCTGTTAGAATTGCTACCTCATAGTTGCAGAGACTTGTATCGCATTCTGGCATTGGGCTTCTGTCTGTGTGAAGATTGCATGTATATCTTTGTATCCATTGAGGTTTTTATGAGGAGCCCCCGTTTGTCTACAATAGCAAAGAATTTTAAGCTGGATGGCCTATTTTAAAATTCCCTTTAATCCAATAGCCCTGCGATCAACTGAAGTCCTGTCCACTAGAAGAGAACACGTGCAATCTCAGCTGTTTTTCTAGTTCTGTGCTTCCAGGATATGTTCCAGCTTGTCACGACATCAGGATAAGCACTTTCATAATGTATACAAATACTCAAGAAAAATGTTCTTTTGTTAATAGACATGTGTTGGTATGTAGCTGGATCCTTTAAAAAAATCTCAATTAATAAAGCTTCTCGCATTGGAAACCATACAGTATTTTATGCACACACTAGTCTACAAAAACAAAACTTTTATGCCATTTAATTACCCAAATGGAAGGTATTGTTGATACATTGTTATTGAGGTCTGTGTTATTTATTAAAAGTCCATTCTGTTTTGCATAAACATATCTAAACCTACAGCTAGACCTCCTGTTGCTGTTGCTGATATTGTTTTTATTTCCAGCCTTCCTTCTGTGACATTTTCCCAATCTCAAACACATAAGTCTCAGGTTGCCCAGGTGTCCGAATTTCAATGAAGTCACCGCAGTGCTTTCCACCTGTAGAAAACTTGAACATATTCACTTTGAGCACTTCCTTCATTTTGACAGAGGTGTATCAGAATTAGGTAAGCATGTTGAACTGTCCATAGAAACCGTGAAAGCTTAGAACTCTTGGTCACCCTTTTGTTTACGTATCCTTTGTAACTGTAGAGGTTCAAGTGGTGTCAGCTTGAACTGTGTCTGTGTGTGCTGTCTGCTAAGGAGCAAGTAAAGGCTAATTCCACACTGAAACATAGCAAGGCAAAATCCAGCATTCTGGCTGATGAGCCTTCTTCAGGTGTGAGAAAGAGAGGAAGATAGCAGTAATACAAAGCACACAAGAACAAAGAGCATAGTAGGTGAGAATAGGTACACAGGTGAGAGGTGAGGTGTATATGAACCCCAGTGTGTAGTTGATGAGTGTCAGCCCTGCTCTGAGTGTGTGAAGTTTGTGTGAACATGAAAGTGTCAGTGATGAGTGTCAGCTTTGCTCTGACTGTCTGTACTTGTTTCCAAGTATTGTGTCACTTTGTTTCCAAGTGACATTTAGTATGGATTGACACTCTGCAATGTTGCTCACGTCATTCTGTCCAGTGTGGATGCACCTTCACTCAAAAAAATCAGATGATTTCAAAGAAAACTGTCCTGAAACAGAATAGTGGTTATTGGACTATTGCTCGACTGAGTTAATGTTGTTTTATTTCATAACAGCATCTGCACTGCCCAAATTTGAAAACATGAAAGTCTTAAATCTAGAAACCCAGGATATTCAGGATAAAGGATCTACCCAGATATTTGGTAAGGCTCTTTTTTCTTCCATTCCTCACAATAACATATTGCTGTGCCTCACTATCAGAAGTGAATTTATTGCATATACGAACACCTTGTGAAACTGCCTTCCTCCCTGTTTCAAGCTCAGGCCCTAGAATCACTGGTGAATTTGAAAGAGCTGCATCTTCCTTTAGGCAACGGAATGAAAGCCGCCTTGCCCACTGTGCTAGAGCAGCTACAACATATCAGGCAGCTGCAAGTTCTGACCATTGGGGTCATACTGGAGGATCACAGCCTTTACCAGTTGGGTAAGTGTGCAGGGGTCGTCCCCAAGGGAGGTGGGATGGAGCAGGAGGTCACAACAGTGCCAGAGAATAACAATTGGGAATGGCTGAATTTAGAAATGCAATAAACAATATCGAGGTTACTTGAAATGCACGCAACTCTGTGAAATATGGGTCTGTTTGTGCCCTGTGATGGACTAGTGTCCTGTCCAGGGTATATTCAGGCTCACACTGGTTCCTTGCCACCGTGACCTTGTATTGGGAAAAGCTGTTTGAAAATGGATGGAAAAACATTAGAAAGTCCCAGATCATAGTGAGTCTGAATATCTATTAATATACAAATTTTACTTATTCTCCCTCTTAATACATGTACTTTTTATTTTCAGCCAAACTGTCAAAAGAGAGCTTTCTTCAGTCCGTTCAGAAACTGGACCTCGAGATCAATCATGGGGTCACCGACGCAGGCTGGAGGGATTTTTTCCAAACCCTGGACAACCTGCCCCATTTAAAAGACCTCCTTGTTTCCCGACACTACAGTAAGACCCTGAAACCCCACGCCTCCACGGTCAGGGCCTTTGTGCAGTGTGTGTCCCGGCTGCCCAGCCTGATGCTCATTGTCATGTATGGTTGGCTGCTGGACTCCGAAGACCTGAACATGTTTAACCAGATGAAAAGGCAACACCCTCAATCTCAATGTTTAAAACTCATTTGGCAGTGGGTGCTGCCCTTCTCACCGCAGATCCTGAGAGAAACATTTTAACATAGGGAGTAAAAAGTTTAGGAAAGGAGCTCCGGTATCTTAAGGGATGTTTGCTTGTGGTGCTTAGTTCTTTTAAGATGTTTAGTTTGTCTTAATAAGGTGGGTAGATTTGTTCAATCCATGACTTACCTTATCTTTTGACACAATGACGGTTTACAACTAAAGGAAGATTGTTTGGCATGAATAGATAAATAGACACATAAACAGTGTTTTATTGTTTTCAGATTCTGTTTCATAAGGTGCAATCATGCCTGCCTGGAGGCTTCTATATGGTTATTTTTTTAGTGATGACTAAATGATTAGTTTAAGAGTAACAGGTCTTGTTAAATGTGTTGTATTTTTGCCGATATTACTGCTATAAAGGCAAAATTACCAAGAAATTCTGAACTCTGTGTTCTTTGTTAAGTTTTAGGTAATAAACTCTCAGTAATGTTATGAGGTGGAACTGTCTGAACTTGATTTTTTTGGTGTTTGAGGTTGGTGATTGTGATTGGGGATAGTATAAACAAGGCACTATAATATTAAATATACTCATACTCCAGATACTCATACCCATGATGAAATAGAAACAAAATCATCATACAGTAGCAGAATATATCCAATCCAATTATGAATTTGATAAGGTGTGTTAGTGTTCAGTTTAAAGCTAAAAATCTTATGCTGTTCAGTAGTTGTAATAGCATTTCACAAAGTCATGTCTGTCCTAAATATTTATTTGGATTCCAAAAAACATAAGGGACACATTTATTCCTTTTAATACAAATCCCAAAAATAAATCTACATTATATTTCAGGTTTTTGTAAGATGGAAACCACTGGAATTATCTAGAGCAGTGGTTCTCAAACTGTGGTACGCGTACCGGCAGTGGTACGCTGCGTGCCGCCAGGTGGTACGCCAAATGACCCTGGAACTGTGTCGTGTGCGCTGAAAAATCAGGACGGGTTTTCATATTTTGTATTTTAATACGTGTCGAATAAGCAGCCTACGTACTACGATACAGTGCGCGCTAATACTTCAGTGGACACAAGAGATACTCTGTAATTCTATACCACTCTATAGGAATGCGTGCTACGGATGCCCAATTGTATTTAAAAAAAGCTACTGTATCTCCAGCAAATAGGGAGAAAGGAGAATGTGCGTGATTTTGGAACAATGCCAACGTTGTAAACACAGGAATGCATAGAAATACGTGCTACGAATGCAGGTAATCTTGTGAGCACACGAAAGCGTGATAGAAAAATATTTAAGAACTGTTCTAATTTGAGAAAAATACACCGAGCGCCTCTGTGTTTCGCTCCCATGCGCATGAAATAAAAACTTTAAATAAAAACGGAAACGCGGAAAAATGCAAACTTGCGGATTGCTAAAGCAGGTAAGCTACACTATTTTTGAAGAACCTTATTTACCGTTGGCAAAAGAGCTGACACGTATTATGTGTAGAGAAAAAACTGCTAAACAGCTCGACCTGCTGCCCCCCTCCCCCTGAAAGACACAGTCATTCATAGAATTATTGAAATGAAGGATTATATCAAAAGTACACTGATAGAGCGCGTTAAGATGAGCAGATGTTTTTCACTACAATTAGATGAGTCTGTAGTCGATTTGGCCAATTTGCTCGTTTACGTTAGATACGAGTTTGAGGGTATGTCCCATGAGGACTTTCTGTTCTGTAAACCACTACCAACAGGAACTACAGGTGAACACATTTCAGCTCCTGAATGAATTTATCGAAGAGAATGGCCTCGACTGGATAAAATGCGTCTGAGTTTGTACAGACGGTGGTAGACCAATGACAAGCCGACATAACAGTGTAGTTGCACGAATTATATTGCTCCAGAAATTAATATACGCATTACAACATCCACCGAGAGATCTTTGCCGTCAAGAAAATGCCTGACGATTTAATATCGTTGTTGTGAATTGTATCAAGGCTCGAAAAATTAATTCACATCTGCTTTGCTCAACTAAACAGGCTCACCCCTCTCACTGAAATTGTGTTTTTTATTAGTTGTTGTTAATGTTTTTTTTTTCTGTAAAACACTTTGAGAAGCCACCTTTAAAGGCGCTATATCAAATCAAGTTTATTATTATAACATTTATTATATGTGTGTGTGCACGCGCGCTCATGTTGGTCATTGAGAATTTCTGGGGTTCCTATGAGATGATGACTTGTAGGTGGTATTTGGATGCTTTGGTTGGGTTAGGGGTGGTACTTGGTCCAAAAAGTTTGAGAACCACTGATCTAGAGGCTTCTGAAGGTGTCTTATTACCCTGGGGTAACAAAAGGGGTAACATACACAAGGGACTGTCAGCAATTATCGTATCATCATGGTTGTCAGCTCTCTGAAGACTGCAGGCACAAGGTCACTGACCTCCACGTGTTTGAAGATGGCTGTAAAAGAATCCACCAACGTTCTTCTAAACTTCTAAACTCTTGATCCAATACAGGGTGAATAATAATAATATCCCTGGCACTATACTGGGGCATTAGGACCCACATAGACCACAGGGTGAGTGCCCCTTGCTGGCCCCACTAACACCTCTTCCAGCCTCTAAAGGCACAGATGGGTCTTCAGGAGGTACCTTCTGATGCCAGAGCTGGAGGTGAGTATTTGAATCGACCACAGGGAACCTGTGGTGTTTGCTGCTTCCCTTTGAAGTGGAGCGTCTTTCTCTCACTGTCTTCATCTATGCAATAGATATTGCCATAGTAATATTGTAAATACAGTAGAGTAGGAAAATTAAAGTTGACTGTATTACATATAACCTCCCCTAAATACACATGCAGCTTTTCAGGCTCAGAAGCTCAGTTGTACACAGTTTCCCAATCAGGCACTGAATCCATGTTAACACCCCTTCCCCCTTTTCAGGCTCTCGTGCTGTGCCGAGTTAATGAAATATGAATGGAGAATTCTATTTATATCAAATACATGTAGCATTCAGACAAGCAGAGTGCTGCAGCTACAAAAGCTCTAGCTGACTTGACCGGCATGC
The DNA here is from genome assembly GCF_040954835.1 of Lepisosteus oculatus. Lineage (NCBI taxonomy): Eukaryota > Metazoa > Chordata > Actinopteri > Semionotiformes > Lepisosteidae > Lepisosteus > Lepisosteus oculatus. The sequence goes on from NC_090713.1 coordinate 2,936,511, forward strand.
TTTTTTCAGAAAAGTGTGAGTGAAGATTTTTCACAGTTGTATTTTGTGAGTGTTATTTGAGTTTCAATTAGCAGTGTATTCATATCATATTGGACAAAAATTGGCCTTTCGTTAAGCATTATTCTTTTTGTGCAGCAACATGAAGATTTTATGTTGTACACAAGGATAGAGTGATTAAAATTAAAAATATGTTTCAGTATTTTAAAGTGTTTAAAACATGTCAATCTCTTTGCTATTTTTTGGTATCTATTTCTCTGACTCTGTGAATCTCTGTTAATTTACAGTAGCTATCCATCCCCTTATTTCTGTTTTATCTCTCTTTTTATCTCTCTATTGCCTTATCCACCCCATCTCCCTGTAAATCTAGATCTATCCTCTCTATCTCTATAAATCTCTTCATCTCTCTATCCCTGTTTCTGTCTGTCTATCTCTATCTTTATCTTTCCCTCTATTCCCTCTTTCTCCCTCTGTCTCTCCATCTCTCTTCCTCCTTTCTCTCTGTCGTTCTGGATTTGATCTCTCTATCCCCCTATCCTTTTCTATATCTTAATCTTTCTCTTTATACAGCCCTCTATCTAGCTCCTATTTCTCTATTTGTCTATTTCTCCATCTCTATTCCCCCTTCGTTCTCTGTCAGACTGGATCTTTATCTCTCTATCTAGCTCTCTCTATCCCCTCTTTCTCTCCCTCTATCTCTCCATCTCTCTCCCCCCTTTCTCTCTAGCAGTCTGACTGTCTCTGTACCCCATATCCTTCTATCTGTATCAATCTATATCTTTATCTTTCTCTCTATCCAAATATCCATCTCCACATCCCATCTCTAGTTCTCTCTCTATCCCCTATGACTCTATCAATCTAGCTCTTTATCTCTTTATCTCTCATCTCTCTATCTCTACCTACAGTAGCTCTTTCTCTCTATATAGCTCTCTGTCTTCCTACAGTATCTCTATCTCTCTCTATCATTATCTCCATCTCTATGTGATAAAAATGAACAGCTCCCCTCCCCCCCCCCAGCTCCTTCTCTCTCACACATGTGCTCTGTACTCCCGAGTGAATCCTGGTGAATTTTAAGCACACATCATCACCCCTTGCTCCCCCTCCCTCTGTGTGCTTAGTCTCTGCAAGCTGCTTCATCTTTTCTTCATCTTTTCTTCCATACATTCCATCTGTCAGCTCTCTCGATGATTTGTTTCCTCTTTCTGTTCATTTAACTCATATGCCACACACATACGTATATTGGGCTGATTTTCTGTCGTGCGTGCCTTTTCTGGGATGGATTGCTCACAAAGAAGTTTAATACTCCTTCTTTTTGGTAAGTACCATGATGGATCTGTCCACCCACCTGCCTGTCTTTCTGTCAGTGTTTCATTGTGTTCTCCACACATCCTATTTCCATGTGTCGGTCTGTATTGCTTTGTGATTATACAGCTAGTTCTTAATGGTTGTCTACAAAATAAATATGTGAGAGAGACACACTTTGGACAATTAACACAGAACAGCATTACTTTATCACAGGGAATGAATAAAGCAACACTAATTCTCCAACAATAATATCTCCTTGTATAACAGTCCCTCTTAATTACACTGGTACTTTCCCATTGCAACCTTTTTTATGGGTGCTCCAAGCACACCAATCCACCTCTGCTAAGTCCTTAGTTTTCTCTTTCTGGCTTAGGGATTGTAAAAAGGCTGTGCCATTGTAAAAAAGTATTTGAGTGGTTGTAATATTATTGCAGTTAGGCATTGCAGGACAGGGGACTAAGTGAAAGCCAATCTGTGTGCTGTTCATCAGCCCCAGTATAGACGCAAATGTTCTTTCTCTCAGATTCTGGGCTTTGCTAATGTTCTGGTGTGGTATCATTTGTACAGTCTCTACTCCCCCTCCCTCTCTCTCAACTCCCAGGCTTGATCCAATGTTAATGTGTTGGATTATTGCTTTGAATTCTCCACACTTCCCTGAGATCTGCTGTTCCTCTGGTAAACCACATTGTTTCTCATCTTCCCAGTCACGTAAGGTCTGTATTAATCCTCTCTCTTTCTCAATCTCTGTTAGCGTGCTCCGTCTTCCCATCTCTGGGTGCTTCGGTGGAGGGGCGCAGGGAGGTACACTGTAATGGCATTTACCGTGGTTTCTCTGAGTGTCTCCTGCGCCTGGGAGACAGCATGAGCCGTTACGTCGAGGAGGAGCTGGTGGAGGAGCAGGACATAGACAACGTGTGTGCGTGAGTCGCCCGGATTCTCTGCATGCATGCGCATGTGTGTGGCTTGTAGTGTATTTTCGATTGCTCATGCACCTCCTAGCTTAGCCTTCGTGAAGCATGGCTATCTAAATGGAGTTGCACACACTGTCGTTAGATTACTACAAAGGAAGTGATGGAGTTAAGCGAATGTGAATAAAGAACAGAGAAGATGGCTTCCTGCATTGCGTGTGCTCCATATTACTTCTATTACTGTATTGCTAAATGCATACTATACAGTATGTGTAGAGGTACTATAGAACATGGCTGTGTACTTTTCAAGACTGATAATAATAATAATAATAATAATAATAAACTTTATTTTATATAGCGCCTTTAAATGTGGCTTCTCAAAGCGCTTTACAGGATGACAACAATAATAAATAAGAAGAATACACAAGATAAAACACAATTACAATATATAGAGGAGACCGTGGATGGTGGTACTAAGAAAAGCAGAGGGGTGAAGAATGGAACCAGTTAAGTAAAGACTTTTCTGAAGAAGAGGATTTTGAGTCTGGATTTGAAGGAGTTTAGAGAAGGTGACTCTCTGATATCCTTGAGGAGAGAGTTCCACAGCTTGGGGGCATAACAGGAGAAGGCCCTGTCACCCATACAATGTAGACGGGCTTGGGGGACAGTAAGGAGAGCAATTAGAAGAGCGAAGGTTGCGAGGTGGGGAGTAGGGCGATAATAGCTCAAACAGGTACTGAGGTGCCAAGCCATGCAGAGCCTTGTAGGTGAGGATTTTAAAGTCTACACGGAATTTGACCAGAAACCAGTGCAAGGACTCCAGGATAGGAGTAATGTGAACATTTGCACTAGACCTGGTCAGGATTCTGGCTGCTCAATTTTGGACATACTGCAGTTTGTTCAGAGTAGATTTAGATACCACAGCAAGTAGAGCATTACACTAGTCAATTCGAGAGAACACAAATGTGTTGATCAGCTTTTCAGCCACAGTTAGTGATGGCATAGGACGTAGTCTAGTGATATTTCTGAGGTGAAAAAAAGATGTTTTGACAGTATGCTGCACATGTTAAACCAGAATAGAATATAACTCCAAGGTTTTTCAATTTTGATTGAAGCTCAAGTACAGAACCATCTACAGTGATACAGTGACTTCTTTGCCTCCAGTATCTCTCTCTTTAAATACTACTGCAGAAGCTCTTTACTCAAAGGAGGATCTGATTATCTACATGTGTTTTATTGCCTTAATAATATCTTGCAGTTTTTACATTGATCAATACTACTTCCTTTATTAATTGTGTTGGAAATGTGATCACACAGGTTTGCCTACCCTGTCTAGAGCCTTGTAGCTCCTGATTTTGCCCTTGTGTGAAATGAGGAGACATGACAATTCTATCTTCACAAGTTGCTTGTTGGTAGTTCTTATTATTGTTAATAATGAAGGTGGTTAAAATCCTGAGATGGGAGAGGGAAAGGAAAAGGGAGAGTTGAGATACTTGTGGCATGATTAGTCTTATTATTAATAGACATGAAATGTCAGAATTGAGAGAGAAAGAGAAAAGTGACTCTTTATTAACCCTTTTCTCTCTCTGTCTGCCTAGCATATTCTGTCAATATGCTTTGTGTTGAGGTCGCATAATTTAATTTGTCTTACAACCACCTAACCTGTGCTATCATGGTTATCGTTTGATTATAGTACTGTATTTGTTTAAATTTACCATTACTTCCCACAGAATTTCCCCTGTGTTTCAGTATGTACTGCAATTGTAATGTGTTTAACTACGCTTTACTCCGCTAATCAGTATGTTTTCACCAATTCCTAACTCATCAAGAAGCGGTTAATCTTTTTCCTTTATGTTCATAGCTCAGGCATGCGATCCCTGAACACTGGATGACATGTCATGGTAAATGCCTCTAAGGCACCTTAATTTACTCATGGAGCAGTGCAGTAAAGCACAGCAATAGCGTGTTAAAAATGTTGGAACCATGACTCAAACAGTAAAGACACTTGCTTGAGTGCAGTTTGTGGGTTCAAGCTTGGGTCATGTCACTAGCTGACTGTGACTGGATTTCACACAGTTACCTGAATGTCGATGAAAGTAGGATGAGTTGGCTAGGGAGTTCTTGGTTCTCAGCAACACAGCACCCCCAGCAGGCTACAAGACAGTGCTATGCTGTGGCTAAGGGATGTGCCCCTCATCCAATCAGTTGTTATCTCCCAGCAGGGGGCTGGGGTTGACATGTTATGAGTCTGTCCTAACTTCCTCCCTCATATATGGTCACACAATGGGCAGGTATAACAGACAAGATGGTGATTCTAAATTTACAAGAAAAGAAAAAAAATATTGGAAATCTCACTTATAATAAATTAAATGCATACAATTCAGGTCAGTTTGTATTAATTATTTTCTGTCTCTGTTGCACACTGATGGGTTAAGTCGGTTTGGTGTGGTTCAGTCAGTACATCAGTATGACTCCTCTCTTTTTCATGCCCAGCCCATTACAGCATGATTAACCCTCCTGTCTCTCTTGTAGTCACTGGGACGAGTTCCACGCCTGTGGGATGGCAGTGATTTCGGAGTGCCGTGTGGAAGTCCAGGCTGTGTGGGACTCCCTGCGCCTCCAGTCCGAGAACCTGCGTTTCCACGGCAACCTCTACGAGGTGTGCCGGGCCCGGGAGCAGTCCAGCCAGCACCGACTCACCGGATCGAGTGCAACCCGAGTCCAGACAAAGACGGGGTGCATCGCTCTCGCATTAGTCATAGGGGGCACTCTCATTGTGAGAGCCGAATTGTAGAGGAGAAGGGGAGGCGACTCTGTCTGAAACACATACAGACAGAGATGGGGAGAGAGAACAACACAAACGTAGCCACTTGCACACTTTTTTACTGTGCTTTCATCCAATGAGGCACACTGAGAAAGGGAGAAAGATTGTAAGAGTGCAGAAAGACAAGTCAAAGTGAACGTGAGACAGACAGAGAAACACAGGATTGTTATGGACACACTCTCAGGACACAGTTGAAACTTCTGTGTACCCAATTGAAGCCATCAGCCACCTCATTGGCGTCACTCCATGATCAAACTGATCAATGGCTCTGTTTATCTCTGAGACAACTTAGAGGTGCGCAATCTCTAATTGGCGATGCAATCAATGTGTGCAATACAGATATCAAAACTGGTAATGTGAAGATTATGTGTCTAAATGGTATCTATCGAACCGCTCAATACACTGCCTGCAACACAGGAACTTTAATAAATACACACTCTAAAACACATTGCATGATCTACACCACAAAGACACACTGATCAATACACCACATGAGGTGCAACTGTCTGTGCACAGCTCCTATCAATAAAACACACATCAGTGTATTAGAGTCGACAGGGACTTCAGTATTTCTGTAAAGACAAACCTTTTGTCTCAGCCCAAATTGTGATGGGACCATCGCATTTTCAATATTCCATATTGACATACAGTAAGCCTTTGTGCATAAAGTGTACATGCACCTTATCTCCAATAATTGGCTTTTGAATTTTTAAAAGTGGATATATGATAAGACCTTTGATTTCAGAAAAGCTATGTAAAACATTCTGATTCATTTTGTTTTTCTAAAATAAATGTCTGCGCGGTTTGAAAACTGGCAGTATGGGTTTGACAGTTGGATCAATAAGGATTCCTAATGGAAAATTAAGTGATAATTTCAAGTTCTATTTAATAACCGCCCCCCCAAAAAAACAAATATTGCTAATGAGTAATGAGAAAGAAATTAGTAGCCTGAATTCTCATGTGCCAAAAGGTAATAGAATATAAACAATTTTGCAATTCCAGAAATGTAACACATACTGTATGATTTAAACATTACATAAATATGTGTTTTAAAATTTGTTTCAACATGGTAATGTTTGGATGGGTTCTGCACTGTCAAGGTTCTGTACCATTGTTAATAATCCTGGAAACGCATACCTCTTCGTTTAACAGCTACACTGCAGTTCTGAGAACCACCCACTGTGTAGCTGCTGTACTGTTTGATTTCTTACTGTTTTGCAGATGAGACAATTGTGGAATATTACTGACATTACTGGAAAGCTCAGCACCATCATCCTATGCATTTCCTTTACTCTGTATTTTCTAAACCTGCAATTCTGTTTTGTTATCTTTTTTTATAAAGATGGAAAAGATCCTAAAACTGTTTCTGATTTGTTTTCAGATTTGACTTTCTCAAGCCTTAAGTAACTAATTATCCAAGGCAGCAGTGCAGGGTGACATTAAATTGGGCTCTGGCAAAGCACATTCAAAACTACTAAGCACTTTTCATGTAATGCATCCATCCATTCTCTTACACTAACTCTAGCCTATCCTGGCAAGCAACAGGCACAAGGCAGGATACACTGAGGGTGGGACACCAGTCTATCACAGGGCACACACAGACACAAGCATGCATATACTCACAGCACTCTAATTTTCCCAGAGGCCAATTAAATTACCAGAATGGCTATGGAAGATTGGAGCACCCTGAGGAATCCCACACAAACATGAGAAGAACATACAGCACCTATGCAGGTAGCACTCCACGAATAGAACACAGCTCTGCTCGTCACTGTTCCACTGTGTCATTTAATACAGCACCTTTCATACACGAGACTCTTAATTCCTACAGAGGCCACGTAAGAGATGAGCTGCCTTCTAACTAAATACAATGCAACCTGCAGTTAAATCTCTCTCTCTGCACCCTGGATGCCACAAAATAAATGGGAGCCTGTATCCCTATCCATAAAAATGCGACCTAAGCATTTCTAACTGAAGTATCTTTTACCCAGCAAACCCTAGTTGCCTAAAAACACAGAATAGCAAGCTCTCTATAACAAGGTTCAAATACTTAGCTCCAGTCAGGTTTTGTTTGGATGATCATGAAGTAGGGGTACTTGCCTTCAAGTCCCAACTCCTGAGGACTCCTCTATCTTCTCTGCTTCTTCTCTCATTCCTTTCTTCTTGTCTTTGTTCTTCTTGTCTCTCTGTGCTCTTAATGTGATCTTATATTGATTGTGTATACTGCTCCTTTGCAATCATTAACCCCCAACTTACCTAGGTGTACTAAGATAAACTTTACAATTGTTTCTGCTCAGGGAACCCTCCCAGACCTCAGCAAACATCCTCTTTGCTTTGAAGCTAGAAGTGTTTACTCTTGCAAGTGTCACAAACTTTATCTAAGAGACGCTTCTCAGTCACCTAATGCTGTAACTTGAACTTGAACTTTATTGCCATACTGTATGTAACCGGCACATGTAGGTATACAATGGAATTCTTACTTACAGAAAGTATCTCGATTGTTAAAAAAAGTGTAGAACACAAAGTGCAGACAGTGTATCAAGACAATATACAAACAGAAGACAATGTATAAGTAAACAATTCAAATGTAAACAATGCATACATGTAAACAATGACTGCAGATGTGCAATAAATAAAATTATAATGAGGTAGATGGTGTAGGAGGGGCATGGCCAAATGTGTTAGCCAATTACACTGCTTTAGGGTAGAGGCTATTGAGGAATCTGGTGGTACTGTAAGATAAGATAACTTTATTAGCCCTATACAATTTCTTGCATTAGGAATTTATCTTTTCACATACCCCAGCTTGCTCTCCATGAGACACACAGACAAGGAGAGAGAAGCCTGGGGTTAGAGCACAGGGTCAACCATTGTACAGTGCCCCTGGAGTCGGGATTAAGGGCTTAGCTCAGGGGCCCAGTGGAGTAGGATTTCTCTGCCAGCTGTGGGATTTGAACTGGCACCCTTCCACAGGTCACAGGCCCAGATCCTTAGCCACAGATCCACCGCTCCGCCCCAATAAGTGTCCGTATGCTCTTGTATCTCTTGCCTGAGGTCAGGGGGGTGAAGAGCTCCTCTGTGATGGCCAGAATTCTACCTTGGCAGCGGTCCTCATAGAGCTGTTTAATCTCTGTGAGACCACAGCCAATGATCTTCTGCGCCACATTCACTGTTCTCTGCAGTGCCTTTCTTAACAATATTATATATAAGAGGACGTGTTTTAAAATCTGATGGACTAAGATTGGCAATAATTAAGTCGGGACCCAGTGACTCAGAAGAATATGTGCTTTTAGGATGGAGAATAACTACATTGTTGATTGCTTTTAATCTTTCAAACAATGCCTGGATGTGATCCTCTGATCCATAGGTGTCATGGGATCTGTGTCAGCTTCTCATTGAGTGTGCTGTTAAGACCCTATGTGTGATGGTTTAATCTGGAAGAGGCAGGAGACAGACTTCAAGGGAAGACACACCAGGGTTTATTCAGTGATGACAGACAATGAGTGTTGGCAGTAGTGATCCAGTGCACAGGGAAAAGCAAAGGCAACCAAGTCTAGGCAGGTCAAAAAGGGGTAGTCAGGGCACAGTCCATATTCCATGAGCCGGGAGATCCATCCGAGACAACGACGATTACAATTCCCGGGAAAAAGGAAAAAGATTAACCAGGAACACAGAGAGATAAAAGCATTACAGGACCAGGCGCTCCGAGCCCCGGGCTCAGAGGTCAGGATGTCTGGGATGAAGGCATCTGCCCTCAGGCTTCCTCCAATCCTGGTCGTAGGTGGGCCTTCAGACGTCCGTCTTCCAAAGCTCAGCCAGGAGCTACGGAGATGCTAGGCTTATAAAGCCAAACATAAACAAGACACACCAGGAAATAATTGAACTAAAATGAACAGAAAGAGGTAGGAGTGCCCTCTAGAGGACAGATTTCAACCGTGACAGTAACCAAAATGTGCAAAATAGTCTCCTGTCTGTAACCTCCTAATACTCTCAAGTTGAATCAGGATTTTCAAATTCCAATTGACTCATAGTCTTGAAAGTCTGGGAGTGTAAGTGTCCAGTTTTGCGTATAGTCTGGATTTGGGACAACACAGCCCCCAACACTTTGTGTTTCTTTGAAAGGAATATATGATAGAAGATGATCTGTAAAGTGAAAAGCAAGTACAGTAAGAAAGGCTGCAAACGGTTCAGCTCATCTCACTTGTTTGGTGTCAGTAGCTAACTGATCCAAGGAGCTCATCCAGACTTTTAATTAAAGAAACCAGGGTGTTAACGATAATAAGTAGTTGTGGGCAGCTTGTCTCAGGTTCCCACAACTCTTTGTGTTAAGACGCACCTCCTGCTTTGAGTTTTAAATGCACTTCCCAGAGTTTCTATGTTAGCTCTCTGGTTTGTGCAGTCCAGATTAATCACACCAGGCAATTTGTTTGCTGGCAAAATTGGCTAGCAATGACTGCAGGAACAGATATTGAGCAGTTTTCAGCCATTGATGGTTTTAAGGGGGCTATTCTAGCACCCTGGCTGTTCTCTGAGACTACTTACTTCTTCTACTGAACCTCTTGGGGATGCTCTGACACCATCCCTCTAGCCTCCTGGTATTCCTGGATCTCAGCAAGTGAATGAGCCGCTGTGTTGTACAGTTCTGTTGACAGATGGGCTGCTTAACTGATCTGCAGAGATGCAGAACGTGCTTGAGCAGCTAAGCTTTTAAAGCTGGCTGAGAGAGACATGAAAAGATCAGGCAACTGGGTTTTAACATGAGGAGCTGGCAGGAGACTCTTCTGTCATATACTGGATATACTAACAGCAGCCAGTTTTCTGAGAGAATGAGCTGCAGCTTCTGACACTGGTAGGCCAATACTGGCACAAATTGTCAATGTCATGTTAAGGGCTCTGTGATGTCGGCTAGGTCTTTCACCATCACCCATCATAATTGGTGTCTTCTGTCCCTACCTTCTCTTCGATCCCTTTGTTTCATGATTTGGTTCCTCATAAATAAATACGCAGGTCTAATCTAGTGCTGTGGGATTGCTCCCTCTAATTATCTTCTCCAGATTTTGCACAATTTACCTTAAAGTTGCTCAGAAAAAAACCGACACATCTTAGCACAAAACAGAATAAATACGCCAAGTATTTATTAAACTGGCCCACCGCCACTGTCTCAGAAGCAGATGAAACTTGTCATGTCTCAAAATGTTGAAACTTGCTCAGCATGGTTGTTTTGGGCCTTCCAGCACTCCCTAAAGCAATCAAGATCCATGCTCTTGTGTTCCCATTCTTCCTGTGTACACAGAAGTGAATTAAATAAAAAATAACAGGATCATTCAGTACTGATCCTGCTTCAGAAGGTGACATCGCCACTGTGTATTCTGGAGTCCTGTGTTGTTTGACAAGCGCTCCGAAGTGGTTCTGAAGCTAGAGGTGCACGTGGGGAAGAGCTGCGCTTGTTACATTATCAAGTGCATTAACACATGAAAAAGAAGAGAGCCAGCACAGGTATGTATCTGAGGAGATGATGAACATTACAGTAAAGGATCATGTTGAGGAGACAACTCCCTCCTCCTATTTTCCACTAGCAGAGAAAAGGTACAGTATTCCTCTCTTAAGCTCCACGGTAAAAAAAAACACTTTTGCGTTAAGCATTTAAGATGAGAAGACACTGATAGGTGGTACTGCCAGCTGTGCTAAGTCAGTAGCTAAAGCCTCCAGTAATGACAAACAGTTAAAGCTTCTGCCCTGTGTGCAGTTTGGGTCCTACAGTCCAGAGATGAAAGACCAGTGAGTCCAGTCAGAGCTAAATATCCAGCTTACTGCAATTCCCCATAGGATGAAGTGGTCAAAGATCAGCCAGTGATTTCACAGTGTCCTGCACAAGCTCTAACAATGAGGCATTAGGGAACCTGCACTATTTTTATCTAAGGCAAAATTATATTTAAATGTAAGCAAATTTAAGAATGCATGAAGGAAAGCGGGCTTGGAGTTTTGAATTTTAATGCTTGTTGTTATCATTGATCTTTTTAGGAGTATACCGCAATATTTTGAATATCAGAGAACTTAATTTTGCTGAATACTACCTCTCATATTAATTCACATATTGCACATGCTGTCATGCCAAAATAATTTCCCTATTTCTTCTGTCCCAAAAGAGCGGTATCACACCATACAACATACTTACTTTATACTAGTTCACCACACCACCAACAAGTATTGTAAAACCTGTGAGCTGTGCATTTGTGATTTTAATGAAAATCAAATAAAACTTTTGTTTCATTTAATTAAACAAGTACATTTCAAGGTGAGAAAAATGGTTTGTAACAAAACTGAAAAAAAACATCTTAGCACAGATATACAGTAAAAAAAATAATGGCAGAAATAGGAAGTTTTATTGTTTATATATCTAGATATTTTTCCACAAAAGTAATTTCTTGGTCATTATAACCAGTATATTCCCCATGCCTTTGACCATAAATTAGCATCTCTATAGCATGGTCTCTGCGTGGAGCTTGCGTGTTCTCTTTAGGCCAATGTGAGTTTCCTACAGCTGCTGGGGTTCCAACACTCAGTCCAAGGATGTGCTGTCATTGGTTAGCTGGTGTTCTAAATTGTCACCTGTATACATGAGTGATGTGCGTCTGTGTGTTCCAGACTTGAAAGAGTTATACCAGTGTGTAAGTTTTGTTGTGTGTGTAGGTGTGTGTTGATGAAATACCATTATTTGCATACAGGGAGTAAAGGAGAGCTGAGGAACACCTGTGCTGAGGTTGAGAGGCTTAGAGAGGGTATGCTTTAGCTTCGCTACCTGCTTCATATCAGAAAGGAAATCCGGTAGCCAGTAACACAGAGGCTGATTAATACCCCTCACTGCTAGCTTATCAAAAATTTTGAGAGGGATGATTGTGTTAAAAGCAGAATTATAGTCACTAAAGAGGATCCGAGCACATGTTCTGGGTGATATATATGTTGAAATATATCATGGAGCCCCAGGGAGACTGCATCTTCCACTAACCTGTTTGCTCTATAGCTAAGCTAACATAACAGCTGACCATTGTTTAAGAGTTCTATAAGTGGTTTATGTGCTTTGAATCTCTGTCTATATCTTGGGACAAGAAATACTACATAATGGTCTAAATGGCTGAGAGGGGCATACACCGACACCTGGTTTCCTCAGAGTTAGTGCAGTAGCAAAAGTCCAGAGATTTTTGCCGCTAATTGTTGGGTAGCAAAAGCTGATGAAATATAAACAGCCACTAGTACAACTGAGGCAAATACTCTGGGCAGCTATGCAATTTATGATAAGGTTTCTAACTCTGGAGAGGAGTATTTTAAAAGTACTGTACCTTAGGATCTGAACAACATTAATTCATATTCATGTAAAACCAGACACCTCCATTTCTAAGCTTAAGTGAATGATCTGCTGTCCGGTCTGCCCACCATAGTCGAAAGAATGCTCCTGCACACTGTGACCTTGGATTGGCCTGAGCAGTTATTTAAAATGGATGGCTAGTCCTATGCTCTATTTCTAAGCACAGCAGTTTCAGCTGAAATAAAGCCCTTAACAGCACACCTTTGAAACTGACAAGTGCAGAATCCTGTCTTTCAACAGATAGAACAAAGGCTGAATGCTGCTGCTGAGATCCATGCAGGCGAAAGACATGAGACTGACATAACACTTGAACATAGTGGTCGAGAAATACGCCTGGAATGGGAAAAGAGCCACAGGGGGGAGGTAATTAAACACTGTAACGGTCAGAATCAAAAGAACCATCTTGAAGGCCTTCTTCTTCATGGGGTGCAACTCGTCTTTCCCCGGTCCAGATCTCCTCAGAGCCCAAAGGATTGAGGTGTTACAGAAGACCATGAATGAAAAGGAAGCCAGGATGGTGACATTGAATATCTTCTCAAGGTTTTCAATCCCCCCGATAGCTTTGGCTATGGCATAGGCTAAGGTGATCCCCCACATTGCTGCAGATAAAGCGATGCGCTGTTTGCGACCCTTGAATTTCAAGAATGCGATGGGATGCATCACTGCCATGTACCGGTCCAAGCAAATACTTGAGAGAAAGAGAGGAGAACAGTCCTTTATGCCATAGACAAAAAGCTGGACGTGCAAAATGCTCTGGTTATTCAGAAATAATATGTTACTCAGATCAAGGGGGGCCATTAGACAAAAAAAAGCATCCAAGAAGGACAAGTTCAGTATGAAGATGTCAGAAACGGAGGAGTCGCTTGTGCTTGTCAGCAAAAGCCACAGTGCCATCATGTTAGCTGGCAGACCAAGAACGACGTTGATGCTCTGTGCTATTAGGTAAAACATTACACCACCAAATCTGCCTTCACAGTCTGCGTACACACTCCATGGCCGGGCAGTGATATTGGGCAAGCTGCTATTGAGGAGCAGAGTTGTGTTCCTGTAGGATGTACCCATCCTTACTCATGCAATGCAGGAATGCAGGTGTTGAAGGTGGTGATTCTGGATTTCTAATTTAAGGACAAAAGAAAACAGAAAAAAGTTAGTCCCATATTTTTCAAGCAAGGTAAGAGACAGAGAGTGGAAGGAAGTCTAATGTAAGCTTCTGCTGAGTGCTCATGTGTTTTGAGGGCCAGAGAAGCTGTAAGAGCTTTTTTTATTATTTTAAAATTACCTCCACAATACAAAGTCCCCTGTGGTTAATTGACCTAAATCTCTTACATAATCAGCAGAAACATGTGCGTTTTTTCATGAGCATTTGAAAATAAATACTTTGTTTCTTTTCCTGCTTCCCTAAACTTTGTAGGTATGAACCACTTCACAAGTACCCCAAAACAAATTAGACTGTGACCATCTGAGCCGTGATACGTGACAGCTGTGTTACTCTCTAAACATGAGCTCCCTTTGCAAAAGGTGTGTGATATATTCCTTGTTGTGACACCACGAACCAGGGCTCTGTGAAAGAACACAGACTGAGAGACAAGGAGAGGTGGAGACGGGAGGACAGAGGGAGCGAAAGAGGGACTGACTTGAACCTGTGACAAATAAGCCTAAAGAACATTGTGATGAAAATATCATGAGAATGAAACTGAGGAATGGTGTGAGGGATTGAAAACCTATTTGTAAAATGTAGTTATTTCCTTTTAAAATGAAAACAGTTGTGGTTACTCTGTGACCAAGCTATTAGTTGGCCCCATTTCGAGATATCATTTCTCCAGCCTGTAACACAGATGTTTAAACACAGTATGTGTTTAAACACAGTATGAAATAATGGTCTAAAGTGATGTTAATACATGTTTCAGTGAATTGAATGAATCACAATAAAGCAGAACAACCAAAAAGCTGGTTGAGAGGAGGCTATCTGGCCCAGATTGCTTGTTCACAAGCTCACATCTTAATGATTCAATTCAGTCATGGATTGACAAACATGGGTAGGAGCTTTACTCCAGACTCCTAGTGCTCTCTGCATAAAGATAAAGACATCCTATTTCCTATCCTGAATATCTTTGAATTTAATTCCCCCTCACAACATATGATATTTATTGAGGGGAAGATAAATTTAAAGACAACAAAATAATAAAAAAAATGTGTGATAGGTGTTGATGGAACGTAATCCTTTTAGTCTTGAATGAATGAGGTGGTGAGGAGACTGCAAGCAAAAGAAAATCCTAAAGGGCAAATCACCTCAAATCAAGTGGAAATGAAGAAGACGTATGTGTATATCTTCCTTGTGTTTGAAGAACATTCTCAACAATGTTCCCACCTGGACAGGGTCAGCAGCACAGTGGGGATTATGGTTTTTTACTTCTCCAGTGCTTTTTAATGCTATCTCAGCCCTTATTGTTAGGAAGGAAACTGGAAGAGATGCAAGTGGGCACCTCCATGATCTCATGGATCACTGACTATCTGATAGGCAGACCACAGTTTGTGAGGCTGCAGAACTGTGTGTCTGAACAGGTGGTGAGTAACACAGGGGCTCCTCAGGGGACGGTTCTTTCTCTGTTCCTCTTTACCCTCTATACTTCAGATTTTAAGTACAACTCGAGTCGTGCGATTATGGGATGTATTAAGGGTGGGCAGGAGGCAGAGTACGGAGGACTGGTTAACGGCTTAACCAGTCAAATTAACGTGGCAAAGACCAAGGAGTTGGTGGTGGCCTTCAGGAGGAAGAGAGTCCAACCTACTCCTGTCTATATCCATGGGAGTGATGTGGAGATGGTAGATTCATACAAGTATCTGCACGTTTACATAGACGATAGACTGGAATGGACTACCAACACTGAACCTATCTACATGAAGGCCCAGAGCCGACTTTATTTCTTGAGGAGGCTCAGGTCCTTCAATGTTTGTAGTAAGATGCTTGATATGTTCTATCAATCTGTTGTGGTGAGTGTAATTTTCTACACAGTGGTGTGCCGGGGCTCTGGGATTAGAGCAAATTTTGTCACTGGGTCTGATTTAGACCCTTTGGATGTAGTGGCTGAGGAGAATGGTATCCAAATTAATAACCATTGTGGACAACGTCTCCCACCCCCTCTATGACAAGCTTGTGAGAATGAAGAGCAGGTTCAGCAATTGGCGACAGGGAGCGCTACAGAAGGTCATTCTTGCTTTCTGCCATATGACTTTACAACTCTTCCATTGTGTGTCTGGGCTGTGGCAACTTTTACCTATTTTTGGATTAACCCTGAATCCTCTGTTTGCAACTGGTGTTTTATTTATAACTGGTGTGCAACATGTGGAAGTGAATTGGGCAAATTATCTATATTTACACTTTTGTAATATGCTTGTGGATTATGTAATATATTTATACTGTGCAATACATTTTCTTTGTGCACTCTACATTCTAGTTTATTTTGTATTGTGTGCAATTGTTTACACTGTATTTTTAATTGCATTTCTTACTGATGGTATTTTTTGTATTGTATTATTGTATTGTTGTATTATTGTATTATTACATTGTACTGTGCTGCGTTGATTTTGCCTGACTGCTGTTGCTCTGCAATTTTCCCTTACGGGATTAATAAAGTATCTATCTTTAATAGGAGACTAGATGATCACTGCAGTTCAATAAGCTACCAGTAAACCAGTAAGCAAGATGAGACAAATGAGTTCTTTGCATTGATGAATTGTTTTCAGTTCTTGTTCAAGTAGATTTTTCACTTACAGGATGGGAAACACATTAAGAAAAAGCAACAAGGCAGCTCATGTTTCCTGTGGGCACCAAATCTCAGCGCCTTCCTCTTTTTTCATTTGGATAATGCAAATACCTTGCTCATTGTGAGACTGTGAAAATGATGCCATTTTCAGATTTGGTTTGGCCTGAAACAAAGAAAACCTCAGCATGTGCTATATAATACAACTTAAAAAGATCACACTGAACCATATATTAGAGCCTCCCTAAAGTGTACAAAAGTCAGAAAAAATCACTAATTTACAACATCTTTACACACATCATGTATGACATAAGGCAATAAAGG
This sequence comes from Lepisosteus oculatus, assembly GCF_040954835.1. Lineage (NCBI taxonomy): Eukaryota > Metazoa > Chordata > Actinopteri > Semionotiformes > Lepisosteidae > Lepisosteus > Lepisosteus oculatus. The sequence goes on from NC_090713.1 coordinate 2,952,993, forward strand.
TCACTTTAAATAAGAAGATTGAAGGTGGATAAATCTAGAGTTCTATTACAATAATATCAACATAATTATTATATTACAAACTACTGTATGTGTTTTTCAAGATTTTAGTTTGTAACATACAGCAAAATTAGTATTTCAATGATCAGTGTATAACCTTGCTCCAAACAGCAAACAGCAGAGGCTGGGAGCCACCTGCTGCCTCTCGTTTGCCCTGATTGCCAAGGAGAGACGAGACACAAGAGCACCTGTCTGTAACAAATAGCCATCTGACAGCAGGTGTTCTGGGGTCTCCTCTGCAGTTCGGCATTGACATTAAAAAAACATTCATTACTTCAGTACTGAGCCACCCTTCAGCGTTCCAGGTCTCTAGTGCTGAGATGTCTAGGGCCTCTCCAAGCTTCGTACCCAGACCTCAACAAACTACTCCTTCGGCCCGACCTACTAGTCACCTTATTCTGCCCTGAATGGTCTCTAGAGAAGACCACCTGATGAGCACTCACCCTGTTCAGCCTGGTATAGAAGCACCTTGAGGATGACCACCCCAACTAGGAGGATCCTGCCTGGCCTTAGAGCTTGGTCCTGTGCTATGCTCTGGAACCAGCACGGCACCAGCTCTTCAAGGCTCTCCCTGTCCTGCACCTGTTTTCTATACGTTCCTTCCCTGTGCTCCACTTCCTCAGCCCACCTGCCTGCATCCCAGGCAATTCCAGCTGCCCAGGAGCCCAGCTTCCAGGAGCCCAGCCTCAGGAATCCAGGCCAAACCTGATGAGTCTGACATGCCATGCAACCCTTGGCCATGGATTTCTGCAGGCAATATTGCCTCTGGCTGACTTTGTGCCAGCCTGTCTTGCACCCGGGTGCAGTGAGCCAGATAATCCCCTGGACTGTGACACCCTAGCTCTTGGGTCTTGGGTCCTCTGCGCTGTTTGGGGGCCGCGTTGAATGTAACACAAACATGTTACAATTTTGTCGATTGGTAAGGACCCACTTCCACTGGTGATGAGGAGATGTACTCCCTGAACCATGAGCTTCTCTATGACGAGTGCAGGTTACAAGTTATCAGTAAGAATAACTGTAGCCTACCACTGCTTGTGAAGCGGAACACTATCAGATTGGGCAGCTACATTTCTGTTATCACTGCTAGAGATTTTATCCATTACTTTTTATCCAGTGCAGAGTCACAGTGAGGGAGGCCAGAGCCATACAGAGCAAGCAACAGGAGCAAGGCAGGTTATACCCTGGATGGGACGTAAGTTCATTTCAGGTCAGTCACGGATACACTCATGCCAGGACCATTTCAGGAACATTTTTCCCAGAAACCAGCTAATCTAACTATGTTTTTGGGCATAGTTGGAGGAAACTTGAGCACCCAGAGGAAACCTACACAAACATAGGAAGAACATAAAAACTCCACCCTATTCACCGCTCTCAGCTGACTCTGTGCACTTGTTTGACATCCATTTCAACCACCTGAGTTCACTGAATGCACCTATAGATAGAGTGAAAAGTCTCCTCCCCTTCCCAACAGACAGTGTTCTAATATCTTGTTCAGAAAATTTTGGACCTTTTCACTGGCAAAGGAATATGGCGGCACTTCCAGATGTTGTGGCAGATTTTGTGTCAATCTCATGTGAAATTTCACCATCTGGCCTCCTGTTTAGACACACCCAGATTAATTTGATTGAAAGCAGTAAGATCCTTTAAAATCAATTAGAAAAATGAAAAGAAATTTAAATAGCATTGCCATATCTCAACACAGTCAATTAAATAATTATGTAGTATTTGCATAAAACAACTAAATGTCAACAAACATCAGTATTGATGATCCACATTCACACCTCAGTGCAAATAGACACTACAGAAATATTTTATCAAATGAGCTATCTTTGTTTGTTTCCTTTTTTTAATGTAACTATATACACCCCTAGTTGGATATGAAAACATCCAACTGGAAGTAAGAAGGAAGTATCCAAGAACAGATTGTCTTCAGATTGATCGCTTTTGAGAACAAAAAAAATCGGTTTATCTTACAAACGCAGTGGCTCAAACTTTCAATAGCAGTAGCTTTCTGAATATTTTGCAGTTAGAAAGGATGATCTACCACCTTTAAAGCACAAGTTCATATTGATTTCTGAATATTTAAAAAAAATAATGTGTGTGATTCTCCCTCCTCTTGAATCACAGAAATAAATATCTCTCTTACCAGAATAATACAGTAACGCCCTGAGAAAATCTTCACTGTATCCAGAAACAATGCCATCCAAAGAATGTGCTTTAAAAATAACATCTTACAATGCAAATGTACTCAAAACACACCCAGTGGACAACTCCCACTTTGACAGCCTTTGTTAAGTCATATGTGTAGATTTGTGTCGTGTTATCCTAGGTCATCTGCCTCATTGCCTTAATGCAAATTACTTTTCTGAATAGCAGTGAACTTCCATCTGTGTCTTTGTACTGCTTAATGTCTTTATTGCTCTTAAAAGAATAACAATTAACACATTTTAAAAATAATGCTGCAATAGTAATCTGCCTTTCATATGCATGGTATACATCTCTAGGCACTTTACAATAAAATAACCAGGAAAGGATTTGCCCTTTTCCATGCCTTCTGAGATACTGATCACCCTAAGATTGGCATAAAAGGTCCAATGGGTCATTTATTTTTGTTTGTGTTCTCTCTTTCAGCTTGTTTCCAGGGAGCTGAGATAAGTATCTGTATTTGTGCAGTGGAATGCACAATTTACACTGCAAAGGGAATAGTGATTTCATTTCTGGACCCTGCATCTTAATTCTGTCCCTCTAAAAACACTAGTGGGATCTCCAATGCATTCTCATTGCATTGAAGAGTTTTCAGGATATCACTATTCTGGGACACAGAACCCTTGTGGGCTGCTTTTTATTTGGAGGTCTTGGTAAAGATGATTACAAAAAGACAAAAAAAATGAAAAATAAAATAAAATCTAATAAAACGATAGGAAGCAAGTTTTTTATTGAATTGCATTAGTTAGACTGGAAATAACCGCTTTTTCTTTTTATGGATTGCTACAGAAGATTAATATACTATTGTTACAGACCTCTTTTTTTCCATCAGACTCTCCCCAATGAACAAAAGAGACAGACGTGCACAGATTCTTACAGCACATTGAACAAGGTGTTGGAATATAATAGTGGTGTTTAAGACAGGATTTGAAAGCCCTGACTTACAAAGATGAACAGATATGGGCTAGGACATTATTCCACAGTTTCAGAGCACAAACTTTCATTTTTCAGAGACTTATTTTGAGAACTGAAAGAAAGCCAGAGATATTTAGGAAAGCAAATGAGAGCAGCTGTAGAATTTAGCTCCTACAAGTTGACTGATGGAGTAAGTGTGACTGTCGCTGTTAAGCGCGGACTCGTGGCCTCTGCACCTGTTCCATCCCACAGCACCTGGGGCACAAACCCGGATCTCCGGCATAACGTAACAGGGAACCAGCCGCATGAGCTAAAGGAGATCTCCCTCAGCCCAGGCAGCTGAGGTCTCTGCTACGTGCAGTGAGGGCGATGACTTCACCGTATCCGAACTAGCTCCGCTACATTAGGACCCCAATTGTTCAAAACTTTAAAAGTGTGCAGAAGTATTTTGAATTTTATCCGGTGATACAATATATGTTCATGGACTTGAATGAAATTAAAAAAATATATATTTCTAAAAATGGTATAACATGGTAAGCGCATATTTGTCAACAAAAGCACGGTATTAAAACAGTCAATTAATTTTTCAGACTGGGAGAGATGCAAACTGATATGAGCAATGTTACAAAGATAAAGGAAAAGCAACTGAGTTTCATATGAACATACAGTACAACTGAATGCTGATGTCTCACCTGAGATTAATCTGTCTCAAAATTTAACTGGACCAAAAACATCCAGGTTAAAAAAAGCATGCAATATATCTTCTTACTAGTGTCGATTTGAAAACTGAATGCCTGGGTCAGGGCAAAATAAACTCATTTGGTCGAAAGGCACCAGTTAAATAACTGGTCAAAAATTTCCAGATGGATCTATCAAATGATAGCATTGAGCTCACTATCACATTGCTGTAGAGAGTGGAGATGGAAAGCCAGTGCAAACACCTGCCCCCAATGCAATTTCCTCAAGTAACTCCACTACTGCAGTTGATCTAACTGCACAGTATGGTTACAGTGCTTCATCTGGTGGTGCTGCACTTGCTGAAAGGCAATTGTGGTGATAGCCAACCCCTGTACCACAGAACAGAGCTCTAAGTCAATGTGTCACCTTAGCACTGGATGGCAAAACCCATCCGGACTCCAGGATGTACCAAAGGTCCCCTTGTGGAAAAACCTGTAGAGTCCAGTGTTCAGTTTGTTCTACATAGATGAAGTATCACAGTTACTTTAAGTCCTTTTCCACTCCTCAGATTAAGTCCTCTAAGGTAATTCAAAGCTCAGGAAGTTCAAAATGGGTGAATTCCTCTTAACCACTGCTCTCATTTACATGAAACGCAATCTTGTCTTGGGCCAAAACTGGAACACAGTGCTGCACTGGAGGGCTGGGGACCCAGGCCACATTCCTGGAGTGCTATCTGCCTGTAGTGTGTATGTTCTCTGTTTTAAATATACTTCCATATAGCTTCCTTGTGTGCTCTCTGCTTTCTGTTTCGTTGTGGTTTCATCGATGCCTTTCAGACTTTCAACACTTGTATCAGATCTATTTGCAGTCTTCTGTTCAAGATGTTTATAATAGATGTATACTGTATTATAAAGCTCTAAAAATCAAGACAGTTTTATGTTAATAAATTGTATTAAGCTATATTTTTACTTTAGACATTTAAATATTAAAACTTGATTTAATTGCTACAGTAAATAATTCTATAATACATGATTATATACTTTGTAAAGTCATTAGTCTTAAAATCAATGCATTTTAAAATATGCAAAGCTAATACACACCGCAGGCTGAACAGCCGGTTTACAGTGGCGGGCACTTATCACAAAGATATTTTAATAATTTTTCTTATGAGATGATAGCAAATTTGAATTTTCAGGAAAGTTAGAGCAGCTCACAGGCTATGTGATACTCTTTTGCAATACAATGATGAGTGAAATCCCTGTGGTTTTGTTTAATTTCTTTAAACATCACACTACATAATACATTTTTGCAAATGCCAAGAAGTAGTTTGAAAAATTCGTAGAAGACTGAAAAGTTTTGAAAGAAAGCAAATCCGCTCTTAACGCTGAAAAAGACTAATAAAAGTTAATAACTATTAATCACATTCTTTTATTCGACAGATTAGAATCACTCCTACTAGCATGACCTCCCTGCTCTGTAAAAGTGGAATAAAGTGGAACCTACATTTCATCTTGCACACGGGCAGCGTATGATATGATGAGAAATGGAATGGTGACTATTTTGTTTATTAATACAATGACCTTCAATCAAGGGCAGCACATTGACACAGTGTTAGGATTACTGCTTCACAGCCTAGGTTTTCTCTGGGTGCTCCAGTTTTCAGAATTCAAAAACATACTGGCAGGATAATTGACTTCTGGAAGAACTGGAGCACCCAGAGAAAACCTAGGCTGTGAAGCAGGATAATTGACTTCTGGAAGAACTGGGCCTAGATGTGAGTGTGTATGTGTCTGTCTGCCCTGAGGTGGCATCAGCTCCTGGAGTTCTCTCCATGTTGGCATGGCTTTCCTCCAGTTTCCTCTCACAGTCCAAATACATACTGGGAGGTTAATTGCCTAATGGGAAAATTGGGCCTGGTGTGAGTGTGTGTTTATTTCTGTATTTGTCCTGTGATGTGTATCCTGCCTTACACCTGCTGCATGCAGGGATAGGTTCTGGCTTCCCCATGACCCTGTATTGGACAAAGCAATTAGATAATGGATGGACTTTCTAACCAACAAAAAAATACAATTTAATTCTCTTAAATGGCAACAAAACATAAGATAAGATCACTTTATTGGCCATATACATTTTCTTGCATTAGGAATTTGTCTTTTCGCATACCCCAGCTTGCTCTCCATGAGACACACAAAAGCCATGAATAAGACTGAAAACAAAACAAAAATATCTTCTAGGTTTTTGTGATTAAAAAACGAGCCTATAGTATGAAAAGATGAATGGCCTAGTAACCTCAGAGCTAAGAACTGTTCTTATTCAAGGGCGGTAGATATTTTGTGAAAGTATACGATTTCAAATATTTGGCTTATTGCTGCATTGAAACAAATAACATCGAAGACACCTCGTAACAGGAAAGCACTGTGATCAAAAGCATCATTTCAGCCCTGGTTCCATTTATATATACTGTAGTAATAGTGATCTGTACACAGAGTTACTGACAGGCAGGAATGCAACTGCAGGGACTCGTCGCTCCTTGGTAGCTGGTGGTGGAAACCAAAGTTAAAGGCTCGGGACTTGAGGAGACAGCCAGAGAGGAATGGGGTTGTAGCTGAGGTATGGCAGATAGAGAGAAGTAATTGTGGAATCACCAGACTGGCAGACAGATGCGGGAAAACACTACTGGATCTGTGCTCGTTGACAGGAATACAGGCACGTTTTGGGTTTTAGGTTCCAGGTCTCAGCTTTCAGATTTCAGAATCTTTGGGGTTTTCATGTTTTTGGGCTGGTGCATCTTTAAGAATGGAATGCAGCCCTTCCTGACATAGCTCAAATGTCAGAGCTATTTGCTCTGTAGGTAATACATGCCAACCAAGTGGTATTAAACAGGGAGAATACATTGGATGATTAAGTGGGTGGATTGGATGATTGATAAGGTGTGATGTCAACAAGCAGCCCTAGGATGTTCGGCTACGATCTTTCATGAATGTTACTTTGTCCTGAGGCAGCTGTGGATTATGAGCCCACCCGGGAATGACAGTAACAATCTGGAGGAGATGTCTTAAGGCTCACAAGGATAGCTTTATTGCCCCTTCGATTTACAGTGGGGAGTGCTAATCACTGAAAGGTATCTAATGCCAGGAAGTAAGATAGCGAGAGAGACAGGTTTATCCCCTGAGAAGCACACAGGCCAAAGAGATAGAAAGGGAACTCCTCCCTGCTTTTAAAGGGGGAAAAGGTGGGAAGGGGTGATCCTAGTGGGAAAGGATAAGAGTCACTATCACAGTGCACTTCAGACAAGGGAGGAACACTACACAGCCCTCCAAGATCCCTAATCCCCAGGGGTTTAAGTTAAGGTCCTGGAGGTGGAGTGGTTGTCGTCTGGTTCTCTGGGATCAGTGGGGCTGGGAGACTGGAGTGATAAGCTGGCAGCAGGAAGGGACTTGGAACACCGTCTTGAGCTGGGGGGTCTTCTTCCTTTTCCCTTTAGTAGACTTTGTTCCATATAGAACATTTGTATTCCACATATCTTCCTCCAAAATGCTATCAGTCTCGTTATCAAGCTGTTTTTCGATACAAGTTCGGTCTGTCGGGTAATTAAAGGAAATATATATTCCCTCAAAAATAAAAATAAAAATTTTAGATTTTTGTCCCTAATTATACTACTTACATGAATTAAAATATACCTGCATTTGGTTTTCAAAGGCCATGCCTGAACACAAAGGTGGAACACATTCGCAGTGTCTTGTTTCTGTATCATATCTTAACTCAATAGCTTATCTCTGCCATTCTTTTAAAATGTATCTGCAGCACTTAGAGGAAATCTTGAGGAAGTCCTGAGACCAAAGTGTCTCATTCTATTGACATCAAAGGGGGGAAACACTGAGTTTAAAAACATATCTGAGTGTGACTCAATGATTTCAAATATGCATATCAGTTTGAGGAAGTGTTACTTTATTTATTACTTTATTTCTGAGTGGCCCTTCTGTTGTTCGGAGGATCCTTCTCAGTGCTGGAATGGAATGGAGTCCTTGAATCAGCAGGAGGAACTACAGATATTTGAGAGAGAACTGACACCAGAGAAGGAAGAGAGGCTGCACTGTGATGTTTCTTCTGCCATCACCTCTCCCTGAGATGAGTATCTAGCTGGATGGCTAGATTGATGAGGACTTCCAATGATGAAGTGAAGGGCAGCTTGTCCTTCAGATCCCTTGAGAGGGCTGCTCGAAAAAGGGAAATGAGTGCCTCTTCTCCCCACCCACATTCTAAGGCCTTAACTGGAAGGTGAAGTGAGTAACCAGTGGGCTGCCCTGCTTCTGTTAAGATGTTGAGTGAACGCAGATGCACAGCCAGGGGTGTCAAATACCTGAAGAAAGATGTCCATGAGGAGTTGGTAACTGTTACAGTTGGGCCCTCCTTTCTCTGCAATGATGAAGCCCAGGCCAGGCCTCATCCCCAGACAACAGGGAGATCACAGAAGCCACCTTAACTTGATCTGAGGGAAATTAGCAGGTTTGCATGGACTACGTTATGCCACACCCCTACAGCTTTTGGGGGCTTCAAAGCAAGGAGGTGGTAGATACATCTGAGACTCACAGAAAGCAGGCATTAGAGCAGGAGCCAAAGTGGAAAATGGAAAAGGAGATGGGACAGAAGCTTCAGCTACAATGCTTGTGCACTAATTCTTTCAGATCGGTTATACTGATGAACTGTGCTCCCAATCCAGTCTCATGCTTGCTGGATTCATTTCTGCTGACTCAATCATTTGGCAATGTTGAACTTTGTCCTGCAGGGGGCAGCAGTAGTTGGGCTGAATAGTGCATCCCAACGCAAGCCTCTGAAAAGATTGCTATCAGACAGACAAAGGTGAACCAGGAAGCACTGAGAACAATTTTTCCCTCTAAGTTGTGCAGCTGCACGTCCACACACCTTTTTTTAAACTGCCACACAGAAAACTCAGAGGCAAATGTTTTGCGTGGAAAAAAAAGTTGACTGTGACTGTGAATGTTGACCTTCACGTGTATCTACAGTTGTGGCTCTAGTCTTAGTTATTTAATGTCTTTGACATACGTTAGCACACTATATTATGCTTTCATCATTTCCTTTTTATAATGTGTAGTGTCATTGTGATGCGTTGTGTAGAGAGACAATTGTGTAATATTTGAATGGCCACCTTACTTGCATCAAGTGCAGATTGCGAACACGGATTCAGTCTGATGAACATTATAAAAACAAAGTCTCAAAAACTGCTGGAAGAGTTACATTTAGACATGCTCATGAGAATTAAATCAAACCAAAACAATGGACAGAATATTAATATTGACAAAGTGTACACGCGATGGTCGTTATTGAAACACAGACGCCAGAAATGATATCTGAACGATATGGTTGTGTACAGCACAAGTTAGATTTAGACTTCAGTTAGTAGGATAGAAGTGAAGACTTCTATAATTTTCAGTGACATATTGACTTGGTATTTTTTATAATGATTAGTGAACCGAAATTAAAGATATATAGTGCATGATTTGCATTATAGTTGCAATGTTGTGAATAAAAAAGTCCATGGTAAAACTGTTTGCATTGGCATGCACAATACTAAGTATGTAAGTAAGTGGTTTATTGCAATTCACATCAATCAACTGCTGGAACAAACATCAAATGAAATATCAGAAAATAAATATTTGCAAGTTGTAAATGGAATCTTCAAGAACTTCATAAAAGTTGTGGTTCATGCATAATTAATGACATTACTGACCAGCAAACAATCAATCAAAAATTCAGATAATGTGGCAAAACAAATAGGCCTTCATGAGAGTCGTTTAATAACACCATTTTGCAATAAATTATCGGTCAACTCAATAGGTAGTACTTGAAAACGTATCTTAAAACTACATATTGTAGGTACTTCCTTTAGATAGATAGATAAGATTTTATTGATCCCGAAGGGAAATTGATGTGTTACAGCAGAATAGACAAAAAATTAGAATACGTACAGTAATACAAAATGTAAAATAAAATAAATAAAAATAAATACATAGGTGTATGCAAAATATGCTCATATTCACTGTCAAAACAATAAAATATGTGCAAAATGTGCATAGGTATATACAGATTGAGTGTCCAAAAAAAGTGCAATGTAGCAACATGCTGTCCATAGACGAGCAAATGAAGGGCTAACAGTCCTAGTCTAGGGCAGCGTTATCCACCCTGACAGCCGCTGGGAGGAAAGACCTGCGGAAACGTTCCCTTGAACACCATAGCTGGAGCAGTCTTTTGTTAAAAGTGCTCTGCTGCCCAATAACAGTCCCCTGAAGCAGAGGAGAAGAGGCACTGTTCATGATGGCTGTGAGCTTGGTCAGCATTCTCCTCTCAGCCACCACCTCCAGGGGGTCAAGGCTCATCCCCAACACAGAGCCAGCCTTCTTGATAAGTTTATTCAGCCTATTTGCATCTCTTGTCATGATGCTGCTGCTCCAGCACACAACAGCGTAGAAGATGGCCGCTGCCATCACTGATTCATAAAAAAATGTGTAGCAGTGTTCCACACACACCAAAGGACCTGAGCCTCCTAAGAAAATAGAGTCGGCTCTGACCTTTCTTGTACAGGGTGTCAGTGTTACCAGACCACTCCAGCTTATCATCCAGGTGTACCCCTAAATACTTGTAGGACTGCACCTCCTCTATGTTCTCACCCTGGATAGAAAAAGGGTTTAGCGGAAACTTATTCCTTCAAAAGTCCATGACCATTTCTTTGGTCTTGCTGGTGTTTAGCTGGAGATGGTTTAGATGACACCATTCCACAAAGCTGGTAATCAAGCTCCTATATTCCTCCTCCCTCCCCTCTCTAATACACCCCACAATTGCAGAGTCATCCGAAAACGTCTGCAGATGACATGCCTCAGAGTTGTATCTGAAGTCAGAGGTGTAAAAGGTGAACAGGAATGGAGCAAGGACAGTCCCCTGTGGAGCCCCAGTACTGCTAACAACCTCTTCGGACACACAGCTCTGTAGCAGTACATACTGTGGCCTGCAGGTCAGATAGTCTATAATCCAGGACACCAGGGGAGTGTCCACCTGCGCCGGCCTTAGCTTATCTCTCAGTAAAGGTGGATGGATGATGTTAAAGGCTCTGGAGAAGTCAAAGAACATAACTTTCACAATGCTCCTCATCTTCTCCAGGTGAGAGTTAGCTCTGTGTAGCAGATAGATGACTGCATCCTCCACTCCCAAGTGTGATCGGTAGGCGAACTGCAGTGGGTCCAGTGCTGTACTCAACAGGGTTCTGAGGTGGTCCAGTACAAGCCTTTCCAGAGTTTTCATCAGGTGTGATGTCAGTGCCACAGGTCTATAGTCATTCAATACTTTAGGGTGCTCCTTTTTGTGTACTGGCAGCAGGCAAGATGTCTTCCAGAGCACCGGAACCCTTTCTAATCTCAGGCTGAGGTTGAAGATGTACTGCAGCACTGAACCCAGTTGGAGGGCAGGGGAAGATGGAGTAGGAGTAGGAGGGATCTCATGATGGGGTGACTGAGGACATGAAGAGGGTGTCTGGGGTGAAGGCCTGTGAGGTGAATGGACAGTGGACCCTGTATCGAATCTGTTAAAGAAAAGATTCAGCTCATTGGCCCTCTCCAGGCCTCCCTCACTCTGTTGGCCTCCGGACAGCTTGTATCCAGAGATCTTCCTCATGCCATTCCACACTTCTCTCACATTGCTCTCCATCAGCCTGTCCTCCATTTTCCTTCCATAAGCCACTTTGCTCTCCCTAACTCTCACCTTCAGCTCTTTCTGCACTCGCCTCAGCTCCTTGTCACCTGCCCGAAAAGCCCTCTTTTTCCTATTTAGGACAGCCTTCAGTTCACTGGTGACCCAGGGTTTATTATTGGAGAAGCAGCACACTTTCCTGGTACTTCCCAGTCATCTATTTGCTACAACAGAGTGAGCACTGCACTGTCAACACAGAAGTTTATGTAGTAAGTGATGCAGTGGGTAAGACCATCAATGTCATCTCCATAAGGCTCACAGAATATTTCCCAATCCGTTGTTTCAAAACAGTCCACCATTAGCCTCAGCTGACCATCTCCCCACTGTCCTGGTGGTCACTGGTTGCTGTAGGACAAGAGGGTTGTACAGAGATAGGAGATGAACAAGGTTGTGGTCAGATCTGCCAAGGGAGGGGAGTGATGAGGAGCTGTAGGCATTCTTGACATTAGCATACAGCAAGTCCAAAGTCTTATTATCTCTAGTAGGGCATTTAACAAACTGACTAAAAATAGGCAGAGTAGAGGAGAGCGAAACCAGTTAACAAGAACATGGCTTGTGGGTGACGAGTCTGTAGTCCAGCTCTAGCAGTGTGTATGACGTCACACGCTGAGGCTGTGTCAGCAGAGGGCAGAACATACACCAACACAACAATAATATGTGAGAACTCCCTAGGTAGGTAATATGGCCACAGGTTAACTGCTAGTAGCTCAATGTCCAGGGTGCAGAGATGTTCTTTTACAGTGTAAGAAAACCGGCTCAGGGACGCCAAATATGTAACATTGCCATAGCAAAATTAAATGTAGTGGCTCTCTGAAGGCACCAGTTCTGTAGGGTTTGGGCATTTACTGAGACAATTATTAATTGTAGCAGTAAATCACAAAGTTGATTCTTTTGATGGCTTTAGAGTCCAACCATGCGATATAACTCAAACAACGCACACACACACAGGTACTAATACACGAGGATACATTTATTAATACATAGAATATGCATATAAAACTAACAGATCTTATCGAGAGGGTTATCAGAATACAAAAGGTATATATTCGGTCAGTTACAAAGAGTTACACATATCAAGAGGACATACATTCAGTATATCATTCATTAAGACCGTTTCATAAATGAACTTGGTTATAACTTCTACATTAGATACTCAAAACAAGTACATAACTCTTAGGAATTAAATTGATATCAACTGGTTGGGATAACAATTGAATTCTCGAGCTGTAATGCATTAAAGTTGAATACTCATCCAATTTCTGGGGATTCAGATCTCCTGCGGGCACAAAGAAACAGTTGCAGGCTGTTGCTGTCCAATCTGCGCTCTCTGGCTCCGTGCCAGGCTGTGCTGTGCGGCTTGCGACGGTGCGCTGCTGATGCTCACTGTTGGCTTTAACTAGCAAAGTTTGTGCACAGGAGAAAAGATGACTGGGTCCCAGCAAGTCAGGAAGAGGACCGGTTCGTTCCTGATGAAGAGCTAGTTCTGAATAGTGATTCAGCTGTCCACAGTTCCGACCTGTTCACGAGGCCTGCTGCTGGTTACTCTCTGGCAACCTCCACTCTAGACATGGTTACATGGTTGTCCGGGCTGAGTCTCAGGATGGTCAGGAGGCACGCTGCGAGAATGTCCTGCCCTTGGGAGCCTTTCTGCTCCTGGGCCGTCCTGGCCTGGAATTGTCTTGCACCCCTGGAATTCTCCTTAGAATTCTCTGGAATAGTGTCCAAAATAGTCTTGGAGCTCTGTGTTGCCTGTTTTTACCTGGAGGAACTTTAGGTCGTTCATTGGCTGAAAGTTTCATGGGCATCAGAGACCCACGTGGGTTACTCGGCCCTACCAGTCCCTGGTTGATCAATGTGAGATATGAGTCACTTACTCCTGACACTTAGGAATGCAGTCCAGATGTCCATCTGGCACTCCCTAGACAGATAGGTGCCAATGGATGACCATTGATCATGATAGCCAGGCTTAGCTAAGTGCATCCCCATTTGGGAGCTGTCCCTTATCAAAAGAAAACATCTTTAAATCAGCCTGCATGAATAGCTTCTCTGTGGCTGCACCACAGAGATGAAGAGAGAGATGGGGCCTCATTTGGGAAAGCACAGCAACACTTAATTCTGTCTTATTAACAAGCATTGCCACTACAGCTGGCAAACTATTGCAAACTCTTACAAAATCAGCAAACAACAATACATGTCATTATGCCCCTTGGGCCTTGCCTTTGGTCTTTTCAGTTCTCATATGGGACCATATGAAGCGCTGTGCATCCTGCACTACAGCTTTTTTATGGCACTCCCAGGCTATTAAGTCATCCGTTCAGCAGGAACAGTGGTTCTCAGCCAGTAGCACAATAGAAAATCCAAACTCCAAGCTGAAGAAACTAACCCAAGCAGGAAGAACATAAGAAGAATCTGCGAAGGGGTACCTGAGAGAGTAAAGATGATGTGAGTGAAGGTCCAAACTCAAAGATGCAAACTAGGAAGTTTTAGGAACTGCGAGGAAGCCATCTGACTTCAAAGAAGCAGACTCAATGCCTGAGCATTAGTGTAGATAGCAGGCAGGATTTACATACCTGGAAAAAAAAGCACATCGCCTGTTAATAAAGTGAAAAGGGGTTGCAAACCTGTGGTCACAGCAACTCTGATTAAGATAAGAGATAACAAAGATAGACAAACAGACAGGGAGAGAAGCGTAGGGTCAGCCATTTATACAGCACCCCTGGAGCAGGAGGGGTAAAGTGCCTTGCTTAGGGGCCCAATGGAGTAGGATTCCTCTGCTAGCCACGGGATACAAACTAGCAACCTTCCAGCCACAGGCGCAGATCCTGAGCCACAAAGTCACTGCACCGTCCCCAAATTAATATTTGATAAATCTGTCCAGTTGCAATGTGATGTACATGTGTTATGCCCGGTATTAAGAAGTTTTGAGATAAAACATCTTTGAGAATCGCTTTGATGCATCTCCAAATATTATTATTATTATTTTCAGCTTGATAAAATACTCCTGCTGTTTTCACTCTTCTAGACCTGCTTACACTCGTTTATACTTTTAAGAACAATGAGACCTCTACCTAGTATCAACCAGATATTTAACCAGATTTGACAGAAATGTAAAATAAAGGTTGTAATTTTTCTAATCTTCAAATTTAGCTTTTAGTCCAATATACCTGCTCCTAGCAAACAGCCTGTACCCCTGAGAAAATGTCTTTCATACCTGCATTTGTAATCACACTTGTAAACCTTGCCAAAGAAAGAACTTTCAAATTATGACTCAACATGCCCGCCTTCACAGGGACAATAAAGCCCTTGGCTATTCAATTATGACATTCAATTATGCCTCTCCCTCTTTTCATTTAGTACTGATTGTGTTTCTCTTTCTAACATTCTCTGTGTCTGTTTGTTATAAACTAATAAATCAGATCTGAAGAAAACATCTATGAATCCAACTTCGGATGGGAAGAAAGGCAGCCCTCATTCTAACTGGTCTTGACTCACTGCTGTGACTTTGAGGAAGAATATCAAATGCACAAAACTGTCTTCAGTATATTGTAGAATATGAAAAGTTTCCTATAAAGTCAAAAATACATCTAGAAAAATGGTTCAAATTTAAAATAGACTAAGTAAACTACGACATCCACTTACAAGCTCAACATTAAAGATCATCTGAGAATCACTGTATCCAAATATAAACAATATTCACAGACTTCTATTCGATTGAAGAGACAAAGGAATAGGAGTTCTGATAAGAAGAGGTGCATGAAAAGAAGATATTAAAGAAATGAAAATTGAATGGAAAGAATGAGAGAGTGTGAAGTAAGACAGAAGCAGACTCTGAGAGAAGGAGGTTTGAGTGCTAATTGAAGATTGAAAATGGAAGATTGTTGCCCTTTTCCTTGGATGAGTTTTGTATGGGTAAAATAATGCATGTTGTAAGAGAAGTGTTTTTTTCCATAAAAATGTATCTATGTCTTACGTACTGTTGTTGTGAATTTATGTTTTGCTTGTGTGCTTTGTACTTTGATAGGAGAAGCCAAAGACATATTTCCACAGTAGTGGACAATAAAGTATCTATCTATCTGTGTTAGGAATATACTATTCACTCAGAATCAGATATATTTTCTCAGAAATTTGGGTTGGATAAGTGTACATACAATTTAATAATAGCAAATGTAAATTAGCCCCGGTGTAACCAAATGGCTTAAAATAACATTAAGATCTAATAAGCCTCCACCTCCACCAACTATAGTGATTTGAAAAGTTTCAGAATAAAAATCAGTTAGATAGTGCATCTCCAAAAAAAGAGGCAATTATTTGCAACAATGGAGTATCAAAAGACCTCTGAGATAAAGTTGTGAACAGGCACAGAGCAGGAGATAGATACAAAAAAAAGTTTTTTAAACTTTATATATCTCCTTGAAACATAGTCAAGTAAGAAGTGGAAGGCATTTGGCACCACCATGATCTTGTCTAGTTCACTTTGTCTCTCCAAAACGGGTGATGGGGCACAATTCTAGTTCAGTTGTCCTTAGAATCCAAGGATTGAGAAGTATTATCTTATCCAAAATTCCTTCTCTCTCAGACTTGGCTTCTGTTTTATTTTATCTGTTTCTTTCTGAGGTTTTTTATGTCCCCTGGGGTCTGTGATAGTTTGTCTACTAATATACAGATGCAGCCATTCAGAATGTGTGTTAAAACTCGTTTGTGTCAACACTGTATCACAGGATTATTTGGTTTGCCGAACTTAGCTTTTAACTGGCCAAAGAAGACTATGGCACTTGTGGTGCTTTAAATGCTAGTGAAATGGTAGTTCATTTAATCTGTTGTACTACTTAAAAATCAGTTGTTTTTGAAATCCACTTAATATAGAATATTAATATGGAATGCTGTAATTAAAGTTACTTTTCAGTAGTTCAAAATAAAAATAACCAAAGCATAATGTTTCTGAATGTCATTGACAATATTAATATATGCTGTATATATAAACATTGTTAATATACTGCCAGAGTCTAGTCTGACCTTTCCATGTATGCTGGAGCTGTTCCAGGCACATCCCAGTGGGCGGAGACCCTGTGGCAGACTCAGGACACGCTGGAGGGTTTACAGTATATCTCTCGGGAGCATCTGGGGGACCCACGGGAGGAGCTGGAATCTGTTGCTGGGGACAAAGAAGTCTGATCTACTGATCTACTCAGCTTGCTGAAACTGTGAACCTCACCAGGAAAAGCAGAGTGAAAATGGATGGATGTCAATATGCTGTTATATATATATTTTGTCAATTATATATATTATAGCTGTATCTACAGTATATAGCTGATAGTGGTAGCTAAAAAAAAATGAGATACACAACAGCATTCCATTTTGAAAAGAGAAGGAAACACAACGTGTATTCCTGCAGAGAGAGATGAAAACCGCACAGCACCAGGAGAATGCACAACATTAATGTAGGGTTTTCGGGCTCACATGGATTTACGCCCTACAACCTGCGGTACCGCTGTGTACATACAGTACAAACTTGTTGTGATATTTAGAAATATAAAAAATGTCAATACTCTAGTGTCCATAATATTTGCTATTTTAGTTTTTCAAAGAAATGTTAATTTGTTAAAAGAAAACTCATAGCGATTGCTGGATTTGAACACCAGACTTCATGCTTATAAATCAGTCACTTAAGCTGTCACGCCAACCAAGTCACGTAACATGCACTGAAACAGCAATACACATATCAATATAGAAATATAGTTATACTATTATTAATTTATTTAGATACGCAAATCCATATTATATTCCCTATTAATCCAATTCTAAAAGTATGCTTTTGTTTAATCCGATAATGAGTGTATTCGCAGAAAAGGTTAAAACGATCAATTTTCCACAAAGTATATAAACGTACAGTAATATGGTCAGAAGGAGCAGGTAAAAACGTTTCAAAATAACCACATGTACTGTAAGACTTTGATGCTTAAAATGTTTAGGGAGAAATGGAATAGTGGTGTGTATTTTTTCTTTAAAATACCAAGACCAGCCACATACAGTACAGTTTACATACAGTAATGTTTATGTTCCTAAATTAATATCATTTATGACCTTCAGATGCGTTATATTCCTATTCTTTTTATGCTCAGCTACTAAAATTTCCCTTTAGTGGTAAAATTCCATATAAATATTCAATACTAAGCGGATTAAAATGTGCACAGTAAAGAGATCAAATGATTAAATCTTTTCACTACCGACCAATGCACCATGAGTGCCCCTTTCGGTCATTTTGGCCAGCCAATCACGTACCGCGGTACGGCACGGTGGCGCACGCGTAGATGCCTGCGGTACGGGTTTGTACCGTGCATTTTGAATGGCTGCATCTGTATAGTTGCTTTTAAATACTAATCATTAAGCCACTATGTAATTTTTTTTAAACTGTAATCTAAAATAACAACTTGCTACAAATATTGCACTCAAGTTGCTTTGTTAATTAGCAATACTCCATTTAAATTGACTGAATTTCATTTAAATTGACTGAATTTCATTAAATATGTGGAATCTTTTTTATTCTTGTGGCTATGCCACTGCTGACATCTGCTTCAGTGTCAGCCGATGGTTTATTAGAAGAACAGGTTTCTGGGTCGATATACATGATCAAGAGAAGTTTCTAACACTTTAAGCAGGGAGGTGAGAAGAAATGATACCTGTATAATAAATTCAATGCATATTTTTATATATTCATGGCATAACCTGTCTTACATATTTTTAAGTAACAGTGTTACTTAAATTAACATTAAGACAAAATATTGTCTTGGCTATAAAGTGAGCCTCGGTTTAAGCTAACCTGCTTGGAGCAGGATAAGAATAGAGGACGTGTTACTATGGTCTATTTAACTACATAGAATTTGATGTTGCTTCATGCAACCAAAAATCCAGAATTTTGTCAACATAATTACTGAGGTTATTCAGCTAGCTGAATTATTAATCAAAATCTGGCTAATATATAATATCTGGCTATGAGAAACTATAAGATTCATTTAATGTTCATGATTTTAGCATTAATCAAATATGCATTTTTAGTTATTTAAGGAATATTTTGTCTAACATTTTTTTAAGTATTATAGACTATATACTATCCCACCAAACATTTTTAAAGAAAAAAATATAATTCAGAGACTTAACTTAACTGCTGTCCATCTCACAGAAGTATCTGTCATGAAGCGTTTTTTCAGGACCCTATGCAGACAGCACAATCCAGAGAGGAGTTAGGAAAACACAGGGACAAAAGTGTGCAAAGGGGCTGGAAGGAAAACAGGGGGCATGTCCAAGGTGCGCTGGTGTTCAGGGGGGTGTGTCCGAGGCAAACGAGTCCAAGGGAGTCCGTAGCAAATCCAAAAATGTTCCAATGTCCAAAACCGGAAGATCCACCCTGACACAGACAAACAGAGTTATAAGCTGGAGCGGGATCCGACGAAGGGATGGAGGAATAAAAGGAGGGTAATGGGACCAGACGCTCCAGTCCCGGACCCAGAAGGTCAGGATGCCGTTGTGAAGCTGATGCCTTCGAGTCGCACCTGGACTCGCGGGTAGGCGGGCTTCTGGGCATCCATCTTCCAAAGCTGAGCCCAGATTGGCAGGAACATCTGGCTTTTATAGGACGGGAGTAAGAACCGGAGGCAGGTGCAGGAGATAAGTACAAAACTAGGAAGGGCTGGAGCATCCTTAAGAGCATCCTTAAGAGGAGGGGTTTACGAGCGTGACAGTATCACACTATTGTGCATCAGCAGTTGTATTGGGCATGTACCGTATCAGACATTACACTGAGAAGAACATATTTTTATTAAAAAATCATCAAATATCTACAATGCATTCTGTGGTTTGAACTGGGTTTAAAAAGACAGCAGACTGTCCTGATTTAGGGACAGCACAAATAATACTAAGGATCAAGAAGGGATGAGTGAGAACATGAATCTACCACATCTTTCTTTCTAGCAGGTTATTACAACCTTAAAAATGCATCTGGGGTTCATCAAAATTCGCAACACAAAAGAACGCCAGAAAGATCGGACTTCCCCGAGAAAACAAATCAACTTTATTATACCAAAAAACCCAGGGGGGCAGAGTTATACATTTGTATTCCAATTGGGAGGGGAAAGACAAAGAAAAGAATACAAAACTGACAAACTGAATTTAAAAAAAAACCCAACTAGATAGGCTGGAAGCAGAAACAAAAGGTGGTTGTGCCTGAAATTTGAGCCTGAAGTGTTCGTTCGTCCAGCCAAGCTTTATTGTATACATACAAGGAACCACAATAAGCACCATAATAGTTACCTATCGTAGCTCAAACTGGATATGGTCCTACAGAACTTATATATACACGCCCCCCCCCCCCTCCTGTCTTTGATGTAACCGAAGGAAATAGAAACCTCCCTTTGTCATTAGGAGTTTAGTGTAAACATTTACCATTTGGGTAAACATTCACCATTTGGGGGTAAGTACAGGGGGAGAAAGCCCCTGTGATCAAGCAGGCGTGATGGTTACAGAGCCTCTGTGATCAAGCAGGCGTGATGGTTACAGTTCAGCATGTAAAAGCCGTTAGCAGGCTCCATCATGCCTAACAATGCAGCCATACCAAAAAAAAGTCTTCAGTGTCCTATCCATATCAACACTAACTAACCAAACCAAAAGCAAAAAAGAAAAGCACACAACATATCTTTCCCCCATCCCTAAAACACACCACTCAACTAACCTCATTCACCATCTCCGATCTCTCAGTGTTCTCTTTTGCAGTCTCATTTTCCCTTTTTTGTTTCTGCCTCATTTGCTTAATATATTAATTGGCAGCACACGGAGAAAAAACGAGAAAACAATTAGAGAAAAAAAATAACTCTCCAACTAAGGACTATAACACAGGCCTAGTGGTCATTTTCTTTATGATTAGTTTAATTTTCCATTGCACCTCAAAGTGGACATTGAAAAGACTGTAGACAACAAAGATTTAACACAGAAACGCAAATTCCAATCTCCAGCTTTCAAAAATCACTGTTTTTTTTCCAAGCTTAAACTATGCTTTATTAGAGCAAAGCAGCCAAAGAGCAGGTGAGAGAGTGAGAGAACTTTTACAGTACAAAAGGAGTTTTGCGTTTGAGTCCAATGAAGCCAAGATAGCTTCCCATTACGTGTAAACTATTTCATGAAAAGAAAGATCAAACTCTTTTCAAGATTATTTTTATTTCCTTCAGTTATTTAGATTGTACAATTAGGATTGAGTCAAAATTAAATTATTTTAATGTGCATCTTAACCTGAAAACACATCACCTTCACAATAGACTAAGCAATAAACTATTTTTCAATATATGGAACTAAGTGGTCTTACTGGAAATATCCCCAGACTGTCACATATGCTACAGTAACTTTGCAAGTCATTGCTACTTTTACTATTAACATTAACATACTGTGATATACTGTATGAAAGTCATTTAAAAATTGTATTGTATTATTTGAGAAAGAGTCTTTATTATCCCCAGTGGAAATTTGTTGAAAGTACAACTAGCACATTGACCGGGAACGTCACTCTGCTTGGAGTTGCGAAAATAAAAAACTACAAGCTTTTCATTTTCCATTACACTGCAAAGAAGCATTATACATAATATATGAATGACAAATAATTCAAATTAATGATGTTATAATTTATTGCAGAGGAACTGAAACCTGGGAACGCTTAGAAGCATTTTGAATGAAAAACGCTGAATGAAAACTTACACAAATTTCTGAGAAACACACTAAAAACAGTTTTACAGAGTAGTGCAGCCCTGCGTGCCAGAACCTATCTTGGAAAGCAATGGGCACAAGGGGAATACACAGTCTGAATGACACACCAATGGTTTGCAGGGCACGACAGACATGCACACACACACCAGGGCCATTTATTTCAGAAGCCAGTTAACCCACCAGCATATTTTTTGGGCTGTAGGAGGAAATCAGAGAACCCAGAGGAGACCCATGTGACCCAGAGCAGAACATACAAACTCAACACACCCAGGAGTCCAGCGCTACCCACAATGCTACCATGCTGCCTCAACAATGTCCTATTTTGTCGAACTGCACATTTTTTGGAAGTGAATAGTTTTAGTATTTTAAAATGCTTGTTTTATTTAACACTTCAAAACAGATCATTAAAAAAAAATACAAAGTGTTGAATGCTAATTCATCCATCTCAATCAAAATTTGGTATAAGCAGCTCTGACAGCTTTTATAGCTGTGAGTCTTTTTCGATCTTTGGTCTTTGCCAACTTCCTCAAGTTCTGTCAAGTTGATCAACAACTATTTGTAATTCGTGTTACTGACTTTCTGCCTGAATGGTTTGATTTGTCACTAATGTCACTGTAATGACATGTAGTTTCCCTCTGCTTGGGGGAGGTCTGCACACCATGGTGGCTCTCATGGGGACTTTAACTGAGCTGGGAGCTAAGAACCTGCTGGACACCATCATGCACCTTTGTGGAGTGTCAGGATCCACCTGGTGAGTCTGAGACACTGGGCTCTGAGGTCAGCTGTGAGCCTGTGAATTCAGCTCAATTCAGCAGTGTAACCCAGGATATTCAGATTTCAGTCCAGAAGGTTTAAAGAGAACCGTAGAGTTAGCTGAGTAGAGTGCATGCCTTGGGTAAATGTTTTCAGTTTCTTTCCTGATTTGTTTGTTTGTGTGTGTGTCTAATGCTGCAGGTGCACCTGTACCGTGACCCACAGTGGTCCTCTCACGTGGAGGAGGCAAAGACAAAGATGGTGGAAACACTCAGCATAGACAATTTCAGCTTTTTTAAAATGAGGCAAAAACTCCACGAATCAACAGAGGATGAGAAGTTTTCCTTAACAGATGTATGGCTGCAGGTTTTGTTTACAATGTGGTGAGAAAGGTCAGCATTGCTTCTTGTGTGTATCGGTTTCTTTACTCAGTGTATCTTTCTCCTTGTGTAGCTGTTTCTTTGTGAACTAGTCTGACAGAAGTCCTTTTGTAACTGAGCGTCTTGTACAGCCAGTGAAAAGAGTCTACTGCCTGTAGACATTGTCAGTCTTTTTGCCCCTGATGAAAAAGGGTTAAAATTCCCAAATGTGTCTGAGAAGTGGAGAGGGGTGACTATTTAAATTCATCTTCAGAGATAAAATAATGAATTAAACTGTAATTAATAATTCTAACAACAAAAACATGATGATTTAAAAAAATAACTGCAGAACAGTAAAACAGATTAGCACAATGAGGGAAAGAGGTTCTGTACAATTGGGTGTACTGTAAGCACCTGCACTCTCAAGAGAGATTTAGTTTATAGAGTTGACAGGTTGCAGGATCGTGTTCCTCATTTACACTTTAAACAAGTGACCTAATCCATTGGGAAGGGTTCTCTCAAGCTGAATTTGAAGTCTGAGAATCACAGTTACAGTACCATACAGATATCAGAAATCTTCCACAGCAGATAATCATTCACTGAACTTGTAATGGGAAAGGAAGCTAGGTTCCCCATATGCATACTGTCATGAAAACGATCATCTCTGCTGCATCGATAGGCAATGATTGCACAATATACAACTGGAAACACTGGTAAAAATGTATAGTACTATTAATGCAGATCAACAAATAAGAAGAAACACTTGGTTTAATAATTGTTTTAATAACCACAACTCACACATTTTCAGGCTGTAACATCAATGCAGTTGCATTGTAATTAACCAGTTAAGATTAAGGTTAAGGTTAACCAGTTCAATCACACGGTCCTCGTTGTTCAACTTATTGAATCTGTGCCCAATCCCGACACCTGCAGCAACATGCTGTGAGAGCTTGATCTGGTTGAAATTTAAAATGGTGAGTTACAGTGACAATACAGTACAGAATGGGACAAATGTACTGTATGCTAACAAAAATAATGATACTGTAAAATGATTTTTAGTTTCTTTAGTTGTTTTTAGAGCAAAACTTTCTTTAATCAATCACAGAGCAATTTTTGTGTTTATATTCATAGCTCTTTCTGTCTTCTGAGGTTTAAAAAATAGTAAGAACAAATTAATGAAATTAGCAGATACTGTATGACATTTAAAGATGTTATAACATATACAGTTGCAGCCACTCAGAACTTTATTTCTTAGAAATGTGGTGACTATAACGCAGTGCGGTACGTTATGTGATTCACTGGCCAAAGACTATCAATTGGTGGCACTTGTGGTATGTTAGATGTTAGTGAAACGATAGCTTCATTTAATCTGTTTCCCTACTATTTATCATATTTAAATCCACTTAATGTGGATTATTAATTAGTTATTTTGTAACTAAAGGGAAATATTGGTATATGACCATAAAAATAACAGAAACATAAAGTCTCTGAATGTCATAAACGATATTCATTTAGGAATATAAATATATTATACATTCTGTATATGGCTGGTAGTGGTAACTAAAAAAAATCTTACTGTATCCAGCTTCTTCATAGACATTTTCTGCATCAAAATCTTTAACTCACTTATTGTGGTTATTTTGGAAAAGTTCTGACGATATTAAGTTTATATACTTTATGAAAAGCTATAATGTTTTAACCTTTTCTGTAACTACTTACTGTTGCTATTGTTATAAAAAAAGTTGTTGTATTTTATTATATCCACTGAATAGGGAATATTAAAATGAAATAATGTAACTAAATAAAATTTGGTTGCTGAAAATAAAAATAATTTCTGAATGTCATTAATAATGTTAATTTATGGAACAAGTAAAGGTGTATTTCACGCTGAAAAAAAAGAAATGCAATGTTTCGGCTGTTTAGCCTTCTTTGGGTGAAGAACTGAGAACACCTAAAGAACATGCATACTAAAAAAAAAACAAATTCTGACTACACAAAACAGATCAAAGATCCTGGACCAGCCCCCAAACATATTGCAGAGATAGTTATGTCTAGGGGAAAAGAATAAATAAATGAATGCACACACAAATTAAATAATGATACAAAGTGTATTTACAAGAATAAAGATAACAGTAATACACAGTAAAAGGGAGGTTGCTCACAGAAGAAGGCTCCACGGCTAAAACGTTGTGTTTTCTTTCTTCTCTTTTCAGCATGGAATAAACCTATTATTTGTTACTCATACAGAGTAATACACTGTTATATTAAAACTAACACTCAATGGGCACTACACGGTGAGGGGTGGCATGATCAAACAGCTGACTTCCAATCTGGTGAAAAACAAGGTACAGTAGCATGGGAAAAGATACCACTTTTAATAGCACAAACTGTCCCAAACAGAACACAAATGAATGTGGGGGGTTTCATTGTTTGTGCTGTTTATAGAGGGGTCAACTTCATGTAGCTAATTTGCAAATGGATATTTGGAGTCATTAACTGTGTTAAATAGTGAGGGAATTAACTAAAAGTTTTTACTAAACGTTTGTATTATATCTTGTTGGCTATGCATAGTATTTCTTTACTTATATTTTACTAACTCTGTCTCAGGATGTCTTGTCTCAAAAGATAATATAGCCACACTGTATCTTTACGCATAGCTGGCATGGTTCTCAGGGAAATGTCTGAGTGACCTGGAACAAATGGTCTATTCAGTTACAAGCAGAAGGGGCTTAGCAGTAAAAAAATATATAGGTACTGGTCAGCTTTCTAGAATGACCATATACTGTACAGCCACAATGCAAGTAGAGATTAATGTGGGAGAGTATCTTGTATCATTTGTTTCACTGTATAGAAGAGCACTGTAAGAGTTGTCGTTTGAGTGTTGCGTACAAGAGCAAGACTCCCATATGCATATGAAATAAAGATGAATTTCAACACACAAACTCTCGGCTGATGCCCTTTGTTTGGCACAAAAATAGGGCCCCGGTACTCTCTGAATCTTCACACCTTCAGTATTAATTAGTGCCCACCTGATGGGCACACTGTGAGTGTGAAATACAGCAGGGTTAATGACTTCTGTTTTAAAAGATTTCAGATTTGTCTTAAAATTTGTATCTGTTTGTAGCTAATACCATGGTGAATATAATTGTAATCCTACTGTCTATCTCCTAATTTTGTGAGTCATGTGCGTGTTGTTGGTTGAGTGTACAGTTACTCACAGGTTCAGTCTTAAAATTTTCACACTGAAAAAAATAAGCATGTGCTGTGTCGATATTAGTGGTTTTATAATAAATCAGCCTGCTTTATTACTTCAACTCTCAATAGCATTCCTGAGGTACTGTAGCACACAAACACTACTTTCAAAAGCACATTGTTTGTGTGATTAAAGGATGTGCAACCCTATTTTTATCATAAGATGGGCTATTTAAAATGGAACAATTTTCATTCACAACTTTACTGTAATTTTAAAATGTCGGCGATACGAATCAAATACAAGAAGAAAGGCTGCAATCCCTGACGTGCCACACATCTCATGAAGTCATATCCACAGAGATGTCACAATAATAGTGTACAATGAACTGCTGTATGATCAGTATACTATATAAATATACTGTATATACAGTTAATACAGTATGACAACATATAGTTTTAAAGCCACTACAGTACAGTATGTTTGAAATATATTTTTCACCATCAAAATCTAGACTAAAATTGTTGCTGAAATTAGCATTAAGACAAAATATAGATAATTTTAATGTGGATTTAAACCTCACACAAGCAAATCACATTCATAGCAAGCTATAATAATAAACTATTTTATATATGTGGGTGAGTAGATTTGCTTTGAAAAATAGCCCTTTGTTACTTTGTAAAACAGACCCTTTCTAATATTAATTTAATATAGTATTGAATATAATGTAATATGCAATCTAAAATCTAAAGTCAAAACAGTATGTTAATAAAATTCTGTAACTGGAAAAAGGTTGTCCCCACGGGGCTGAGTATTGACAGGGATTCTAAACAAGACGTTTTTGCTTGAAAGCCCAAAAACTTCCACATGCAGTCCTGCACTAGATTATTTCAAAAATGTGTTGCATTGTTGTATGTATGTATACTGCATTATCATGCATTATTTGTCACATATTTTGAAATCTACTAAATGTAGATTTAAATGCTATAAAATTAGAACCATTCAGTACACAAATTTCTTAATATTCCAAACACAACACAACAAAATTTGGTTAAATCTTTATTTAACTACATATACCTTATATGACTACATATACTTTTTACTGTATTTCAGTTTTAGTTGGCTAGAAGTAAGTTGTTTTAGTAAATTTTTAGTTGACCAAACCACTTAATTAATACATCTACTGATGCACCTAGAAACATTATCAGTGACATTCCTGGGTTCACGGGGTGTTTCAGGTCTTTCAACATCATACAACCTCTTGCAGGTGAGGCTGATCAGATCTCAGCTTGTGTCTGATCACTAAACTTAACCTCAAGAATCTCCACTCTTAAGCCAGAGACATCTTGAGGCTCTTTCTCCAGCTTCAGGTTTGTGGATGACTCATCTCCTTCTCTCTCACCACAATGCCCGGTGCACTGAGAATCCTAAACAGTGATCAAGCTGCAAAACCTCTAGGTCTAACCTTGGCTGGCATGCATCTTACGTTCCAGCCCCACGTACTTGATGAATTTCCTTTCAAAGGCCTTCTCCAAATAGTCTTCCCAAGGGAATAAGCTCCAGGAAGAGCTCCAGGAAGATAACGATCTCCAAGACCAGCACAATGTCTGGTCTAAAGGTGGTGTTTGCAGTGTGTTGGAGGAATTTAAGCTGTTTCTCCAGGTCTGTCAACAACTGACAGTCCCCTACAGAAACCAGGATCCCTACTGATGAGTTTGTTGAGGGCTTAGGGTGTTCTCCAGCTCTTATAAATGTGATGGCTTGTGTAATAGCAGTTAGCATAGGGATGGTAGTAGTATAAAGCGACACCTTTCGTCAAACTTTTTTGACAGGTGCCACGCCCCCTTTTTCAGCCACTGGAAGTCCACGGTGGGGCGGATGTCCCGCCCTCTCAGGAGCCAATAGTGTGTCGTTAAGGGGCGGATGTCCCGCCTTCCCCCTGCCGGTCGGGCCTGAGCCTCAGGGTCCAAAAGCCCCGGCCACCGCATCCCTCAATTTATAAATAAGTGTATGAAAGCGTGTGTTAGGGTTAGAAGGCGACCATGTCTTCCGCGGGGTTAAGCATGCTCTATTATAACCCTAGGGAATCAGGGAGTTACAGTGAGGTGGGGAGTCTGGTGAGGGCCGCGAGATACTGTGGTGTGAGCGGCACCAGCCGCTGCCGGGTGGACGAGTGGTTGTCTGGCCAGGCTGCTTATACGCCGCACAAGCCGGCGCGCATACGCTTTAAGAAAAACAGGACTTTGGTGTCTGAAATGGACTGGCAATGGCAGGCCGACTTGGTGGACATGAGAGAGCACCGCGAGTTCAATGACGGTTTCTGTTGCATCTTAACATGTATAGACATGTTGTCTAAATATGCCTGGGCCGTGCCGCTGAAAACCAAGGGGCCTGGAGGGGCCGTGACAGGCGCATTCCGAAATATAGTTCAAGAGGGTCGTACTCCTAAAAAGGTACCAACGGATGAGGGTAAAGCATTTCTTAACAGGACCTTCCAAAATTTTCTCAAACGTGAGAATATTGAACGTTTCATTACGGCCAGCGATGTGAAGGCTAGCGTGGTCAAGAGGTTTAACAGAGCTATTAAAACAAAAATGTGGAGGAACCTGATACACAAAAACACCTTTCGATATATCAACGTCCTATCAGATCTTATTTACTTTTATAACCTTAGTTACCACACGACTATTAAACGAACCCCGGCTTCTGTTACGGTCGACAACTCCCTTGAGGTGTGGAGAACGGTCTATGGTGAACACTTTAAGAGAAAACCGTCAAAGTTTTCATTTAATGTGGGTGATCGCGTACGGGTGTCCAAAATAAAGGGAGTGTTTGAGAAGGGATATGAACAGACCTTCACAGATGAAATTTTCATTGTCAAAGAGCGGACCTCGGCTCTGAGACCCTATTACAAGCTGCAGGACTACGCAGGCGATGACATTAAGGGCTCCTTCTATGCAGAAGAGCTACAGAAGATAAACCCCAATGTTGAGAACGTCTACCACATTCAAAAGATTTTAGCAGCCAGGGGGTGTGGCAAAAACAAAGCTTTTGGTAAAGTGGCGGGGCTGAAGCGATAAATTCAATAATTGGGTAAAGGCTTCTGAGGTCCGAGACATACAGATGCAGCCATTCAAAATGGGTGGGGTATTTCGCGGCATACCCCGGTGGGCGTGTCGCGGTATCACGCAGTATCTCGCGGTATCATGCAGTATCACGCGGTTAATCGCGTCATTTGACGTCATACCAGAAAGTATCCGGCGTCACCTTGTAAAACCACTAGGGGGAGCTTAACCTCTCATGTACAGCATTTGAGCTTTTAAATTTGAACTGTGTATTACAGCATGTTAATCATCAGTCATTAAAATGTTGGTATATTTTATGAAAGCAAGATTGCTCAGTTGGACAAAAGTACACAACCTACCTTTATCAGAAATATTTATGCATCAAAGCCTTTACCGAAGATATTACTAATAGTATTAATAATGAATGACTTTGGACAAGCTGTATACTCAAAGTATAATTTCTTTAGCACATTTGTACAAGCACTTGGAATCTGTCCAAGCCCTACTTTGTCAGGCATTTTGTTTTACTTCAACGGGCATAAAAACTCCCTTGCTTTTAACAGGGCGTTTCATAATTTCTAACTACGAAAATGATTTAAAATGCGACACTTATCATTCAGCTAGAGCTCAAAATATCACAAGGATCCTCAAGAGCACAGCAAAGACTGTATTAAAAGATACTTGTATGAGATACATGAGAATCCAGGCTTTTTTATCAATGCTTTCTTTTCCGTATACCAGATATTATGGAACCACTTCAGAAGGGTGTCAGCCAGTCAGATTCCAGGAATCGGTACTTTAATGGAAAAATACACACCGGTATTCCATTTCTCCCTAAACATTTTAAGCATCGAAGTATTTAACTAACATGTGAAATAGCGTGTGAAAAAGTGGTAGTTTTAAGCTTTTCTGCTAATATAATATGGAATCGCGTATCTAAAGAAATTAATAACGATAAGATTATATTCGTGTACTGCAACAGGGCTGTGTAGCATTGTTTCGCCTCTCTCTTCATGTGACTTCCCTTGTAGCCCACTGGTCTATGTGCCCGATTATGAACTCATGGGTTGTGTGTTCAAATCCAGCTGGTGCTGGACTTTTCTTTTAACAAACATTTCTTGAAAAAATAGAATAGCAATATTACGGACAATCAATTGACTTTTATATTTCAAAATATCACAACATGATCGATTCTAAGTCATTTTTGATAACAATGAATAGTCACCTTCTTCCCTTCTGACAACGGTCCCTGCTTCTGCTTCCTGCTTCTATTGTGTGTGTTTGGGGGGGGGGGGATCCCTTCCGATCTCCCTTCAGATTTAAAAGGTTATTAATCATATCTTCGGTGTCGCATCTTAGCAGTGCAGCTGATCTTTTGCTGCCTGGGTGGGTCAGCTATCACAAAGCTTTAGAGAACCTAACATTTCTATTATCAACAAATTGTAAATTTGTAATAGAGCAAATTTTTATGGAGAAATGGAGGCTGGACAGTATGCGTTACAATATAAACATTTATATTGATTTAAATCGTGTTTTGATTTAAATCGCAAGCGCGTGTTTAATTATATGTGTTTTTTTCATCATAATCAGACTAACGCAACATAAATTGATACAGTATCTTTGTCTTCTAAGTATCTTAATAAACTTTCAGTATAGCTTTCTACCCATTTAGATTTATTTTTCTTGGGATTTTGGGATCAAACGTGGAAGGATTAGATTGTAATCGTTTTTATTTTTCAAATACGTTTTAGAAAAGTGTAATCTATACCTGCCCAGACTGTACGCCTTCCTAAACCCCGCCCTCACCACTTTCACTCCTGTCCTGCTCTTCCCCGCGCACCCCAGCCGGGCGCTCTTCGGCGTCTGCCCGGGACGAATGTATATTTTGCTATTTACACCGGCGCGGCACCGAGGGAGCGTCTGCATATATAACTTAGTTTTTAAAATTAGTCAAGCAATATGAAGCATCTCCTTTTACTTTTAAGTCCCTTAAATACATTGAGCACAGCTTTCTCACCACTTAAGATTACTTTTTGATACCATCCTTACACAAAGCAGAAACGTCCTGTATTTTCCGATGACACACAGTACAAGTGGAAAGATTACAGATTTTAATCGTCTTTAATTTTGTTACGTTAAACGTTTTAGGAACGTTTCATCTAAACAAACACCACAAAACTATTCTCGATTGTATTTCTGAATGTTATGTTACACCTACAGTAGTTCACTGCTTTAAATACATCGAATTAAGAAAGGTGTAGCACTTTAGATCTTTTTTTCTGAACCAGGGAAAATCTGATCATGTTTCTCTATAGCAATAATAAAAAACTTTATTTTACATATCACCTTTAAAAGTGGCATCTCAAAGCAATACAGTACATGGAAAGACAGTTAAAAGGGACCAAAGTAAATACCAGACAAACGCAGACGC
Source organism: Lepisosteus oculatus (assembly GCF_040954835.1). Classification (NCBI taxonomy): domain Eukaryota; kingdom Metazoa; phylum Chordata; class Actinopteri; order Semionotiformes; family Lepisosteidae; genus Lepisosteus; species Lepisosteus oculatus. The sequence goes on from NC_090713.1 coordinate 2,984,148, forward strand.
GTTTTTAATAAAATGCTTTTATTCATTCAGCAGAGAGAGAGGGAGACATCCAGCAGAGAGAGACACACACACCGGTTTTCATTGACAAAAAGTAATTATTTTTTTTTACATTTTTTACATTTTTTTTACATGTTTTTTACTGTCTTTCTCAGACTCACATCCCCGAATGTCCCCCATCCCGGTCAACAATCCTAGGAAGAACACGAAACAGCCTGTTAATAAAATTGTTACAATTTTGTTCGGTCAGTTCTTCCTCCCAGAATTTATAGATCGCATCGATCAGTTCCTGCTTTGTGACGGGCTTAGCAGTTTTCCGAACGTAGTCTTTCAACGAATGCCAAACCATCTCTATCGGATTTAGATCTGGGGATCCGGCTGGAGTTTTCACCCAGTTCACTCCTTCTGCTATAAGCCACGCACTTGCTGCTGTGTGTTTCGGATCGTTGTCTTAAAAGAGACGGTGCCTTGATCCAAACTGCTCCCTGATATATGGGGCGTCATGCTGTGTGACCACGACTTCCTCGAAGAATTCACGGTCCATAATTCCTTCGAAAATAAGAAGTGGTCCCGGGCCTCTTCTAGATATACCCCCCCCCCAGACGTGAACCTGGAACCTGGAAGTGGATGTTTGGGCTTTGGTTTGTCCACATATCTCCCCTTTTTGCAAAATGCCATTGTTGAAAACTGTTCCAGAGCCACTGTTGTTTCGTCGGTGAAAAGTACACAATGAAATGCCTCCCCCTGTTCAATCCATTGGAGCGCTTGTTTGAGTCTTTCCTCTTTGTTTTTTAGCCTTATCATGGGGCATGTGTTGGTTTTTCTGTATCTCCATCCAAGCCTCCTGCGTACTCTTCTTATCGATGTAGGGCTAACGGTCGCACCGAGGTCAGTCCATAGCCGTCTTTGGACTTGCATCGCCGGTAGCTCATCATTTTCATCAATCAGTTTGTCGATAGCTCGCACAATTGGACTTGAAAAAAAAGAGATCAACAGTTAGTTTTAAAAATAATGTGCGTAGTTGTATTTACATGCAAGAAAGGTATTTTTAGAAATGTATTTACCTTTGAATCGTCCTCGGTTTAGATTCTCTTTGCCTCCTCTCCCCTTTATAATGCCGTCTCACTGTGCTTTCAGAAACAAAGATGTCCATCGAAGCCAACTGCTGTACAATGTTCTGTGTTGACTTCCCGTTTCTTTTCATCTTCATTATTTGGTGTGAGAGAGTCTTCGTGATTTTGGCCATTGTCCATCTCCTTACCAAAGCGATACAGTGGTGCAGCTTGAATTCTGTACCTATATACTGTATGGTATGGTACAGATAAAACTTACACCATACCGATGAGCTAATACCAGGGAAAGACACTCCTATTTTATTTAAAACACAATACACCAGGAAATGTGTCTGATGCATTAGCAAGCTAAAACAATTGGGTCGAAAACCTGGGCGTAAAACCATTTCCTTTTTCTGATCACTCGCTTTCTAGATACACGTCTCACCTGTCCTGTTCTTTGTTTTCCTGGTTTGCTGATTATGCCTGCTGCTGTCCACTCCTACCCTCACACGTAAAGAAGACTATTTTAAATTTCTTGGCGCAGTTCATTGTGCAATTAACCCTTGTATGTGCTGTCCGCGCTCAAAATGCAATTTAAAAAAAGTCAAAAACCGCGCTCAAAATGCAATTTAGAGCTTTCTGGCAAGAGGAGACACCCAAATCAATAATGTAACATGCCACTGTTTGTGCATGAACAGGGTTATACTACTATTCCCTTTGATACCCGATTAAAAAAAAATAAAAAATGTTTTGAATCCCCGGCGGAACCGGGCATCCATATGAATCAAGTAACAGGTTTATTCCATGCTGAAAAAAAGAAGAAAGAAAAACACATTCCATAAGAATTGACTGAGCTCCGCTCTGTACCACGCAATGATCCCCCCAGAGTCTCTGCCCCGGGTTATTTGGGTTTTTAGACAGAGGGTAAAAAACTCTCTCTCTCGCTTGACCTCCCCCTCCCTGTGTATTGTCTGTTTTTTTGTTAACAAGGCTCGCCAGTGTAGCGGCGAGGCTTATTAATAAGAAAGAATTAAGTGTTTCTGAGCTTTCCCAAATTAGGGCTCATCTCTCTGTTCATCTCTGTGGTGCAGCCACAGAGAAACTATTCATGCAGGCTGATTTAAGGTTTCCTTTGATTTAAGGTTTCCTAGGACAGCTCCCAAAGGGGGATGCACTTAGCTAAGCCTGGCTATCATGATCAATGGTCATCCATTGGCGCCTATCTGTCTAAGGAGTGCCAGATGGACATCTGGACTGCATTCCTATGTGTCAGGAGTAAGTGACTCATATCTCACGTTGATCAACCAATCAGGGACTTGTAGGGCCGAGTAACCCACGTGGGACTCTGATGCCCATGGAACTTTCAGCCAATCAACGAGCTGAAGTTCCTCCAGGTAAAAACAGGCAACACAGTGTAGTGATTCATAGCCGTTCAGGGACGCCAAATATGTAGTGATTCATAGCCGTTCAGGGACGCCAAATATGTAACGTTGCCATAGCCAAAATGTAATGTAGTGGCTCTCTGAAGGCACCAGTTCTGTAGGGTTTGGGCATTTACTGAGACAATTATTAATTGTAGCAGTAAATCACAAAGTTGATTCTTTTGATGGCTTTAGAGTTCAACCATGCGACATAACTCAAACAACGCACACACACAGGTACTAATACACGAGGATACATTTATTAATACATAGAATATGCCTTAAACCTAACAGATCTTATCGAGAGGTTTATCAGAATACAAAAGGTATGTATTCAGTCAGTTACAAAGTGTTACACATATCAAGAGGACATACGTTCAGTATATCATTCATTTAGACTGTTTCGTAAATGAACTTGGTTATAACTTCTACATTAGATACTCGAAACAAGTACATAACTCTTAAGAATTAAATTGATATCAACTGGTTGGGATAACAATTGAATTCTCGAGCTGTAATGCATTGAAGTTGAATACTTATCCAATCTCTGGGGATTCAGATCTCCTGCGGACTCAAAGAAACAGTTGCAGGCTGTTGCTGTCCAATCCGTGCTCTCTGGCTCGGTGCCAGGCTGTGCTGTGCGGCTTGCGACGGTGCGCTGCTGATGCTCACTGAGCGGCTAGTTAGTGTTGGCTTTAACTAGCAAGGTTTGTGCACAGGAGAAAAGATGACTGTGGGTCCCAGCAAGTCAGGAAGAGGACCGGTTCGTTCCTGATGAAGAGCTAGTTCTGAATAGTGATTCAGCTGTCCACAGTTCCGACCTGTTCATGAGGCCTGCTGCTGGTTACTCTCTGGCAACCTCCACTCTAGACCCTTAGAACAAAGGAAAGTTCTGGCACTCGGACACACTGGCCGTTCCGTGGTTGTCCGGGCTGAGTCTCAGGATGGTCAGGAGGCGCGCTGCGAGAATGTCCTGCCCTTGGGAGCCTTCTGCTCCTGGGCCGTCCTACCCTGGAATTCTCCTTTGAATTCCCTTTAGAACAGTCCACAGAATCCTCTCCAGAATCTTGCTGAATCTTACTGAATCTCACTCTGAATATCTCAGGCTCTCTGTGTTGCCTGTTTTTACCTGGAGGAACTTCAGCTCATTGATTGGCTGAAAGTTCCATGGGCATCAGAGTCCCACGTGGGTTACTCGGCCCTACCAGTCCCTGATTGGTTGATCAAGGTGAGATATGAGTCACTTACTCCTGACACTTAGGAATGCAGTCCAGATGTCCAACTGGCACTCCCTAGACAAATAGGCGCCAATGGATGATTATTGATCATGATAGCCAGGCTTAGCTAAGTGCATCCCCTTTTGGGAGCTGTCCTTATCAAAGGAACCCTAAATCAGCCTGCATGGTTTGAACAGAGAAATGAGGCCTAATTTGGGAAAGCTCAGAAACACTTAATTCTGCTTATTAATAAGCCTCACTGCTACATATCCCCCCTTTTTGAAGGTCACGAGGTCCCGAGGCATTGTTGCCTTCAAAACAAAACAGAGTTAAGTGATGTCCCTTGCCATTAGAACATTAATCTTAAATGTCTACATTACTCCTCGAGAATTCATACCGGAACCAGTATTGGATACAAACAGGATGAATAACATCTGGAGTATGTATAAACACGGTAGGAGACATTATCTAAGTCTAGGAATTACACATTAGGAAGTTCACTGTCAATATCTGATACCTCTGTAGTAGATATTTGGGGAGAAGTCACTTCCTTTCTTTTGACATGCTACCTTTGACTCATTCGTGCTACCCAGAGTACATCTTGATGTGAGAGTACATCATTCAGAGTACATTGTCAGTCATGATCCAGCTTCCCGGCAGTAGTGTTACAATAACACCAGTTCCTGTTCCCAGCCCCCCGATAAACCACAACACCTGTGTTGGTTATCTGCTAGGGTGGTTTGGAGGTTTGTTCCATTAAAGCAAACTCAACTACCTGTACCTCTTCAGGGCTTACTGTTTCTTGGATTTCTATCCAATTCGTTAGTGTGGCACCTGAAGGCATCCTCAACTTTGGTCCTATATTGTCTGGTTCTAGACAGTACAGTGTTAAGTTCAAGAACACTGTGGCCTCCTCGGGAACTTGCAGGAAAACTGTTTGATTAGGTAGCTGCATTGCGGTAGCTGTATCATGCCTGTCACAAGTCATAGTGTCAGTTAAATGTGGTGTGCTGACCAGCCATTTACTTCCCACCTGCTCTTCATGGGGTTCATTAACCTCCCTCTGCCCATTAGTAGCTTTACACCCTTCATTGGTGAATCGTTTAGACACAGCCAATGGATAGCTTTGGTTGCCATACCCATCTCAAGATTTGGAACCGAATTCAATCTTGGATTGCCTTCTGGGTGAGCTATGAGCGATGGGGTTAATGTCACATACTCCTCTACTGAGAAGAGTGGAATCAAGTGGGTTGGGAATTGTGCCATGTCTAGACTGGCTACAGTGGCACTAAACTCCCTTAACAGGTCTTGTGTCAACATTCTGGCCTGTTGCACACAAGCATAAACCCACTGTATAACACCAACAATCATGTCCACTGGTTGGGGAATAAGGTTTAACCCTGTTGCATAGGAAGTTGCCTGTAGGGTTTTCCCTAAGCTTTCCAACTTTTGCTGCTGTCGATACAGTCTGTCACTACCCTCTGGCATCTTTGACACCTGCCTTCTTGGGGCAGTCAGGGTGAGAGTGCCAGTAGCACACAAACCTACCAGAAATAGCAAACGTGCAACAGTGGTGGCAGCAATCAGTCCTCCCAAAAGTCTTTTCGGGTGGCTGATCCCAGTCATCTCTTTCTGGGTGACTGTTGCCTTTCTAAGCTGGCGCAGCATGTACATGGTGTCTTCCTCACTATGCCATGTGGCATCTTGGGCACCAACCTCCTGGAAATCTGGGGAGATCTGAAGCAGCTGCTGATGCTGCTCCTCCTTTTCCAGGGCATCTGCTTTTTCAATTTGTTCATGCCTGTGCTCTAGGAACCCTGCAGGGGGTGGTGCAGCAGTGGAGCATGCCTGACCCTCGGCTGAGTGGTCATCTGGAGCACCTGAGTGATCTAGGATTGTTATCCCAGTCTCACTGTTCAGGTCCACCCTGCACACTTCCTGATTGAGGAATCCCTCTATCGGCATGTTTACAATCGTTCGCTGGGCGTGGGTGTAGGACACCTGCTCGCTCCCCCCTTCCCTCGCTAGGGGTTCATGGAGCTTCCCCAGCAGTGGGATAGCTAGTTCACTGTCTTTGAACTTACTATCACCCACCAGACCCATGTCAGTGCAGGCAGGGATTCTGCGATGTCCTGCACTGGCAGGCGGGTGACTTGACCATCCAGCTCCAGTCTGGCTGAACCACTGTTGGTCAGACTCAGACTGACAGGCTGAGCTGGTGGCTGTAAGAAAACCGGCTCGGCTTTCATTCCCTGTCCCTTCTGGGGGACTGCATGTGTTGGAAACCCTGCCGTTGAGGCAGGAACAATCAGGTCAGTCTCACTCACTACCTGGTAGTTGTGAGAAATAATGTTACCTGACTGCAGGTTCCCTGGGTCAAAGCAGAGGGAATCGGCATCTGGGATCAGGTGTGTCCACAGCGCAGTAGTCTCAGCGTCCAGCTGGACCTCCTGTCTAACCTGTGAATGTTGCACCAGGGGCACTTGGCGGTGGCCCTGTGACAGCTGCTCAAGCAGATCCTCACTAATAGAGGACCTCTCAGGGCTAAGGGTGAGGGCTACATCACTAACCTGCTCTCCTGCCATCTGGATTCCTTCCACCACTGCAGGGTGGTGTTCCTGACCCCTCTTGGGTGCCAGGGTGCACAGGGAAAGCTCCTTTTCATCGCCAGGTGGGGAGATCTGCTCCTCTTTAGGGATGTAAAAGGTGTGTGCTTTACCTGGTGGATCAGGCGGCTGCTTGGAGCACCGCTCCTGTGGCAGGGAGGCTGTTGTGACCTCAGCCGGGACACAACTTCCCTGTATATCCGGGGAACAAGAAAATATTTTTATTTCTTGTCCAGAGGGAACAGAAGGAATCTCCACATAGGCTTCTGTGTTCGGTGGGCACTGTGTGAGCACAGTCTGCCTCTTGGCCCCCCTTTCCTTCTGTACAGAAGGCTTAGGAGCCTTGACCTTTTTCCACACTTTGCCTTTCTGGTGATCCACCAAAGGTTCCACTCTGAGTCGCATGCCCTTTTCTTTTTCAACCCGTTTGAGCTTGCCGTGTGACATCAAACACCTTTCAACCTCAGTGTCAATCAGTGTCTCACTGTGTAAGACATCTCCCATGGCAGCCTTGAGGTAAAAGCTTCCTGCTTTTCCTCTGTGTTTTACTGCCTGCTCTGTGACTTCAGGGGTGGAGTCAGCACTCACTTGGGAGTGGCTGAATTCATCCAGGCAGGAACCCTTCCGCTCAATCAGATAGACTGAGGGAGGGAGAGGGGGCGGGTCTCCGCCTCCTCCAGTGGAGAGTATCAGCTCATTCACGCTTCCGGCAGCCTTGGGGAGCGGTTGTCCCTGTCCTAATAAAGCTTGTTCAAGCCTGGCCAGGCGGGCGGCTACTGAATCCTTTTGTTCAGCCTTTTCTAGCCCTTTCCCTTCCCAGGTGTTCTCATGGCACTTAGGACGCTGGGTGCGGTCCTGTGTGAGTGCTTTGGAACAGGGCTTAGCCAGCTCAGGAGCCTGTGCTCCTTCGAGCAGGGGGGAATTAACCCTGCTGGCTCTGACGGCGAACACAGTCGCTTTAGCAGCTTTTTTCTCAGAGCGACTTTGGACATCATACTCCCAGGCTTTCTGCACGAATCTCTTAATATCAGTCATTTTCATGGTCTGTGCATCTGTATGCATTAAGATCATCTTTCTGACTGACGGTTGGAGATTCGCAATGAATAAACCCTTGAAATGTGTGTTCTCTTCGCAACCCTCATCATTTCGCCCTGCAAAATAAGTTCGTCTAAGTCTCTCGTAATATTCGCGAGGGGACTCTGCTCTCTCGTGCTTAATGTTAAGGGCGGTGGCTATCGCGGCAGTCGGGTCAATAAACGCACTGTATTCTTCGATAAGTGCATGACAAAGTTGCTCAAAGTCATTACAGACTTCTTTCATCTGCCTAGCCATCCACTCATGTACAGCTCTGCTGGTAGTTTTCCTGACCAGAAACACTTTCTCCTGTTCTGTGGCGTTTGGCAGGTACTGCAGGTTATACCTGAGGTCTTGAATATAACTCTGGATATTATTCTCTGACACTGCGGGGTCAAATCTCTCTATGTCCTTCGCTAGCTCTCTCAGAGAATGGAGATTTATCCTTCTAGCTTCTCCGCTGACGGAGATATGGAAGAGATCGTGGTCAGACCTGTCGCTGCTAGAGAGAGTGCTTAATAGCGACTCGAATTCAGACCTTTTAGTAACCATCGTTAAACTTAAAGAGTATTACTTTTAAGTACGAAATCACAGTTTTACCACAGAAAACCACAAGATCAAGTATGCAATCAACCCGGTAGATTGCAAAAGATCACAAAACAATCAAGCACTGCTTAAAGAGCAAGGGGAACTTTTTTCCTTTCGGCTTTCAGCACACTGTATTGTCGTGTATGAAACCCACGGCGTTTTATATTGAATTATTCCGCTTGGTTGACTCATTTCAGTCTTGCCACGCCCGTGCCAGGGACGCCAAATATGTAGTGATTCATAGCCGTTCAGGGATGCCAAATATGTAGTGATTCATAGCCGTCAGGGACGCCAAATATGTAACGTTGCCATAGCCAAAATGTAATGTAGTGGCTCTCTGAAGGCACCAGTTCTGTAGGGTTTGGGCATTTACTGAGACAATTATTAATTGTAGCAGTAAATCACAAAGTTGATTCTTTTGATGGCTTTAGAGTCCAACCATGCGACATAACTCAAACAACGCACACATATAGGTACTAATACACGAGGATACATTTATTAATACATAGAATATGCCTTAAACCTAACAGATCTTATCGAGAGGTTTATCAGAATACAAAAGGTATATATTCAGTCAGTTACAAAGTGTTACACATATCAAGAGGACATACGTTCAGTATATCATTCATTTAGACCGTTTCGTAAATGAACTTGGTTATAACTTCTACATTAGATACTCGAAACAAGACCATAACTCTTAGGAATTAAATTGATATCAACTGGTTGGGATAACAATTGAATTCTCGAGCTGTAATGCATTGAAGTTGAATACTCATCCAATCTCTGGGGATTCAGATCTCCTGCGGACTCAAAGAAACAGTTGCAGGCTGTTGCTGTCCAATCTGTGCTCTCTGGCTCGGTGCCAGGCTGTGCTGTGCGGCTTGCGATGGTGCGCTGCTGATGCTCACTGACCGGCTAGTTAGTGTTGGCTTTAACTAGCAAAGTTTGTGCACAGGAGAAAAGATGACTGTGGGTCCCAGCAAGTCAGGAAGAGGACCGGTTCGTTCCTGATGAAGAGCTAGTTCTGAATAGTGATTCAGCTGTCCACAGTTCTGACCTGTTCACGAGGCCTGCTGCTGGTTACTCTCTGGCAACCTCCACTCTACTCTTAGAACAAAGAAAAGTTCTGTCACTCGGACACACTGGCCGTTCCGTGGTTGTCCGGGCTGAGTCTCAGGATGGTCAGGAGGCGCACTGCGAGAATGTCCTGCCCTTGGGAGCCTTCTGCTCCTGGGCCTTCCTGCCCTGGAATTCTCCTTTGAATTCCCTTTAGAACAGTCCACAGAATCCTCTCCAGAATCTTGCTGAATCTTACTGAATCTCACTCTGAATCTCTCAGGCTCTCTGTGTTGCCTGTTTTTACCTGGAGGAACTTCAGCTCATTGATTGGCTGAAAGTTCCATGGGCATCAGAGTCCCACGTGGGTTACTCGGCCCTACCAGTCCCTGATTGGTTGATCAAGGTGAGATATGAGTCACTTACTCCTGACACTTAGGAATGCAGTCCAGATGTCCAACTGGCACTCCCTAGACAAATAGGCGCCAATGGATGACCATTGATCATGATAGCCAGGCTTAGCTAAGTGCATCCCCCTTTGGGAGCTGTCCTTATCAAGGGAATCCTAAATCAGCCTGCATGGTTTCTCTGTGGCTGCACCACAGAGATGAACAGAGAAATGAGGCCTAATTTGGGAAAGCTCAGAAACACTTAATTCTGCTTATTAATAAGCCTCACTGCTACAACAGAGAGCCTGAGAAATTCAGTAGAGATTCAGTGAGATTCTGGAGAGACTTCTGAGACTTTTCTAAAGGGAATTCAAAGGAGAATTCCAGGGCAGGACGGCCCAGGAGCAAAAGGCTCCCAAGGGCAGGACATTCTCGCAGTGTGCCTCCTGACCATCCTGAGACTCAGCTCGGACAACCATGGAACGGCCAGTGTGTCCGAGTGCCAGAACTTTCCTTTGTTCTAAGAGTCTAGAGCGGAGGTTGCCAGAGAGTAACCAGAGGATCCACCAGAGGTTAGCACCAGCAGCAGGCCTCGTGAACAGGTCAGAACTGTGGACACCTGAATCACTATTCAGAACTAGCGCTTCATCAGGAACGAACCGGTCTTCTTCCTGACCTGCTGGGACCCACAGTCATCTTTTCTCCTGTGCGTAAACTTTGCTAGTTAAAGCCAACACTAACTAGCCTGCCAGTGAGCATCTGCAGCGCACCGTCGCAAACCGCACAGTACAGCCTGGCACCTAGCCAGACAGCGCGGATTGGACAGCAACAGCCTGCAACTGTTTCTTTGTGCCCGCAGGAGATCTGAATCCCCAGAGATTGGATGAGTATTCAACTTCACTGCATTACTGCTCAAGAATTCAATTGTTATCCCAACCAGTTGATATCAATTTAATTCCTATGAGTTATGTACTTGTTTTGAGTATCTAATGTAGAAGTTATAACCAAGTTCATTTACGAAATGGTCTAAATGAATGATATACTGAACGTATGTCCTCTTGATATATGTAACACTTTGTAACTGATTGAATATATACCTTTTGTATTCTGATAACCCTCTCGATAAGATCTGTTAGGTTTATATGCATATTCTATGTATTAATAAATGTATCCTCGTGTATTAGTACCTGTGTGTGTGCGTTGTTTGAGTTATGTCGCATGGTTGGATTCTAAAGCCATCAAAAGAATCAACTTTGTGATTTACTGCTACAATTAATAATTGTCTCAGTAAATGCCCAAACCCTACAGAACTGGTGCCTTCAGAGAGCCACTACATTTACATTTTGGCTATGGCAACGTTACACCAGCTAATGTGATTCGAAACCTGTCTTTCTAGCTTTTAAAGTCGTGCGATGTGTAAGCCACAATTCAAATAGAGAAAAAAGAGCTGACTGACAAGATTTAAGATGTGGGTGTCAATGTTGGATTAAAAAAAAACACATTGCCCGACGTTTGTTGCATTGCTTGAAAAATAACTTTATTTCGAGAGACTGGATAAGTAATTCAAGTGTTTTTTTTTAACTTCCTGAAAAACAACTAATAATTTAAATATATGTGCAAACGTTTTATGATATGTCGCTGTTGTGAATGTCTGTGGACATGTGCTGGCTGGACAGGAGGCTCTACTGTACACAGAGAGGGGCGGGAGGAGGGGACAAGCCGATACATACTCTTAGAGTTTGATTAGTAGGGAATGTAATACAAAAATATAGTACTAAAAATAAGATGCAATCTACAGACATTCACAACCGCGACTGTCAGAAGATAGGACACAGTGGCTCAGGCACCCGCTGAATGGAAAAGGGGCACTTTAATGTTCTGTATGGCTAATACTAAAGCCAATACTTTAATATTATTTTCTGTATGTTTAACAATAGTGGGTACTGGCCTAATTCGGCCCTGCTCCCGTTGTTAGGCGTTAATGTGTTGTTGTTGTTAAGTGTGAATTTGTACCTGTTTCCCTGAGGTCTGGCTTTTATTCTGGAAAACCATAACTCTGGTCTTGTCCAGATTGACTGTCAGCGCCCAGGTCTGACAGTGCTGCTCCAGCAGTGCCAGGTTCTGGCGCAACCTCTGTTCCTAGGGCGACAGCAGGACCAGGTCGTCTGCAAGGAGCAGGAACTCGATTTCCATAATTAATACAGATCAGTAAATCAAGGGACAAAACAACTATTGCGCCCGGGTCCTCAATGGGCTTTGACGTGCTAATGCGTTGGTTTAACAGTCCGGGTGTGGCAAACCTTTAATGTCTCCCGACTTCAGCAAAAGGCACCCACCTTACATTGGAAGACGATGATCACACTGTAGCCGTACATGTGAATATAGCATAAATACATCAAGGGATTGGGTGAGCTCCCATCACAAAAAAAACTGTGAACCTGCACTACAGTGACCACAGTACAGTATGGAGACCAAGACCTTTTACAGGAAGAGACGGGGTGCTTCTGCCGCCCCAGCTTCCAAAGAGCGAAGGGTAAGCAAATACAGCAGACTTCATCTGAAATACGCGATTACAGCGCATATTACAAGGTATTATTGCCATTTTGAATTTTAAATTCAATTATAATTATTTCTTTGTAGCCTGTTCTTCAAGAAAACACCGCACGGGCGAAACGATCTTCGAAATCTACCACCAGGACAGTAAAAAAGAAAGCGGTAAGACGGAAAAAAAGAAAAGTTTATTTTGACGTCTGTTCCACGACTGATGAATACTACTGTGTGACTTTATTTCTTACATGAATTATGTTATTTTGCCACAGGCCGTGGGTCTCTGCTCTCAGCCACTGGCCAGGGTGCCAACCTGTAGAAGCAGCACCTGTGTGGAGACTTTTCGGCAGCAGCGGGAGCAGTACGACGCATTACTGGGGAGGATTGGGAGGCTAGAGACACTCCTGAAAATGCAGAGGAAGGAGACAGTATGTTCCAGCAGTCAAACAGTTGAGCAGCTGTCTCCCGAAAAGTGCCTCTCCCCGCCACGCAGGTTGCAATGCCTGGCGGAAGCTCTGCCCCCCGCAGAGCACACACCGCCTCAGAACACTCCATCCCGGCCTCTCCGCTCACCACCGCGCAGGAATTTGTTGATGCTGTCCCCGCTGCCTATCTCCCCCCAGGAAGCACCGTTTACAGAGCGGAATTCACAGACGCCAGTGGGACGAATTATTGTCCCAGATATCCAACTGTTACCCATCACTCAGGAGATGGAGGGGGGGTTGTACTTGCAGTGCATCGTCATAGACGGGAAAGCAAGAGCCAACCGCTACGCCGCCCTCGTGTTTCGAAATCTTGTGACTTTTGAAATTTACTGGGGGTGGACAACGTCGATAAATTTTGATGGGTCCAGAGGCAAAAGTGCCTTGCCTTGCAATCTCCGGGAAACCATTAGTAGCATGGTGAATCGGAGATTCTCAACCCTTACTTCGTGCGACTGGAAAAGAATTTGTGATCGGATCAACAAAATGCTTCGTAGAAGGAGGCGCTCTTTTCCTCTAGTCTAACAGTCTGTCCACAAACAAAACATTCCTGTTAGACAAGAGGAATTGAAAAAAAAACAATTACTTTTGTCAATGGAAACCGGTGTGTGTCTCTCTCTGCTGGATGTCCCTCTCACTCTCTGCTGAATGAATAAAAGCATTTTATTAAAATGCGTTTGCGTTTGTCTGGTATTTACTTTGGTCCCTTTTAACTGTTTTTCCATCTACTGTATTGCTTTGAGATGCCACTTTTAAAGGTGATATGTAAAATAAAGTTTTTTATTATTGTTATAGAGAAACATGATCAGATTTTCCCTGGTTCAGAAAAAAGACGATTAAAATCTGTAATCTTTCCACTTGTATATCATCGGAAAATACAAGAAGTTTCTGCTTTGTGTAAGGATGGTATCAAAAAGTAATCTAAGTGGTGAGAAAGCTGTGCTCCTCAAAGCGCTTTACAGGATAAAAACAATAACAACAATAGTGGCTGGGCAAACGATTTTTTTTTATAGAAATACAAAATTAGATACTGTATAATGATGTGCATGAACAAAGTTATACTGCTATTTTCCTTAGATACATGATTAAAAAAAATAAATGTTTTGAATCCCTAGCGGAACACATTCCATAAGAATCAGCGCTTTTATATATCGCCTTTAAACACATATATTTAAACACGCGTTTACGATTTAAATCAAAACGCGATTCAAATCAATATAAATGTTTATTTTGTAACGCATAGGTGACTATTCATTGTTATTAAAAATACTTAAATCCGATCATGTTGTGATATTTAGAAATATAAATTTGTTTGGTGCGAGTGAGGTTTTATTTAATCTCTGACCAAGGGAAACGTTCATTTTTTCAAAGAAATGTTTCTTAAAAAAAAAGTCAGAGTTGCAGTGGGATTCAATCACAGACCATGTGACATGGGAGTCAGGGACCTAACCCACAGCACCACCAGCAAGGTCACATGGAGAGCGCTGAAAAAGCACTACAGAAACATTATCGACAGACAATGTACAGCATGTACTATTCTTTGTTGTACATGAATATAATTATATCATTATTAATTTTTTTAGATTCCATATTATATTCCCTTTTAATCAAATTCTAAAAGTATGCTTGTTGACTCCGGTATCTCTTTAGTTAGACTTCGATGCTTAAAATGTTTAGGGAGAAATGGAATACTGGTGTGTATATTTTCTTTAAAGTACCAAGACCAGCCATATACTGTATGTTTATGTTCCAAAATTAATATTGTTTATGGCCTTCACACACGTTACAGTATGCTCCTATTCTTTTTATGCTCAGCTACTAAGATTTCCCTTCAGTGGTAAAATTCAATATCTACAACGGGCACAGTAAAGACGTTTACTGTAAGTCTTTCTATGACAGACTAACGGACCACGAGTGCCCCTGTTGGTCAACCAATGACGTACCGCGGTACTGCGCGTCATCTTGCATCACAATGCGCGACGCCGTAGCCAATTGCCTCCGGTACGTGTCTGTACCGCGCACTTTGAATGGCTGCATCTGTATAAAGGTGGTGAAAAATGAACCCCAATGGCTTCTATGTCACGCTGGCCAGTAATTCATCCTCAAAGATGTTTCCGAATAACACCAGCGCATGCTTCACAGAGCATCTAGCAAAGGCTATTGACCTGGACGGGAGCTGGGAAGTGGGCCTGGTCGAGCTACACGAACCACATACGCTAAACAAGTTTGATGAAGACGAAGTTTTTCTGTTCGGCAGCGAAGAGCTCAAGACTATATGGACATGTACCTTACCTAGAGGGTACTACAGCAACATCGAGCAGCTCTTGCATGAAATGAAACGGGCTGCGGAAAAATCCAAGTTCACGACTGTAAGTCTTAAATACAACCCCATTAGCCGGTCAGTAAGGATTGTTGGTGATAACCGGTTTGTTATACATGTGCATAACCGTCTGGCGAGGATGTTGGGGTTCAAATCAGGTGTCGGAAGTGTAAAATTACCGCACCCAGTCGATATGACTGGCGGATTTAACACCATGTATATACACCGATATCATAGAACACCAGTTAATAGGTGACGTCTATGCACCGCTTTTGCGTTGTGTGTCCTTCAGAGGCGTGGATGGTGAATTTGTCACAGTATTGTACGACAAGCCCCATTATGTGCCGGTGAGCATTGATCATTTTAACAACATGTCATTTGCATTTGGTAAGGTCATCTTCAAGCTGCATTTCAGACCCGTGAAAAGGGACAAACATCTAAAAGGATGACGGTCCTTCTTGGTGGATCCTTCTTTGTATACACACTACTACAAACAACAGGCTGGTTACGGATTACCAGGATTTTCTGGGCTACCTGTTCAGTATGGCGCTGGTATAGGGGGTATTTTCAGGGCACTATTTAGAAAAGCCATGCCTTTTCTGAAACGAAGCTTTGAAATAGCTAAGCCGCACATGGCATCGGCAGCTAAAAACATAGTCAAAGACGTGGTTAGCAACGTTACAAGCGCGGTCATGTCTAAGGTGGCAGCACATCAGCAGGAAGGTTCGGGTCTAGCATACATCCGCAGGGGTGTCAAGAGAAAAAGAAAGATGTCATCATCTCATCGTCGGGGGCCACCGAAACCTGATAAAATCAATGAGATACGAAACGAGACATATTTTAAATATGGCTTCTGTTCACGGCGGGTCTGCAGAATGCGCAAAGTCGGAGCTGGACATATTTCTATTAGCGCCTACCCAAACAAGCATCGAGAAAAGCTTTTACATAGAAGTTCCGCCCCTCACGGCCCTAACAGAAAGCACACCTCTGGAATTCTACATTGCAGGCAACGGAGAAGATTATTTAGATTTAAACAACACGCTGCTCTATTTGACCTGTAAAATAACGTGAAGCAGACGGTCGGGACATTGATGCGGCAGCCCGTGTGAGTCTGGTGAATTACCCCATCGCTGCCATCTTCAGCCAGGTTGACATCACCGTAGGAGACCGGTTGATCAGCCAGAGCAACAACTGTTATCCTTACAGAGCTTTTATAGAGTCTGAACTACATTGAAGAGATGCTGAAGACGCAGTATTCAACCGGGCTCTTTTACAAAGACACAGCCGGGCAACACGAGTCCACAATTTTGGATGGACCAAATCAGAGGTACCGAAAAAGTGCATCATACACGACGCAAAGCCGAAAACTGGAGCTCCTAGGTCACATTCATGCAGACCTATTTTTTCAGGACAAACTACTGACCTGAAAATAAAACTCACGCACAACAGAACTTTCTGCTTAATGAACAACGCCGGAGAACACAAACTGAGCATACTCTCGGCATCTTTGTTTGTGAAAAGAGTCAGAGTGCCACCAGGGGTCAGACTGGGACACGCCGAAGCACTCCTGACGGCCAATGCTAAATACCCCATAGACCACGTACAGATGAAAGTCTTCAGTCTGCCTGCAGGGAGCCGTATGTGTAACCAAGAAAACCTCTTTCTCGGGCAGTTACCCAAAGTGGTAATTTTGGGGTTTGTGGACAACGCAGCATTCAGCCGCAGTTTTACACAAAACCCCTTCAATTTTAAACACTACAACGTTAACTTTCTGGCTCTCTATGTGGACGGTGAACAAATCCCCACTTAACCACTTCAACCTGACTTCCAGAATGGACATTGGGTCTGTGAATATTTTAATCTGGTGGAAACATCCGTGAAGCATCTGAAAGACAAACCCTTCTGGTGTATGCGCACGGTTACACATTGTTCGCATTCAACCTCAGCCCCGACAACGAGTGCATAGGTCATTATTCACTTATCAAAACGGGTAATCTGAGAGCTGAAATATGCTTCGCACTACCGCCACCCACTACAGTTAACATGGTTGTGTACGCACTGTTCGACAACGTGATAGAGCTTGATATGAGACGTCAAGTCATTTACGACTTCAGCTAAAAAACACGGAAGGCCACACACATACACATAAAGGTGAACACCAAACAGCTGGAAGACATTCTAACCCGAGACCGCTACACCCGCGACAGTTTTCTAGGCGTGTTCCCCAGTGATGCACTACCGATCGAGAGACTGGCTCAGCGCCCTCTGAGTTTAATAGTTAATACACACCCACACGACCGCCCCGGAGAACACTGGCTCGCTATTTACCTACCCATGATGACGGAGCAGAATTTTTCGACTCCTACGGATGTTCACCCGAAGCCTTTTTCTTTCCCAAGAACATTATTGATTTCTTAAACAGAAATGCTAATTCCATATCTTACAACAACAGACAATTGCAAGATTCTTTTGCAGTGACCTGCAGACTACATTGCGTCTTTTTTCTATACCATAGATGTAAAGGCTTATCTTTTAGAAACATTTTAGAACTTTATTCTACGAATGCAATCCAGAATGACTGCATGGTTGAAATGTTTCTGAAAAACCGACGACGTGTGAGACGGAGACCCCTGTACCCTTTTAAGCCATTTGAAAATACGAATATTCAATTATGCGGGTGCCTACGCCAATTTAAAACATGTCATAAATGTTAATCGACCGTCTAAAATAAAAATGAAATCGAACCATTTCATTGTCTGTGTGGTTATTATTTAAAAAGTAATATCATACAAAATATGAATTAAAATCAATACAATATTTTTCTTTTACATTCGCGGTTATATACGGTTATAATGCTCAAGCTTTTTTTAATACACATTACATCCAAGCCATTTTTTTTCAAACATTTTTAACATAACTATATTGCTCACGCTTTTTAATATACATTTCAAGTCAAGTCATTTATCACAAACACACATACCCTCAGATGAGAGAAAAAATGTTACAAAGACAGCCATGTGGGTCTAGGTATTAATGATTGTCTCCTTTCTGCGGTTATCTTAGAGACCAGGTCGGGCGTCGACATCTCTACCAGGTGTTTTAAAGTTTTGACAGATGCTGCACACCCCAGCAGGACACACTTGAGTTTTTCAAGTAGCTCTCAGTTACCAGCGTTGGCTAGCAAGGTGCTCAGCACGTTGATTTCGGCCATAGCCTCCATAAATACATCCCAACCTTTAACAATATCTCGGCATTTCTCCGGAACCGCTGAGACACGCTGTCCAAAATATACCCAAAATCAGTGTCGCTCGATGATGGCAGTTGTGGTAACGTGCGTGATAGCTCGGTGGGTGCATTTTCGGGTAGTACAAAGGTTAAAGTCCCCTTTTTAGAAGCCTCCTGGCGTACTAAAGTCAAATACCGTTGTAACACCTGACTGTACAATTTCACTTTTTCATATTCAGCCAGTTGTGAGTTCTGAAGAATGTCTCTCATTTCATCATCCAACCGGCGGGCTGTTATTTTTCTTATATCACTTTCAATGCCAGACCGCTCTTGGAGTCGATCGAGCTGTTTCTGAGGTACCAGGTACATTTTTTCAGCGTGCTCCATTATTGACGTTGTAGAAGCCCCGTAATCAATGGTACTGCAATACTCAACAGGGTCCCAATAAAAACTGGTTCACCAAGAGTCTTTCTTTTAAGAGAAAGACCCTTTCGACTCAAAGTCTTTATAAGTTTGCGCTTTCTCTTCAGGGTCCCAAACTGCTTAGCAGATAATGGTATGTTCCCTTTCAAGGTATTCAAGGCGATTTCAGCTATGGCCTGTACAACATCATTTGAAGCCCTGCAGAGAATAGCCTTCTGCTGATTGGAGTCGGCTTTTACCAGAAAATGTAAGAGAGTCAGGTTTCTCTGAACGCGTGAAGACATGACGACGGTCCGAACGTGTTTTTCAACTGAGTCTATGGTTGCGAGATCACCGAATTTTAGATTTTTTAAATACATAAGCCGTGGGTACATCTGGGGGGAAAAGACCTGTTCGCAAGCGATAGTCATCTGGGGTGTCGGCATTTAAATCCACCAACAAGTAACTGAAAGGTTTTTTAGTAGCGTCATCGAACGCTTCCCCAAAAAATTTGGCTCTTCTGGGGTACATCTGCCGGGACAGGGTTGTAATCTGTAGTTTATCTCTAGGGTTTTTAAACAGCACCATGTACTTTGTATTTAACGCTATGGTTCTACTTTTCCGGCCTTGACATAACACATTTTGGACGATATACATGATGCTAAGGTTTCTGTGGTGTACGTATTTGGTAAAAAATATCTCATTATTTTCACACGCAGACTCCATCAAATCATCAACTATAATCAAATTTACTCTACCTGGCGGCAGTAGCTGGTCGTCGGAAAACGACGTCGGTAGTCCTTCTATAAACTGAATGTATTGAAATTTCACAAGCAGCTCAGCGTACAGAGGTTGCCAGCAGCTGTAACACCAGACTATGTTTTCGGGTTTACGAGTCATAACGGTTGTTTTATAAAATAACTTTTACCGCAATTCGAGGGTCCGGACAAAATGCATGAAAAAGGGTGTTTTAACCTGACATCCATCGTGTTAATATCCGTAGGGGAACGATATCAAATTTTCTTGCAGCACCCGCTTGTCGAACACCACCTTCTGGGTTTTCTTTAAGGTCCGGGTCTCAATGCGCCAAACCTTTTTAACACGCACGATCATCGGCTGTTGAATAGAAATGTGGTTAAATTCCCGGCACTCTGCATAAGGGTTAACGCCATAGTCAAAAACCAAGTCCCGCAGACTCTCAAAGTTAACTTTTTCACAATTGTTCACATTGAGCGTAATGCCTTTCACCTTTAAACAGGCTTTCCCGCCAGACAGCTTGTACCCGTACGACATGGGTCCTGTTGATACAAACTCGGTGATGTGTTCTCCAGCATCGATTTCACTTGTCAGCTCACCCTAGTAGTCACCCAGTTCCGGATTACACTCACCCCCCCGGCTCACAAAGATAACAGAATCTGTGTCGTGGTACAGATAGCGGTTTTGCAAAGCATTTAGCAGCTTGTATAACTCCAAGCAGGCATAGGCTGTTGTAAAGCTAGCGATGAAAATGTTAGTGTTTGAATGTCCTGTATAGTGGTCCTTAGTGTGTTTTCACATAACACAGGCTGTGTTTTCATTGATAAATTCATAGGCTGACACCTCATGATAAGGCGCAAAGAAGCACTTGAACAATTCATCAGGGTTTCTCACAATGGTGGTCTGTGGTAAATTGAGTCTTTGACCATACTTGCCCCACAAACTGTTCAAGGCAATTTTTGAAAGCTGTCTTTTGGCCGGATTCTTTTTAATGTTGCCGGGGTCCAGTCAGACACCCTCTTTTTCACAATATTCGCTGATATATCTTTGTTGTTTCACGACATCAGTACACCACTCTGGAAACCCCGAAGCTTCCTGTTTCCCTTTCAGATGCAGCTTGATATAGTCGGAAAAAAGATTGTGTGAGGACTTTTCGAAATTTAGTAAATTTTACCCACTCTATACCCCAGATCTAAGGCCGTCTGTAATTCCAGAGTGCACCAGTCACCAGTCAAAGCGCGCTCTTCATCACTGTGCTCACAGGGAGTGGTCTGTTTTGTTTCAGCACACGTGCGACACAGTGTGAAAAACAGTTTTTTGCCAATTTTGGTTGGTAGAACTGGAAAGTACAAACATCTGGGTGGGTAAACTTTCATCTTCACTAAACCAAAATACCATTTTAAATCTCCAAAGTTGTTATAAATTATTCGGGGGTGACCCAGGGGGTATTTTTTAGTTTTGTTCACAAATGGATACAGACTGGTGAAATCATAGTAATGAATTTTTTCACCGGGTTGTGCGATGTAATGCAAACAAATAGCATTTGTTCTACCCCCAAAAAGTGAATCGTGTTGTTGCAGACGCTCTGGTAACTGCGCAACCGCTAGTTGTCCATTTCTCCATTTTCAACAAGCATGTCTCTGAACTCGTCTCCCACAAAACCTCTCATTTTGAGAAAATTAATTTTCACCATCGTCTTTCTGTGCAACCAACCAAAAGTAGTGTTTTTTTTCAGTGGATTAAAATAGTTTTCACAATAACAAACGTTAGAACCGTGAAAAAAGCAACAGTTGAACTCAAAGGCTGTCTGCACTCCGTCAATTACAGCATAACCATCCAGAAAATATGGGCCAACCTTGAACTCACCGGCCGTGGTTAACGTGTGTTGGATTTTAACGTGCTCTGTGTGCTTGATGTACATAAGCCATTGAATGCTGGGTGTAGAAAATCGTTTATGCTGGCGGTGGTAATTGTCATGGGGTAGCAATGCTATCGTCTCTTCCTGTAAAAACATAAGTCTGAACATAGCCATGCAGACACTAGCGATGGTTACAAACTGAAAGGGGTCGATGCACACAACGCAGGCAGCCCCCGACTCAGTCAGACGCGCCTGTCTGGTCATATTCATGACCTCGTCCCAAAACCTGACACAGCCTTCTCTTAGAATTGCCACATCCAGCTGGCAGTAGCATTTCAACTTTCTCTGTAAGTTAAACACAGTTCCCCTGCATTCTTCACACCAAGCCAAAAACTCGGCTTTCTCGCTCAGCAGCATGTAGTTAACGCCGTAAAGTTCTGGTGGCGGCATCGGGCCTACATAATTTTGGTTTTCTGAAGTGTTCATCAAGTGTGGAAAATAACCCTTTTTGTTTAGAGAATCGATAAATGTGATGTTCAGAGCTTTTACGGTTATACACATTATCTTACCACCCTGATTAATTAGTTAAACGTCCATCTTTACATCTTACAACTGTCTGATTACAAGGTAATTCTCATAACCCTTGCCACTGTGCGAAATGAATGTATAGTTTTTGAAACGACTATCGATAAATTTTCACACAAAATCCTTTAGATAAGTTTCACCATAAAATTCCCACCTTTGTTTATTGTTAATATGAAGAGCATGGACGTAATTTGGTATGTGTGTCCCAGTCAAAAGTCGAAAAAAATGTACAAATTTAGGGTTTGTCCAAAGGCTGTATGTAGCACAAATGTGTGTCAGGGGTGCCGATCACGTTGTTACAACGCAAGCACAGTTTCTCTTTACATTTGTGACTTGCGAGATTATAAACCCCATATTTCTCACAAAAGAACCTGCGCTCACACTTACTAACACCCGTCGCCACATTCTGAAAGTGTCTCGCCAAACACTGAGAGCTACGACAAAAGACCTTACAGGCCGGACAATTCTGAATTTCTGCATCAATTTCGCAACACTGGGGATCTAAACAGGTTTTACAAGATTTAACACAAGCGTGTGCGTTCCGATGACTATACGCTGCATGGCAGTTAGTGCAAAAATACTCCGCCCCCACAAAAGCTTTAATATTTAAAACACCGTAAAAATGCTCTTCATGCAGTAGAACAAAAAGTATTTTAGAATTTGGCGGCATGGGACCCGTTGTAAAATATTTCCAATCACCCTGGTCGGGTACAAAATTTTAATGACCACCTTTAAATGTTTTTCAAAAGCTGTAATGTCTGACAAATTAATTTTCCAATTCTCTGGAAAACCCAACTCTTTGTGCATTCCTTTAGCGCCCTGTAACATTTCCCTAACCTTCATTTAACAAACTGTACACACTCCCGGCGAAACACAGATTACCCCCCATGTAATGTACTGTAAGTCGATAAGGTGCACTTTTTTCCAAGCAATTACCCTGCTGTACAGAAATGATTGAAATCTTCTGCGGGCACCCCCCTGCATATTCTTAACTATCGTCACCACTAATCGGAGGCTGTCATCGGTGAGAACTTCTGTGTGGCTCTGTAAGAGGTTTGAGATATGGTTTAAAAAATCGGCAGCATTTAATTCTCTGCGGCATCTCCTGCATGAGAACAAGGGTTTGTTAAAACCACCCAAAGACAAACGCAGCTGTACAAAATCATTCACCCCTATGTTTGGAGAAAGTTCATCCAATATATGTGTCTATAGCATGTATATACGATGCTCTTCTGTCAAGATTAACAAAACTAAATTCTTCATAGTGCTCTGTTGCTCTAAAATTATTATAAGACCTGTTATAACTACGTATACGCTCCAGGAAAACTAAGGGTTCTCTATTCACAGCGACACCGTCACCAGTCTGATTCACATCGTTCATCACAACATGTTCTCGGTTTTCAAAGTTACCACCATCCCGTTCTGCTACAGCACCCCCGGCCATTAAGTTATTTTCTACCAATGCATTCTCATTGTGTGGTTTGGACGGCCCTTGGGAAATCTGATGCCTCTCTCTGAATCTTTTACGTCTCAACAAACATGCTTTTGCCAGTTTAATTCTTTTATTAATGTACAAACGCTTGATGTTGGCAAGAGGTCGGTCTTTTAAACACTTTTTAAACCGCATGTTTAGTCATTTATCACTGGGGATCTTCGCCAATGAACCATGAAACAGCATTATCAGGTTTTGAAATCCAGTGTTTAGAGCGCCATCCTCTTTAGAAATTACGTCTAAGAGGCTAGCAGCGTAAGCCTGGATCGGTTTTGGAAACAAGGAATGTACACTTGCTTAAGCCGCTCTTAGACACTCTAAATCTTAACAAAAGGCTTGACAAAGGCTCCAAAGGCTTGACATGCTTGGATTTCGTCAGCGTATTAACAGCCGTCTTCGACGCTGTCACCACCTTAGGGCCCGACGTTTCCTCCAAACTTTTTTCACCGCTCGTCGATACAGCTGCTGTGTGAATAAAAATAAAAGACTTTTTAATACCACGCCAATGCGCCATATCTCAAAATCAGAAAACTACACTAACCAGTATAAAAATTAAAATAAAAGACTTTTTAACACACCAACCAATGCAATCTAAACAGTCAAAATCAGAAAACTACGTTAAGTAGGATAAAAACTCCACACATGTGGCGCATCCTTACACAAAGGGCTGTGGGTGAATGGAACAAGCTACCCGGCCATGTTGATGTTGTTACACCGGTTTCCTTTAAGACAGTGATGGCGCTACTGGGACAAGCGGTTAGGTTAACAGCATATAGACACAAGACGCCGACCAGTCATTTTTTAACTTTAAATATGAAGTCTTAAAGGCTAAGCAGATTTAAAAATAAGACTTTTTAATACACCAAAACGTAAAACTACATGAACTAGGACCTTTCAACGAATTAACATTCTAACAAAAGAAGTAACTGTTGCAAGAAGTGGTTCATACCACATCTTGACCACTCTTAAATTATATTAACCTTTGGTTGCTGATTTTAAACATTTTGAGTTCGCTGTTTCAGTTAACATCTTAGCGGTTACCAAATTAATTTTTATAAATTAGTTATAGACACCTTTAAATGTGTATGCTAAAAGAATGTTTTATAACACGGCACAGACAATTCTTAACTAATACCGACCTTTTCTCACAAGCGATCTGGTAATATGCTCCGCACCCTCTGGTATAACGTGAACATCTGCCTGAGTCTCCACAAGGTTTTGAGGGGGTATTGTAAATCACAAACAAGGTTTTTTAAACTTGTAGCTCATTCCCTTACCAGCATCTGCGAAATAGACACAAGGGTGTATTGATGTGGAGAAAGTGCCCGTGTGTCTTTAAGATGGACATGGTCGTAAAGCGTTTTTCAAAACATTGTCGTAATTACTCACCGGCGTTGAAGTGTATCGCCATAACTGGACGTTTGTCACCTGTTGTTTTCGTTGCATCTAATGGAAAAGAATGGATACGCGCAGTCACTGCCATATTACTGAACAACTCCCTTGTAATTCCATTATAATAATTCAATATTGCATAATATACAAATATTATACAACGTTTTGCATCTATAGCTAACAACACGACTACATGAGATGTGCAATGTGACGCTGTAATTTTATCTCACAATAAGCCAGAAATACATACCTGAGAAATGTTGGAAACCCTCGTCTTCGTCTATCAAATTATGTAGTGTTAAGTCAGAAAATAAGACGTCTTCAGACTGTTGAATTTGATCGGTGTGATCCATTCTGACAAGTTAGACGATAACGCGGACTGATAGCCTTGGAATCCTGCCAAAGTTCAGATACCCCCCCCACCCCCTCAACCTCTTGTAAGAATCACGTTTCCCCCTAAATCCTTTAACCTTAGGTTTCATGGGGTGTGCACGTGTTGGGCTGTAGAAATTATTTTAAGAAACATTTTTAGAAAACATTTTAGACAGTTATAATGTTAAAATCTATATAATTTTAAGACATACATCTGTGTCTAAATTTCATAGCTGTTAAAACGTGGTGAAAATGTGCACCGGTGTCTATGATTGATTCAGCAACAGACCTCTAAGAATATTATTAAGAAAAATGTTTTTTTATTAATGGTATCGCTATAAGAAAATGTATCTGTTCTTTATAGCGATGTGTTCACAAACCATCCTTGACGTTTATTGTCACTGTTAATTGTACCCGCTTAAAATTTAAAACTTTTATTAACTTTCGCTATGAGGTCAATTTTAGCGCCCCCACCCCGCTGACCAGCCACATCCCTACTTCAGGACTCCTCACGGGGTGCGCACGTGTTGGGCTGTAGAATTTATTTAAAACCCTAACACAAAAGAGGCGTTAAATGATTATTTAAAGAAACATTTTTAGAAAATGTTTTAGACTGTTATAATGTATCTATTCTTCGCTATGAGGTAAAATTAAATTATTTTATAACTTTAAGACCAGTCCGTTAAAATATAAAGAACAACACCACATCATTTGTGTCACACTTTTGAAAAGCTGTTGCGAATGTGTTATTAAAAATAAGCTAAATGTGTCTTATTAAATTATTTTATAAGTTTAAGACCAATCCACGCGTGTTTAAAAGTTTCTACGAAAAAAAATTATTTTCTGCACAAACACATCATTTGTGTTTGAGTTGTGTGTTAATACTTTTAAAGTTTAAAACTTATAAGCTGATAAGTGAATACTTTTCGCTCTTGATAAAACACATGTGGCTTTGGGGGGGGTGGGGGTGGAGAGATGCAGCTGGTCGTTCTAAAACACCACAACCAATTGAAAAATGTCTTGAGTTATGTAGGCGTGGTTACACCTTTAGCTCATATTCTTAAATGCACCGGCTTGACAGGGGTGCCGCGTGTCCCTGGAGCTGTCAGACACCACCACTGTGTTTGTAGCTACGAAGATGGCTTCTTTGTGTGGAGAAACATGGGGTTCCTCTGCTCTACAAAGTGAAGAGGTAGGCTGCTAAAATATTTTTTCTGATGGTGGAATTGTTGTTTCAATCGGTGCTTAGCATATGTCATTTTAATACTTGGTCTTCTTTTTAGCAAAACCCGACCCCGCCCTCTGTGACGTGTGACAGTGGCTGTCGTGTGAGTTCGGATGGGGAACCTGGTGCTGAAGAACCGCCAGGTAGTGGTGATGAAACGTCGCTACAAATGGTAAATATTAACGAAAAACCCTAACACAAGAGGCGTTAAATGATAGATATTTTAGGTACAAAGCATGTCTAATTATTTTGTTAAGCCTTCCTTTTCTTTTTCCTTTAATAGAATAACGAAGAGGTTGACGCATCAATCTTCAAACTACCATCGTGCCTGAATGTGTCGTGTCTATGCCTGTGTGTTCATCTAAATGTTAATAATGATGATGCACAACCAGGTTTAGCTAATGATGTCCCTAATGAGCCCGATGTTATGGCCCAGATTGTGAAAGCAGTAGTTTATTGCATCTTCAAACACTGTTTAAAGGGGGTTCTGGTTGATGAATGCCCGGCCTGTTTGATTAACCACTCCGGTCAACAGGGTCACACATGCCTGGCTGTCGGCTACACAGATGGGTTTGAAGATGTGAGGTTTGCCGCGTTAGAAATGTATAAATCTCTCAGTTTAGCTCGAATTTCATCGGCTGTTCTGTACATCGCCAGGTGTCTGGATTTGTACACCGTTACAAATGACACTGAGCGGAGCATAAAACACTTACTGAAAAACATAATTGACGACCGCTCGCCATACGAGCATGTAGGCTCCATACTTGAACGGCTAGATGAAAAATTAGTAGGAGTGACTTTTGATGCATTGCAAAAGAAACATTATTCTTATTTTTACAGACGCAAAAAAAAAGATCTATGTAAAATGTGAAATACACGCTATGTGAATAGAGCTTTCACTCTGTTTTACAGACCCTGGTGTGCCATCGTCCGAAGAATGAAGAATTTCGAATGTATACGTCTGAATTCTTACAAAGAGTGCTTTACATACTTCTTTCTACAAAGCGTGATATGAAAAACAAAGAGTCGAATGCTAATGTCCTTAAATTTGTTAAAGAGATAGATGTGTATGTCAAGAACATGAGTGAAATTATGTTTTCAGATCAGAAATGGAAGCCTGGTGGCTTCTGCAGTGTGTATTCCAAAATACGTGTTTTGCACAGAACCTGTGGTAACACCATCCCGCTGATTATGCAGGCACATTTTTTTTGCTCTGCTAGATCGAATCGCCCAATGCAGCTTGCATGGTTTTAGACATGGGGAGCGGAAGGGCATTATGAATACTTTTTCAGATGCCTCAAAGTTCCTAAGCAATGTTGGGGTGGTAGTTACGTGTACTGAACTAATTTTCCGCACCAACATTTAATTGTTGATTGCAAACCGGTAACATGTGTGTACTGTGATGTTTCTGTGTTTGAAAACCTACTGTTGAAATAAAGTGGTTCACATTTCACATGCTTGAGAACAGGAACATTTGTGAAAAGTGTGTACTACAATGTTTCTGTGTTTGAAAACCTATTGATGAAATAAAGTGGTTCACATTTCACATGCTATTTGTCCTGCAAGTTCTTTCCGTGAGACTTTACACTATCACTGTGTGTGTCTGAAAGCTTACACGCCCTTGATGTTTTTTGAGACTTGTTGTCAGGGTCAACCACTCAGCCACCCAGCTGCGGCTGGTGCCGCTCACACCATGGGATCTCGCGGCCCTCACCAGACTCCCCACTCCCCCGTAACTCCCACATTCCTTAGGGTTATAATAGAGCGTGTTTAACCCCGCAGAAGACATGGTCGCCTTCCAACCCTAATACACGCTTTCATACACTTATTTATAAATCAAGGGATGTGGTGGCCGGGTCTTTTGGACCCTGAGGCTCAGGCCCGACTGGCAGGGGGAAGGCATGACATCCACCCCTTAACAACACACCATTGGATGGCATGGGGGCGGGACACCCACCCCACCGTGGACTCCCAGTGGCTGAAAAAGGGGGCGTGGCACCTGTCAAAAAACGTTTGACAAAAGGTGTTGCTTTATACTACTGATGGTTGCATGAATCCCTATGCTAACTGCTTCTACAATGTCCTTCAGGGCTTGATCATGGCGTCTCTCCTAGAGCGCAGGATGTGCTCCATGGTTCCTTGTTTTGAGCACAGAGGACACCATTCTGCTCGCCTCAGCACTAGGAGCCTTTTCCCCAGAATGCTCTGTAACTCAGCCAAGGCTCCTCATTCACACTCTTGAACTGATTTTAAGGGTTTTTAGCTCCTTCCTGACTTTATGGATCTTCACTGTTCTCAGGTTCATGGAATATAGTGCTTTAGCAAGTTTCTCCTCCTATGGACCAAACCTCTATGAAGCCTTGTCATAGTTTGCAGCTTTCTGTCAACACCAACTTTCTTTACCTCCAGCACTTTGTTTACATCATCATTAAACTGGTGCCACAGTGACTTTTTGCATGACGCTGGCCATCTGATTCATGTGCTTTTTGACTGGATACCGTTGGAGGCAGCATACGACACATGGAGGTTCTGGGCACTGTGGGGTGACTCTGGGGCTGGCTCCTCCTGCTTCCCACCAGATTGGACACCTGTGCATTGTGTCACATTTACTCCCTCCGAACATCTCATCTTTGCTTACTGAATTTTCAGACTCCTCGCATACTTGCAGGCTTTGCCACCGACCCAGTTCCTCGTCGTCTCCTCCCCGTGTCCATGTCCACTTACTTCTGGATTATACCATCTGCGTAGGGTCCTGATCAACACATCGCTACAGCCCCAGCCCCAGTGAAGGAAAAGTCTCCATCTGCCTCCTCCACCTTTGCAGGAAAAATTCAAAACCTTTACCAATCTGGTGTTGAAATGCCAGTGAGATTTTGAACTTTGAAGGTGAAGGAACAATAAAAAGAATGACATTTATAAGAGCTGGTCTGAAAAGCCATCTAGGTTAATAGAATAACCAGTGATTAAATTAAGTTGATAGGAATAGTAATAAACTCTTTCCAGCCTGGCTAAGAAAACCAGATCAGGTACAATTTTTGCCCAGATGTATTGCCTGGTATACAAGTTGATAATCCTTAAGACATCGATCATTGCAAACAGATAGCACTGTGCTTAGCTCCTTGGCTGTGCTAGGGTAAGGTTCTGAGCTAGTCCTTTCCAGCTACTCATTTTCAGTACAGTTAATATCCAAAATCACAATCAGCAGATTTGCACTGTCTCCCCTCAGGGCAATGTGCTGCCCCCCATCCTATACATTCTGTATATACAGTATACAGGCTATGGAAGCCCTTTTCAGGACAGACACATCATTAAGTTTGCTGATGACTTTGTCATTATAAGGACAGAAACTCAGTGCTTCTAACTGTCTCCACAGGGGAGCCGTTGATGTACAGTTGGGATCAATCAGCGTGGGCCCTCCTGAAGTCAATGATTATCTCTTTTGTTTTGTTTATGTTAAGAGATAGGTTGTTGTTTGTGCACCAGTCCACTAGTTGCTCCACCTCCTCTCTGTATGGTGCCTCATAATTGTTGTTAATGAGGCCCACCACTGTCGTGTCGTCGGCAAACTTGATGATGCAGTTTGAACTGTGCTTGGCAGTACAGTTATGATTCATCAATATGAACAGCAGTGGACTGAACACAGAGCCCTGGGGGTTCCAGAGAGGTGTTAAGGGGATGCACTTAGCTAAGCCTGGCTATCATGATCAATGGTCATCCATTGGCGCCTATCTGTCTAGGGAGTGCCAGATGGACATCTGGATTGAATTCCTGAGTATCAGAAGTAAGTGACTCATATCTCACGTTGATCAACCAATCAGGGACTGGTAGGGCCGAGTAACCCACTTGGGTCTCTGATGCCCATGAAACTTTCAGCCAATGAACGAGCTGAAGTTCCCCAGGTAAAAACAGGCAACACAGAGCTCCAGAGAACTTTCCAAAAAGAAGAATCCCAGGGGAGAGACAATTCCAGGGCAGGACGGCCCGCAGGCCAGAACAGTTCCCAAGGGCAGGACATTCTCGCAGTGCGCCTCCTGAACATCCTGAGACTCAGCCCGGACCACCACGTAACGGCCAGTGTGTCCGAGTGCCAGAACTTTGCTTTGTTCTAAGAGTCGAGAGCAGAGGTTGCCACGAGTAACCAAAGGATCCACCTGAGGTTAGCACCAGCAGCAAGCCTCGTTGACAGGTCAGTATTCAGAACTAATGCTTCATCAGGAATGAACCGGTCCTCTTCCTGACCTGCTGGGACCCACAGTCACTTTTCTCCTGTGCACAAACTTTGCTAGTTAAAGCTAACATTAACTAGCCGGTCTTCAGAGAGCAGCGCAGCAGGAATCTCTTCAGCCGCACCGAGCACTGCCTGGCACCGAGCCAGAGAGCGTGGATTGGACAGCACCAATCCTGCAACTCTTTCTTTGTGCCTGCAGGAGATCTGGATTGGATAAGTATTCAACTTCACTGCATAACAGCTCGAGAATTCAATTGTTATCCCAACCAGGTGATATCAGTTTAATTCCTAGGAGTAATGTACTTGTTTCGAGTATCTAATGTAGAAGTTATAACCAAGTTCATTTACAAAACGGTCTAAATGAATGATATACCGAACGTATGTCCTCTTGGTATGTGTAACTCTTCGTAACTGACTGAATATATATCTTTTGTATTCTGATTACCCTCACGATAAGATCTGTTAGGTTTACATGCATATTCTGTGTTAATAAATGTATCCTCGTGTATTAGTACCTGTGTGTGTGCGTTGTTTGAGTTATACCACAAGCTTGGATTCTAAGGCCATTAAAAGAATCATTTTGTGATTTACTGCCACAATTAATAATTGTCCCAGTAAATGCCCAAACCCCTACAGAACTGGTGCCTCGGGAGAGCACACTACACCAGTTACAAACATCTTGGCACTGTTGTCGATTATAAATTAACCTTTGAGGAAAACATATATGCCACATGCAAGAAGAGGCAACAGTGGTTGTTCTTCTTAAGAAAACTCTGCTCTTTTAATGTGTGTTTATGACTTTATTCTTTAGAACTTTCATTGAATCTGTCCTCATATTCACTGCAATATCCTGGTTTGGTAACCTTAATACTGTACATGGAATAAAAGCAGAGTGAGCAAGATTGAAAAGGTAGCCAGAAAAAATATTGGTGCACAGCAACTACAGCTTTCAGATATCTACTGTACTGTACGTCAAACAAATACTGTAGTGCAGAAGGCCATTATAATCACTGATTGCAAGACCACCCCTTGCACAGAGAATCTGACCTCCTTCCATCTGGGCATCGATTTAGACTGCTTAGATTCAAGAGCAATAGAACTAAGTCATTATTTATTCACACAGCTATTAACCTGTTCAGTTTGGACAATTGACTGTATATTTTACTCTATTTATATACCTTAATTTAATTTCTCATCATACATGTACTGTATGTCTTTTATTTGTTAATGGGTTCATGTTGTGTAATGGTATTGTGTGATGTGTTATGTCTTTACCTGCAAGCAAAGCAAATTTCTCATCTGGGACAATCAAGTAAGTGACTCACTCTCATGCTCACATTTTGTATGCTGCTATAGGAATTGTCAGAAAGACAGACAAAATGCACTAATTATTATTTTTTTATTTAGACTAAATTAAAATCCAAGTGAACTTAATCTTCTGTAGTTGTTTCAAATCCTTCGGATATATTTGTATATGATACTTATTTTACAAACATTTTTAAACACAGTAACAGCTTTTCAATGAGGCCTCCAACATTTGGCATTTCGCAGTGTAGCGGCAAGGCTTATTAAAGTACAGGAATTAAGTTTGCTGCTCCATTGCCAGACTCTCTCCTTCATCTCAGTAGTGCTTGATACAGAGAGGCCATTCCATGTGGTTCACAATGAAGGTGTTTTTTTTAGCTGATAGAGTGTCCTGTGAAATGGAAATCTAATAGGTAAATTGATTCTTAAAATGTAGAGAGCTTTGCAAAAAATATATTGGTGCTTTTGGAAAATATATAACTGATATGTAACTGCTGTGCTATGTGCAGGTTTTTAGAAGACAGTGCGTCAACAAAGTACACACTGTCTAGGTTACTTTAGAAGACAGTGTACCAAAACAATATATACTGTCTGGGTCATTAGATTAGCCGAAGGTAACTGACAAGCTTTGAAAAAAAATCTAGTGGTGCTTCTTCTTTTGTTTTTATGATGTAATCTGTTTTGTCTTAAGGAAAGGGGAAGTGTTAGAAGGGACAAAGTGCCCTTTGCAACATCTTATAAAAACCCTGTACTGCTTGTAACAAATTGAGTCTCTGACGCACTCTGCAGAGTGACAGCAGGGCTCCTATATTGCAATATGAATAAAGACCTTACTAAGTGAATGAGAATACCTCTCCTGGCTCTTCTTTGATCAAATTCCACGACACCTGATGAGGAACAACTCCCAAAGCTGAGATTCTCCAGCAACCCTAATAAATGGTCATCTCTGGTGCCTTGCAGTCTTGAGATTCGAATGCAGAGTCTTATCCCAGGTTGTTTACAACCCTAAGGTCAGAGTGCATTGTAACTCATCCTCAGCCATTCAGGAATTGGTAGGGCAGGTTAACCCCACGTGGGTCTTGAATTCCCATGAAACTTTCAACCAATGAACGACCGTAGTTCCTCCAGGTAAAACAGGCAGCACAGAGCCCAGAAGTTGTGCCTTCTGGACATCCTTAGACTCCAGAAGACAATTACGTAACGGCCAATGTGTCTGAGTGCAGGACTTAACTTGTGTTCTAAGAGTCGAGAACGGAGGTTGCCAGCGCGTAACCAAAGGATCCACCCGAGGTTAGCCCAGCAGCAAGCCTTGTGAACCCACCGCGAACCCTCACCTGATCAACAAGTGAACTACGGTCGGAACTGTGGACAGCTGAAATCAGTATACAGAACTAGCGCTTCATCAGGAACGAACTGGTCTTCTTCCTGTCTAAACAGTGTGATCTGTTTGGACCCGCAGTCACTTTTCTCCTGTGCACAACTCTGCTAGTAAGTCAGATCTAACTAGCTGGTCTTCAGAGAGCCCACTGCTAGAGCATCGCAGCAGGAATCTCTCCCACTTCTCTCCAGCCGCAACACCACTGCTTGGCACCGAGCCAGAGAGCGCCGATTGGACACAGCAACAAGCCTGCTGCTGTTTCTTTGTGCCCGCAGGAGATCTGAATCCACACAGATTGGATGAGTATTCTGCATTACAGCTCGAGAATTCAATTGTTACCTCAACCTGAGTTGATATACTTTTGAGTATCTAGTGTAGAAGTTGTAACCAAGTTCATTTACGAAACGGTCTAAATGAATGATATACTGAACGTATGTCCCTCTTGGTATTTGTAGCTCTTTGTGACTGAATATACCCCTCACGATAAGATCTGTTATGTTTATATGCACGTTATGTATTAATAAATGTATTTTCGTGTATTAGTACCCGTGTGTGTGCGTTGTTTGAGTTATCCTGCAAGGTTGATTCTAATAGCCATCAAAAGAATCATTTTGTGACTTACTGCTACAATTAATAATTGTCCCAGTAAATACACAAACCCCTACATTTACTGGTGCCTCGTGAAAGGATGCCTACATCAGCATAACTAATTTTTAATGTCTTGTTAAGAGCAATGTTCACCAAAGAATGAAGAATGCAAGATAAACTAGCTTGTACAAGAACATTCAAATACACTTCAACATACAGTAAGTGCATGTTTCAGTGTTTATTTGGTATTCCATATGTACTGTACAATGAAAAACTTATATCTTTAGTTGAGTCTTGTCTATGACATGTCTTTTAGATGTTTATCTGCTTTCATCTTTACCTTGTTCTCACACCATTTCAATCTTTTTTTCATATCAAACTCGAACTTAGACATTAACGACATAAAAGATATGTCATAGATAGGACTCAGCTAAAGATATATTTTTTTCTTTGTATGTATGGAATGCAAGACAAACATTGAGACACATACTTATTTTGAAGTGTATTTGAACGTTATTGTCCAAACTCGTTTTTACGTTCCCAGATAATACAATTCTTTAAAATTACACTGTCTAGTGCCCACTCTCTTGCTACTTAGATATACCTCACTCTCTGAAGGTCTGTGTTATTCAGAAAAGGAAATATCTGTTTGATGGTCTGGAGTACATAGCTCAATATAGAATGGCAAGAAAGTGATATTTTTTTATATTCTAACTGGTTTGCTAAAATGTTTCCCAACTTATGTTTCCTTAATTGATTTTGAGTTTTTTCATTGGATTGTTAGCATAAACATCACTCAGTTCTTTGATTTTGTTCCTTTTTTTTCCTGAGATGAATATGACAGAATTTTGTCCCTCAGTACTACTTTGATAGTTACCTAAAGTAAAATAGTAAACAGATCTGTTGAAGTCCTCATCTTTTAGGAGCAATGTACTAAAGCACCAGATTATATTGGGTTGTTTTAAGTTGCTTACTACTGGAAATTAAAGCAACAGGGTATGATCACTAATTGTAATGTGGTAATGTTAGTATCCGAAATGTAAGATATGATTGAGTTACGGTACTAGTGAGAAAGAAAACAATATGAGAAAATGACTGATGAAGGGGTGATACTGTAAATAAGAATATATGCTGTTTTGGTGTGTTTCTCAGTAGTGTTGTGTAGGTATTTGTTCAGTTTTTTTATTCATATCGTTTTATTTTTTGAAACACTTTGTGCTAGTTTGATTTCACTTGTTCTGTAAGCAATTAAAATATCATTCATTTTAATTATTGCTGTTTATATGTAATGTTAATATATAATATATAATGTTTCTTTTCAGTGTAATGGAAAATGAAACTTCCTAAAACATCAAATAAATTCATCACTTAGCAACACTTCTAGTTTTTAATTTGGCTCATGGCACTAAATACATGAACTAAGAAACTACATTTCCGACTTGTCCCACACATTCAGCCATTTAAAGTGGTGCACCACTGCAATAACGTGTATGTTAGAAGAAATATTTTTCATAGTGAAAATGTTAAAACCATAACTGTTAAGTAATACTGTACTTCCAACGATATTAATGGTACAACACATTTGTGTGACTTGCAATATTAAATGATAAACTGTTATTGTATTAAAAGATGTGGTTTATATTGCAATTGAAATATAGATATTATACAGTAATTACAACATAAAATGAAATAACTGGTTTTTTAATCATTATATGTACGCAATGATTTGTATCTTTTTTATATATAGTGCTAATAAAACTGGTAATTTAATTATAATTGTTACATTGTGATAAATTGCGTTAGAAATTATCACCATAGTTGAAAAGGGGTTTATGTACAAAGTAGTTTGACAAATTGTTTTTCACTAGTATGTTATCAGTGTATGAAAGCACAGACACTTACTGGCTTTAATTTCGATTTGCACCAGTACCTGTTTCTCTTGGCCACACGCAGTTACAATGTGCTCTTAAGGCAACAATTTCAGCCTTTTTCCACCCGCAATACACTTTATAAAAATGATTAAATTTCTCTTTCTCAGAAGCCAGAACAAAATTAATAATTACCCCATTCTTTGTGTAAGCAAGTAAAGCTTATTCTAAACATTCTAAATACTCTTTGCTGTGTCCAACAAAGGAGACACGATCCGGGTATGTATGAAGCAGCCATTTTCTTTATTACGTATGCAATCGGGAGCCAAGGCCGATGAAGCACTGACTCAACTTACTGATACAAAAGGATGCTTTTTATACAAAATCACAAACAGAAAACTCACCCAGAACAGTTTCAGGACAATTCCATGCCATATATGGTGTAAAGCCAAGGCTGCTAGCCTTGGTACGTGATAAACTGTAAGAATATTCTTGGGTTCCTTTAATCATTGTTTAAGCAGACATTATTTACTTCTAGATTTTGTTAATCATGGCTTAAGCAGATATCGCGCACTCTCAGTTCTGGACAGGCTGCCCGAAGCTGGCTCTGCCCTTCATGTTCCAGGCGCGCAGCCAGCTCACACTTAAGTTGCAGTTAATAATTTTCCATTATTCTAGCAGGATAATTAGTAAATTATATTAGTAAATTATTCACACAGAAAAAGCAAACTAGTGAAATAAGAGAAATAAATGTTTGATCCCTCACCTTTTAAAGTTTTAATTAAGTGATCTGGAATTTATTGATGATTTTTTTTTTTTACTTTTTGAGTGGTGTTTATTTGTTTTACATGTTTAACAAAACATTTGTCTTCTCTGCACCACCTGGCAGTGTTACACAGTAGTGCAATCCTGCATGGACTACTGGGGAAAAATAAGAACAAGATGTCGCATGTCACCTCTGCACAAAATAACCTACCGCAGCATGCCTACAGATAGCTTACTCATTTTTAGATGGCTGAATCTGTATTTAAGTTGTAAAATCATCAATTTTATTTTTATTATTGAGGGAATTATTCTTAATTCCTTCTCGGATAAGTCTTTTTATATTTTAAATGCTTGTGTCTTGTAACTTTTCACTGCAGCAGTTGTGAAAGTATGTAGTTTTGCTTTTGTCTATATACAGTATGCTGAATTGTCAACGTATGTTACATAAACAATGAGGAACTTGCTTGACTGCTCTTCACGTGCACAGCCAATGTCTAATCCCTTTTATGGACAAGTTTTACAGACTTTACAGACTTTAATGTTTAAAAAGACCACTCTTCTCTTAAATACTTGTTGGAGTCTGTCTAGGCTCCCCTGTGTAATAATGTAATAATGAAGACTTCTGCTACCCTTGCTGTCATTTGTTTGACACAACATCATTAAGCAATCAATCAAAAAGTATTGATTCTGTTCTGGGGTATTGTGAAGAGAGGTGGACTGCCATGGCTGGAGGAATAGATGAGTGTGTTGTGAAGTGTCCACAGTGCTTCTTAACACCATCATGTCCTTGAGCATACAGATTTTATACAATTTAAAGGTGATTAGCTACAGTACAGCAAATTAGGTTCAACAAATAAAAACAGTAAAAACAACACGATCTGGTGGTAAATTAATTATTTCTTGAGCAAAGTAATGTCAAAATGAGTAAGGAAAGTTATCAAGTTAAAAAAATCTGAGAAGCAATATTCACAGATAATATTGTCATGGAGCTGGTTCGGACTCCCGTTAAATGTGTAATCAAAGACCAGATGCAAGATGGTATAATCCGGAAGTGACTGGAGTAGGATATCAGGGAAGACACAGCAGGTTAAGGTCGGGTAGAAACAAGGGGTGATAACAGCAGTGATCTAGTGCCTGTGGGGAGCACAGGCGAATGACTCCAAAAGGAAGTCCAATGGGGGAAATCAGGGCACAGTCCAGGTGCTGGGAGATCCATCCAAGAATCTTGTCCCGAGGCCAGTCAAAGTGTCTCATTTAATTAACATAAAAGGGGAGAAACACTGAGTTTAAAAACATATCTGAGTGTGTGTTTGCACAGGCACGTAAAACAAACCTGCTCTTTGTATGACTGTAATTCCCTTCCCCTAACTTTTAGGGCATTTTCACATGTACTTATATAAAAACAAATATTTGTAGTGTTATTTTCATGACAGAAATATCGATTGACTCAATGATTTCAAATATGCAAATCAGTTTGAGGAAGTGTTACTTTATTTCTCAATGTATATTCCTAGTACACGCCCCTAACAAGTTTGATCAAGTGTGCGTATACTCTGTTGTCTTTTGTTGAGAGGGTGTTATCTAATTTCGAGATATACCACAGACGTACAAACTCTGTCAGTCAGGTAATTCAAGGAAATACATCATCCCTCAGAAATAAAATAAAAATCTCAGCTTTTTGTTTCTAATTATACTTTTGTACATGCTCAAACACATTGTGGTCCTCAAATAGCCTGCCTGAACTGGAGATTTGGTTTGTACAAAGGTGGAACACACTCACATGCACCTTTTCCTTCATCATATCTTAGTTTATAGCTTATCTTTAGCTACTCTGTTTTGATCAGGATGTGGAGGAAATTTTGTCCTGAGTCCAGTCAAAGTGTGTCTGTATATGAATATGCAGACACTTTGATCTGTATCAGTGAAGTACATCTCAGTTTAAGTTTGCACAAACATTCTCTATGTATAACTTAATTCTATTGTTTCCCATCATTTTCAGGTCGTTCACTCAAGTACTTATAAAAAAACACATATGTGAAGTTTTATTTCTATGTCCTGTGGTAGGCATTTGTAAGACACACTGATTTGTGCAATGATAAAGCAAAATGTGAAATATGCAAATCATTCTGAGGTCATTCTGAGTGTCATTTTATTTCTCATTGTAACCGTATATTCCTACTACATAAATGTGTGTACTTTTTTCACACTCTGCATTTGTTCTTTACTTTACTTTAGTTTACTTTACTTTAGGTGTGCCTGTTCCATAGAACAGCTTGTAAACTTCAAACTAGGTTTTGAGCATGTTGACCTTGCTGGGTTTTGTAATTTGAATGAAGATCAAAGGAGACATGAATGGGCAGTTTCATATCTGCACACCACCATCAATATTTTACACCTTGAGGTGAGAATTGAGAGATAGATCTAGTTCATAAAATGTATTATGCAGTTGTGATATTCCTGCTTTGCAAAAGTATTTATTTTAGTTTTGGCACTTTTCTTGGGGAGGCATTAAAACGGTTTAATATTACAAAAAGTAGTCTGTAAAAAGCACAATACCCTATTAAACCCTATTTGTTAATATGGTAGCAAGGTTTCACACAAACAGAGATTTATTTAGTTCTTTTAGCTCTGTCCGCTAGTGTGTAAGTGTGCCAACACAGTGGAGTTATTAAATCCTGGACCAGGGTACACTAATTTTCTTACTTAAGGTAAAATGAAATATACTATCTGCCCTCTGTCCCTCACTTTTATACATACAGCCAAAGGGAAGAGGATTAGAGTCAGACTGCAGGCAGACTCTGTATTAAAAAAGCTGTAAACTTAAAATGATCCACTAGTGATCAGAGTTTAGTATCACGTATATTGTTCCCATATTGGTTTAAAGGAGATGAAAACTCTGCCTGTAGGGAGTCTTTCATAATTAAGAACTTAACTTTATAATATTAGTCTCATTTCTTTGTACATTTCCCTTCTGCAGTAGGACCTTTGAAATGAAATAATTGTAAATGTGCTCTATTTCACCTTGGTTCTTTTACACTGTCAAGGAGTAGTGGAGATAACCAAGGGCTGTTTAGTAATTATTTAGGTATATTTTAGACAATGTACAGTACTTTGTACAAGTTTGAGTTGCACAGCAATATGGATTAAACTTTGATGATTTTGTCCAGCCTCGTTCCAGGCTGGAATCTGTCCCTTTCAATCAGAAAAATGAGACCTTCATCTTTACCAGATATTCAACCCCGAGATTAATATATTCAACCCAGATTGAACAGAATATTATCACGTAAAATAATGCTAATCTGTCATTTTTTTCTATGATACACCCTGTGTCCCTTGAGGGAATGTCTTTCAGAACCTGCATTTTTTTCACACTTTTTAACATTTGCCAGAGAAACAAAAAAGTCACGACTCAACATGCCTGCCTTAACAGGGACAATGAATGATCACTTGTTTCTCAGAGTTAACTGAATTTTCCAAACACTCTCTGTCTTTTCATTCAGTGGTTATTCTGTTCCTCTTTCTAACATTCGCCTTGTGTGCTTGTTACCAACTTATAAATTAGAATTGAAGAAAACATATATGGGTACAGTGTAGAATAGGCAGAACTTGCCACTGCAGTCCTTATTCTAACTTGACTCAACTCACTGCTTTGACGTAAACGCACACAGCTCTGTATCATATGAACACTTTCCCTCAGAATATAAATTCATCTAGATAAAAAAAAGGTTCAAATGGAAAAACAGTCCCCTAAGACATCCACTTACAAGCTTGGCAGTAAAGATAATCTGAGAATCATTGTGGCCAAATAAAATCAATTTTACAGCCTTCACAGCCTTCTATTCGATTAGACAAAGGAAGACAAGTTCTGATCAAAAGAGGTGGATGGACAGCAGCCAGAAAAGCAGATGCAGAGGGGAGCTCTGCAAAGAAGAGAATTAAAACTAAATGGAAAGACTGGGAGAGTGTGAAATCAGACAGAAGCAGACTCTGAGGGGGTATAGGTCAGGCTGACTGAGTGTTGAAGTGTGGAAGAGTCTAACTCTCCCAGAGGGACTGGTACAGTAGTTAAAGATGGAAGATTGTGGTATAGCTTGAAACAAGTGTGTATGGGTGAAAGAATGCAGGTTGTAAGACAGGTGTCTCTTTTACTCAGCAAAGAAATGTATTTGGCAGTCAGGCTCATTAAACATTTGATGACTAACAAAAAATCCTTAAGTTTTAAATATGATATATCTATAATAAATATGATATATATATATGAAATATGAAGTATGAAGCATGTCTGTCTAGACATGCCACTTACTGTATGTATTCACTTTTTATGTTATGTGTTAGGAATATACTTTTCCCTCAGAATCAGAATTGCACCTGAACTGAAAGGGGGGAGATTTACAATACATGCATTTTCAACCTCAGCAGTGAGGAGCGGACGGGGAACTCCACAGCCCTCTTAAGTATATTAGAGAGAATTTTAGAATACCATTATTCAAAACCCATGGATGGAAAGCAGCCAGAAAGTGGACTGTGACACCAAAAAAGTACCAACCCACCAGAAGGGCAAATTTCAGACATAATTTAACACTGTTTCCTGTTGCAAAAGAACAGTTGTGTAAGAGTCAGAGAATGCATACTGTAGCTTGTTCCAACTTGCTCTACCAGAGCCCAACTGTAGTGATTCTGAAGATTTCAGAATAAAATGATCTTCTAGGTCTCCTCTGCTAGGTTGTGTCTCTCAAAGTAAAGAGTGTACTATAAGCAACAAGAAGAAATCAGAAAACCTCTAGGATAATGTTCTGTAAAGGCACAGAAAAGGATATATATTGAATACAAACAGTATATAGATATAAAAAGATTTAAAGGTCTCAAATATCATTTGGAACAGTTAAGACTATCTGTTTAACTGTACTTATTTTACTGTAATGTGTTCTACTGTAATGTAACTACTTTGACATTTATGAAATGGTTTCACAAAACATTATGAGACAATAGTACAAGACTGTATTAGAGAGATGAGCTGGCAAAGACAAGAAATCAAGACAGCATCCACACAGTCATGATGGAACACAATCAGCAGTTTGCTTCTGAATTTCTCTGTCTGACACACCCTGCTGATGGATCACACAGATCAGCACACTGGCTGCACAGACACTCATCACTTCTTGTTTCCAGAATGGAATGAACCTGAACTTGTTTGCTTGCAGGCCCCACACTGATAACTCATTTCAGAATATGCTGCTTCTCAGAAATACAGTATTCACCCCACTTCCAACTGTCCGTCCCATCAATTTTCTGACCACTTCATCCAGTACAAGGTTATGAGGATGCTGGACCCTATCCTGGCAGAAATGAGCACAAGGCAGAGTACACCCTGGATTGAATGCCAGTCCATTGCAGGGCACACACAGGTACAGACATGCACACACTCACACCAGGGCCACTTTTTCCATGTGAATGTAACAAATACGCCCCTGGATATAACAGGGATCTCAGCCACCTGGACTAAGGGAGTTCTCCTTTAGCTCAGCCGGCAAGTTCCCTGCTGCATGACGCCAGAGACCTGGGTTCATGCCCAGGCAGTGAGGGACAAACTGGCACTAACACAGGAGAGACCCACTGTGCCACCGTGACATCTACAACAATGCTTCACTTTGTTGAACTGCAGGTGAGTTCAGGGCATTTTTTTAAATAAGTATTTTTAAAAGATTATATTATATATATACTGCACTTGCAAGCTCAAATGGAAAGTTTTCGAATACACTGCTTGCTATTGCACCCCATTCCCCCCCCCCCACCATGCAATCAAAACAAGAGAGTGAAATCAGTTTTAGCAGATAAGTCACTACCAGCTTGGCACAGAAGTGATTCTTATCACCTCACTTTTTATCGCCTTGCTGCTATAGGTGGACTTTGTTCCAAACAAGCTGGGAAGCTAAAGCACAGTAAAACCCATTTTTTTGCATTTGTTTTTTGCATTCCTGGCACCTTTTTTGCTTTCTATATGTGTTTCAAACAGTAAAGAGACAAAAACATGTTTTGTTTCACATTCGCCTTGCTTTTTCATACTTAAAACATCAGTTGTCGCTCTCTTCTGCGTCTGTTCCCCAGTGTCCAACTAAGCCTCAGGATTCCCCCTCCTGGCACTGTTACCCCTGATGCTGTCTTCTTGGCCCTATGTCTGTTCAGCATCCCATCCTATGATTACACTATCCCAGCTTCCAGTTCTTCCCCGGGTTCTCCAAACAACCCCCCCCACCCCCACCCCCAGCTCAATGCCATCTCCTCACCCACGGGTCTGTCCAGTGTCCTGTCTCCAGTTTAGTCATTGGGTATCCTGCAGCTTTAGATGTCTGCCTTCTCCTTTAGCGTTATGTCCGTGTTTCCACGTTCCTACCTCTCTGTTTATGCATCTGTTACTTTGGGGTTTGAGCAGCCCTGAGTTGAGCTGAGGTGGGCAGGGGGGGGAATAACAGTCAGATGATGCTGTTTTTTATCTGAATACTTAAAATTATAATGTGAATCTCTATCGTAAGCAGGGAAATGTTGCACAAATGAAAAAAAAATGCTGATTGCATTAGCATTCACCCTTCTGAGGAAATATTTGATGGAAGCACATTCAATAGCTATTGCATCTTTGAAAACTCAGAGAGAAAAAAAAATGAAATGCTTCAGCTACGCTATTTTTTTTTTCTTTCATTACTTCAAGCAATTTGCATTTAACAAAGCCACTGCTATGATTTATGATCTAGGATCTATGATATAAATCTGTGGGAAACTTGACAGGTGCACTTTCACTGAAATCAGGTTAAACCAGTTATGATTATACATAGAATTTGTGTCCATGACTGGTAATTATTATTTTTCTACTCTTCCAGTGATTTTCAATGAAACAGCCACTGCTATGAAGAACAAATGCACTGTGGGATCCATCTGCTCGTTTTTGCGCTATGAGCCCTGAAGAGTCTCCACCCAGGTGATCACCAGAGAGAGGGGAATTGTTTAATCTT
This sequence comes from Lepisosteus oculatus, assembly GCF_040954835.1. NCBI lineage: Eukaryota > Metazoa > Chordata > Actinopteri > Semionotiformes > Lepisosteidae > Lepisosteus > Lepisosteus oculatus. The sequence continues at coordinate 3,027,343 of NC_090713.1, forward strand.
ACATTTCATGAGTGGAATACTATTACAGTCAAGTTATAAGAGCTCATTAACAAATATGGGCAGATAAGATGGCCATCTGTCCTGTGGTGGATATGTATGGCCAAAGTCAGGAGTCTCAAATTCAATTCCTGTAAGACCTATCATGTCCTACTTTTTTGCCACCTTAGCTCTCAGTTGCATAATTGTCAGCAGCTATATCGCCCTGCAGCTTACAGCTGGCAACCCACTGCATCTAAGCAGGTATGAGCCTGGTTAGTACAGTACCTGGATAGGAGAAAAACTAAGGTTGCTACTGGAAGAGGAGTTTGTGGGGCCAGCAGGGGACGCTCACCCTGCATTCTGTGTGGGTCCTAATGCCCTATACACTATACTGAAAAAAAGACCGCTTTCAGATGAGATGTAAAACCGAGGTCCTGACTCTCTGTGGTCATTCCAAAGACCAGGGTGTTTCTTGAAAAGAGTAGGGGTGTTACCCTGATATCCTGGCCATATTTTGGCTTTTACCAATCATGGCCTCCTGATAATCCTCATCTCTAGCAACACATACAAACACCGGTTCAATACATGAGATACATTTATTAAACATAAATTGTGCACCAAACATATATCAGTCTGCCTGGATACAGGTGGCAGACCTTACTGTGAGGGTTATCAAAAATACAAAGTATATAATCTCGAAGAGATGCAAACACAAAGAGATACACAATAGAGAATATACTTCAATATACCGTTCGGCTATTTCATATCACTAATCAGTGTCATTACCCACTGTTACACTAGGTAAATACAGTACTCATGAATTAAATTGATAACAACTTGTGTTGAGGTAACAATTAAGTTCTTGAGATGCAATTTAGAACATGGGGTTTACTTATCCACTGTGTATGGGTTTGGATTTCTCGGCACGAGCACCAAAGCCAGCTGACAGGCTCTGTTGCAAGCTCTGTCCCAGCTGTCGTCCAATAGGCGTCGTCCCGGCATCCTCTGGCTACCGGCCAACCAGTCGAGGTGCAGCTCAGCAAGCAGTGCAGTCGTTTCTCCCAGGTGTCTACTAGTAGTCCGGCTGACTAGTAGAAAGTCTCTATGCACAGACTTGCGTGTCCTCGCAAGTCACTCTTTTACACGGGAAGAAAACTGGTTCGTTCCCAGTCCAGCACTGCTTCTGAATAAACTATTCAGGTTGTTGACAAGGGTCCAACTGTAGGCTGCCGTTGATCAAGAGGAGCATTCATGTTGGTCGTTGCAGAATTCTCGGCCTTGCGCTTAGAACAAAGTCCAAGTCCCAGTGCAGACAACACTGGTTGTCATGTGATTGTCCCTGAGATTATGCAAAAATGGCAGAGGAGAGCAAAGACCTGAGCTTGTGCCAGTATTTTAACCAAGACACAGATGTGCGATTGGTTTAGAGTTTAGCGGAAATTGATAACTTACGTGGCGTTACCAAACCCTGCAAGTCCCTCATTGGTTCACCAAGGTGAGAGATGAGTTAATGACCCCTGACACCTAGGACAGCAATCCAGATGTCCCTAGGGATGACCATTTACAGATGCAGCCATTCAAAATGCGCGGTACAAACCCGCGGTACGGTAATCTACCCACAAGCCACCGCGGGGCACCGTAGGGCAAAATGACCGACAGGGGCACTCGTGGTGCATTGGTTGGTAGTGAAAAGATTTAATCATTTAATGTCTTTACTGTGCACATTTTAATCCGCTTAGTTTTGAATATTTATATGGAATTTTACCACTAAAGGGAAATTTTAGTAGCTGAGCATAAAAAGAAGAGGAGCATAACGCATCTGAAGGTCATAAACGAAATTAGTTTAGGAACATAAACATTACTGTATGTACGTAAACTGTACTGTGTATGGCTGGTCTTGGTAGTTTAAAGAAAAAATACACACCAGTCTTTCATTTAACCCTAAACATTTTAAGCATGAAAGTTTTATGAAACGGTCCCCAAATATGCGATTGCTGTATAGAATGAATTTTAATTTAAAAAAATTATTTAACATGAAAATTAAGCTGTTTACATCTTCTGCCTGAGAACAGTCACCCGTTGCTAAATAAATGATTATTTTGTTTATTTCTTTTGGACATATATTTGAACATTTCCATCGATTGTACAAGCACTTGGAAACTGTCCAATCCCTAGTTCATCAGGCATTTTCTTTTACGCTGCGGGCATTCTCCCGGTCTGGCACCCGTCTGTGTCTTCTAGGATATAATGCCAGCAAACTCTTGTTTTTATGTCCACTATAACAGACAATCTCCTTTGCTTTTAACCGAGCGTCTAACCCCTCTGATTGGAGAAAAAAGACATGCTGGTTTCCGATGACATACAAGTGGAAAGATTACAGATTTTAATCGTCTTTTTCCTGAACCAGGGAAAATCATGTTTCTCTATAACAATAATAAAAAACTTTATTTTACATATCACCTTTAAAAGTGGCATCTCAAAGCAATACAGTAGATGTAAACCACAGATTACAAAGTAAATACCCAGACAAATGCAAATGCGTTTTTAATAAAATGCTTTTATTCATTCAGCAGAGAGAGCGTAAAACCTGGGCGTAACAGCTGTTCCTTTTTCTGATCACTCGCTCTCTGGATAAACGTCTCACCTGTCATGTTCTTTGTTTTCCTAACTTGCTGATTATGCCTTCTGCGATCCACTCCTGCCCTCACACATAAAGAAGACTATTTTAAATTTCTTTGCGCGGTCCATTGTGCAATTAACCCTTGTATGTGCTGTCCTTAAGGTGATATCACATAAAGATGATATGTAAAATAATGTTTTTTATTATTGTTATAGATAAACATGATCAGATTTTCCCCGGTTCAGAAAAAAAGATCAAAAGTATACTAGTTTGTCACTAGTATACTTTTAATACAGTCTTTGCTGTGCTCTAGAGGATCCTTGTGATATTTCGAGCTCTGGTTGAATGATAAGTGTCGCAGTTTAAATAATTTCCGTAGTTAGAAATTATGAAATGCTCTGTTAAAAGCAAGGGAGTTTTTATGTCCGCTGCAGTAAAAGAAATTGCCTGACAAAATAGGGCTTGGACAGATTCCAAGTGCATTTTTGCAATTTATGTTGCATTGTCCATTGTGCTGCTGTAATACAGTTTAAAATAATTCAAAGTCTAAACAGTATCAGCTTTATTTATGGGTTGCAGTTTAAAAAAAGCCAAAAACCGCACTCAAAATGCAATTTAGAGCTTTCTGGCAAGAGGAGACACCCAAATTAATAATGCAACATGCCACTGTTTGTGCATGAACAAGGTTATACTGCTATTTCCTTAGATACGCGATTAAAAAAAAAATTGAATTTCCGGTGGAACACATTCCATAAGAAACAGTGCTTTTATATATCGCCTTGTGGCTTCTCAAAATGCCTTACAGGATAAAAACAGCAATAACAGCAACAACAACAATATTGTATTTCATTGCACTTTGAAAACCAAGTAATAACTTAACTATGTGTGCAAACGTTTTATGATATGTCGCTGTTGTGAATGTCTGTGGAGTGTATCTTATTTGCCTGTCTGTCCTGGCTCTCTCGCTCGCCCTCCCCACCTCTCTCCCTCAATTCAATTCAATTCAAGGTGCTTTATTAGCATGACAGATGGGTGCAATCAGTGTTGGGTATTTACTTTGCTTTGAGATGCCACTTTTAAAGGTGATATATAAAATCAAGGCATTAACTTGCTTTAACTCCGCAAGTCTGAGTTCTCGTGTCTGTCCTATCCGAACTCGAAAGTATTACAATATGTATCTTTATAGCAGGTGTTGTACAGCTTTTTAGTTTAGATTACACTTATCTAAAATGTATTTAAAAAATAAAAATGATTACAATCTAATCTTTCCACGTTTGATCCCAAGATCCCAAGAAAAATAAATCTAAATGGGATGAAAGCAATGCTGAAAGTTTATTAAGATACTAAGAAGACAAAGATATAAATTTATGTTGCATTTGTCTGATTGTGAATGAAAAAACACATATATTTAAACCTGCGTTTGCGATTTAAATCAAAACGCGATTTAAATCAATCTAAATGTTTATATTGTAACGCCTAGGTGACTATTCATTGTTATTAAAATGACTTAAATTCGATCATGTTGTGATATTTAGAAATATACATGTTTGGTGCGAGTGAGGTTTTATTTCATCTCTGACTCAGGGAAACGTTTCATTTTTTCAAAGAAATGTTTGTTAAAGGAAATTCATGGCTCCAGCGGGATTCAATCACAGACCATGTGACATGGGAATCAGGAACCTAACCCACTGCGCCACTGGCAAGGTTACATGCAGAGTGCTGAAAAAGCACTACAGAAACATTATCAACAGACAATGTACAGCGTGTACTATTCTTGTGTTGCAGTACATGAATATAATTATATCGTTATTAATTTCTTTAGATACGCGATTCCATATTATATTCCCTTTTAATAAAATTATAAAAGTATGCTTGTTGACTCCGGTATCACGTTAGTTAAAGACTTCGATGCGTAAAATGTTTTGGGAGAAATGGAATACTGGTGTGTATGTTTTCTTTAAAGTACCGAGACCAGCCATATATTGTATGTTTAAGTTCCAAAATTAATATCGTTTATGGACTCCACACGCGTTGCAGTATGCTCCTATTCTTTTTATGCTCACTAAGATTTCACTAAGATTTCCCTTCAGTGGTAAAATTCCATATACAGTGCCTTGCGAAAGTATTCGGCCCCCTTGAACTTTTCAACCTTTTGCCACATTTCAGGCTTCAAACATAAAGATATAAATTTTTTATTTTATGTGAAGAATCACCAACAAGTGGGACACAATTGTGAAGTGGAACGAAATCTATTGGATTTTTGAAACTTTTTTAACTAATAAAAAAATGAAAAGTGGGGCGTGCAAAATTATTCGGCCCCCTTGCGTTAATACTTTGTAGAGCCACCTTTTGCTGCGATTACAGCTGCAAGTCGCTTGGGGTATGTCTCTATCAGTTTTGCACATCGAGAGACTGAAATTCTTGCCCATTCTTCCTTGCAAAACAGCTCGAGCTCAGTGAGGTTGGATGGAGAGCGTTTGTGAACAGCAGTTTTCAGCTCTTTCCACAGATTCAGGTCTGGACTTTGACTTGGCCATTCAAACACCTGGATACGTTTATTTGTGAACCATTCCTTTGTAGATTTTGCTGTATGTTTGGGATCATTGTCTTGTTGGAAGATAAATCTCCGTCCCAGTTTCAGGTCTTTTGCAGACTCCAACAGGTTTTCATCCAGAATGGTCCTGTATTTGGCTGCATCCATCTTCCCCTCAATTTTAACCGTCTTCCCTGTCCCTGCTGAAGAAAAGCAGGCCCAAACCATGATGCTGCCACCACCATGTTTGACAGTGGGGATGGTGTGTTGAGGGTGATGAGCTGTGTTGCTTTTACGCCAAACATATCGTTTTGCATTGTGGCCAAAAAGTTCGATTTTGGTTTCATCTGACCAGAGCACCTTCTTCCACATGTTTGGGGTGTCTCCCAGGTGGCTTGTGGCAAACTTTAGACGAGACTTTTTATGGATATCTTTGAGAAATGGCTTTCTTCTTGCCACTCTTCCATAAAGGCCAGATTTGTGCAGTGTAAGACTGATTGTTGTCCTATGGACAGACTCTCCCACCTCAGCTGTAGTTCTCTGCAGTTCATCCAGAGTGATCATGGGCCTCTTGGCTGCATCTCTGATCAGTCTTCTCCTTGTCTGAGCTGAAAGTTTAGAGGGACGGCCAGGTCTTGGTAGATTTGCAGTGGTCTGATACTCCTTCCATTTCAAGATGATCGCTTGCACAGTGCTCCTTGGGATGTTTGAAGCTTGGGAAATCTTTTTGTATCCAAATCCGGCTTTAAACTTCTCCACAACAGTATTACGGACCTGCCTGGTGTGTTCCTTGGTCTTCATGATGCTCTCTGCGCTTTCAACAGAACCTTGAGACTATCACAGAGCAGGTGCATTTATACAGAGACTTGATTATACACAGGTGTATTCTATTTATCACCATCAGTCATTTAGGACAACATTGGATCATTCAGAGATCCTCGCTGAACTTCTGGAGTGAGTTTGCTGCACTGAAAGTAAAGGGGCCGAATAATTTTGCACGCCCCACTTTTCATTTTTTTATTAGTTAAAAAAGTTTCAAAAATCCAATAGATTTCGTTCCACTTCACAATTGTGTCCCACTTGTTGGTGATTCTTCACATAAAATAAAAAATGTATATCTTTATGTTTGAAGCCTGAAATGTGGCAAAAGGTTGAAAAGTTCAAGGGGGCCGAATACTTTCGCAAGGCACTGTAAATATTCAATACTTAAACGGGCACAGTTAAGACATTAAATATACATATACATACTGTATACAGTACAGTTTGCATATGGTAATATGTTTATGTTCCTAAATCAGTCTCTTTTATGAGCATGTGAAAGGCATGGTGAATCGATTCTCAAAAATTACTGTACTTTGCATGATTGGAAACAAATGCGTGATTGCGAAATGCTGTGGTGTTACTTTTACAAAGACAGTCAATGAAAAAAAGAATGTGGACCAGGGCAATACTTTGAGTTTACAGCTTGTCCAAGGTCATTCATTATTAATACTATTAGTAATATCTTCGTTAAAGACTTTGATGGCGACAGCTCAAACATGAGAGGTTGAGCTTTATTATCTCCACCTTGCGGAAATTCCGGATACTACTGTAGATTATGCCGGTTCAGGGACGCCAAATAACGTAGATTATAGTGGCTCTCTGAAGGCACCAGTTCTGTAGGGTTTGGGCATTTACTGAGACAATTATTAATTGTAGCAGTAAATCACAAAGTTGATTCTTTTGGTGGCTTTAGAATCCAACCATGCGACATAACTCAAACAACGCGCACACACAGTTACTAATACACGAGGATACATTTATTAATACATAGAATATGCATATAAACCTAACAGATCTTATCGAGAGGGTTATCAGAATACAAAAGATATATATTCAATCAGTTACGAAGTGTTACACATATCAAGAGGACATACGTTCAGTATATCATTCATTAAGACCGTTTCGTAAAGTGAACTTGGTTACAACTTCTACATTAGATAATCAAACAAGTACATAACTCTTAGGAATTACATTGATATCAACTGGTTGGGATAACAATTGAATTCTCGAGCTGTAATGCATTGAAGTTGAATACTCATCCAATCTCTGGGGATTCAGATCTCCTGCGGGCACAAAGAAACAGTTGCAGGCTGTTGCTGTCCAATCCGCGCTCTCTGGCTCCGTGCCAGGCTGTGCTGTGCGGCTTGCGACGGTGCGCTGCTGATGCTCATTGTTGGCTTTAACTAGCAAAGTTTGTGCACAGGAGAAAAGATGACTGTGGGTCCCAGCAAGTCAGGAAGAGGACCGGTTCGTTCCTGATGAAGAGCTAGTTCTGAATAGTGATTCAGCTTTCCACAGTTCCGACCTGTTCACGAGGCCTGCTGCTGGTTACTCTCTGGCAACCTCCACTCTAGACTCTTAGAACAAAGGAAAGTTCTGGCACTCGGACACACTGGCCGTTCCGTGGTTGTCCGGGCTGAGTCTCAGGATGGTCAGGAGGCGCGCTGCGAGAATGTCCTGCCCTTGGGATTCTCCTTTGAATTCAGTTTTTACCTGGAGGAACTTCAGCTCATTGATTGGCTGAAAGTTCCATGGGCATCAGAGTCCCACGTGGGTTACTCGGCCCTACCAGTCCCTGATTGGTTGATCAAGGTGAGATATGAGTCACTTGGTCCTGACACTTAGTAATGCAGTCCAGATGTCCAACTGGCACTCCCTAGACAGATAGGCGCCAATGGGTGACCATTGATCATGATAGCCAGGCTTAGCTAAGTGCATCCCCCTTTGGGAGCTGTCCTTGGACCTTAAATCACCTTGCATGAATGGTTTCTCTGTGGCTGCACCACAGAGATGAACAGAGAAATGAGGCCTAATTTGGGAAAGCTCAGAAACACTTAATTCTGCTTTATTATTAAGCCTCGCCGCTACACTATTATTTTGCTTGCGGTTTTATAGGAGAATTTACAGTAATTCGCGGTAGACTGCGTAAAGCGCACCGCAAAATAATGCGGTATCGCACGCGCATTTTGGATGGCTGCATCTGTATCATGATGACCAGGCATAGCTAAGTGCATCCCCATTTGGGAGCTGCTCCTTATCTAAAAGAAAACACCTTAAATCAGACTGCATGAATAGCTTCTCTATGGCTGCACCACAGAGATGAAGAGAGAGAGAGATGGGGCCTTACTTAGGAAAGCACAGCAACGCTTAATTCTGTCTTCTTAACAAGCATTTCCGCTACATAGTTCAAGTAGGTAGCTGCGTCGGCATGTGTAGGCTGCAAAGGAACAGGTAACAGGTTTATTATATGCTGAAAAGAAAGGAAACACAACGTTTCGGCTGTGGAGGTTTCTTCAGGTTTGAGAAAGACAGGGTACTTGGCAAAGATTAAATAGCACAGGAGAACAAAAGCTGGAAAAGTGGAGGGAGAGGGGAGAGTCAGAGAGGCCACTCAGGAAGTGCAAAGTGGAGAAGGGTGAAGAAAGGTCTGAAGTCAAAACCTACATGAGAATAGAGAAGATTACACGAAAATAAGTCTTTCATTGAGAGAATGGGGAAGATGTGAACTTAGTTTCAGGATGAGTTTAGTTTTTGTTGTCTTTCTGCTGTGGGAGTTGAGAAACCCTTCTTTGAGAACAGACAGAGGGATCAGTGTGATCATAGCTATCTGGGGTGAAATGAGAAACTATGGGCTTGGAGAAATCTTTAATCTTCACAGCCCTAACATGTTCTCTGAAGCGATCTCCTTGTCTCCTTCCAGTTTCACCAACGTAGATAGCTGGGCATTTACTGCAAGAGATACATTGATGAGGTTGCTGGAGGTACAGGATGCCGTCTGAGTGATCCGGAATTGCCCTGGGGGACCCTGAATGAGCGTGGTGTTAGATATATATTTACAACTCTTTAAGGAAGAATTTTAGTTTTTGAATCAAATCACAGAATCCTGCCAAAACAGCGAACATCAGTATGAAGAATCACATCAACCATAATTACTTTCATCTCCAGGCATCATGAACAAAAAATTCAACCTCCCATGATGGAGCATTCAACACTTTGTTCACTTCACTTGCCATTTTCCAGAAATAAGAAATTGTAAGAATTAATATGTATTACCTACCAAGTCCTACATTTTGCCACCTGAGCTCTCAATTCCTCCAGCTAGGAAGTGTGATGTTGCATCTAAGCAACTATCTTTAATGCTAAGATTTTGAACAATCAACTGTGCATGACCTCAAAAATATATTTGCATCTAAATGATAAAACAATAATACGTTTTGAATTGACTACTCAGGTTAGAACAAAGCTAAAAAAAATATTAGAAGAAAGGGTGAGACGAAGGTGTGTTCAGGGATGAAACCGGGAACTACTTTTCAGTCTGGGCTTGCCTTATTTGTCACACATTTTGATTAAATAAAGATTTAAAGGTTATGGTGGAAATCACAAACTGGCTTCCAGCCCAGGACTTCCGCCTTGTATCTCATGACACATTGACGTCCACAGCTGGGAGTGTTTCAGCCTCCAGATGAGTATAAATGATCTGTGTGGAACAGTTGGACTACATCTCGCTCCTCAGGTACATCAGAGACAGGTGAGTATGTACTGGACACATTATTATAACCTGCTACTGTAAAACTGATCACATACGAACCTACTGGAGCAACATTTCTGAGATTGTCTGTGACTACTACTTATTCTTTATGTAATTTCTATAGTTCTATAGGCCTATACTTTAACTTACTGATGAATCCTCTTGACAATTAAAATCAATAATCTTCAATATAAATTGGGTGTTAAATACTGTCTGGTTCAAGGTCTTTTTTGCAATGCGCAATTATTCATGTCTGATATCTTAGTGGAATATATTAAAAATATTGCACAGGGTTTTAGGAAAACTGATTTAGAAGTGACATTCTAATGTGTCTTTAAATATAATTCACAGTAACAATGTAAATATGCCAAATATCTATTTAAATAAATGCAATTATTAAATACTTCAGAAATTGCAGGATTGCATTTGTTTTGTTGTCAAGCAATATTTTTGTAATATTTATGATGAGAAAATGATCTTTTAAAAACTGACACAGAGAACTAGGCAGTAAATTTCAGAAATGAATGCATCTAATGATTGAAGGTACTGGTTTATCATTAATATCATTAATTGATAAACTCTATTACGCTTCAGAGATGTAAAGCAAAACATCTTTTTTTTTGTGAAAAGAAGTCAAATTGCCAGGAGACACTTTTCCTGCACCATATTCAGTCCAGACTGAAAGCGAAAGAATATGACATGAAGCTCATCTTTTAATTATGTGGCACTGGGAAGTACTGTATGTGGTTGAAAATCAGTGTCAGGAAGACTGTGCCTCTCTTTATTCTGGTCTAAACCAGCCTGTTCTTGGGTGCTTGTATCCCAGTGTCCTCTAGATGTGCAGAGTTGTCTCCTGACAAGTTGAATTTTTACTTTGGCAGATCCAGTGAAGCAAGCAAACAGCACACTTTCTTCAAGAACAATATGGAACTCCTCACGGTACATTAGTATTTATCATCTTAATTACTAAAAGTTAATTTTGGAAAAGATCTAGCAAAAAAGCAAGGGTTCAACTTACTTTTGAGGCTTAGAATGTGATATTAAAATTATTACCTGATGCTTCAGCCTTCTACACTGATATGTACTTTTACTTTTTTAGAAATTCCCAGAAGTGCCCTTTAATTAGGCAAGGATGTTATTTGCTTTTAAAAAGTGAGTAACATGATACAACTCAAACTTGAAGGCTGATAAGAGTGCCTTGGTAATGTGTTTGGGGTAATTTTGTTTTCTTGGACAGTCCGATGAAAGCAAACAAAAAACGGCGATTCTGAAAAGCACCGGCACCTTCCAGAGCTACTCAGACACTGTGATAACAGGGTCTAATAATAATAATAATAATAATAATAATAATAATAATAATAATAGGGTCTGATAATGTGTACAGTACAAACACTCAGTGAAAGACACACAAAATGAACCATAACTTGCAGTTCTCTCCCTCTGACCTAGCAGTGCTGAACTCCCTGCATCCAACCTGCCTTTAAAGAGTTTTATTTTTTTTAATTTACCTTTTAAAAATTCACTGCAGTATAAGGACCACATATCAAAAAGGAAACCCAAAAAGCAATGAAAAATGGCATCAGATGCAGGATATAAATGTACAGCATATCCATGAACACTCCACTCCACTGATTGAGTGTGGATGTACAGTATATCCATCCACACTCAATCAGCAGAACAACAGGACTGCAGAAAAGCTGTTTTCGTTGTGGAAATAAGAACTATGCAATGTTATGCACCCATTTCTCTCCTATCCTTTAATACAGAAGCACAATTACGATTCCACACACACAACTGTATGTTTTGCTCTCTGTATTTAGTTTGTTATAGTCAGTCATAAGTGAAAACTACACAGAATTACATACATTTAAAATTGAGAACAGGAGTCATTTCTGTATACAAAGTGAGTATGGGACAAGCTACAGATCCATGTATTTGAGGCCAATAGCCTGACTTCATTTGAGATACGGCAAAATAAGATCCCCCAATCTAAGAACTACTGACTATGACATGGTAGATGGGCTTGACTCCTCTGAATTCTAACCTTAAAAATGAAATTTGTTATCTAATTTTTAACTTTTCTGATTATCTTGTGTCAATGAAAGACTCTCTGCTCCTCTAACTGGTACTAACCTGTGATTGCAAAATCTATTTGACACCCTACCTGTAAGCAGGGTGTGGAATACCTCTGGCAAGTGGACAAGTCAGAAGAGTGAGTCTGCAGGTTCTCATTTTCCCAGTGTGAAACAGAGGTTGAATCACGAAAGTCAGAAGTAACTGTCAATCAACACAGGAGGGGGAGAAAAAATTAAAATATACATAACCATATACATTTTTTTCCCAAAAAATAATATTTAATACATATAGAAACTGCAGAAAGTCGAACACCTTAACACTCCACTGAGGTCTGGAAATAAGATTAAGAACTGTAATAAGATAAGATCACTTTATTGCACATATACAAGTTCTTCTATTAGGAAATTATCTTTTCACATACCTCAACTTGCTCTTCATGAGACACACAGACAGGGGGAGAAGCTTGGGGTCAGCCATTTATACAACAACCCTGGAGGAGTTGGGTTTAAGGGCCTTGGTCAGGGGTCCAACAGCGTAGGATTCCTCTGCTGGCCACAGGATATGAACCAGCAACTTCACAGCCACATCTGCAGATCCTTAGCCACAGAGCCACCGCACCGCACCACCCCAATCTGGGAATAATAATATGGAATAATAAGAACTGCTTCTTTATTTGTGTACCATTACAGGCAATGAGAAGGGAAACCACACCAATTGAAAAGTAAGTTTCTTTAAATTTAGCTAAAATATGGGAAACTGTTACCTGGCAGTAGGGCACTTACCTGTATATGTCTCAATTTGGTCACTGTGTGTGTGTGGAGTTTATCACAGTGATGTCACTGTGTTTATGTTCAGTGCTGTACAGTATATCACAGAGATGTAATTGTGTCCATTACAGTATATCAACAGTGAGGTGAAAGCGGGGTTTGTGTGCCACACATGTGACAGTCATGTTTCCACAGTATCTTCTCACTGTCACTTCACTCATTGTTTCAGTGCTTCTTACATCCGAGTTGCTCACACTCTCTGTGAGGGGGAGAGCAAAGCCATTAAAAAGAGAAAACTCAAAATTCAGAAAGCCCTGAGCAGCCTACAGATTGTTTGTGATGAGGTGAGGAGTTTTGATATTCCATTCTGATAGGTTTTTTTATCTGTATTGTACAGTACTTCTGTTTTACAGTGATTTAAATTGTGATGTGTAATGACTTGACATAATCTCATATATAGTTATTAGTTTCACAATATCTTGAAGTGCAAAGGCAGGAATGGTATGTTTTTTCAACATGGAATTAACCTACTGTATATTTATTCCTATACAGTATTCAAATTCTAATAATATTTCAAGTAAGATGATTTGATAGATTCCAATAGAGTTCAGTGTCATGAAATGTGATAAATGGGCAACGTGGGAGTCAGGCTGATACAGAAGAATGTACAGGAATTACTGTCAACATACAAGTAACATACAGATACTGTACATGTAGCTGATTTATTTGAACTCCTAATCAAATGTTTTTTTTGGCATTTGAAAATAAATGATTTATGAGAACGTCGTTGAAAAATACCAACAAATATATACGTATATATTAATAATAAAGATACTAATTATTAATTATAATCCGCAATATGGTACAGCTACAGTATAAACCACAATGATACTACAAAACTTTACACATTACTCCAAACAACAACCTGAACTTCAGTCATATCAGCCCAAATAGAATACTGCCTTAACTATGCTCAAAGTAGTCAAATGAGCAGTTTAAGAAAATAAGGATGCACCTCGCTGCATCTCTAAAAATCATTTTACAATATTTGCTTCTTTAATCACTCCAGAATGTACAAATTCTGTCTTTAGACAATGTAAGCACTCTGTGTGTTATCTGAATAACTATAAAAGAGACAGTCCATCCCAGAGCCACAGCAGCTCACTGGACCAGTTCTCATCCTGCTTTCTATAGCATCAAGCGGACTAGAAACTACATGACTCCCCTACAGGGCTTACCCTCTACACTACACCACCCTATACTGTATGCGGTGAGATAAAGTTCCCACTCTAGTCTAACAGCTGCTTATGCTCAAGCTCCCCCTGGTATCCAGACTGATAAAAGGTCAGAAGGTTCTCCTTCTGGACTGGAAGCCAGTCTGCCACAGGGTCACCCTCAGCAATGCTGCACCCATTTGTACAGCTGGGAGGACTGGAGCAGTACAGGTGAAGTATCCTGTTCACATATAGCAGCAGGACAGTGCAGTAATGGGACAGTGATCACACAACCCTCTGTTTGCAAGACCAGAGACTTTGCTGCACACTGACTGTGTGAGATATAGAGGCATACTGAAGCAGAACAGTAAGACTTCAATAATAACCAAAATTTCCTGGTAGAAGTGTTTTTGGGAGAAAAAGAAAGATAAAGAGAAATCAGATTTTAAGCTTTACAATATATATTTTTTAAATATCAGTATTTTAACACAAAGCATCTATAAGAATCACAATGGGCTGCTATATCTGAAAACCTCTAACTGAAAGAGCGAGTAAGTAGCAAAAGAGCAGTCACTATCCTGGTCCACATAACCTCCCCTGTGTTAGATTCTGTCTTCACCTCTCTTCCTCAATCAGGCCTGTGTTCCCCCCATCGCTGTACTGGGCTCTGGGGGGGGTCTGCGCGCCATGGTGGCTCTTACGGGGACTTTAACTGAGCTGGGGGCTCAGAACCTGCTGGACACCATCATGTACCTGTGTGGAGTATCAGGATCCACCTGGTGAGTCTGAGACACTGGGCTGCGAGATCAGATGTGAGCCTGTGAATTCAGCTCAGATTTAGTGTAATGTAACCCAGGATATTCATAAGGTAATCCAGAATGTTGAAAGAGAACTATAGAATTAGCTGCAGAGAGTGGATACCTTGTTGAAATGTTTTCAGTTTCTTTCCTAATCTGTGTGCTTGTGTGTCTAACTCTGCAGGTGTATGTCCTCTCTGTATCGTGACCCACAGTGGTCCTCTCACGTGGAGGAGGCAGAGACAAAGATGGTGGAAACACTCAGCATGGACAATTTCAGCTTTTTAAAAATGAGGCAAAAACTCCACGAAGCAACAGAGGATGAGAAGTTTTCCTTAACAGATGTATGGGCTGCAGGTTTTGTTTACAAAGTGGTGAAAGAGGTCAGTATTGCTTCTTGTGTGTATCGGTCTCTATGTGAGTCCAGCTCTCATTCTTTTCTCATTCCTCAGTGTCTCTTTGTATCTGGCTGGTTGTGTTTGTGAACTGGCTTTACAGAAGTCCTTAGGTAATACAGCTTGTTGTAGGAATCTATTGCCTATCTCTACATGATCAATACTTCTTTTCCTAAAATAATTCACAAATTTGTCTGTGAAGGGAAGAGATTGATTAAGTAATCAATTGCATGTGTTCAGAGATAAAATGAACTAAATAAAATATCATTAATGATAAAATAACAATGAAAACATGATGATTCTATAAAACACTGCAGCAAAGTAAGACATTTGGACAATGAGGGAAAGGGTGTTTAAGAGAGTGCAGTAAACAAGAATAGTCACTAGATGTCAGCATGAGACAGTTCTGTGTTGATCAGATTCTGGAGAGTTAATCATTCAAGAGAGATTTGGCTTGCAGGGAAGCAGGATTGAAAAATCGCAGTTTTGTGTCAATTGTTTACACCTTAAACAGATGACCTACCTGTAATCTAGCAAAACGGGATCTCTAGCTGAATTTGAAGTGTGAGAATCCCAGCTACCCTACAGATATCAGAAATCGCAGACACACAGTAGACACTGATTGCAAAATACACAACTGGAAATACTGGTAAAAATGTATATTCCCGTTAATGCAGAAAAATACAAAACTAATTTTCTGTTAGAGACAGTTATTGTTCAGGAAACTGCTACAATTGCTATTATTGTATTAACAAACACAGCTCATACATTTTCAAGCTGTAACATCCATTAATTGGATGGATGCTAAATTCGAGTTGCATTTCTTGCACTTAATTAACAAGTTAAGATTCTCTTCAACCTCACTGTCATCGCTGTTCACCTCCTTGAATGTGTGCCCAAGCCAGGCCAACACCTGCAGCATTGTGCTTTGAGAACTTCATCTGGTTTACAGTAAATACAGTGTTGTCGTGCCCAACAAAATGACAGGAATTCAGATGTCTATGTAGCAGAAGTCTTCTTTGTTACATATACATACGGGAGCCCAGCTCTCGCAAGCCAGACTCAAAGAAAAACAGTACAAAGGTGATCTTTTATACAGTGTAATCAAAACAAGTTAAAAAGCACTCCCACTACTTAAAGTATGGCTATGTATGGTCTTATTGTGTGAAACTTCTATGCAAAATTCTGTAATGTGGGATATTCAGTACACCTCCCATGTGATTGATGACAAGCTGCCTTTATGCTAGAGTTCCTTGTGTTAGCTAGGAGGATGAGTACAAGGCACAGTGACTCAGTCATGTCCCTGGGAATACAGCCAGGGTCAGGTACCGTCTTCTGTTCTGAGCGCGTAGACACAGATAGGAAGCAGCTGCACTAAGCTATAGCAACAGGAAAAACACATTATAAAACAAAACAGGACAGGACAACCCTTTATGCCTTCAGTACTGTATATTCATGAGGACAGAATGAGACCAATATATAATAAGACACACAAATACTGTAAAATGACATTTACTTTGATGTTGTTTTAAGAACAAAGCTTTCTATAAACACATTGTTTTGTTAATAACTATCTTCAGTGCTCTTTAAGTTTTCCAAAGTTAAAAAAAAACAGTAAGAAAAAAAAGAATGCAATGTGCATATACAGTATAACCATTACATAACATATAGTTAGATGCTGGGATGCTTGCAACTTCTTCTGTATTTTAGGATCACACATGCCTTGTGTAGTTTGAGAAAAATACTACTCAAACTGTGAACTGTGAGATGTTTTGAGAATTATTAATATTGTGCCAAAACCAACCCAAGCAGCCATCATTTTGAAGTACTTGTCACTTTCAAGAACCAAAACACAATACAGTAACAGGCAATTGTTTTATTATTATTATTATTATTATTATTATTATTATTATTATTATTATTATTATTATTATTATTATTATTATTATTATTATTATTAAGAGTGACAAACCTGATATAATGGCATGGTGGTAAAATGGTTACCACTGCTGTTTTGCAGTGCTGGGGTGCTGGGTTCAATTCTGGACCTGGGGTGCTATCTGCAAGAGGAAGGGAATGTTACTCTGACTTGTCTGAAACGATGAGTATGGTGATGAGGAAGTAGTGTTACTTGGAGCTCCTGAGAGGAGCAAAAAGGAGAAAGGCCTGTTGTGTTTTTCTGTCAGTCTCCTTTCACTGTACAGCGGTCTCCATCTCTAGGGGTTTCAAAATACATTGTATCCAAATCCCGGTCAGGTCATGTGGCAACTTGTTGCAATGTTGATTCTAGTTCTCCAGGACAGACAGCACCCTTACAGGCGGTTAAATCCAGATTTTTATCACCCATTGTCAGCAACATGTGGAATGTGTTTCTGGGTCTATAGGATGTAAGCCTTTTGAGACTCTTGTTTTGATAGTGTAGCTGGTGTTTGTGTTTTATTAGAGAGGTGTGAGAGCCAGCTGATAAACCACGTCACCCAGCTCACACTGAGCATATTGGTCTCCACCTTCATTGGCATATGTGTGTTTATGTCTCCATACCACCATTAAAATCTAATTTCTCAGAAAGCGTACGCTGCATATTTGTAGTGTTAGTCCTCCGTAGCTCCTTCAGGCTTTTATCATAACTGATCTTCAGATCTGGGACATGTCTTGTGGCTCATCTATGGACTTTAATGTTTATTCACACATGCTTGTCTCTTCCCAGATGGATGACCGCAAACTTTCAAAGGAAGAAGATGTGGACATGACCAATCCCTACCCCATCTACGCAGCTGTGGACAAGTCACAAATGAAAAAGGAAAAACACAACAAAGGCACATATTTGTTCTAGAGGCCATAATTCTGTAATACTGTATATTTTATACAATTATGATATTTTATTAGGATTAATCTAAGTTGCAAAGTAAATGCAACAATAGCAGTAGTGAGACATAACATCAATAGTAAATTGTTTTCCATAACATTTTGTGCTAATACAGCAGGGCACTGAAGAAACCTGAGTAAACTATCTTATTAAAGACATAGCTGCAGTGTCTGAACTCCCAGTCTCCCTGAGAGAATTCCAGAGCACTAAACACTGCTCTACGCTTCCCTGGTAGTGCTTATAGAAGTGTTAGTAGCCAGTGCTTCAGAAGCAGCAGCAGTGAAGTAAGCTGTTTTGTGTTTGGGAAAGAAGATGGAGAGTTTTGAATTCACCATAAAACAGCCAACAGATTTCTTAGATCAGAGGAAGTGGCATAACTTTACTTTAGTGAGAAGATTGCAGTGGACTGGTGATGTCTATCTTTAGAACTATTCTAGTTTCGTCTGCCCCACTGCAACAAAGCAGGGCGTTTTGCAGCTGCAGCAGCGGGCGGCCACATCTCCGCTCTGCCTGGAACACTGAAGAGACAGGATATTGCAGAGCACCTGGCTGTAGTGAGAAGTCACACGGTACCAGGTGCTCTGAGCCATTACAACCTTTTCTGTCTCTCCTTGGAAATGACCTTTACAACAGTTCACTTCTGAGTTATCTTCCAGCTTCCCAGGTGGAGCCCTTCCTGTTCTTAGTTTCCAGTTCTCCTGGGCTCTGCTTGGGAGCTCTGCTCACAGCTATGATGTCCAGGGCTCCTCCTGGCTGCTGACTGTGGACCAGAGGTCTTGACCCAGCTTTGTACTGGACCTCAGCAAGTGACCCTTGGCCCAGCCTGACAGCATGGTCAGCCCAGCAATCAGCATTGTGGATGACCTCCCTGACTGGGAGTATCCTGCCCAGCCCAAGGGTTGGACCCCTCAGATCTAAACTGTGCCCTGGAACAAAAAACAGTTCCAGGATCTGGTGGCCTTCCTGCACCTGCTTTCCCTATACTCCTGTCCTACATCCAATTTCATCCCCTTTCCTGGGCAGTCCCAATGGACTATTCGATATCCGAGCGATCCCTGCTCCTGGAGCCTAGTTGTTAGGAATCCGGACAATGTAGAGTCTCCGATGAGTCGGGTGGTCCCTGCTCCTGGAGCATGGTCGCTAGCAACAGATCCACATCAGGCTGTCACTGCTCTGCGTGAGCCTGTCTACCACTCAAGGAGCAGTGACCGGCCACTCCCCCTGAACTGTTATGCCCTTAATCTTGGGTCCATTACACCTCCACATCATCCCCCGTTTCCTGGGGAGGGGGGCTGCGTGGTCATAACAATTCTGAGGAGTTTCTCGAATTCTGTTTCTCTGTCTTCCTTTCCTTCCTGTCTTTTCCCTTTGCAGGGATTTGGTTTGAAATAACCCGTCATGAAGCAGGGTACCCTGAGTATGGAGCCTTTGTAGACACCAGTGTCCTTGGGAGTCAGTTCAGTGGAGGAAACAAGATAAAACACAAAGATGAGATGGACATTCTATACTTGCAAGGTCTCTGTCTCTTCCTTCTTGAAACACTGTGTCCTCTCAAACAGCTCATCTGTGAGATTTAGAGACAGAAATCTTACTGTCGGGCAGCTGATTCTGAGAGAGGTTTAGACAGAGCAGTGTCATGCCAAACAGATGTAAACTGTGTTTCACTTTACGGCTCTAGAGAGAATCTCCAGCTTTGAGTTCCATGTTATTTCAATATCATGGTTTAGAGGTCATTTTCCGTCTGTCAGGAAGGTGCTTCTGGTGGGTTTGTAGATACTGGAGCAGTGGCTCTTTGGCTAAGGATCTGCACTTGTGGCTGGATGGTTGCCGGTTTGTATCCCGCAGCTGGCAGCAGAGTACTATGCTGTTGGGCCCCTGAGCAAGGCCCTTAACCCCAACTGCTCCAGGGATGCTGTATAAATGGCTGAACCTACATTCTAAGCCCAAGCTTCTCTCCCTGTGTGTCTCATGGAGAGCAAGTTGGGGAGTGTGAAAAGACAAATTCCTAATACAAGAAATTGTATATAGCCAATAAAGTGATCTTATCTTATATTATTTACGTGACCTATTTTCAGAATGTTTTTTGTATAGGATGCCAGGCATAATGACATCTATGTGATGAACATTTAATAATATCAGGGTTTATTGTTTATTTATTAACCCTTTACAATTTCTTGCATTAGGAATTGTCTTTTCACATACCCCAGCTTGCTCTCCATGAGACACAGAGAGGGAGAGAGCCTGGGGTCAGAGCACAGGGTCTGCCATTGTACAATGCCCCTGGAGCAGTTGGGGTTAAGGGCCTTGCTCAGGAGCCCAACAGAGTAGGATTCCTCTGCTGGCTGTGGGATTTGAACTGGCAACCTTTCAGCCACAGGCACAGATCCTTAGCCACAGAGCCACCGCTCCACCCCGAAATTTATAGTCATTGTCTATATTTTTATATTAAAAACTGATACTAACACTTCTTTAAAAATGTGACAGATACACACTATACAAATTTATAAGTTAAAGAGTTTTTATACATTTGAAATCTGTTCTGGACATTTTCATTTGCTGCATCAAATTGAAATCCAGGGATTTATTGATTGATGGTTAAATACATTTCCTCATTATGTATGTACAGTAAAGTGGCCTGCTGTTTTAAGAAGATTAGAATATAGAGGTGTTTAGTGCTTTATAAATACTTAGTAATGTATCAGTAAATATAAGTGACACATTTCTCATGGGAAAAACCTATGAAATGATATAGCTAATAAAACTGAAAAGTGTGCAAAAGAATGCGAACAAATCCAAGTATTTCTTTAGGAAGGACTTTACAGGTGTAATTGAGTGACAACTTCAAAACAAGTCACTGCTGACCGTCACGGATTGCTAGCATTCATGTGGGGTGAGGAAGTCAAAGTTAGTTCAAATCCAAATCTTTGTCATTCAGTTCATACTGTTCTCTGTTTTTTTCAGGATTGTGTGGCAGTGCAATAGGCGATATGGAGCAGAACATAAAAGTTGTTAAAGGTATTTTTATTTTTGTGCATTTTATTAAGCAAAAATCCATGGTTTGTTTAATGACCATCCAATTTGTAATTAACGTGTGTTAGTCAGGCTGACACACTTCTAAATCCCTGGTAGCAGCACAGCAGAAAGAGGGACAGTGGGCTTTCTTCTAAGCCCCACTATGAGGACATACATGTATAACACACCCCAGTGTCCAATCCACTCCACAGCGATGCACAGGGTATGACAGGAGCAGTGGTGCTGCTCTCAATTAAGAGCACAAGAACAGCTACAGTGGAGGCAACTGGCCCCTCCAGCCTGTTTGGCAGTTAGTAGCTACAGTATAGTATTTAATCCAGGAAACTCATCCAGCTTTTTCTTGAAAAAACAGGGTATCAGCTTCAACACCATGGCTGATACCTCACTCTATACGTCCTGAATAGTAGTGTTGTGGAGGCCTGTACCCCAGATTCCCTAAGGAAATAGCTGGATAAGAACGCTGGATCATTTAGAACAGAACACTGCAAACTTTCAGACACAAGACAAATTCTAGTACCCTAATACATCACCCTGCAACCCACTGAAGCTAAGCAGGTGTGAGCCTGGTTAGTACCTGGATAGGAGACCTCCTGGGAAAACCTAAGGTTGCTGCTGGAAGAGGTGTTAGTGGGGCCAGCAGGGGGCGCTCTCCCTACTGCCTATGTGGGTCCTAATGCCCCAGTATAGTGATGGGGACACTGTACTGTATACAAATATGTGCCGTCCTTTGGACGAGACGTAAAACTGAGGTCCTGACTCTCTGTGGTCATTAAAAATCCCAGGGCATTTCTTGAAAAGAGTAGGGGTGTTACCCTGGCTTCCTGGCCAAATTTCCAATTGGCCCTTACCAATCACAATCTCCTAATAATCCCCATCTATCAATTGGCTTCATTACTCTGTTCTCCTCTCCACTAATAGCTAATGTGTGGTGAGTGTTCTGGCTCACTATGGCTGCTGTTACATCACCCAGGTGGGGCTGCACATTGGTGGTGGAGGGGGAGTCCCCATGATCTGTAAAGTGCTATATAAGTGTAAGCAATTATTATTATTATAAAATATAGCAAGCTGAGGCTAACCTGGTAAATTCACTTATTCCTTCCAGTATCGCATCTGATTTGATTTTCCAGTAAAGCTCAAGGAATTCCTGGTCATATGTGGAAGACGACACAGACTTGATGGAAACTGGAACATCTGAAACACTGGATCAGACCTTGAAGTCTAATCAGAAGCTCTTTTTGTTCCAGATACAATATTCAGCTTCTTATCCTTCCATTCTGAAACCAGGGTGATGGCACGTACAAGATGCGCAGAGATTCCTGCAGGTGAGATGCTCTTATTTTCTGTTGCTTTTCCACAATTAGTGGCCTGATTGCTTTTACAGTGGTACTGTAGCCTTTACATATTGCAGCAGGTGTTGGAGTTACAGTAGGTATTCAGTGATGTGGAGGAAAATGAGGATGACCGTGCTCCAGGTAAAGGGGGCTTAGTGTAGGTGTTGTTGTTTAGGGGAAGGTCTTCAGATAATCCTGAGCAATCCTTCACCGAGCCTCTCTCATTCAAGACCAGACTCCTTAGCAGTGGCTCCCACTCTTGTCTGTCCAGCAGGGTCAATACTAGCCAATAAAGACAGAATCTAGACTGGTACAAGGTTTGACCTAATATCCTTCAGAAATGTAAATCCACCCAGTGCCAGGCCCAAACAATCCTAAGTTAAAAGTATATTCTTCTGGATTCTGATTGATCCAGAAGAATATGCCTGTCCCTGAATCCTGAGATCTACATGTTGGCTCAGTGGTTCCTATTCCTGGTCTCCTGCACTGAAGTCTTCACACCTGGATCAGCTACTGATCAATTCTGCTGGTTTGAAGACTGGAGTTTCTAGGTTACCTAGAATCCTAAGGGCCCTGTAATGATATTCTGTGGAGCAAGAAAGAATGCCAGTGAGGCTACAGTGCTATTAAAGCTATTCTTATGTATTATGTAAGGTTTTTAAAATAAGTTGCTGTTTTTTATTTCCATTGACCAACTGGGACAAACATGATAATTAACTGAAGAAGCTTAAGTAACTTTCACTGTCCAACAATCCACAAAATTCCAGAACACCACAGTTGTTTTGCTGGAATTTGTTTAGAAATCACCTTACAAGAGAAGAAGCCACTACCAGGGTTCACAAATGCCTGGTCTTCTGCAAACACCCCATTAATATTGTGTTTTCTCTGGGACAGATCTGTACTTCATAATTTGCAGGCCCTAACCTGTTCCCAGATCTTTCTGGGAATCTTTTTTTTACCACTTCAAGGCTAATTTATTTGAGAATAGGTCTGCTGTATCTAACATAACTGTAACTTAAACTTAATCTCCCTACTAATACTGTATTTCCTTTACAAATAATATTTTGTTCTGCCTACCCTAAACAATTGCAATCTTTTCAACCACCTCAGTTACCTCCTCAACACATGCCCAACATCTCTCTGTGTAAAATTATGGAAACAGCAAGAGTGACAGTAGTCAAGTCAGCAGTAAGACATAGAAGACACTCTTAATGCAACTCCATAGGGAATTAATGTATTTGCTGCTTCTTATAACCAAATTTTTAAACATAAGTAATGAACTGACAGATTTAATTTAAATTGTGATAATTTGCAATTGCTTGCACATTTCATAATTTCATTATTTGCTTTGGAATTGTCAGGCCTATGTGTAGGTAGGCAGAACACTGACATTTCTTTTTAACTAGTCACTTTTTAGCTCTCCAGGAAAGTACACAAAATGTGACCTTTTCTTTTTCCATTCTAAAATTGTACCTTTTTGTCCTGGACGGTGGGTCTCATTCACAGGTAAACGGTGTAAATGTAAAAGGTGCAGTACCCTGCTTTGCCTGCTAGACCTCCATGAGAACCTCTACTGTGGCAAAGACTGCAAACCCATTCTCAACTCTATGAAGATCATTTTTAAAGGTACAATAAGTACATGTGAAATACTGCAACTTCAGAATATAAGGAGGATTACAAATCGAAGGGAGTCTTTTCCTCCATCTGACTCTTACAGTATTCTTGGCTCTTACCTCTTGTTTCGTCTTGATTTCTCTGCCTCCCAGATGAAAAGGTGGTATACGAGTTGATCTCGCAGTTGTACGATACATGGGACACTGATGGAAAGGATGTCCAGCAGATGAAGATTTCAGCTCTTTCAGATATTATCTTTCAACTTTTCCAAGGTACAGTAATTGGATCTCACTGGAAATACAGATTCCAGTTTCTGTAACACTGTCAGAGTTCTGAATCACAAAGTGTTTTTTAGAAGGTACAGTGCTGAGTAAATGCATGTAAATCCCTTAACCCTCTATGGGAGTAATTATTTGAATGTGTTTTTTTTCTTTTAAATTGCACTTTTTCTTCTGTCATTTCTAAATGACAAAGTCCCATAGAGGGTATTTTCATGTATTTTACATATTTGAAAGCGTTAAGTGTTATTAGAGCTCTGAATCTAAGTAACAGATAAAGTTAACCTGATTAAACAAATGATGCAAAATAAGATTTTCTTTCAACCTTTATTTATTCTCAAACTACAGTATGTAACATTTAATACCCAATAAAGGATGTGAACCTTTTGATTCAGTAACTGGTGGCACTCTCTTGAGCAGCAATTACTGTGACAATTTTTTTCCTGTAAATGTAGTTCAGTCTCTCACATCATAATTGTCCCATTCTTCCTTACTGAACTTCTTTAATTCTGTTACATTTGAGGGTTGCCTTGCATGGACAGATAATTTCAGATTCTGCCACAACATGGAATTTCTTCTTCTGCAGAACCTAATATTTCTCTTTGAGGCCAAAAACTTATATCTTTGACTCATTTGTCCAGAGAACATGGTTTCAGATGCCTTGGGTACATAATCTTTGACGAACATGGACAACAGTGTTCTTTTTGGAGAGCAAGTGGTTTTCTCCAGCTGTAAATGGCCTGCAGTTTCTTTGTTGTAACTCTGGGGTTCTTTGTGACTTCCTTGTTGATTTTCTGGTTTGTTCTTGGAGAGATTTGAAAGGATGGGTAGGGTGAAGATGGTCTTAAGAGAAGATCACTAAATTGGCCATATACAATTTCTTGTATCAGAAATTTGTCACTTTACCCCAACTTGCTCTCCATGAGACACACAGACAGGGAGAGAAGCTTCGGGTCAGAGTGCAGGGTCAGTCATTTATACGGTGCCCCTGAAGCAGTTAAGGGCTTTGCTCAGGGTTCCAACGGAGTAGGCCAAGGGGATATGAAACGGAAACCTTCCAGCCACTGGCACAGATTGTTAGCCACAGAGCCACCGTACCGCCTGTGGTCTTTCTCCATTTATAGAGTATCTGCATGACATTGGATGAGTGGAGACGCAAATCCTTTGAAATGGTTTTATAACTCTTTTCCAGGCCGATGAGCATCAACAACTCTTTTTGTGAGGTCCTCAGAGATTTGCTTAGATTGGTGTATGGTGAAAACCAAACTCACAACTTTTCTGAATTTTACTTAAGTTGGAATCTTCGAGACTCAGTCCCCAAGATCTAATTATATAGGTATATAGGCACCTGATTCTATAATTCTCTTAATTCAGCTACTGAAAATAGGAGTTCACTTACTTTTTCACATCCCCTGTACTTTATGTATTCATTGTTTGCTCAATTCATACATTATTTTGTTTCAAAGGCACAGAACTAGTTAATATAATCCCTATTGGATATTTTAAGACTGTGAGGGATTTTAATTCAAGAATGCTATTATGGCAATTTTACATATTTATCTTTGGGGTTCACAAACTTTTTCTCAGCCCTGTAAATCATTGCAAAACACTTTCACACCTGTATTTCACATCTATATTCTGAGTTGGTGTTAGTGGAGATCACATGAAACTAGTCTGCCCACAGAGAAATCAGGTTGAGTTTTTGTTATTCATTATAAAATAGAATATGTCATGTACAGTACTTTACCACATTAAGCACAGAACTCCCCAAAATACAAAAATGTGCAAAATAGATAAAAAAACATTCTCTTCCATTTCCTTATACATCAGATATATTTAGTTTTACCCCTCTTATGATTTACAGTAAGATAAAACTAAGAGAAGAGACATTAAGAGAAAGAAGTTCTTATTTCATTATTTTAATATTTCCTATTGCAGACAGCTGGATCACCTAGGAGAAACTGACCAGGGTTTAAATGCAACAGTGTCAAGCTCCACTGAGGTGTATAGAGGGGGCAGGCATAGCAATGAGCATAACACAAGTCTTATGACCTTTGAGAATCTCCATGGAGCTACCACAAGACACTTTAACACAGGAAGAATTGAATCTCAACAGCTAAAATACAATTATCTATACAGATAGATATTTTGCGCACAGCTTACATTCAGAAAATAAGTCATGAATAATCCTGACTGCATTTCTTTACATAAAACATGTTTGACCAGTCTTGAGTTTAATTTACAAACAGTATTTTGACATTTCATTTATTCCTTCTTCAGCGTGATCTAATCAATAGAATAGTGGTACAGATTCAGCAATTCAGTTTCACTTGTGTCCTCTGGTCACTGTTTATTCTGAAGAAATGTAATGAGTTGACTTTGCCCTTTAAAAATTCTGAATACTTGATCCAAGTTCCCTTTAAATTCTCGTGTGCTCAAGACTAAAGAGGTCCACATTCTTCAGCCTGCCAGTACAGGGCATTCCTTTAAGCTCTGGACTTGCATCTGGTTACTCGTCTCTGGACTGTTTCTATCACATAATGTGTTCGACTTTCCCTGTTCCAGGAAATCAATAATTCAGTCTCACATGGACACATATGCGGCAACATGTTTAGTCACTTTGTTAAAATTTCTTTGTTAAAACATCTTGCTGTTCTTTCTCGTCTTCAGACTGTGTTTGGAGTTTCTGACACTAAAAAGGTTCAAATCTTACCTCACTGATCGCTGTCACTTTGTCTCTCTTAAGGGGTACAGGTCTGAAATTGGTCTTGTTAAGTCTGGTGTTCCTCTGGGCCCCTTGATCTTCAGCATTTACATGTTTCCACTTGGTCAGCTTTTAAGATCACATGGCCTCAGCTTTCATTTTTAAGCTGAGGATACTCAAATATACATCCATACCAAACCTGACACTGATGTGGATGTCTCTATTCTATCTAATTGCATCTCTGACATACAAATTGACTCAAAACTCCCTTCATCTTAACTGTGACAAGACTGAAGTCATGCTTATTGGCACCTCCCATCAACTTCGTGAAGCCAGTCCTGTAACCGTATCTGTAGATGGTTCTGTACTTGAGCTTCAGTCTAAATTGAAAAACCTTGGGGTTATATTCGATTCTGGCTTAACATTCGACGCACATGTATAGCATATTGTCAAAACATCTTTTTTTCACCTCAGAAATATCACTAGACTACGCCCTATGATAACACTAACTGTGGCTGAAAAGCTGATCAACACAGTTGTGTTCTCTCGAATTGACTACTGGAA
Organism: Lepisosteus oculatus; assembly: GCF_040954835.1. Taxonomy (NCBI): domain Eukaryota; kingdom Metazoa; phylum Chordata; class Actinopteri; order Semionotiformes; family Lepisosteidae; genus Lepisosteus; species Lepisosteus oculatus. The sequence goes on from NC_090713.1 coordinate 3,054,684, forward strand.
TGCCCTACTCGCTGGGGTATCTAAATCTACTTTGAACAAACTACAGTATGTCCAAAATTCAGCAGTCAGAATCCTGACCAGGTCTAGTGCAAGTAATCACATCCTATCCTAGAGTCCTTGCACTGGCTTCCGGTCAAATTCCATGTAGACTTTAAAATCCTCATGCTCACCTATAAGGCTCTGCATGGCTTGGTACCTGTCTTAGTACCTGTCTGAACTATTATCGCCCTACTCCCCACCTCGCAACCTTCACTCTTCTAACTCTGGTCTCCTTACTGTCCCCCAAGCCCATCTACATGTAATGGGTGACAGGGCCTTCTCCTGTTATGCTCCCAAGCTCTGTAACTCTCACCTCAAGTATTTTAGAGAGTCACCTTCTCTAAACTCCTTCAAATCCAGACTCAAAACCTTCTTCTTCAGAAAAGCCTTTACTTAACTGTTCCATTCTTCACCCCTCTGTTTTTCTTAGTACCACCATCCATGGTCTCCCCTGTATATTGTAATTGTGTTTTATCTTGTGTATTTTTTTATTTCTTGTTGTTGTCATTCTGTAAACCTTTAAAGGTGCTTTATGAAATAAAGTTTATTATTATTATTTCATGTTCATGTGTTTGCATATATATTATACAGGTAAATACAGTACATATACTATGTGTATATAGTTGGTTCCAAATTGCAATAGTTAAAATGCCGTTATTTAGGACTTTTTTGTTTTTTTGTTACCAATTATTGAGTGTCTTATATTTTTCAGGTTTTCATTTCAGCAGTGTACACTTTTTGCTGTACATTTTGCTGTTAAAAACAACTTTCAGGTTGCAGTCATATGTTTTTATGAAAAGTAGCACAGCAGAGAATTTTTTGTTTACAAAAAGTCAAATTCTGAAATTGCACCGATATTTCCCTTTGGTGTTTCCAGAGGTCTGTTGGAGAAAGTCCATTTTCAGAATCAAAATCAACATATTTTTTCTGCTTTTTTCAAGCAACTGCTGATACACATTTGGAGGGAATAACTCTACCATGTAAGTGATTCCACAGAGAGTTTATCATGTATACACTCCCAAATGGACTGGGGTATTTCGGTTTAACCTGACATCAGTACAGTTTGAGGTGCAGGACATTCTGGCTGATAAAGAGGCTCTGATGATGTTTATTTGACAAAATGGCCATGTGTCTCAAAGAGTTTTCAAACAGATGTCTATCATGCAATTAGTAAACACAATTAAGACAGGTAAGGTGTTGTATGAGTTAATTTCAAGGTCGATTTTCAGCGAGGCAGACATATACTTTATTAGCTTAAATGCCAATTGTCCTTATAGGTTTAAGTGAATGCTGCATTTTACTCACAGAGAAAAGGCTGCAGGTTAGAGGTCCTTATTGGTTGCACCAATAATTGGGCTTTAAGGTCAAAATCAGACATTAAGAAGATCAAGAGACCAAGAGATTAAAAATTCCATTGGGAATAGTAATTGGTTACCACAGCAATACTGTGTACTGGATTAAAGCACTCACATTTTTTTCTCTTCTTCCAGCTAATCCTGAATCTAGGGTGCTCCCATTCTTCAATTTCAATGCACATGCTAAACTATTAAAGGCCTCTTCTTCCTGGACCTGGGGATCCAGGTACAACTTCCTGTACAAGCACCCCAATACAGGTGAGAGTCCAGTACAGTGCAGCTGCACAGACGATGCAATACCTGTAAGAGTCCAATATAAAGTAGATGTTAACTTGTTGGCCTCCTAAGGCTCTGTACCTTTAATAGTGTTCGCTTAGTCCCCTCTGATCCAGTCATCATCATCCAGTGATTCAGGATTAGAGAAGCGGTGACAGCAGGACACAACTGGCCAGGGGCCCATGAAGTTGGATGGACTAGTTGGTTTAGGTTTCCATTGGGTTTCCATTTGTCTTTGGCTCAACAGCTACTCAAGACCTACAAGGCACCTCACAGAGAAACTCTTCTCCTCCCATCAGCTCAAACTATACTGTAAGGCACTGTGGAAAACAAGTTAAATTAGTGAATGGCCCCAAGGGATGGACATGTTAGAGGAGCTTGTCCATTGATCTTTTTTCAACTCATTGGAGAGGAGCTGATGGCTGAAACCCTGAACTGAATAAAAGTTATATATATTTAACACCCCATAATATGACACAGTATTATTATTATTATTGTGGAATATGAAAATGTCGTATGATGGTGAATTTATCCAGGACTGTAATTCAGTTACTATAAAATTGAGCAGGGAAATGTTGTACATCATAGGGTGGTATAGTCAGAGAACTCAACACAAATATAATAACAGACCAACCTGCAACATTATACCGAATAGTGTTAAACTGTTTTTCTTAATAAATTGTCTTGATACCAACCTTTTCTGTTTTTCAAAGTGTGAGACCCTTCACTATGTATGTTTTTGTTTGTCTGTGTGGTTTTGAATTGAATAACGTCTTGTGTCATTATAACAGATCATGTGATTCCTTCTTGCCATCTCCTGAAAACTTTCTTGTTTACACATTCCCCAGATAACAGCCTCCCCAGTGAATTGCTCAGTGAGGACACAATCTACCTCCTAGATGCTGGTCTGTCCATCAACAGCGCCTACCCTCTGGTCCTGAGAAGAGACAGGGGAGTGCAGCTCATTTTGTCCTTTGATTTCAGCGCTGGAGACCCATTCTTGGTAAAGTACATAAAACTACAGTGAAGTCCAGCCAGTGCATTGCATGATATTAGCATGAATTTAAATTGTGCACTATTACCTGCATATGCAAACATTTGGTTGGTGTTTTAGTAACTGCCTTCAAAGCAGATCACACAGCCATGGGTACGGCTCAGACTGCTTTGTAGGAGGTCCTGTGGTCTACAGAGTTATTCCCTCAGTGAAGTGGGCCAGTGCCAGATCTGTATGTCACATTGCTTTTAACAGGGATTCACGCAGCCTGATTTTCTAATATTGGGTACTGGGATACTGAAGTACCTATTGCTAAGAAGTGTTGCCCACATGAGTGGCGAGGGCGGGCAAGGAGGAGATACGTGCCCAAGAGCAAGAGCTTCACAATTCCATGTAGGGGTAGAAGCCAACGTTCTCCAGAAGGGACTCTGAGTTGCTGAAAGGAGTGCAGGGAGGAGATTCAGGGACAAGACTGGGCTGGGTGCACCAGGAACCAGGCTGAACTGTGCAAGTGGTATCAGGACTGTGCTAAGAACATACTATCAAGGAGGTACTGAAGAGAGTGTGCCTGGGACTGGGCTAATCTGTGTGCACACTGATGATCGGAATCAGTGCAGAGTTCCACAGGCAGGTCAGGACAACGACAGATGGAGGGGTTGGCAGGCTGAGGCAGGTAGTGTCCATGTGGTAAGCAGGTTGGTGGGTTGGTGGGTAAGGGGGCTAAAATGCAGGCAGAGAACAAGGCTAGAGTGCAGAAGAGCTGAAGGAATGAAGAATCACCAGGACCATAAGATGTCCTGTAATCCTGCGTGCAGGGCTGAAGATCTCAGCGATTGGGCCCACAGACAACAACAGCATCACACCGGGACTGTGGGTCTGACACAACACCAGGGGAACTGAAGTGTGTGTCAGGGGACAGAAGTGTAAATTGCGGGCAGCTGCCACACCAAACCCACAGAAAAATGTGGAGCCGCAGCTATCTTGAGACCCAACCACACTGCCACATTCAGCAGGCAGGATCAGATCAGGGGAGCACAACATCAGACAGTACAATCCTGGCAGGTCAGGAAGCAGACAATCAAAGGGGGAAATCCAGACAGGCAGGGGAGTAGTATAAAATGGGCTACATGAGGGATTCAGGGAGAAAAGGAACAGGAAGAAAGCAAGAAGAACTCTGCTGGGAACTATGGTGGTTTGTAAGTGACACAGTCCCGAATTTCTGAGCAGAAACTTAGCAGGACTTACATAACCAGACCACCAGATGCAATATGACTTCTAGGTGAAACAGCCCCTGAGGAAATAACACCCATCTTTTATGTTTTTGCCAGATACACATTTAAACATCAATCTCTGATAAACATGAGTATAATTTGTAAATATACTCTTTTATTCAAATCATGTTAATGCAGTACATATAGTACATACTGTGCAGTACATTCCTTATGGTAACTTAACATTGAGTCTTTGCATTCATTTTATTTCATATGAGCATTTCCACTATTTGCCAGGATAATGAGTGAGAAATAGTTTTTTTTTTCCTTTTATTGGGATGTAATGAGACAAACAGATACTGCAGATTGATAGGTTGAGGACAATGAGGGTGGACTTAAATTTATTTCTGTTCTCTTCACCTTTCCACTCCCATCTCAGACTGTCACTGAGACAGCTGAGTACTGTGAGAAGAACAATATTCCCTTCCCACCCATCCCACCAGTGAGTAACAAGGAGAAGAACTGTCCCTCAAGCTGCTACATCTTCCAGGGTGAAAACACCCCCACTGTCATGCACTTCCCTCTCTTCAACAAGGACAACTGTGGAGGCAAGTGAACCACAGCCAGCAGGCATTTTAGATTCCAGCTACAGGATTCGTGTCACCTTTGGTTGGTGAAGAATGCAAGGCGCTGGCAAGGTGGCACTATGGGTTTACATATGGTTCATTGAGACTACTCAAGATGGGCACTGAGAGCTACCAAAGAAAAGTAGCTTGAGTCTGGAGTCCGACTGCACTCACTTACTGTAGACGTTTTGGGAATTACATGATGTAAGGAACTGGCAATGCTGTCCAAATTTCTGTGAAATGACTGAAGAACTCTTAGATACTGACACTCAGAGCCCTTTGCAAGATCATTGGATCAGGAGTCAATCTCAGCAGACTCTCAGCCAGTCTCCATTTCATCTCATTTTCTCATTTCATTTTCTAACTGAGGATCATGGTGGTGACAGGCTGAGTAGGACAGACCAGAGTTCCCTTTCCCCAGCAACAGTCTCCAGGTCCTCCTGGTGCTCCCAGGACCTCTGAGAGATACAATCCCTCCTTGTATACAATCCCTCCTGAAGTTTGCCCTGATGTCTCTTCCCAATGATCCATGCTTGGTATGTCTCCAGCAGGAGGTACTCTGGGGACAGCATTCTCACTAGATACTACTCTGTACCCTGTAACAGAAAGTAAGCCCAACAGCCCTACAGAGAAACCTAATTTCTGCTGCTTATAGCCATGATGCCATTCTTGTGGTCACTTCCAATATACTATATTCCAAAAGATCATCCACAGATGAAGACATGGCCAGATTGAGTAGAAAACTGACAAGTTTATGCAAAAACTCAGCTTTCTTTTGCCACTGCATTATTGCAGCCACTAAACTCACGAGCCACTCACAATCTCCTCTTCCCTCACCTGTGAGCAGCAGAGGAGTCAACAACATATACTGTATAAACAACAGAGATACAAACCGCAGCTCCCCAAACTTCCAAACTTTCAATCCTGCTGTTTCACTAATCCTTACAGTCACCAGCCCTCCTGTCCATTCCTTCAGTAGATAGGTGTTATTAAAAAACAAGGACTCTTAGTCTAAGACTATCCTCCAAACCTGTTCACTTATCACAGAGTGCATGAACTGTAATATCAAATTTTGCAACAAAATAGTACACACACATACCCCTATTCCCAAGGCATGGTCATGCTTTTGTTTTGGAAATTAATATGCTACAAACACTTAACCCATTATATATAGACATTAATTCACCATTGATTGTCATGGGTTAAAGTATATAAAAGCAAACAGTGTCAAAGACTTGATACACTTAAGGTATGACTTTCACCTTCATGTAAATATTGAATGACAGCAAACAGGACAACACCATTCTAACATTCTATTGAGACTACCTTCCAAACTTGTCCATAGCCCTGAAGAGACAGGAAAACAGACCTGTCTTAACTAATGATCTGCTAAGCTTCTAAAGTCAGTGCAGACTCTCAAATTAGACTACAGAGCAATGATGTCTGTGTGTAACTTTTGGGTCAAGATAGAAGATCCTCAGTCTTCTAACCATCAACATTCTTCTCACAGGTGAGGAAAAGGTCAAAGAGATGAGGAAGACCTACACAACCAGCAATACATCCTACAGTAAACAGGAGCTCCAGGACCTCCTGAAAGCAGCTAAGGAGAATGTCAGGATCAACAGAGATAAGATCATCGCCAAGATGCAAAACGCTGTGGATACTGAAACCAAAGATTCAGTGATTCGCTTGAACCAGTAGTCTAGAAGAGGCTGGGGTGCTAGGGGATGTTCAACATGCTGTATGGTATCATAACATGTAAGTCACTGAATTATTATTTTTTAAAACATTTAATATTTTTTTCCAGCAATAAAGACAAAACACATAAAACACTACAAAACACAGCAGATAGTGAAATATAATGAATCAATTGCTGAACTGAGAATATTCTAAAGATTTATAAAAGACAAGGAATCTGCATTTAACACAGATACCAGAAAATCTTTTTGCACACAAAAAATGATAAAAAAACAGAACTGGTTTCTGGACCATGTTGTAGAGAATGAGACACTCAAGCTGGTGCCACACAGAGATGGAATAACTAAGTGTAAGGAGATCCCAATGAAGAGATATGTGGATCCTGTGCAAACGTAGGAGTAGGTAATGTCGAGGCAGGCAAATAATCCAGAACGTCAGGCAAGATCGTGGTCAAAAGGAGAAAGGTGATTCGAAATCCGGGAAGTACAAATAGAGGCAAACAATCAGAATCGAAAGGCAAGGGCCAAGGTCAAGTGGCAAAAGGGGAGTCCAGTATCCAGAAGAATGCGAAGTACAGAATAAACGCTAGGTAGAGCTCTCAAACAGTAGACTCAATACCGAACAGCAAGAAGCGGGTTTGAATGGCTTACTGTAAGTACTGCAGCCTGCCGCACGGTGGAGCATCTGGTGCTGAGTTAACACATGCGGTGGCACTTGCAATTATCGCCCCGGTCCTGGCACTGGTTAGCTCTCTTGGGGATGGTCTGGGCAGGTTGGCAGTTGTGACAGTACCTCCCCCCCTCACGGGTGGCTCCCGACGGACGAGACGTCCGCTGGGGAAAGTCACTGTGAAAGGCGTCGATGAGTGCAGGGTCCAGAATATCTCTCTCTGGGACCCAAGATCTCTCTTCTGGGCCATAACCTTCCAGTCCACAAGATACTGGAGGGTACCACGGTGCCATCTTGCGTCGAGGATCTTGTGGACCATATACACCAGATGGAATAGTACACGGGGGTGGTTGGCAAGTCTGGGGAGCCACGAGGGGCAAGCGGTGGAACGGTTTCAAGAGAGAGACATGGAAGGAGAGGTGGATTTTGAGGGTGGTGGGAAGTGCGAGACGATAGGTGACCAGGGTGATCTGGGATAGGATCCAGAAGGGACCGATGTATCTAGGACCTAGCTTCTTGGAGAACAGGCGTGGAGGTAGGTTCTTAGTGTCTAATCAGACAAACTTTTCTCTCCGAAAACGAGGGGCTGGTCCTAGCCACTTTCCAGGTCCTCCATAGTTTTGAAATATATTGTCGTAGAGAAGGGTTTTCCGTAACCAAAGGGGTGTCAGGAATGAGAGAAGGTTGATACCCCAAAGAACATAGGAAGGGAGAGAGGGAGGGAGTTGTGGGCATAATCTGCCCAGGGGAGCAGCGACAACCAGTCATCCTGTGAAGAGGAGGTGAAGGCTCTGAGAACGGAAAGGAGACTTTGGTTAGTTCTTTCTACCTGCCCATTGGCTCATTGGGTGATATCCAGATGAGGGTGGATCCAGAGGTTAGAGACACACGAGTCCCCAGAGCTTGACAGAAGGCTTTCCAAAAGGCCGAGACAAATTGCGGGTGCCTGTCGGAGACCAAATCACTGGGCAAACCGTGTATACGAAAGACCTGCTGAACAAACAACACCTCCATTTCCTGGGCTGTGGGTAATGCTGGGAGAGGGACAAAATGGGCCGATTTGGAAAACCGATCGGGGACCACCATGATTACCGTATTGCCTTGACTGTTGGGGAGATCCGTGATGAAGTCCACAGCGATATGAGACCAAGGGCGGTAGGGGATCCAGAAGGGGGTGAAGAAGACCAGTTTTCCTGGCCAAAGGAGTCTTGGTTCTGGTGCAGATCGGACATGCCCGAATATAATCAGCGACATCAGTTCTCATGGTAGGCAGGTTGGCGGTCATGACACTAAATAAACAGCACAACTGGAACATCTATGTTCAATGTACTGTTATCTCACTTTTATTATGTCTTCTTGTGTTAGACATCTCACCAGTCTGTAAAATGTATAATGTGTGTGGGGTATTTGGATATACATTTTATCTGCATCTTCATTGTTTTCTTGTTTTTACTGTAAATTGGCTATATTGTGAGTGTGAGTGAGTTTGTGTGTGTCCTGCAATGTCCAGAGTGTATATTTCCTAATACTGTATGTTAATAGGCTATGACAATCATGGGCGAAGGTATCTTCTATTTTTCGTTCTTCAGCACAAGCTAATTGACCTTACGTTTGTATGTACAGCATATTTAGAAACTGGCATTCAACTCTGAATGTTGAATGGAATCTGAAATTGTAATGGGTTTTGTCAAATGGGTTCTGGAATAGTTACAAAGTTTCAAAATATCCCCCTCCTGTTCACGTGGGTTTCCTTTAGGTGCTGCATTTTCTTCCCACAGTCCAAAGACATTCTGGTAGATAATTTGGTTTCTGGAAAAAAAATGGCCCTTTTGTGAATCTGTGTGCCCTGCGATGGACAGGTGTCACATCCAAGGTGTTCCCTATCTTGTGCCGGTTGCTCTCCAGCAACCCTGTACTGAAAAAGGGGTTTGATGATGGATGGGTGGATTGAATTATCTCTATTTTAGAATTTTCCGAACAGGACTAAATAGATTACAAATAATAATCAGATGTGTTCCAAATATGACATGATTAAAATGTGCCTGAAACATTAAAAATGGTTCGGACTCAACAATTCACAAAAATAAATTTAAAAAAGCAAACTAATTGCCCAATTCAAGCATTGCTTACTGCAATAAAAGACTGACATTTTTTTACTTACAGCTTATTTGAATTTGTTCAATGATTTTATGAACTGGCAAAAGTCATCCCATTGTTTCAAGAGAGTGGGATTCATGTCAGGAAATTAGCTCTGTTAAGTTGGTCCCCCACAAACGGCACAATCAATGAAACCAACCTCATTCATTAATGTGCCAGTTTTTGCTGTTGAAAGTAGCATCTACAAGTATTTGTAGTATTTGTAGTAATCATGTATTTTCAATTACTTTGCTTTCTCAGCCTGTCCAGAGGGGTGGTGGTGGATATTTTGCATTTGAATACCAGGATTTTTCATGCATTTGTGTAAAGAGTAAAATTAAATATGTCTCCGATATTTTAATGTCATCACAAGAGTTAAAGATTTAGCCTTAAAAAAGGAACATTAGCATACAATTGCATTTCCTTAAAAAAGAGCTTTAACTAGCATGTCACAATACTAGCTGTGTCAATATTTTTTTTTTAAATGAAGAAGTAATCTAAGGAGTCCCTCATTGTATTATAGCAGGTAGTTAGTAGTAGTTAGTTATAGCAGGTACTTATTTAGTAAAGTTAATTGCATGTTCTGTTGAATTTGGTTACACTATTTTACATACACTGTAGCATGTCCTTGTAGTGTAGAGTCTGTTTTGTGTCATTTGCTTTTCCAGTGAAGCTAGAGAAGAAAATGATATGGCATAAGATCTTGCTCTTCCTCTGTGCCTCAATTGTATGAAAGTATGCCCTATTTCTGGCATAATACACACTCGCTTGCTGTTATATGTGGATCTCATCGCATTCATTAAAATCCACACTAACAGTATCTTTTTTTAAATAAATAGGCAATTCAAAGGACGTTTAAAATTTCAATCCCTCTTTGGAGCTATGTGTTTTTAAAGGTTAGTATGTGCAACTTCCTGCATTAAAAGACCATTGTTGTACTATCTATCTGATGCAAAATAAACGTGAAATATACTGTAGCACAAAAAGGCTAAGTGCAGCTTTTGTCCTTATGTGTTACATAAAAATTTTTCAGGATTAGAAAAGTGGAAGTTACTGAGAGATAGAATGACTAAGCATTAGAAAACTGAAAATGCATGAAAGTTTTATGTTTATTTGCTCAATATTCAAAAGATTTTGTACTATCGTTACCTAGCACAAGGCAATTGTGAGTAATGCCATTATAATTATTCAGATTCTGAAAGTATTGGTATGTACCTATCGCTTGTTATGGACAGTGGGGAAGATCACCTAATCCTTAAGGAATTCTTCTGTGTGAGGAGCAGTGTAAGCCAGGTTTTGTAGTTGATCCAGTGATTTTCAAGAGTGCAAGTAGGTCTGTTACTGACAGGGTTCTGGTTGGCGAATTCAAAATGGAAGTATTAATTCCCAGCCTTCAGAATTTTTTATTTTCATCAAGAGATCTTCGCAGAATGTTCAGTCTTTGTTAATACCTGTAACTAACTGGGTAATTAGGAGGATCTGCTACTGAAGGACAACATGTACAAACCTCTTGTTTCATATGGTAAAGTAGTTAATAGGCTGTGATTGGATCATCTCTGATGTTTCAAACCTTTCTTCCTGGTTTGTTCCTCAACCTACTGCCCATTCACCTACCCTGTTCTCTGCTGGCTGATCCTGCTTTGCTAGGTACAGATATCAAATCTGAGATATTGTGGCCCCTGATATAACAACAGTCAGTAAGACAAATTACTATTCTAGACCTAAACAACATTTAGTTTAACTTTGAAAGCGGTATAGTTTATAACCAGTTGATGTCTCACCAGGAGGCATTTACAGTCCTGCATATACTGTAGATCAGACAACCTGGCTTGTGCACTAACCTCTGCTATAGCATGAACTCAGCTCATTGACAGGTGAATCTGATTTCAGATGTCAAGATCTTTGTTGAAGCAAATGTGCATGTTCTTGTGCTTTTTGTATTGAAATTGAATCAATGTGCCTGATCATTTTAAACACCATATCAAAGTACATTGCAGGAGATTATTCCTCAAAAAGGAGGCTGTAGGAATTCAAGATAATACAGTATTTATTTTTGGAGTGACATCTAGTTAATGGATAGAACAGAATACAAATAAGGATGCTCAAATGCTGAAATTAAGGTGTAAATAGTGGGGTACCACAGGGATCTGGGTTAGGACCATTGGTCTCCTAATTTTTAGCATTAATTTAAATTCAATTATAGTTAAAAATAGTCCTGTTTGTGAATTTACCAAAATACAATGATCAGCAGAGAATGTGTAAACAGTAAAGGAAATTTCAAAAAAAGTTTGGTAGAATTCAAGTTTGGGAAAACATTTCACAGTTATCTTTCAGTATATCTATATAGCTATATTCATCTTTAAAAAACTGAACATTTACAGTGTTTACCAGAGTATTTAAAGAGAATATTTAAAGAGAATATCACAAGTACTTAAATTCCTGAGTATCAAACCTCTAACCAGAGAGAAACTGGAAGCATACACAAACCATAGTAATATAATCAGTATACCCGATGTATTGTTTTCATTCCCTAGATTTATTAAGATAGGTATAACAGAAGTTGGGTTGAACAAAAAATGTATATAAGAACCAGAAAGCAAGTACTCTACAGCAATTCTGCTGCAGTAGTTTGCTGGTTATAACTGTTCCAAATGACTTTTGGGGGATTTTCTACAAAAGTTGCAGGAAATTAAAAGAAGGTTTTTTGTATCCCTATATCCAGAAAGACATTTATTCTACTTCAAATAGTAATATACTGTATAATGCAACATATGCTTTATTAAGATCTCAGTATTGTTTAAATACTACATCAATTTCGCTACTGTATGTGCACACCAGGAAAAAGATTATTAAATGGTTAACAGCAGTGGACTAAAGAGAATTGGTAAATGTGAGTGCCAATACAAACCACTCTTTGGCTTAAAGTGTGTTTATGAAGAAAAGTTGAGACCGGGTGATTTAAATCTATCATTCACATCAACTAATATAAATAATAAACTAGCTAGTTTCTGTTGAATCTATCAGGATCAGTAATCAGAGTGTTTGCATTTTTTTCTTGGAGTAACTTCTATTCTCTGACTTCCACTTGAGGGGTTCAAGATTGCCAGAGACAAGTCATCAATTGTCACGATTGTCATCACTCCTCTAGGGGGCGCTCCTACCCTTTTGTATTTTAGTTTAGTTATTACATGCACCTGCCCCCTGTTTGTCGATTACTATTTAAGTGTGGCATTTCCGTAGCTCTCGGCTCAGCATCTGGAAGTGACCCGACGGCATAGGTTTCAGAACGGCATCCTGACTATCTGGGTCCGGGGCTTGGAGTGCCTGGTCTCGTTATCCTTTTAACCTCTGTGTTCCTGATTGGGTTCCCCCTTCCGGTGATTTTAATCGTCCTTGACTTGGATGGACATCCCAGTTCTGGATTATGGACTGCGCCCTGGCTTCCCTTTTTTGGACTGCGATGGATTTGTTTGCCTGCGCCACGCCCCCAGAGCACCGGATCACAGCCATCACACCGTCATGCCCCCCTGTCTGTCATCCCATCCCGTTTCTGCCGTGTTTCCCCTGATGTCCAGTCCAGTCACTTCCGGATTATACTGTCTGCAACAACCTTTTCTTTCAACCTTTTATTACTTCCAAAGACTCTGGGAAGCTTTTGCCAGAGTAATTCTTTGTTATTAAATAAATAAAATATATATATTTTCTTGGTCTATCATTAATTTCCATGTGTGCAGGCCTCACAAGAGTGGTAGGTGTGTCTCAGGGACTGTGAGAGCCACATACATCTCCAGCAGACTTGAAAGGTTTTGAGAAGGATCTGCATATGAACATTCCTGTTCATCGACATTCTTGAGAATTCCTGTAAAAGGAATGAACCTTCCTTTAAGCATCTCAACCAAGGTACACCCCCTCCCCCTACACTTTTTTACAGAGTACAATAGTTTCACTTTCAGTCTCAGACACACTCCACCAGAGAGCACTAATTAGAAAAAGAGTCTGACCATTGATTTTACATACCTCTGCCAATGAGTCTACAATATATTCTTCAAGACAGAATGCCTGTCCTACCTGCAGTTTTACACACCTCCCACCTGAGTGTCCACACTTTGCAAAGGAGAGTGCCAATCTGTCCTCATGCACTCCTTACAGGATAGTATGAACTTTTCATCAGAGATGACACTCAGGCTATCAATTTAACACACTTCACGGGAGAGTATACTGTCTGACCATCCCTCTGAGCATTCCTCTCCCAAACTCAGATTAAAACTCAGTTCTTTAAATTAATCCCTAAACATTTTGGAATTCAATTCAATTGGAGGATATTTTTAATTGACAGGAATGTCAGCTGGTTTTTCTTAAACTTCCTGCTGATCATATACAGATTTGCTCTACTGATCCACTGCTTCGAAGTCTCTTAAAAAGTAGACTGGACGTTTTGACGTTTTTCTTCCACTTTGCAAACAGGGTGGTGTTAAGACAGACCATGACTGGTACTGAAAAATATTATTTATCTTGACTTTGTAAGATTAGGACAACAGAAATTTAGCAACATATTCGAGTTTGACAAGATATCTCTTTCTAAATTCATGTTGGCTGACAATATATACAGTGGGTGTAGAACATATTGACTCCCTTTGGACTTCTACCACATTAAGCTGTGTTGCAATTTGAAATTCCTAAACAATTGAACAGGATTTTCTGTATGATTAACAATATATGGATAATATTTTAATGGGGATTAAACGTTTTCATTGTAATAAATTATGAAAGATAGAAAACTGAAATATCCAGCTTGGACATGTCTTCATCCCCCTGAGACCTTAAGCATTCAACATTTAGTTTTTACCCCTTTTGCAGCAATTACAGCCTGAAGTCTTTTGCAGTATGTTGTCATCAGCTTTTCACATATTGTAGATTTCATTTTCACCCGCTCTTCCATGTAAAAATTGCTCCAGCGGGTTGTAGGTTACTTAGGGACCACTGTTACACAACAAACTTTAGGTCCTGTCACAGATTTTCTATGGGATATTAAATCTGGAACAGCCTATATTTTTTTCCATCCACTCTGCCCTCTATTTTGACAAGCCTACCCGTCCTGGCTGATGAAAAGCAACCCCACAAGACCATGCTTTAATGTGGCAATAGCGTTTTGTGAGTGAAGATCAGCGCTCTTCTTTCACCAGGCATAACACTTGGCATTAAGGACAAATAACTCAATTTTTGTCTCATCAGACCACATTTATTTCCACATTGTTTTAAAGGCGCCTACATGCCTTTTTGCATATTTATGTGAGCTTTCATTCCAAATATGGCTTCCTCCTCACCACTAACATACAGGCCAGATTTTTGAAATACCTAAACTATTGTTGATTTCTCCCCGTGATACAGTTTCTCCCCGTGTCTCAATCATGAGATATTGTAGGTCATTGATGGTTGTTTTCAGGCTCTTGACTGCTTCTCTGATAGTGTCCTTCTTGCACAGCTGCTGGGTTTTGGAGGACAACCTGATTGTTGAAGATTCTGAATTGTTTTATTTGTCCTGGGGTACTCAGTTTTTGAAATCTTTGGTATCCCTCACCTTCTGTCTGTCCACAATTCCTTAGTTCCTTAGTTGTTGAAGATGCTGGTTGGTCTTTATATCTTTATATTGCTTTCTTTGTAAGTCCCAGTTTAACCTTACAAAGGGAAGTGTGCTCAATCTGAATGATTAACCAGTTTTATTTCACACAGATGGATTCCAAACAACATTTGGTTGAGGCAGAGATTATTAAGGAGTGCCAAATGGGTGAATTATTTTCCCATGAAGAGTTTTATTGTTCTTATCTAGATATTTTTTTAGCTCCAAACACATTGATATTGTAGTGGAAGTTCTATGGATCAAAAGGGGAAAGGATACGTACATCTGTCAAGTTTTCTGGTTGTAACACAACAAAATGTGGAAATATCCAGCAGGGGAAAATACCTTCTCCATATATTATAATTCAGCTACAACTACTGCATAAATGTCCATAATTTCAATAGTTGTGTAAGAAAAAGAGACATCCTGTAATCAACAAATGAAGTGGCTTCTAACTGCAATTTCATTTTGCCATTTTATTATAAACTCCTTAAACCAGCCCAAGGTTCCAAAATAATTTTAAATGCAGACCTTGAGTACTTTTAAAAACATAGTAAAAGATGAATGGAAGTTTTAAAGGACCACAAAGCATGAGAGAAAAACGGTGACTTTACACTGTTCTTTACAATTTCACAAAAATTCTCATGATTCTTTGCAAGATGTTATTAAATATGCAAGGCAAGACAGAGAGAAACTATGTGAAAAATGAAAAGGCCTAGAAGATCAATTTTTACACTGCGTGTGATAACTACTGTATAACTCTGTTTATCTAACACAATGCTGCAGTAATGAAACATGTGGGATGAGTTCTGACTTCTTGCCTTGTGTGGAGCTGCTGGTTCTGTTTGCTCATGAGGAGGCATGACACTGGGAAGAGTCTCCAAGCACAAAGTTTGAGAGGAAAGATAAAGCAGTTCAACTCTGGCAAGAAAACATAGACATTTCAGTTCCTATACATCCTACAGTATTTACCAGAACACTGGGAGCAGTAATGGATTGACTGCAAGGCAGAGGGGTTGCATCATGAGAAATCAATGAATTATAATCCACTGTAGTACTATTAGTGTTTTCCACCACACACCATACTTTAAAAAGAAATAATTAGTAAAAATGACATTGTTTCAGGAATATAGCCATCTTAACCAGTGGTCATGGTAGTAAATTGCAAGTATACTTTTGTAGCTACAATTGGAGAGTCAGACAACACAACAAGCAATATCTGTGCATGGATATATTATATATAAAATACAATTTAATTACTATAATAACAAAACATGCATAGGAAGTCAACACGAGTAATGATACAGTATTTACTGTACTGTACATGAATCATCCTGCCTTGAGTCTAATGGCTGATCCTTCACTCAGGAATTAAAAAAGAGATTAACAACATGAGGGTTAAGCATACCCCTGACTATAACATTTGATATGGTTTAATTTGTAAACTAAATTTCATTTTATTAATGTGACTAAATGTGATTAATTCATATAATTCATTTGATTATTAAGCCTCATAATACGTCAGAATCGATATTCTCCGAACCCAATACTGTTACTTACTGTCACAAACTAACCTTTGTAAAACGTGATTGGACAAGCAGTCTAACTCTGGAGGGTTATGTTGTGAACATAAATTTTATTCTCATCTAAGCTACCCTTAGCGAGGCCAGTGTGTGAAGTTGAAAGTCCTGTGCCGAGAGTGAAATGATTGGCTTGGTTTATCAGGGTGGCATTGCATTTTCTCCCTTTGTCTGGACTCCAAAATCCGTAATGCTGGTGTTGGGAAAAAGATAGAGAAGGCAGCTTAAGCCTCATGCTGGATGCAGAAGGGGAAGGAGGGATTTCTTGCTAGCAACCTCTGGTGTTGCAAGGAAGCACTGAGTATCAGGCACTTCATCACTCGAGCTGACAAGACTGACTAAGATTAGGACAATAGCAGGAGCTGTTGGAACACAAACATGCTTGTAATAGAGGCCTGTCACAGATAATAATAATAACTCCTTACACTTATA